>NC_133675.1:17065272-17665272 GCF_048934315.1 Petromyzon marinus | reverse complement strand
AACCATCACCTTACCCTACATTGCAGGGGTCACTAAAAAGATCACCAAAATCCTGAATAAACACAAGATCCAGGTCCGATTCAACACAGCACATAAAATCCGTAATTTAGTTCCATCTGTTAAAGATGCTGTTCCAGACATACAGTACCCGGGCGTTTACAAACTAAAGTGCCTCTGTGGTAGTAGCTACATTGGAGAAACCAAACGACATATCTCGGACCGCATCCGCGAACATAAAGCAGACTTGAAACACGGTAGGACGAACTCCTCTGGCGTGGCAGATCACTGTTATAATTCAGTGGGCTCACATGACATTGACTTCTTCAAGACGGAGGTTCTTTGCAAACCAACCGGCTACCATGAGAGATTCGTTCATGAGGCCATTCACATATACAAACACAGAGACAATTTCAACCGAGAAGATGGATTCTGGCTTAGTAACCATTGGAAAGATGTTTTAAACCATTTCTGTTCTTAATTAATTGTATTTTACGATGACCTTCAGACCGCAGCTCTTTCGCCAGCATTGACTCTTAATACCTCTCACACCACGGTTAATGGTATGGTTTACAACATAGAGTATAATAGCGCCTCGCAGCTGTCTCTCTCCCCCTCCTCTGTTCCGACCATGGATGAACTCGTCCGTCTGAACGGGGCCCGTAGCTATCCGTGGTGCTAAAGTTGAGGGTAAGAATCCACCCATTTTTTCGCCATATAGCATTGTGATATATAACGACTTATTGTTGGTAGCTTAGCTGATTGGAGAATATAGAGTTTATTGATAACATTAAGGTAATTTATATTTTAGTTTTTTTATTGGTTCACTATATAGTACTGTGAATAGCTCAGATGTGTAAGCCTTGACTTCAACATAGTCATTTCTGTGACCAGTCACTAGCTAATCACTCAGTTATTTCAATGCTAAATTCGCCTAGTTATTTCAATGCTAAATTATCCTATTTGATTTGTACTAAGTGCCTCGGTGAATGTGTATGCTCTGACTTTAACGTAGCTATTTCTGTGACCAGTTACAAGCTAATCACTCAGCTATTTCAATGCTAAATTCTATGCTAATTCCTTTGTCAAGGGGTGCCTCTGCGGATGTGTATGCTTTAACTTAGCTATTTCAATGCTAAATTCTATGCTAATTCCTTTATCAAGGGGTGCCTCTGCGGATGTGTATGCTTTAACTTTTAACATAGCTATTTCTGTGACCAGTCACAAGCTAATCACTCAGCCATTTCAATGCTAAATTATATGCTAATTCCTTTGTCAAGGCGCTTTGTTTCCTCTCACACAGCTTAAAGGTCGTGATCTGAACGTGGCTCTTTCACTCCAGCACTGTCCTACCAGACAGTCTCGTCCCTTCACCTGATGAAGGCCGCTTGTGTTGTGGCCAAAACGTCGTGAGAATATTATTGTGTTATTTTATTTTATCAATTTATTATTTTATTCTCATTCTACGTGACTTTACCGAAAGAACCAAAGAAGATGAATCATTGCAGTCACGAAAGCTTTAAATCGAAAAATATATCAAGTGGTTGTTTCTGTATGGAGGGATAAACAGCTTGGCGGATGGTACGGTCAGAGTAACCATTCCTTTTGAGGGCCAGGTGTACATGTTTTAATTCACTGGTCAGGTGGTGTTGGTCCGAAATGCAATGAGCCCTATGATATAAAGTTTTTATGAGAGAATTCTTTTGGGCTGGGTGGTGGTGGGAATCAGGTTTCAAGTAGGAATCTGTGTGGGTGAGTTTCCTGTAGACAGAATGCCCCAATGAGCGATCAGGTCTCCTCTCAAACAGAACATCTAAGAATGGTAGCTTGCCATCTTTCTCCACTTCCATGGTGAATTTGATGGCGGGATGTCTGGAATTGATGTGGTGTAGGAAAAGGTTCAGAGCTGGGAGGCCATGTCGCCAAATGACGAAAGTGTCATCCACACATCTCTTCCACAGGGAAGGTCTGAGGGTGGAAGTCTGGATGGCGTCTGATTCAAATTTCTCCATGAAAATATTGGCTATCACTGGTGATAAGGGGGATCCCATGGGGGTACCCTCATTTTGTTTGTAGAAGGAGCCATTCCAAGTAAAGTAGGTATTGTTGAGGCAGTGCCTAACCAGTGCAGGTGTGTCGGGGTCTAGTCCATGTTGGACCAAATTTTCAATTATTTCAATGGTATCAGATACTGAGACCTTGGTGAACAAAGAGACCACATCGAAGCTGACAAGGATATCGTCAGGGGACAGTACAACGTCTTTGACCATAGACACCAATTGGGCTGAGTTAAGTACTGCTGAGGCGGTCTTGCCAGTGAAAGGCAGCAAGGTATCTGACAGAAAACGGGCTAGTCTATAGGTAGGGGAGTTGATCGTGGATACGATGGGTTGTAGTGGGGTGCCTTCTTTATGAATCTTGGGAAGACCATAGAATCTAGGGGGTCTTGCAGCAGAAGGTTTTAGGGAGGGACGTTTAGTTGGGTCGATTAGGGAGGTCGAACTTGTGATGATCTTGTTGGTTTTTATCGCTAGGCTATTAGTAGGGTCATTTTTTTATTTTTGAGTAACTTCCATCGTTGAGCAGATTCTGGATTTTGTTGTTGTATGAATCTGTATCCATAATAAAAGTAGCGCTGCCTTTATCGGCTGAGAGACTGACTATATCACTTCTGTTTTTTAAATTCACGAGTTCAGAGCGTTCATTTTTGCTGATGTTACTAATGGGTTTCTTAGCATTCTTAAGAATAGTGGCCATTTCAGCTCTCGCAACGTCTGCTTGGATGTGTCCTACGCCTTTGAGGGCTACATCGACCTGAGAGATGATATCATCTACTGGTATGTGTTTTGGGTTGACAGCAAAATTTAGTCCCCTAGCCAGTACTGTTTTCAGATTGTTCGAAATCGGGGTGCTACTCTGATTAATGACGATTTTGTTAACATCTAGTTTTGTTATATGTTATTTAGCGAGTGTCCGTGTTGGTTAGGTTATTTAGCGAGTGTCTATGATGGTTAGGTTATTTAGCGAGTGTCCATGATGGTTAGGTTATTTAGCGAGTTTCCATGATGGTTATGTTATTTAGCGAGTGTCCATGATGGTTAGGTTATTTAGCGAGTGTCCATGATGGTTAGGTTATTTAGCGAGTGTCCATGTTGGTTAGGTTATTTAGCGAGTGTCCGTGTTGGTTAGGTTATTTAGCGAATGTCCATGTTGGTTAGGTTATTTAGCGAGTGTCCATGATGGTTAGGTTATTTAGCGAGTGTCCGTGTTGGTTAGGTTATTTAGCGAGTGTCCATGATGGTTAGGTTATTTAGCGAGTGTCCATGATGGTTAGGTTATTTAGCGAGTGTCCGTGTTGGTTAGGTTATTTAGTGAGTGTCCATGTTGGTTAGGTTATTTAGCGAGTGTCCCTGATGGTTAGGTTATTTAGCGAGTGTCCCTGATGGTTAGGTTATTTAGCAAGTGTCCATGTTGGTTAGGTTATTTAGCAAGTGTCCATGTTGGTTAGGTTATTTAGTGAGTGTCCCTGATGGTTAGGTTATTTAGCAAGTGTCCATGTTGGTTAGGTTATTTCAGCGAGTTTCCATGTTGGTTAGGTTATTTAGCGAGTGTCCCTGATGGTTAGGTTATTTCAGCGAGTTTCCATGTTGGTTAGGTTATTTAGCGAGTGTCCATGATGGTTAGGTTATTTAGCGAGTGTCCATGTTGGTTAGGTTATTTAGCGAGTGTCCATGATGGTTAGGTTATTTAGCGAGTGTCCCTGATGGTTAGGTTATTTAGCAAGTGTCCATGTTGGTTAGGTTATTTCAGCGAGTTTCCATGTTGGTTAGGTTATTTAGCGAGTCTCCCTGATGGTTAGGTTATTTCAGCGAGTTTCCATGTTGGTTAGGTTATTTAGCGAGTGTCCCTGATGGTTAGGTTATTTAGCAAGTGTCCATGTTGGTTAGGTTATTTAGCAAGTGTGCATGTTGGTTAGGTTATTTAGCAAGTGTCCATGTTGGTTAGGTTATTTAGTGAGTGTCCCTGATGGTTAGGTTATTTAGCAAGTGTCCATGTTGGTTAGGTTATTTCAGCGAGTTTCAATGTTGGTTAGGTTATTTAGCGAGTGTCCCTGATGGTTAGGTTATTTCAGCGAGTTTCCATGTTGGTTAGGTTATTTAGCGAGTGTCCGTGTTGGTTAGGTTATTTAGCGAGTGTCCATGTTGGTTAGGTTATTTAGCAAGTGCCCATGTTGGTTAGGTTATTTCAGCGAGTTTCCATGTTGGTTAGGTTATTTAGCGAGTGTCCCTGATGGTTAGGTTATTTCAGCGAGTTTCCATGTTGGTTAGGTTATTTAGCGAGTGTCCCTGATGGTTAGGTTATTTAGCAAGTGTCCATGTTGGTTAGGTTATTTAGCAAGTGTCCATGTTGGTTAGGTTATTTAGCGAGTGTCCATGATGGTTAGGTTATTTAGTGAGTGTCCCTGATAGTTAGGTTATTTAGCAAGTGTCCATGTTGGTTAGTTTATTTAGCGAGTGTCCCTGATGGTTAGGTTATTTAGCAAGTGTCCATGTTGGTTAGGTTATTTAGCGAGTGTCCATGATGGTTAGGTTATTTAGCGAGTGTCCCTGATGGTTAGGTTATTTAGCAAGTGTCCATGTTGGTTAGGTTATTTAGCGAGTGTCCATGATGGTTAGGTTATTTAGTGAGTGTCCCTGATAGTTAGGTTATTTAGCAAGTGTCCATGTTGGTTAGTTTATTTAGCGAGTGTCCCTGATGGTTAGGTTATTTAGCAAGTGTCCATGTTGGTTAGGTTATTTAGCGAGTGTCCATGATGGTTAGGTTATTTAGCGAGTGTCCCTGATGGTTAGGTTATTTAGCAAGTGTCCATGTTGGTTAGGTTATTTAGCGAGTGTCCCTGATGGTTAGGTTATTTAGCGAGTGTCCCTGATCGTTAGGTTATTTAGCGAGTGTCCATGTTGATGTGTATGTTGAACTTCTTTCACACCGTGCATAGCCAACCATGCTCATCGGAGGTGCGGGGGAAGGACAAAAAATTAAGCACAAAAAGCAGTTCAAAGAAAATTTATTTTCAATCTAGATTTTAAAAATGCGTAGCTCCAGTGACTTCCTAATTTCGGAAGGAAGAACATTCCAGATGGCTGCAGAAGTGCATCTGAAAGCGTGCAATGCAGTGACCGTCTTTATTCGATGACTAGCCAAAAGCTGCTGCGAGGATGACCAGAGTTTGCGTGATAGTTTATGATCTTTGATGATATCAACGTATTATTTGGGTCTTTCGGTAAAGCCACGTAGATATAAAAAATAATAAAATAATAACAATATCAAGACGTATTATTGGTTCTTTCGGTAAAGTCACGTAGAAGGGAAACAATAAAATAATAAAAATAACAAAAAAATTATATATCATTTTATTATTATTATTTCATTGTTTCCCTTCTACGTGACTTTACCGAAAGAACCAAGAATATGAATCCCTGCAGTCACGAAAGGTTTAAATCAAAACATCACGGCGTTTCGATCGCAACACAAGCAATCGTCATCAGGTGAAAAAAGAGGGGGAAAGCTGCTGAGGCATCCTGTTTATAAAGGTTTAGAGATGGGCGGGGCAGCTAATGTTAATGTAGGAGAGGTCTCCGTACCCGACAGTTGGTCTACCCCAATCAACGAGCTGTTTATAAAGGTGTAGAGATGCTTGTAAATGTAAGCTCGGAGAGAGCTAGGAAAGAGTCATCACCACATGCAGGTGGAAAAGGATGGCAAGCCACCATTTACTAACACAGCTAACGGTGGCTGTGTTAGTGAATGTAACTCAGAGAGTCGAAAACAACTGCTAACATAGGTAGGAAGGAAGGAAACATCACAGCCAGTTATGACCTAAACTGAACGGATTTTGCAGTACCCGCCATGACGCCTGCCAAATAATTTTGTACACGCAGCAGCTTGGTAATGTTTTTGCCAGATGTGCCGGAGGGTAGTGAGTAGGAAAAATCGAGCCCTAACCCTATCCCTAACACTAAACCCTAACCCCTAACTCTAAACCCAAACCCTAACCCTCTAACCCTAACCCTCTAACCATAACCCTCTAACCCTAACCCTCTAACCCTGACCCTCTAACTCTAACCCTAAACCCCTAACCCGATAACACTAACCATATAACCAGAACCCTATAACTTTAACCCTATAACCCTAGCCCTATAACCAGGGGTGGAGCCAGGGCGGGTGACAGGGGTGACATTCTGCGTATAAGTGTACGACACTCGGTCTGGCGGACTCCGTGCAACTGCATTGTTAGTGTGTCGCCAACCGATGGCGTGTAGTTCAACAGCCTGACTCTCTAAACATTCTTGAAAATAAAATTTGTTGAATGTCACTCCGGCCTGAAATCCTGGCTCCGCCCCTGCCTATAACCCTATAACCAGAACCCTAAAGCCCTAACCCTATAACCCTTGCCCCAACCCTGACCCCAACCCTAAACCCTAACCCTTAATCCTAACCCTAACCCCAACCCAAACCCCTAACTCTAACCCTAAACCTTAACCCTTAACACTAACCCTATAACCCTAACCCTATAACCCCGACCCCAACCCTAACCCCAACCCTAATCCTAAACCCTAACACCTAACCCTAACCCATAACCATAACCCCTAACCCCTAACCCGAATCCTAACCCCTAACCCTCACCCAAACCCTAACCTGAACACAATTTTTTTCCAAAAACAGAATAGGCTAGTATGCCAATTTGATTTTTAGCCAAAAAAAGTATGGTGATTTTTTTTTCTGAGGTTAACATTTAATCGTGAAATTTACAATTTTATACTAATACTAGCGGTAATTACCCGGCATTGCCCAGGTCAAAAAAATATTTTAGAACTACTCTTAAAAAACCTTACATATACATACACAGATACTAATATATTGTGAAAGCCCGGTGGGCAATTTGTCCATTTCACCACCAACAAAATTATAAGAGGTTTGCAAAAGTCCAAAGAGTAATAGAAAGTGTGGGGTAAATAGTTGATCTAAAAGGTTTCTGAAAATTGTGGACAGCCCCTCCCTCAAAAAATATATTTACCCCGCGTATGTATCTATACCTACACACCCTACATACAACAGAGGAAGTAGTATCTCTTGACTCTGTAGTTGTATCTACTGACTGTATAGTAGTATCTACTGAGCCAGTAGTAGCTACTGGCTGTGTAGTAGTATTTGCTGATTGTAGCAGTAACTACTGACCGTAGTAGTATTTACTGGGCCTACAGTAGTATCTACCGACTCTATAGTTGTAACGACTAACTGTATAGTAGTATCTGCTGACTCTATTGTAGTATCCACTGACTATAGTAGTATCTACCAACTCGATAGCAGTATCTACTCACTCTATAGTAGTATCACTGACTCCAGTAGCTACTCACCGTAGTAGCATGTACTGACTGTATAGTAGTATATACTGACTTTAGCAGTAATGTCTGAATGTAGTGGTATATAATGACTGTTTTAGCATCTTCTAACTCTATATAGCAGTATCTACCAACTCGATAGCAGTATCTACTATCACTACAGCAGTGCATACCGACAGAGGTGGTACCTGCTATCACTACAGCAGTGCATACTGACAGTGGTGGTACCTGCTATGATTACAGCAGTACATATTGTGGTGGTACCTGCTTTCACTACAGCATTGCATACTGCTGTGGTGGAACCTGCTATTACAGCAGTGCATACTGACTGTGGCGTACCTGCTATGATTACAGCAGTACATATTGTGGTGGTACCTGCTTTCACTACAGCAGTGCATACTGACTGTGGTGGTACCTGCTATGATTACAGCAGTGCATACTGACTGTGGTCGTACATGCTATGATTACAGCAGTGCATACTGACTGTGGTGGAATCTGCTATGATAACAGCAGTGCATACTGACAGTGGTGGTACCTGCTATGATTACATCAGTGCATACTGTGGTGGTACCTGCTATGATTACAGCAGTGCATATTGTGGTGGTACCTGCTATTACAGCAGTGCATACTGCTGTGGTGGTACCTGCTGTGATTACAGCAGTGCAGACTGTGGTGGTACCTGCTATGATTACAGCAGTGCATATTGTAGTGGTACCTGCTATGATTACAGCAGTGCATACCGACTGTGGTGGTACTTGCTATGATTACAGCAGTGCATACTGACTGTGGTGGTACCTGCTATGATTATAGCAGTGCATATTGTGGTGGAACCTGCTATGATAACAGCAGTGCATACTGACTATGGTGGTACCTGCTATGATTACAGCAGTGCATACTGCTGTGGTTCATAGTTCATTTATTTGGTATAGCCCTGTGAGCCATTCGGCTCTTGAATCGGGTGCAACCGCAACAAACAAAAAACATGAACAAGAAAACATCTTAAAGTGATTATGTGACTGTACAAACAGAAAATACAGGA
Organism: Petromyzon marinus; assembly: GCF_048934315.1. Taxonomy (NCBI): domain Eukaryota; kingdom Metazoa; phylum Chordata; class Hyperoartia; order Petromyzontiformes; family Petromyzontidae; genus Petromyzon; species Petromyzon marinus. Next base: position 17,656,836 of record NC_133675.1, on the reverse strand, counting down.
AAAAAAATATCAAAATATTCCTGAAATAGCACCGTACACCAACGCTGTGTGCAAAAATCCCAGTGGGATACAAGTCAAATAACAACAACAACCACAAGACAACTAAGATTAAAGCCATCAGTCTAACTCCGTACTACAATAAACAAAAACATGGCCAAAACAAAAACACTTTTAAAAATCACCAAAATAAAAGCCATAAATCCAATGTAACAGTGATCATAGGGACTGTGACCGAATTTTTAACAATAAACTACATAAATAAATTATAACACCAAAATCTAGAGCCATATTTTAGGCCACTGAATAGCAGTGGCAGCTAGGGTTGTACAACTCCTCTAGAGCAGTTTTGAGTGAAGATCTCATAGGTAGTGATTCAAGTTGCAGTTTATTGGCAATAGCATTCCAGACCCTGGGGGCATCAATAGCAAAGGCCCTTCCTCCAGTTTTTGTACGGCAATAGGGAATGTGAAGCTGGTAAATGAGCGAAGACCTGAGGTCAAATTTGTTCTTTGAAACAGAGAGGAGATCCAGTAGGTAGTCTACGGAATTTGTTGTAAGTAAGTTTGACCCAATGTAGAGATCACAGTGGTGAGTCCTATATGGGCAGTTCAATGCAAATCTTAAGGCCGAGTGATAGATGGAATCAAGCTTCTTCAGTACAGTACTTGGGGCTGATTTATACACGATGTCACAGTAGTCAAGTAGAGGCAGTATGGTAGCTTTTATCAATTCCAAACGGAACATTGGGGGGAAGCAGTGCTTGTGTCGATACAGAAAACCAATTTTTATTTTTGTCTTTTTACCAATATAATCAATGTGATCTTCAAAACTAAGTTTTGAATTCAGGATGACCACAAGATACTTATAGATCTTGACTTGCTCTATTTGATAATTATTCAAGGAATGTAATTGGGGAAAAATAACTTCCTGCTTTAGTCCCGGAGAGAAGCATAGCACCTTGGTTTTGGAGGTATTCAGGACTAGTTTAAGAGAAATTAGCTGATGTTGTAGTTTGTTGAAATCACCCTGGAGCTTAGCAATCACGTCATCCGGAGAGCGGCCAGCAGTAATCAGTATCATGTCATCTGCAAAAAGATTTACCTTGGAATGATCCAGTTCAGTGCCCAAGTCATTGACATAAAGAGAGAACAAGAGGGGGCCGAGGATGGAACCCTGTGGAACCCCTTTTGTTATCTTAACACTTAACACTGGTGGTACCTGCTATGATTACAGCTGTGCATACCGACTGTGGTGGTACATGTTATGATTACAGCAGTGCATACTGCTGTGGTAGTACCTGCTATGATTACAGCAGTGCATATTGTGGTGGTACCTGCTATGATAACAGCAGTGCATACTGACTGTGGTGGTACCTGCTATGATTACAGCAGCGCATACTGACTGTGGTGGTACCTGCTATGATAACAGCAGTGCATAAGGACTGGTGGGACCTGCTATGATTACAGCAGTGCATACTGTGGTGGTACCTGCTATCACTACAGCAGTGTATACCGACTGTGGTGGTACCTGCTATCACTACAGAAGTGCGTACTGACTGTGGTGGTATCTGCTATCACTACAGCAGTGCATACTGACTGTGGTGGTACCTGCTTTCACTACAGCATTGCATGCTGACTGTGGTGGTATCCTGCTATAATCACAGCTTTCACTACAGTAGTACATGCTGACTCTATCTATCTTACATATGATAGGGAAATGTGCGTGTATGTTCGAAATGTTTAGCATACTTGCCGACATGCAACCAACTTACTGTATAATCTTACCAAAAGAACCAAGAATATGAATCCCTGCAGTCACGAAAGCTTTAAATCAAAACGTACTGTATATTAAACGGGAATAGGCCTATTCTAAAGTAATCTACAACCTTCGATTCTTTTGCGCGAATTAAATAATCGATTCTTGGCGTGATCGGGTTTTATTTTAATTTAAATGAATGATCTTCTTTGGTTCTTTTGGTAAAGTCACGTAGAATGAGAATAAAAGAATAAATTGATAAAATAAAATAACACAATAAAATTCTCACGACGTTTCGGCCACAACACAAGTGGCCTTCATCAGGTGAAGGGACGAGACTGTCTGGAGGACAGCGCTGGACCAAACAAAACCACGCTCAGATCGCGACCTTTAAGCTGTGTGAGAAGAAACAAAGCGCCTTGACAAAGGAATTAGCATATAATTTAGCATTGAAATAGCTGAGTGATTAGCTTGTGACTGGTCACAGAAATCGCTATGTTAAAGTTAAAGCATACACATCCACAGAGGCACCCCTTGACAAAGGAATTAGCATAGAATTTAGCATTGAAATAGCTGAGTGATTAGCTTGTGACTGGTCACAGAAATAGCTATGTTAAAGTCAGAGCATACACATTCACAGAGGCACCTAGTACAAATCAAACAGGAGAATTTATCATTGAAATAACTAGGAGAATTTAGCATTGAAATAACTGAGTCATTAGCTTGTGACTGGTCACAGAAATGGCTATGTTGAAGTCAAAGCCTACACATCTGAGCTATTCACAGTAACTGGGTATACACTACACTATATAATGAATACTATATAGTGAACCAATAAAAAACTAAAATATAAATTACCTCAATGTTATCAATAAACTCTATATATTCTCCAATCAGCTAAGCTACCAACAATAAGTCGTTATATATCACAATGCTATATGGCGAAAAAATGGGTGGATTCTTACCCTCAACTTTAGCACCACGGATAGCTACGGGCCCGTTCAGACGGACGAGTTCATCCATGGTCGGAACGGAGGAGGGGGAGAGAGACAGCTGCGAGGGGCTGTTATACTCCATGTTGTAAACCATACCATTAACCGTGGTGTGAGAGGTATTAAGAGTCAATGCCAGCGAAAGAGCTGCGGTCTGAAGGTCATCGTAAAATACAATTAATTAAGAACCGAAATGGTTTAAAACATCTTTCCAATGGTTACTAAGCCAGAATCCATCTTCTCGGTTGAAATTGTCTCTGTGCTTGTATATGTGAATGGCCTCATGAACGAATCTCTCATGGTAGCCGGTTGGTTTGCAAAGAACCTCCGTCTTGGAGAAGTCAATGTCATGTGAGCCCACTGAATTATAACAGTGATCTGCCACGGCAGAGGAGTTCGTTCTACCGTGTTTCAAGTCTGCTTTATGTTCGCGGATGCGGTCCGAGATATGTCGTTTGGTTTCTCCAATGTAGCTACTACCACAGAGGCACTTTAGTTTGGAAACGCCCGGGTACTGTATGTCTGGAACAGCATCTTTTACAGATGGAACCAGATCACGGATTTTATATACTGTGTTGAATCAGACCTCGATCTTGTGTTTATTCAGGATTTTGGAGATCTTTTTAGTGGCCCCTGCAATGTAGGGTAAGGTGATGGTTTTGAGTGGCTCCACAAGAGGATCCTTCTTCATGACTGGAGTGATGGCTTTGCGGATTGTGTAGTCGGAGTAACCATTAGCCCTGAGAACCTGGTGTACGTGCTTGAGTTCACTGGCAATGTGTTCCTGGTCGGAAATGCATTGGGCTCTATGGTATAGAGTTTGGATGAGGGAGTTCTTCTGGGATGGATGGTGGTGGGAATCCGGTTTCAAGTAAGCATCTGTATGGGTAGCTTTCCTGTAGACAGAGTGGCTCATTGAACCATCATGTCTCCTTTTAATTAAGACATCCAAAAAGGGTAGTTTGCCATCTTTTTCGACCTCCATGGTAAATCTGATGGCTGGGTGTATGGAATTCATGTGGTCGCGGAATTGGTCTAGAGCAGGCTGGCCATGTGGCCAGATGACAAAGGTGTCATCCACGTACCTCTTCCATAAGGTCGGGCGTGGAGTGACAGTCTGGATGGCATCAGTTTCAAACTTTTCATGAATACGTTGGCTACAACCGGAGATAGGGGGGAGCCCATTGGGATGCCCTCAGTTTGTTTGTAGAAAGTTTCATTCCAGGTGAAGTATGTGTTGGTTAAGCAATGTCTCACCAGGGGGGGTATATCAGTATGCAGTCCTTGATGAACCAGGTCTTCAATGATAGCGATGGTGTCAGGTACCGGGACTTTGGTGAACAAGGACACCACATCAAAACTGACAAGCAGGTCGTCTGGGGACATGTAAATGCCTTTGATTGTCGATACCAGGTGAGTAGAATTTAGTACCGCAGAGGTGGTTTTTCCAGTGAAAGGTCTGTGGATGTGTATGCTTTAACTTTAACATAGCCATTTCTGTGACCAGTCACAAGCTAATCACTCAGCTATTTCAATGCTAAATTCTCCTAGTTATTTCAATGCTAAATTCTCCTGTTTGATTTGTACTAGGTGCCTCTGTGAATGTGTATGCTCTGACTTTAACGTAGCTATTTCTGTGACCAGTCACAAGCTAATCACTCAGCTATTTCAATGCTAAATTCTATGCTAATTCCTTTGTCAAGGGGTGCCTCTGTGGATGTGTATGCTTTAACTTTAACATAGCGATTTCTGTGACCAGTCACAAGCTAATCACTCAGCTATTTCAATGCTAAATTATATGCTAATTCCTTTGTCAAGGCACTTTGTTTCTTCTCACACAGCTTAAAGGTCGCGATCTGAGCGTGACTTTGTTCGCTCCAGCGCTGTCCTTCAGACAGTCTCGTCCCTTCACCTGATGAAGGCCGCTTGTGTTGTAGCCGAAACGTCGTGAGAATTTTATTGTGTTATTTTATTTTATCAATTTATTATTTTATTCTCATTCTACGTGACTTTACCGAAAGAACCAAAGAAGATGAATCCTTGCAGTCACGAAAGCTTTAAATTGAAAATTAAATGAATGAGTTATCTTTTCATTTGTATGTTATGTTTTTAAGTTTTCAGACGTTTTAAAATATATATTTTCCCGCTAGTAGCAGTATATATCGACTATATAGCACAAAGTACTCACCTGACAGATTTACCGTGACGAGGCCTAGTCCCGTGCAAAGCGTCCGGCTTCGCCTAGATTGCCCGGCCGACCGAGGTTGGGGCCTGGACCGCTACCCCCCCCCCCCAACCGCGCTACAGTAATCCAATTTAATCGCTATAATTTTAGTATCTACCGACCCTATAATAGTAAGTGCACACATTGGGGTGGAGGGGGAGAGAAGAGGATGTGCCATTTTGATGAATTTACCTCAGCGTCGCGTGTTAATTTTTTGCATTTTGAATGAGAAATGGCGTCCACCCTGCGGCGACGGCGTCTGTGCGTTGCCAGGGCCAACAACTCGCGTCGGCGTTTCGCTCATGCGCAGCAGCGAGCCGGTCGGCAAAGTAAATAAATAAATAAAGGTAAATCGCAACAAAACGTTCATTAAACCACTTTATAAGTGACAGACGGGAAAACGAAATAGCCTATGCCAAGCAGGGGGCTCGGGGCGTGCCGCCCGGAAAAAAAATTTCCATGCGAACCCCGCGGTCCGAGAGCCAAATTCCCCGCAAGCGAGCGTACACAGACGGACAGACAGACAGACAGACAAAAAATGCCTTTGATAGGCTAGACTAGCGGTAAGTACCCGGCGTTGCACGGGTCAAAAAAATATATTAGAACTACTCTTAAAAACCTTACATATACATATGTAGGGGTGATATGGGGAGTAAACACATGGCACGGGAAGGTGTGGTTCACCCACACCTTGGTGGCTACAACAACGTCCGCTAAGGCTCCACACCCCCTGTGGGTATAAAGTGCGGGGAGCCAGGGAGCTCGGGGCAGACTGTTGGGCCCGAGGCTGAAGCAACCAGTGAAGAAAGAAGGCCAGCTAGGTGAGACCCTGGAACTCCTGTGACCGCTGCCCTTTTTAGGACTGGCACAGCAAGCCAGTGGTGCAGCCCCAGAGCCCCAGAGTCAGAGTCCTTCTAAGGGCCGGTCTGGTCGGCGGGGTGCCGAGATCTGTGCCTAACCAGGGCCAGATCTGATAGCCTCCCTTAGAGCCCTACCCGGAGGAACTGGGAGCCTAGAGCTTAGGCTAGAGAGCCTGGGGTGTGTTCCTGAGTTATACGGGTAAAGGGGCCACTACCCCTTCTAGTGTAACCCTTGTTAAGGTTTAAATAAATAGTGCTGCTTCTACTCCACCATCTCCGTGTCCTGGAACCCACTACAACTGGTGTCAGGAGTGGTCTTAAAATGGACACAAGGAGTACAAACCGATCACAGGAACCCCAGGAGGAGGACGGCTCGCCTGGGATTGCGCCAGAGGCCGCGGCCGACGATCCTGGGATGCCCCAGACACCCCAACAGCAGCCGCCGCTGGAGGAGTGGCCACCGATGGAGGACGGGTTGCAGGCGGCTCACTCTCGACTGGCTGAGCTGCTGTACGCCGCGGCTTCCACGCTGGAGGAAATCAACCACGCGGGGCTGCGGGCGCAAAGGCGGCAGAGAGACGAATGCCGTTCAACGGCCATTCCCGCCGAAACACAGCCACCAGATTTCGGATTTTCCGCCATGACAGTGTCCGCCACGGCGATTGGAGGGTCGCAGTACCACGTGGACGCTGGGGGCCAATCAGCGGTGATGACGTCATCACCAACGGACGCCCGCTGTCAGGACCAATCGGCGGGCGCATCGTCATCACCTGCGCGACCGCCGATGGGTGTCCCCAGCCCCTCCAACGCCGGCGGAGATGCCAGAAATGGCGCGCGGCACCTCTCGGAGACGGAGCCGTCACTTCAACAACGCCTGCCGGTGTTGAAGGAGTTCGTTTCAGACGGCGGCGACTGGGGGGCCTTTCAACGCCGCTTTCTCGCTCATCAAGAGATGGCCGGCTGGACGGACAACGAGGCGTTGCGTGCGCTACCGGCCATGCTGGACGATGACGCCCTTGCTACGCTCATCACAGCTCCCAGGTCGACGCGATCTACGCTACAGTCGGCGCTCCAGGTCCTCACCATAGTCTACGGGCCACCGTCGGACTGCCGCAAACTCTTCCACGAGCGATGTAGGGGCCAGAAGGAGCCACCGCTGGCGTATCGCACGGCTCTCCTGGCCCTCGCAAAAGCGGCTTTCCCGCGGATGGGCGGCGAAGGGGTGGACGCGATGGTGACAGAGAAGCTCCTGGCGTTGGCCCAGGAGCTACAGATCGTCATCGTTGCAGAGGACTACGCGGACATGTGCTCCTTGCGGGCAGCAAGACACATCCACGCGCACCTGATAGCGCAGCGTCGATCACCTCTCGTCCCCAAGGGCGCAGCTGCGGTGTGCGCTGGGACACCGACCATCCCCCCCTCCGAGGAGGTCTTCGCGGCGGGTCGCCCGGTGGAGTGGAGATCCGGAGGGAGGCCGGCTCGGACAACACCGGATCGCCAGGAGCACCCCAAGGCGCTCATCACGTGCTACAACTGTGGCCGCAAGGGCCACGTGGCTGCGGAATGCCGAGCGCCTCGTCAACGACAGCCGGGACGGTCAGACGGCGCTGCAGCCTACAGGCCTCCGCATCGCAACCCGGCAAGTCGCGGCACCCCACATGCTCGGCCCGTGCACACACCTGTCCCCACCTCGCGCGTTTCGGTGTACGTGTACGGGCCTCGGGGTATGCCCGTTGGGTTGTTGGGTGGCGGCGGGGTCGAGAGGGTGCTCGGGCCGGGGCAGTGGATGGAATTGGCCCACCGCGTTGTTGCTGCGTTGGCAGGCTCATCCGTGGTCGTGGGTCGCATTGACGGGGTCGAGGTCCTCCCAGTCACCGTTCCGTGTTACGCAGCGAACTGGGGTTTGCTGGGTATCATAGGCCAAATTCGAGCACAAATTTGCATTGGCGATATCAAACTCTCCGGGCCGATATTAGTCTCGTCCTCGCTGGCGGTTCCGTGTTTGTTGGGGACGGACTTTTTGGGCAAAATGCCGATTAAAATTCTAATTGATCAGGGTTGCATCGAGCTTCCCTAGGGCCGACGGGTAACATTCCTGCCTTCCCCTGTCACCTCAAGGGCAGCGTGCGCGTCGATACAAGCGTTCGTCACTCGGACGGTGCGTGTACCTCCCGGGGCGCGAATGCTCGTGCCCCTTCGCTTGCGTCGGCCTTTCGCGCCCGGTGTTCCGGACCAGGGAATTCTGTTAAGGCCCTCGAGGGTTGGGGAAAACGGGCTGGATCTGGTGGCCGCTCAAACGCTCGTTAAGGGGAGCGATGACCCGTTTATCCTCGTCCTTAACGTTGGCGTACAGACGGCCGTCGTTCCTCAGGGAACTGTGCTTGCGCACGCGACATCGGTCCCTGTGGTAGACACGGTTATGGGTAATGTGCGGACCGATCCTCCGGCTCAACCACATTCTGAGGGGGACGATAGTTGGATGGACGCACTATGTTTGGGCACGAGTGATCTGTCTGACTCCCAGCGTGCCGGCCTACGCACCCTTCTGACGGAATTTTCCGATGTCTTTAGTAAACACAAATATGACATTGGGTGCACTAAATTGTTGCGTCACCACATTGACACGGGTGACAATGCCCCGGTACACCAGAATCCTTTTCGGTTAAGTCCGGCCGAAAAGGATCATGTCAAATCGGCAGTGGATGACATGTTGGCTGCAGACATTATAGTCCCTTCCACCAGTCCATGGGGAGCACCGATAGTGCTTGTCAAAAATCACAATGGGTCCTTGCGATTCAGTGTGGATTTTCGCCGCCTCAATAAGATCTCCGTGGCCGACGCGTATCCACTTCCCCGGATGGACAAATCTCTGGATGCTCTGGCTGGCGCACGTTTTTTTTCTACGTTGGACTTGTTATCCGGATTCTGGCAACTCACATTGGATGATGATTCCAAGCCAAAGACTGCGTTTCGCACACCACACGGCCTATTCCAATTTAACCGGTTACCTATGGGATTACACTTCGCTCCGGTGACATTTCAGCACCTCATGGAACTGGTTTTGGCTGGCTTACAATGGAACGTCTTTCTGATCTATCTGGACGATGTCATCGTGTTCAGCAAGACATTTGACGAACACCTTTTGCGCTTGCGCGCCGTGTTCCTCACAATGCGCGCTGTGAATTTGAAATTTAAGCCGCAAAAGTGCCACCTGCTATGGGAATCCGTACGCTATTTGGGGCACATCGTCAGCCGCTCAGGCATATCCACCGATCCCGCAAAGACGCAGCGTGTCAGCTCCTGGCCAACCCCCACCTCGGTGGCTGAGGTCAGGAGTTTCATTGGATTTGTGTCTTATTACCGGCGGTTTGTCGCGGATTTCGCGACCATTGCTAAGCCCTTACACGCTCTGACGGCGAAGGAAGTGACATTTCACTGGGGCCAGGACGAGGAGGTCGCTTTTTGTTCCCTTCGCGACGCTCTCGTGCGGGCCCCTCCATTGAGCTACCCCGATTTTTCGGAACCCTTCCTGCTCGATACAGACGCCAGCAATACGGGCATTGGGGGTGTGCTCTCACAGGTGATCGGTGGTGTAGAAACGCGTCGTGGCTTATGGCAGTAGGGTTTTGTCTCCGGCGGAACAGAGATACTGCGTCACGCGTCGGGAATTCTTGGCTATTGTATTTTTTATACAACAGTATCGCCCATACCTGTACAGACGGCATTTCACTGTCTGTACGGACCATGCAGCATTACAATATGCCTTGCGGGTGGAGCAGCCTTCGGGGCAATCGTCCCGATGGCTCGAAATCCTTCAGGATTATAATTTCACGACCACATATTTGAAGGGTGCTCGGCACACTAATGCGGATGCGCTGTCTCGCTTGCCACCCGCCTCAGATTGCGCTTGTCTCAGGGGATCGGGGCGTTGTAAGCCGCCAGAGGATAGCCCCCCCTTAGATATCCCGGTTCTCGCTGCTGCCACTAAGGACCCCTTGCCTGAGGGTCCTGTCGGGGAGGGAGGTGCAGACTCCTTGCTGGGGTTGTCCGTTGCGGAATGGGGGCGCCTCCAGATGGAGGATGCATCCCTCCTCGCGTTGCGTCGTTGCGCAGGGGGTTCCGTGCGGGGAGTCGCGGGGATTGATTCGTACGGGCTGCTCCAGGGGCTCCTGATGCATTAGGATGGGAGGGCCTGCCGTCACAGGCTTGTGGTGCCATCCGCTTTGCGGGGTAAGGCCGTTTGGGCCGCACACGAGTGCTTTTGCACCTGGGGACCCACAAGACCCTTGCCATGCTCCAGCTGGATTGCTTCTGGCCGGGTATGGCAAGGGATGTGGATGACCTACTGGGTGCATACACTCAGTGCGCCCAACGAAAACCACCAGCGAAAGGTGCCTGCCCACTGCTACAATCTATCACAGTCTCTCGGGTTAACGAACTCGTCGCACTGGATATATTGGGGCCCTTCCCTGCGACCCCTAGGGGTAACAAGTACTTGCTGGTTGGCGTTGAATATTTCACCCGATGGCCTATGGCATGGCCTCTCACTAACCAGTCAGCAGCAGCCGTTGCTGAGGCCTTTGTACAGGGCTATGTCCTCGACAAGGGTGCTCCCGAACGGCTGCTGACTGACCAAGGGAAGAACTTCTCTGGCGTCCTTTTGCACGAGGTGTGTGCACTTCTTGGTACGAAAAAGATTCGCACTTTCCCCTATCACCCACAAACCGATGGCATGGTGGAGCGGCTGCATAGGACGCTCACATCTATGTTGTGTCACCAGGTGTGTGACTCCCAGACCGATTGGGACCTTCACATTCCGGGGGTTTTGGCCGCCTATAGAATGGCTCCTCACGCGGCAACCGGCTTCTCGCCGTTCTTTTTGATGTACGGTCGCGACGTTGACCCACCAATTGCGACTCAGCTCCGCGTCTCGGAAACCAGCAGAAAATCGAAATTGGCCGACCACGTTAAATTTAATATCCTGAGGTTGACCGAGGCGTGGGAGGCAGCGGCCCAAAACTCTTCCTCTCGGCAGAAGGCCAACGAGAGGTTGCGATCGCGCCAGTCACGCACACATGCGTGGAAGCCAGGCGATCAAGCCTGGCTGCACTGCCCTCAAGTGCCGTTGGCGACCTCGGCGAAATTGTTGCGGCCTTGGAGGGGCCCTGTGGTTATTGTGAAGGTTATGCGGCCGCAGTGCATTCGTATCCAGTGGGGGAAACGCCGCTGATACGTACACCCCTCGCGTCTGAAGCCGTTTGTGGCGCCGCGCGTCCCTCCACCACATTACACGGGCCGAGCATGTGATGTATCCGCTGACTCCCGGACGGCGTCTTCATCGCCTGCCCCGGATGCTTCGCTAACTGTTCCACCTTTAGGCGCCTCAAGAGTGACGGCTTCCAGTGCGCCTGCGCCACCCGGTGGGGACGGAGTTTGCCCTCCCGGGGTGATGGAAGACGGTGCACCTGCACAGCCGGTGCCCACTGCCGGGCCGACCGGGCCCTCCCCCTATGATGGACCCGCAAAACGGACTCGCGCCAAAACGCGCCGCTTGTTGTAATAATGGTTCTTGTTACTCTTGTTGTTCACTGTTAAGTTTTCTTGCTGCGTTTATGGGGGGGGGGGGTACAATGTGTATGTGTATATAGTGTAATTTTGCATAGGTGGGTTGGGTTTTTTATTGGGGTGTTCGTTCTTATGAGGCACGCACGGGTGGGGGTTTGTTGTGTTTATTATTCGAGTATTGTTGCAGCCGGGACGGCTGCGGGTTATACGGGAGGGGGTGATGTAGGGGTGCTATGGGGAATAAACACATGGCACGGGAAGGTGTGGTTCACCCACACCTTGGTGGCTACAACAACGTCCGCTAAGGCTCCACCCCCTGTGGGTATAAAGTGCGGGGAGCCAGGGAGCTCGGGGCAGAGAGTGTTGGGCCCGAGGCTGAAGCAACCAGTGAAGAAGGCCAGCTAGGTGAGACCCTGGAACTCCTGTGACCGCTGCCCTTTTCAGGGCCGGCACAGCAAGCCAGTGGTGCGGCCCCAGAGCCCCAGAGCCAGAGTCCTTCTAAGGGCCGGTCTGATCGGCGGGGTGCCGAGATCTGTGCCTAACCAGGGCCAGATCTGATAGCCTCCCTTAGAGCCCTACCAGGAGGAACTGGGAGCCTAGAGCTTAGGCTAGAGAGCCTGGGGTGTGTTCCTGAGTTATACGGGTGAAGGGGCCGCTACCCCTTCTAGTGTAACCCTTAAGGTTTAATTAAATAGTGCTGCCTCTACTCTGCCGTCTCCGTGTCCTGGAACCCACTACACATGTGTAGTGACTGTACTTGTCACTGTGTGGTGCCGAGACTTGTGAAGTCATGGCCGGTAATGTTGTCATTGCGGGCAGTCCTAATTGGGGCTGCAGTAGCGGTGGTTGGGTGAGCGCTGGTGAGCGCGGAGGCACCGCGAGCGGTGCCGGCTCCCGGTGAGGGAGCGAGAGGGAGCATCAACCAGCCAAGGTTACTCTGGGGCATGACACTCTGGTTGTGACCTGTTGTCACGTGACCGGACGATACTGGAGGGGGGACACCGGTGGATGGGGGACGAGGGGTGGTTACGTGGTCCGGGAGAGCTCTCGGGAACATTCGAGAAGGGGCCCAAGGAGCCTGGAAGGTGGGCGGGGCTAAGGGTGGAGCCTGGAAGGTGGGCGAGGCTAAGGGCGGAGCCAGCCCCAGCCCGGGAAAAAAAAACGACAGCTCCGTGAGGAGCTCGTGGTTCTTCAAGTGTTGGTGTTCGAAGATCCACGTCAGGAAGAAGCCTCTAGCCACGCGGTCCGGGACCCAGCTTGTGGTCCGGACCGGGATAGCGAACCGTGTCTAGTTCTGCCGTAGCGTGGTTAGATGGGCATTCGAGACCCGAGTGTAGGTTATGTTCGTGCTGTTGTGTTGAATAGTTTTGTTAACGTCTGCGACTCAGTTGGACTCACAACACATGGTTAATTTTACGAGCCTTTGGCAATCTGTTTAAAGGTCAAACGTTAAATAATATACGTATACGGAATAAAATGCTCAATCAACAAAATATATCCTAAATATAAAAATCCCGCACTGGGAATTAACAATTTGAGCTAAAATCCCGTAAACCGGAAGGGTACCAAAATGCCCGGAAGTGGAGCCGGATTTCCATTCTGCAGCTCCCAATTCCTGCCGAGCGAATTAAGCTCCCAAGAGGGTGCCTAATTCCCAAAAATGGGCTCTGGCATTCCCTATAACCCCACCCCCAAACTCCAAAGCCTATCCCCAAATCCCAACCCGTAACCCCTAAACCATAACTAACCTCTAACCCCAAACCTACCCCCCTAAAACCCTAAACCCCAACCCCTAACCTTAACACCTAACCCTAGCCCTTAACCCCTAACCCAACCTCTATCCACAAATCAACCCCTATACCCAACCCTACCCCCTAACCTAACAAACTCTAAACCCCAACCCCTAAACCACTAGCCCTTAACTTTAACCCCTTAACCATAACCCCTAACCCCCTAACATTAACCCCTACACTATTAACCCCGGACGATAACCCTGAACTCTAACCCATTACTCTAACCCTTAAAATACATTTTTTCTAATATTGGCCAAATTTTCATTGCGTGTGATTTTTCAAATACATTCCTCCATATCCTTTAGGAATACTCTATATAATTTACTTAGTGAAATTTTTTGGCAAAAAAGACACGTTCGTATGTGGATTTATTTCACACAAAAATCATACATTTGATAAACTCCCCAGTTTTTATTTGATATATAGCCTAATAAAACAAAAGGTGTACGGAGGTATTTACTTCTCATTGAACATGTACACTTAAAATGTGGCAAATTTTGTCGAAAAAGGGCATTTACTAAACATTTTTTTAGTGTTACATGTCTAGTGAGTTCAACTGAGTCGCAGACGTACTCTTGGAGGTAACACATTTATCTAACACTAACACACGGGGTTAATTGCCCCTTAACAGATAACATCCTGTGGTGGTGACCACCAGGCAAACTACACTAATCAGAACGTAGCTAGCTACAATGGACCGGACCAAAGCTCGGGTCCAGGTCGACGTGTTGGAGACTCGGTAGAACGTAGGGCGTAGACAAAGGCTTCAAGATGAACGCCGGTCCCTCTGGGGGACTCGGCTTATATCCTCTGCGGTGTGGCCAGCTCCACCCTTGGCCACGACCACCTTCCAGAATCCTCTAACAGGATCTGGACCCGGACCACGTGACCACCCCTAGCCCCCTCTTAGGGCCCCTTTGTAGACTTAACCGGTCACGTCCTCTCGGGTCAACCAGTGCCATGGTCTTTAGTAACCCCGGCACACCCACACCCTATCCTATAGGGCTGCCACTGCACGCCAAGCGTGGTGCCACCTCGCGCTAGCAACCAGCACTCACCGAGCCCCTCTAGGGCCGGTACTACACCCACATCATAGTGGTGTCCGCGCGCCGTGCCTCTCTAGGGCTGGCACAGCACAGCGACATCCCGCAATGTCACTACACTTGCAAATGTACAATATTTATTACTAGCATCTTTGCCCATCCTAGGACAGAATCTATAATATTTACGAAAAAATTGAGCAGAGTATAATTGTATCTTGTTTAAATTTAATGGCAGTGAATCTTGCACAAAAGTATGCCATCAAACACTGCACTGCAGTTCACTGTAGCACTGTATTAATGGCAATGATTCTTGCACAAAACTATGTTATAAAACACCTAACTGCATGTCATTTTAGCACTGTATATAACTGACCTTCAATTTATATTCTTGGTTCTTTTGGTAAAGTCACGTAGAAGGGAAACAATAAAATAATAAAAATATAAAACAATAAAATTCTCACGTTTCGACTGCAACACAAGCAATCATCAGGTGTGAAAACCACTTATTTCAAATTTTCTTGTTGTGGTTTTCACACCTGATGATGATTGCTTGTGTTGCAGTCGATACGTCGTGATAATTATATTGTTTTATATTTTTATAATTTTGTTTCCCTTCTACGTGACTTTACCGAAAGAACCAAGAATATGAATCCCTGCAGTCACGAAGGCTTTAAATAAAAATTTGACCTTCAATTTGTTCAAATTCACTGCGCTGATACTTTATTCTCTTCTGCTTTCGGTTGCTGTGTTTGAAATAAATAGATCGATACAATATCTGCAAAATCACCAAGAAATGTCTCCAAGAAGGGGCAATTTGTGCCTAAACAAATTCAATTACTTTAGGTGCAGGACTCTGAGACTACTTATGGTGTACTGTAGCTCACTGGAGTAGCAAACAATTTGAATAGGAGGCAATGGTGGCAAAACAGCAGAGAAATGTATATTTTAGCATAATTTGCAAGCCTAAAGTTGACTTTGCTTTCATTTGACGTGGCGAAGAAATAAATGAAGGCAGAAAATGTAGTGGGATGTAGCGTGGAATTGTCTGGTAAGCTCTAGATAAAGAGGGGAGAATAGACGTTAAAAAATGTAATTTGTGCCTAAACAAACTTTCATTTCCGCTCCACGTTTCTCCTTGCGGAATGACGTCAGTAGTTAACGATTATAAATTAGCATGCATGTAATGGCGGGGAATAATGGGAAAAAAATGTCATAAAACACCATACTGCATGTAACTGTAGCACTGTATTAATGTGAGTTAATATATATAGCTCAGTGGGCCTTACCTGGTAAAATAGAATATAAAAATACAAAACACTTCAGTTAGTATTTTTATTAAAACGCAATCGTCTGCACTGTGAGAAAAATTAATTGTTAACGTGTTGTTCAGCAGTTGTTCTTATAATACAGACTTGGCCCTGTCATTGGAATGTGAAATTATCACCATTGGCTTGGAGAGTGTGTATGTATTAGCTACTCATGAACAGGATTTAACCCCTGAAGTTTGCTAAAGGCTAGAGGGAAGATATTTGTCTTTGTGACAGTGTGTGTGTGTTTCTGTGTATGTCTCTTTATACTGTGAGGTCGCGAGGATGAATCTCTCTCCGTCCATCGAGGTCCATGATGGCCATGGCTCTGCTGAGTAGGAAAACGCCGAGCTGGCGGCGTCGGCTCAGGGGCCATCCACTCACGAGGCCCGGCACTGAGCCACGTCGCTCGTTACACAAGGAGCCCACGCCTACACATGGCACGGACACACAGACATACACACAAAGATATGCACACTTACATAGAGATATACACACTCACAAAGATACACAAAGATATGCACACTTACATAGAGATGTACAGAGATATACACACAGAGATACAAAGATATACACACTCATATAGAGATACACAGATTACACACTCACACCGATACACAGATATACACACTCATATAGGGATACACAGATATATACACACTCACAAATACACATATATACACACTCACACAGAGATATACAAACTCACAGAGATACAGAGATATACACACTCACATATAGATACAGAGATATACACTGACAGAGTTACACAGAGAAAAACACTCACATAGAGATACAGAGACATGGCCATATAGATATTTACACAGCCTCACAGACAAATATAAATTTCCCCCCTATAGACTTAACATACTGTTGGGGCAAGTAGCTCCCCAGTGGCAATGTTTACATAGCACCAGGTACTCATGTGAGGTTGAGCCGGCCTCGGGGAGGCCCAGAACCGGTTCAGATAATCGTCACTGGTGTTGGCCGTGAGCAGGAATCGAACTCAGGTCGCCAGGCTCGTAGCCCAGCACGCTAACCACTGCACTACAAATGCAATCACATAGACACGGAGCCATAGGCCATGTGGCCAGATGACGAACGTGTCATCTACATACCTCTTCCACAAGGATGGACGTAGAGTGGGGATGCCTGGATGGCATCTGTCTCAAATTTTTCCATGAAAACATTGGCTAATTTCTCTCACATTAACATAGCCACCTCCGCGTGCTCGTCGTGGAGGTCGTCCTCCGATCTTACATTAACATGCTAATTTCTCACATTAACATCAATAGCCCCGCCCACTTCGTTTATGACCCTTGGGCTACACCCATTAAAAAACCTTTAAAACAGTCTACCTCAGCAGCTTTCCTCTCTTTTTTCAGCCTGATGACGACCGCTTGCGTTGCGATCGAAACGTCGTAGTTTTTTGTTAATTGTGTATTATTTTCTTTGAACCTATCTATGTGACTTTACCGAAAGACCCAAAGAATATGAACACCAAATAAATATTCAATACTCCCAAATACAACTGTTGGCAGTGGCAGAACACGCGTGCCAACAATTGATTTTGAAAATGTTGAAGTTCTGTGCAAAACTTGGGACTACTGCCCAAGACTAATTAAGGCATCTATATAAATTGGGAGATACAAATTATTTTAACCGTTCAGATAGCTACAGGTTTAGTGCCTATACAGTTCACCACTCGTCTATACCGATTAACTGTGAGCAGACAATAACAGGTACTGTGATTTCTATGCACACAAACAACAGCATGTACAAGAACAATGTGAACGCATAATGTGCATGTAAAATAACACGTAGGTTTTCGCGACCAATATTATTCATAATAAAGGTTTTTGGGTTAGATCGTGTTATTTATAAATGTGTCGTAACCCTCCACCACCCAACACGGCCAATCAGCAAAAAAAGTGTCACGTTGACAAAAGACAATAATTCACTACTTTAGCCCACCGGTGTGTTGAAGAGTGAATCCAAAACATTTACAGTTTGAGTACGACGTTTCGCTGGTAAATACATCCAGCATCATCGGGCAATTCGCCAGAATGGTAAAGCCCTCGCTTGCTCCCGGTTTTAAATAGAGCAGCAGGGTGACGTCATCATTTAACTCATATCAGGTGCAGTGATTAGAAGCGGAGGGGAGGGTATTGTAATTACATAATCGATTAGTAATCAGTCAATGGTTATGATTAGTAATGAGTTGTAGATTAGTAACTAGTTGTAATGTGTGTTAGTGATTATCTGCTATGTTAGTAATCCGTTAATTAGTATGTGTTTCCCCTATAAGGAATTGTAATGTGCATTCATATTCTTAGCTCCCTCGGCAAAGTCACGCTGAAGGGAAACAACAAAACAAATATATATTTTATTATTCTATTGCTTCCCCCCAACGCGACCCCACCGAAAGAGCCAAGAACATGAATTACTGCAGTCATGAAAGCTTTAAATCAAAATGTAATGTGTATTATTTAATAATACGCTTCCAGGCCGCACTAAGCCTGTAGCTGTCAGAGCGATTAAAGTTATTTTTATACCTCTCAATTTCAATGGATTCTCTAATTAGTCTATGCCAGTCATAATTAGTTTTACACAACACTGCAACATTATCAAAATCAATTGAGTGTCCTTGTTGACAAGCATGTTCTGCCACTGCCGACAGTTGTGTTTGAGATAATTTAATATTTCTCTGATGTTCTTTTAGTCTTACGCTGATGTTACGTCCCGTCTGTCCAATATAGCATCTGCCACATAAACAATTAATCCGATATACACCTTCTGTTGATAATTTAGGTAATGCGTCTTTAGTGCAAGATACTAGTTTTTGAATTTTGTGTACTGTACCAAATCTTACTGTAATGTTTTGCTTTTGCAAAACACGGGCTAATTTGTCAGTTACTCCTGAGATATATGGAATTTTTATTGTTTTAACAATCTGATCGCTTTCAGCAGTATTGCTTTGCGATCGTGATTTGGCATTCAGTGCTCTGTTAATTTGAGCATTATTGTAGCCATTCTGTCGTAGTGCGTCTTTAACGTGTTTGATCTCTCTCACTAGACTCTCACCATCTGACACCGTTTTAGCCCGATGTATGAGAGGATTTCTGAATGTCAGATGATGCATTCATTAATCCCCCCCCCCCTCGTTATGGCTTTCGCACCTGAGGGGCACACAAGTAACATCAGATTTATCCCTCTATTTACGAATGAAAAAGGAGGATTTTTCCACAAATCTGGCTGATGATGTTAGTTGTAATTACTGCCAAAACGTCATACTCAAATTGTAAATGTTGTGTATTTACTCTCCAACACACTGGTGTGCTGTACTAGTAACAAATTGACATGTTCTGTTCACGTGACAACCCTTGCTAATTGGCTGTGTCGGGTGGTGGCGAGTTCACCAACACATTTATATTTACACGATCTAACCCAACAATCCTCTATTATAGGCATAGACACTCACAAAGACATACCAAGATCTCCAAATAGCCTTAAAGTCCACTTCGAGTGAGGGATAGAGTGTAAGCGGGAGGGATAGAGTGTGATTGGTAGGGGTAGAGTGTGAGTGGCCTTCATAGGTGCCCATTAACAGCACTTGCCCCTACAGTTTGTTAAAGCTATATGGGGGATCTTTGTGTGAGTGGTAGGGGTAGAGTGTGAGTGGTAGGGGCAGAGTGTGAGTGGTAGGGGTAGAGAGTGGTAGGGGTAGCGTGAGAGTGCGAGGGGTCTAACCTAATGCGTCAATGATGCATGACTCCCGAGTGAGTGACTCAGCAGAGGTGGAGGAGTGGAAACAGGGGATGTAGATGACTCCGCGTCCCGCTTCCCAGACGGACAAAACGCGGGCAACCTTCTGGCTCGGCTGGGCACACGGAAACACACACAGGGACAGACAAACCCAGAGACAGAGACAATCACATACATATACACATATGTTTGTGTAAACATCACCACTGGGGAGACAAAGGCGACCAGGCATGGTGCTGGCCACCCACCCCATCGTATACCATTCTGACCTTCATAGGTGTTTACAAACAGCACTTGCCACAACAGTCTGTTAAGGCTATATGGGGGATCTTTATATTTGTGGCGAGTGTACCTCTATATGTGGTGAGTGGCTTGCCTGGCATCTGGCCTGGCACAGGCATCATGGTGACATCACCGCCACTTAGTGGCGAATTGCATCTGTTGTTGTTGGTGAGTGTACCTGTGTCTGTGGTGAATGGCGGTGAGTGTATCTGTGGTGAGTGACAGTGTGGTGAGTGTACCTGTATGTGTGGCGAGTGGAGGTGAGCCATTGCCTCCTGGAGATGATGAAACGGGCGATTTCCTGAACCTTTTCCAATGTAGAAGATAGAACTCACGAAGATACGGAACTGCTCACCACCTTGCTCACCACCTTCACCTGGATCCATAAGTTTGCTGCTGACCAAGTATAACAACAACATTAGCCGTCGTTTGCCATTTAGTGGCGGTAACATCACCACGGCGCCTGTGCCAGGCTAGGTGCAATTTGAAGCCGTCATGTGAAGTGTGGAAGGCTCGCTGCTGGCAGGTCAGGGGGCAGACCCAGGTTCCAAAGGTTGATCACTGTGCCAGGCTAGGTGTGGGAGGTCACATACATACGTGCATGAGGTCACGGGACAGACCCCTGCACAATGGGTTGACTTACTGAGATGACTGGCAGATGCACCACCTGTGCCCCCTACTGTGGCAATTTCCTTAGCCGCCCGGCACTCTGTTCGTTGTTATGAGCGTCGCTCCTCTGCCCTCCACTATTGTTAAGAGGGTGACTGCCTTCAACTGCCCAGTCGCCTCAAGGTGCACCTAGCCTGGCACTGCCCAGTAGCATCCTTCAAAAGCCGCCTCCTCCGCAGAGACCGATCTTGACACCACATCCTCCTGTACCACATCAGCTCCATCTCTTGTCTAGCCCATGCCGCTCACCCACTCATCTCTGATTAGTATGGTTGGCTACGTAAGGTGTGAAAGAAGTTCAGGCTGACCAACCCACCCACTCGTCCACCAACTCGTCTACCCACTTACCCAACCCACCCACTCATCCACCAACCCACCCACTAACCTACTCACCCATCAGTCCATCTTTTCTCCAGGCCGTGCTACATCTATTAGCCCCTCTACTTCTTTGGTTCTTTCGGTAAAGTCACGTAGAATGAGAATAAAATAATAAATTGATAAAATAAAATAACACACTAAAATTCTCACGACGTTTCGGCCACAACACAAGCGGCCTTCATCAGGTGAAGGGACGAGACTGTCTGGAGGACAGCGCTGGAGCGAACAAAGCCACGCTCAGATCGCGACCTTTAAGCTGTGTGAGAAGAAACAAAGCGCCTTGACAAAGGAATTAGCATAGAATATAGCATTGAAATAGCTGGGTGATTAGCTTGTGACTGGTCACAGAAATGGCTATGTTAAAGTTAAAGCATACACATCCACAGAGGCACCCCTTGACAAAGGAATTAGCATAGAATTTAGCATTGAAATAACTGAGTGATTAGCTTGTGACTGGTCACAGAAATGGCTATGTTGAAGTCAAAGCCTACACATCTGAGCTATTCACAGTAACTGGGTATACACTACACTATATAATGAATACTATATAGTGAACCAATAAAAAACTAAAATATAAATTACCTCAATGTTATCAATAAACTCTATATATTCTCCAATCAGCTAAGCTACCAACAATAAGTCGTTATATATCACAATGCTATATGGCGAAAAAATGGGTGGATTCTTACCCTCAACTTTAGCACCACAGATAGCTACGAGCCCCATTCAGACGGACGAGTTCATCCATGGTCAGAACGGAGGAGGGGGAGAGAGACAGCTGCGAGGCGCTGTTATACTCCATGTTGTAAACCATACCATTAACCGTGGTGTGAGAGGTATTAAGAGTCAATGCCAGCAAAAGAGCTGCAGTCTGAAGGTCATCGTAAAATACAATTAAGAACCGAAATGGTTTAAAACATCTTTCCAATGGTTACTAAGCCAGAATCCATCTTCTCGGTTGAAATTGTCTCTGTGCTTGTATATGTGAATGGTCTCATGAACGAATCTCTCATGGTAGCCGGTTGGTTTGCAAAGAACCTCCGTCTTGGAGAAGTCAATGTCATGTGAGCCCACTGAATTATAACAGTGATCTGCCACGGCAGAGGAGTTCGTTCTACCGTGTTTCAAGTCTGCTTTATGTTCGCGGATGCGGTCCGAGATATGTCGTTTGGTTTCTCCAATGTAGCTACTACCACAGAGGCACTTTAGTTTGTAAACGCCCAGGTACTGTATGTCTGGAACAGCATCTTTTACAGATGGAACCAGATCACGGATTTTATGTACTGTGTTGAATCGGATCTGGATCTTGTGTTTATTCAGGATTTTGGAGATCTTTTTAGTGACCCCTGCAATGTAGGGTAAGGTGATGGTTTTGAGTGGCTCCACAAGAGGATCCTTCTTCATGACTGGAGTGATGGCTTTGCGGATTGTGTAGTCGGAGTAACCATTAGCCCTGAGAGCCTGGTGTACGTGCTTGAGTTCACTGGTAATGTGTTCCTGGTCGGAAATGCATTGGGCTCTATGGTATAGAGTCTTGATGAGGGAGTTCTTCTGGGATGGATGGTGGTGGGAATCCGGTTTCAAGTAAGCATCTGTATGGGTAGCTTTCCTGTAGACAGAATGGCTCATTGAACCATCATGTCTCCTTTTAATTAAGACATACAAAAAGGGTAGTTTTCCATCTTTTTCGACCTCCATGGTAAATCTGATGGCTGGGTGTATGGAATTGATGTGGTCGCGGAATTGGTCTAGAGCAGGCTGGCCATGTGGCCAGATGACAAAAGTGTCATCCACGTACCTCTTCCATAAGGTCGGGCGTAGAGTGGCAGTGTGGATGGCGTCAGTTTCAAATTTTTCCATGAATATGTTGGCTACAACCGGAGATAGGGGGGAGCCCATTGGGGTGCCCTCAGTTTGTTTGTAGAAAGTTTCATTCCAGGTGAAGTATGTGTTGGTTAAGCAATGTCTCACCAGGGGGGGGGTACATCAGTATGCAGTCCTTGATGAACCAGGTCTTCAATGATAGCGATGGTGTCAGGTACCGGGACTTTGGTGAACAAGGACACCACATCAAAACTGACAAGCAGGTCGTCTGGGGACAGAGAAATGCCTTTGATTGTCGATACCAGATGAGTAGAATTTAGTACCGCAGAGGTGGTTTTTCCAGTGAAAGGTCGCAGTATATCAGCAAGAAAACGTGCCAGTTTATAGGTGGGGGAGTTGATAGTAGACGATGGGACGAAGGGGTGTATCTTCTTTGTGTATCTTTGGAAGGCCATATAATCTTGGTGGTCTGGCAGCAGAGGGTTTCAACGAGAACTGTTTGGTCTGATCAATTAATGCTGTTGAATCAGAGATGATTTTGTTCGTTTTGGTAACCAGGCTGTTGGTGGGATCTCTTTTTATTTGTGTATAGCTGCCATCGTTGAGTAGTTCTTGAATTTTGTTATTATATTCTGTTTTGTCCATGATGACAGTGGCATTGCCCTTGTCGGCTGAGAGGACGACAATATCATCTCTCTTTTTTAATTGAGATAATTCAAAGCGTTCATCTTTGCTGATGTTGCTAGGTGGCAACTTAGCGTTTTTGAGGGTTGCAGCGATTTCAGATCTTGCTACGTCTGCAGAGATGTGACTCAAGCCCTTGAGTGCAACGTTTAATGGGCAATGATATCATTAACCGGTATATGTCTTGTGTTGTGGCCGAAACGTCGTGAGAATTTTAGTGTTATTTTATTTTATCAATTTATTATTTTATTCTCATTCTACGTGACTTTACCGAAAGAACCAAAGAAGATGAATCCTTGCAGTCACGAAAGCGTTAAATCGAAAAAGCCCCTCTACTCTCGCCAAATAGATGCTGGTTTAATTGCCAAAAAACTACAGAAAGCATTCAAAGACAAAACCCCCCGTGTATAGCTTCAACAGACTGTTGGAGCAAGTGCTGCTGAGTAGCAATTATAAAGGCTGGCACGGCACGTGAGGTGGATGGCCAGCACCACGCCCGGCCGTCTTTGTCTCCCCAATGGCGATTTTAAACATCACACCAGGTACTCATTTAAGGCTGAGTCGACCTAGGAGATGCCCAGGGACCGGTTAAATTAGTCGCCACTGTTTTTGTTCAGAAGCAGGAATTTAACTTGGGTTTCCAGTTTCGTATCGCACTGCACTAATCACTACGCCACCGTTCCCACACACAAAGTATAAAACAGAGACAGACACGGACACACAGAGATTCTACAGCTACTGTTGGTGCTACTGATGCTGCTGCTGATGATGTTGATGATAATGCTGTTGCTACTGATAATTCTGCTGATGAGGCTACTGATGCTGCTGCGGATGATGCTGATGCTGCTGTTGCTTACCGCGGGTCAAGCAGGAGGTAGTTGAAGCAGTTCTTGATGCACCGAGCCCTCCCCCTGCTCCTCCATCTGCCCCTCGGCCTGGGTCGCGAGATTAGGGTCCAGGAGTCGAATTGGGACTTCATGAGCTCCTCATCCGCGGAGCAGTCGGGAATCAGGCCAGTCAACAGGGCCCGACGCAGCTCCAGGCTGTAGCACACTGGCATCATCAACAGCATCATTATCAATCATCACCCATCATCATCAATAACCCATCATCATAAACCATCCATCACCAAACAAATCATCTTCAATAGCAGCAACATGATCAGCAGCATCAGCAGCAATATCATCAGCACCATAAGCATCACACAAATGTTAGTGTGTGAGTGTTAGTGATAATGTACATTTACAATGTGGATTTGTATAGCGTCCAAATTTCGACCACATCTCAAGACGCTGTCGGTCATAGGTCTCTCTGTGAGCCTGTGTGTCTGTGTAAGCATGTTTCTGTAGGGAGCGGTGACGCAGTGGTTAGTGCGTTGCGCTACAAACCCGGCGATCCGAGTTCAAGTCCCGGTCAACAGCCAATAGTGATGAAAACTATCTGAACTGGTCCTGGGCCTCCCCTAAGTCGACTCATCCTGAAATAAGTACCTGGTGCGGTGTGTAAACATCACTACTGAGACGACAAAAGCGGCCGGCCGGGCATGGGGCTGGCAAACCCACCCCCTCTCGGTGTGCAGTGCCAGCCTTCAAAACTGCTACTCGCTAACAGCATTTGCCCAACAATCTGTAAAAGCTATATGGGTGATCTTTGTCTCCGTGTGAACTAATGGGTGTCAGAGTGTAAGTCTCTGTATCCGCGGCACGTGGTGGGTGGCACATACGTATGTGCCCACCTGTGAGCGAGGGTGGCGTGGCGGCTGGGGCTAGGCTCTGGGAGTCCGACGCTGATGCCACCACGCGCATGAGCAGGAGTCTCTGCATGAGTCCACGGGTGCTGCTTACGACTGGAGCTGCCCTGACGCCCAGAGCGTTGAGCGCCCCACGCAACTCCATATCGGGCAGGGACAGCACCCACAGTGGCACAGAACAACCCACTTCACGCCCACCACCACCATCACCACTAAAACGGCGACTATCACAATGATCAACACCATCATCATGATGATCACAATCATTAACACCATCGCCAAAGCCACTACTTTGAAATTCACCATCATCAACATCTTGACATACAGCATGATCATCACCATTGCTGTCACCATCGCTAATACCACCACCGTGCATGTTATCATCAACACCATCAACACCACGACCAACACCGCAATAATCGACATCATCACCACCACCACTCTGACCATCACCAACATCAGCACCACAACCCAGGCTTGACACTTCACTCTCTGTCCAAGACAAGGTTACTTGAACGTCCTGATCTTTGAGTTCCGTGTCTAAGCAGACACTTGAGTTTTGTCCGAATGTCTGTGTAGTATTGTCCAAGTCCAACAATGGATCTAGCGTCTTTTCGGACGAGTCAGACACATCACTAAACCAAGACAAGGTACATTGAATGTCCTGATCGTGGAGTTCCGTGTCTAAATAGATACTTGAGTCTTGTCCGAGTGTCCGTGTAGCACTGTCCGAGTCGTCTAAATAGTATGTCTTCTCAGACGAGTCAGACACATCTCTAGACCAAGACAAGGTACATTGAATGTCCTGATCGTGGAGTTCCGTGTCTAAATAGACACTCGAGTCTTGTCCTAGTGTCTGTGTAGCACTGTCCAAGTCCAACAATGGACCTAGCGTCTTCTGAGACAAGCCAGATACATCGCTAAACAAAGACAAGGTACACTGAATGTCCTGGTCTTTGAGTTCTGGGTCGAGGTAGACACTTGAGTTTTGTCCGAGTGTCCAATGGGATGTGTCCGAGTCCTCTAAACAGTTTAAAGTGCTCTTGGACAACGAGGCTGTGTCTTCTCTCGTGCTGAAGTTAGGAGGTCCAGCATCATGATCATCACCATGATCATTGGAATCATCATGATCATCATCAGCATTGTCATAGTCATCATCTTCACCTTGTCCACAGATTTCTTGAGGATCATCTCCAATCACATCATCATCAACATCATCTCGAACAATGCAGTGGACATTAACACAATCTCCAACATCATAATCATCACGGTCAGGAAACTGATCTTGATCACAAATGTATTTAGTATCACCATCATCAGCATCACTGTTACTCCGGTAAGGGTTTGGGGGTTCGGAATGGTGATGCGGTGATGGTGCACAGGTCACCCACAAAGTTTGTTCTTCACAAACACCATCACCACCATCTCTACCAACACCATCATCATCGCCTCCATCACCACAGACATCCACATCTACACCACAGCTATTGTGAACAGAACCAACAGGACTGTTGTATCCACAACCATCATCACTACGACCATATTCACCAAAACGACTATCATGACCACCACCATCAGGATCAACACCACCATGATTACCACCACCATTTCCAAATCTCATTGTATCCTCAGAGTGGCAATCATGGTTTAGCAAAAGCGTTTGAGTAACATCTTCATCATCATCATCACCACCATCATCACCACCTCGCGCTCCCATCTTTGTTGATGCCATCAACCTTAGACGGAACATCTCCATCATCACCATCACCTCATGGCCATCACCACCATCGCCACCACCATCACCACGACTCCTGTGGCGTAAGCGGGGGGTGCGAGTGGGAAGAGGGGGCGTGGAGTCAAACTGAGAGAAGAGAGACTCAGACCCACAAGCCAGCTGAAGATGATCATCATGATGACAATGATCAACATCATGATCCTGCTGGTGTTGATTATTATAATCCTGGAGATGCTGTTGCTGCTGATTCTGCTGATGCTGATCGTGATGATTCTGTTGCTTTTTCTCTACTGCATTCCGCTTTCTCCGGATCGTGACAAAGCTTCGTAAATGCTCGGGGATGATGGGGAAAGCTGGCGGTGTCTTTTCCTCCGTCATCTCCTCCTTCTCCACCCCGGCCTCCATCCCCACGAGCTGGGAATAGTTGTCTGTCGTGTCCCCTAGAGATATAACGCACACAGGTTGGGAATGGCTGCTCCACAACATTGCTTTACAGTGAGCTTGGCAGAATTCAATATAAAGGCAGACCTCACTTAGCCCGTCCACGTAGAACGCTGATTTGTTAGAGCGTTCTTTGTCCTGCAGCACTGTTTACCTAAAAAAATATCAAATAAAAAATATCTACAAATCTACAAAGCGCTGACGAGTGACAACAGGGAGCAGCGCTCACCAGGGACACGTACCCGCCCCCATCATTCGCTTAGCCAATGAGCGACGGACGCTCTGAAACATCCCCCCCCCCCCCCAGCGATTCGATTATCACGATTCGTACTCAATCACATTTCAAAAATGTATCTGTTTACCAATCAGGTCTGTTAATGATCCACCTGATGACGGACGCTTGTGTTGCGCCCGAAACGTCGTGATTTATTTTATTTTATACCTACGTGACTTTAGCGAAAGAACCAAAGAGTAAAGAACTCCATAATACAAGGGTTTTTTAGGTTAGATCGCGTAAATATATAAATGTGTCGTTAAGCCCGCCACCACCCGACTGCCAATTTAGTAAGGTTTGTCACGTAAACAGAACATGCCAATTAATTACTAGTACAGCACACTGGTGTGTTGGAGAGCCAAGCCACAACATTTAAATTCTGAGTACAATGTTTCGCCAGAAATTACAACTAGCTTCATCAGGCGACAGACAGATTTGTGATCCGGTGTGCTGTACTAGTAATGAATTGGCGTGTTCTGTTTACGTGACAAACCTTACTAAATTGTCTGTCGGGTGGTGGCGGGTTTAACGACACATTTATATATTTACGCGATCTAACACAAAAAACCTGTATTATGGATATTGTTTGCGAAAGTCCACGTGTTAAAACTGATCAATAACTCAATGCTTCGCTCCAGTAAGTTAACTCACTCTTCTATCACTTCTACTGTGGTTACTACAGGCAGACCTTACTTTATTGGCTTGTCTCTGCACCAGCGTTAGGCCAGAGAACATCAAAAGGCGAACAGTCCACCGAAAATGCAAAGAAACACGCTTTGATAATGTATATATTATTGGAACTGATTGGCCTACACCAGAGCTACAGCCTTCTTTATGGCCTTGTGTCTGTACCAGTATTAGACCAGAAAACAACGCCAAAAGGTGAACAGCACAAAGGCAACATCAAGGCATTGATAGCTCGGGTTGAGCAGTTATATGTATGGGGACTGTCTCTGGTGTAGGCCAATTAGTTTAAATGACAATGCATACACATGTATGCAGACTTGATGCCTTGCAATAAGGTGTCCACAATAGTTGGTGTTTGAAAATCTTAACACGTCCTGTATATGTGTTGCCGGGTAAAGCCTATTCTTTTTTCATCTCAAAGGTGCTGTTTGTTAGCGAGCGGTTGGCGATTTGGAACTTTGTGGTCTGTGCTCAGTGTTCACATTCTAATCGGCTCGCAATTCCACATTACCACGATACGGCCAGCCCATCCATAACCACACACACAAATTCAACTCGTTTAGACTGCACACAAACCGGCATTGATTTATCCGCCCTCGGTGAGTTACTGTGATTTAAGTATCCGTGCGGCGGCGCACTGTACATACAGTACGGCGCGAGTGATATAGTGAGCAGTACAGTGCGCAGTACGTACAGTCCGTCGGGGCCTGGTCACCGTTGAAGCCCGGGTCTCGCCTGCTCCCCGTCCGCTCGCTCCGAACACGCCTTACCTCATTCGCTCAATCACTCATTATATATCTTACACAGTGTTCATTCTCGCCTTTTCAAACGCAATGTTAGAGTTAATTGTGCCGAGTTTTCATCACTTCTTAATAGGTTTCATCGGCCAACTTCATTTACCACACCGACGCCAATTTTCACGTCCCTAATATTCAAGTTCCCGCCGTCCGCACCACGTGACTGGATTGGACGATACCATTCCAGATGTGCGACGAGAAAGGGGTGTAAGCTGTACCATTCCGATAAAGAGATGTGCTCTGTACTCTTTGGTTCTTTTAGTTAGTTTTATTTTATTTCTACCCACGTGACTTTACCGAAAGAACCAAAGAGTATGGATTCCTGCAGTCACGAAAGCTTCAAATCAAGATTAGATGTGCTCTGCATGCACAGGGAGTCCTCGACTAACGAACATAATTATTTCCTATGACCCGTTCGTAAGTCGAGCGGTTGGTAAGTGTTCATAGTTCATTTATTTGGTATAGCCCTGTGAGCCATTCGGCTCTTGAATCGGGTGCAACCGCAACAAAAAACATGAACAAGAAAACATCTTAAAGTGATTATGTGACTGTGCAAACAGAAAATACAGGAAAAAAATATTTAAATATTCCTGAAATAGCACCGTACACCAACGCTGTGTGCAAAAATCCCAGTGGGATGCAAGTCAAATAACAACAACAACCACAAAACAGATTAAGGCCATCAGTCTAACTCCGTACTACAATAAACAAAAACATGGCCAAAACAAAAACGTTTTCGAAATCACCAAAATAAAAGCCATAAATCCAATGTAACAGTGATCATAGGGACTGTGACTGAATTTTTTACAATAAACTATGCAAATAAAAATGTAAACACAATACGTGATAACACGTACTGTGTTTAAATGCCCATACGCTCAGTGTTATGAAATGTGTTACGGTTCAACAAAAGGAAAGCATTGTTAACGCGTAAAAAAATTGTAAATGTCCATGTAACACTCTGGTTCTTTCGGTAAAGTCACGTAGAAAGAAAATTAATAAAATAGAATACGTTTCGATTGCAACACAAGCAACTATCATCAGGTAGAACTAAATTTGAGAGAGACACAACATAGACACCACAGAGACCCAATGCCTCTGTGTCGAGGCCTTAAATAGAGAGAGGGGGGTCTGCTGGGGCAGCTGTAACACTGTAAAAATATATGTATCGTAGATAAAACAATAAAGTAACAAAGGGAAAATGTTGCTTTATTTTTACTTACCTGAAGCTGCATGAGTAACCACACATGCACACACGATGTACGCGCACACGTACACACAAGAATGACAAAGATCCCCCTTGTAGCCTTCACAGGCTGTATGAACAAATGCTGTTCGCACGCAGACGCCTATGAAAATCGACACGACACGCGAGGGAGGGGGTGAGTGGTCAGAACCACACCCGGCTGCCTTTATCTCCCCAGTGACGAAGTTAACAGACCGCGCCAGGTACTCATTTGAGGCTGAATCGACCTAGGTGAGGCCCAGGACACAATTCAGATAATCCTCACTGGTGATGGTCTGAATCGAACTCGGGAAGCGAGGATGGTGGCACAGTGCTCTAACCATTGCACTGCCGCTTCCCACTAACACCAACAGCCGCCATTCGCCACTAAGTGACGGTGACGTCACCACGGCGCATCTGCCAGGCCAGGTGCACTTTGAGGCCACGTGAAGTGTCGAAGCCTCGAAACAGACCCAGGTATCATGGGTTGGCTGACTGAGATGACCGGTAGATACATCAGTTTTACTCCCTACTGTGCCAACTTGCTGCAATTTAGCCGCCCGACGCTCCGCTAGTTGTTGTGAAAGCGTCGCTCCTCTGCCCTCCGTTGTTGCTGGAGGGCGACTGCCTCCAACGGCCCAGTAGCATCCTTCACGAGCCTGTGGTTGCCACGGCCTCGGAGCAACTCTGGAAGCACCGCGACTCCCCCTGGCCCCCATACTGAGCGCACACATGTAGTGTCCTGGCGGGGGATTGCCTGGCACAACGGGTTTTTTATCCGAAGGGTCCCGAGGAGGAAAGTCCCACGATTTCCCGGTGCCAGGAGATTGGCTGACCCTCACAGGACAGGTCCCATTGCGGTGCCCCTGAGTTGACTTAAAATTGAATGGGCGCAAAAAGGTTCACCAGGCCAGCAGCAAAGAGTCATGCACGACATCGGGAGGGGCTGGGGTGGAATATTAAGCGAGCAGAGCAGACCATGAGGTCAGGCGATCGCAGCGCCACGACCTCTCCCGGCCCCAGACCGAATACACACTAGCAGGGTGTGTATTCGCCAGCCAGGCGTCCTTCCAGATTAACCAGGATGAGTAAGAAATTAATGAGTACAGATGGATAGACAATGGGTCGCAGAAGCAACTGCCGCAACGCTCCATGTAAGGGAAGAAAAACGAGCGATAATCACAGGTAGGCGCACGATTGCCCATGCGGGATAACGTGACCCTGGGCTTTTGAAGGCAGGGGGGATAAAAAGAGGAGCCTGGGACCGTTCAGATCAGATCTTGTCTTCAACCTCTTGGCCGCCAAGACCCACCCCCTGCCGTCCTGCCTTCTCAAGCCGCTCGCAGTATCCGTGCGACGCCAACGAGTGCCGTCACGAGGCAGTGATAGGTAAAGTTATCTTTCGTCTTCCTCCATCCTACTCTCACAGCGTCCGTGCGACGCCGTGAGTTCAGCTGCGAGGTACGTGGTAGGGTGTCTGAATATCTGGGGACTTGGGCAGCCATAGGCGAGGCACTTCTCGCGAAATATTCCCTCCGGGCAGTGCGGGGTTTACGCCGACAATAAAAGTTAGTACAGAGCATTAGGCGTGGTGTCTGCGATTGCTGTGTGGGGCGACTGCGTGAGAGAACGTGCGGCGAGAGTGAACGTGGAGCCGCAGCGTGTGCGTTGAGGTAATCACTCGCGGGTGTGAGCGCGAGCGTGCTGCTGTGTGCTTTGTTAGCAATAGCTATGGTGTGTGCGGGTGTGTGGGTTAACTCCGTGCAGCTGTGATCCAGCAGTATGAGTGTCCCTAAGAGAGGGCGCTCGCGCGGGAGGCCCAATCACTCGGTCGGCGGGGGCCCGGCGGGAGCCGACCGACGTGGTAGAGGGAGCGGAATGGGAGGACGTCGCGCCCCACCTGCCTAGCAAGGGCGGTGGGGTGGACATCGGGCCCCACACCTCCTCCATAGAAGCCGATCTTGACACCACTGATACCAGTCGTCAGCAAGTCCACTCAGTTTAACACGTAGGCTTTCGCGACCAATATTATTCATAATAAAGGTTTTTGGGTTAGATCGCGTTTATTTATAAATGTGTCGTAACCCTCCACCACCCGACACGGCCAATCAGCAAAAAAAAAAGTGTCACGTTGACAAAAGACAAATAATTCACTACTTCAGCCCACCGGTATGTTGAAGAGTTAATCTACATTTACAGTTTGAGTACGACGTTTCGCTGGTAAATACATCCAGCATCATCAAGCAATTCGCCAGAATGGTAAAGCCCTCGCTTGCTCCCGGTTTTTATATAGAGCAGCAGGGTGACGTCATCACTTAACTCATATCAGGTGCAGTGATTAGAGGCGGAGGGGGGGTATTGTAATTATATAATCGATTAGTAATCAGTCATTGGTTATGATTAGTAATGAGTTGTAGATTAGTAATTCTTTAAATGTAATGTGTAATATTTAATAATACGCTTCCAGGCCGCACTAAGCCGGTAGCTGTCAGAGCGATTAAAGTTATTCTTGTTCCTCTAAATTTCAATGGATTCTCTAATTAGTCTTTGCCAGTAATAATTAGTTTTACACACCACTGCAACATTGTCAAAATCAATTGAGTGTCCTTGTTGACAAGCATGTTCTGCCACTGCCGACAGTTGTGTTTGAGATAATTTAATATTTCTCTGATGTTCTTTTAGTCTTACGCTGATGTTACGTCCCGTCTGCCCAATGTAGCAGCTGCCACATGAACAATTAATCCGATATACACCTTCTGTTGATAGTTTAGGTAATGCATCTTTAGTGCAAGATACTAGTTTTTGAATTTTGTGTACTGTACCATTTTTACTGTAATGTTTTGCTTTTGCAGAACACGGGCTAATTTGTCAGTTACTCCTGAGATGTATGTAATTTTTATTGTTTTAACAATCTGGTCGCTTTCAGTAGTATTGCTTTGCGATCGTGATTTGGCATTCAGTGCTCTGTTAATTTGAGCATTATTGTAGCCATTCTGTCGTAGTGCGTCTTTAACGTGTTTAATCTCTCTCACTAGACTCTCACCATCTGACACTGTTTTGGCCCGATGTACGAGCGTCTTGATAAGAGAGGATTTCTGAGCTGGATGATGATGTGATTCTGCATTCAGATAGGCATCAGTGTGCGTTTGCTTTCTGTAAACGCTGTGTGTTATTTTACCGTTTAGGCCATGTCCAAGCAAAATATCTAGGAATGGGAGTGTGTTATTCACCTCCATTTCCATGGTGAACTGGATGGCCGGGTTTTGTGCATTGAGATGATTTAGAAAATCATTAAGTGTATCTTTACCATGTGGCCAGACAACCAAAGTGCCATCCACATACCTAAACCAAAAGGATGGTTTTAATGTGCTCGAGGCAAGTGCTCTTATTTCAAAGTTTTCCATGTACAAATTTGCTATAGCAGGGGATAAAGGAGAACCCATTGCTGCTCCTTCCTTTTGTTTAAAGAAATCCCCTCTCCATAAGAAGTAAGTGTTATTTAAACAATGGCCAGCAAGTTTCGGAATATCTTTTTGTAAACCGGTATTCTTTACTAGTGTATCAAGTAATTTAAGCGATTCGTCCACTGGAACCTTAGTGAATAGAGAAATCACATCAAAACTTACCAGAATATCATCAGGAGTAAGTTTAATATCTTTAATCACATTCACAAGATGTTCTGATTTTTTTATGAATGAAGATGTCTTACCAATGTAGGGCTGTATTTGTTTGGTTATATATTTTGCTAATTGATATGTGGCAGAGCCAATTGTACTGACTATGGGTCGTAATGGAATGCTGATTTTATGAATCTTTGGTAGCCCATAGAGCAGTGGTTCTTAACCTGGGTTCGATCAAACCCCAGGGGTTCGGTGAGTCGATCTCAGGGGTTCGGCAGAGCCCTCGCCACGGAGGTCCGGACACACTTGAATTATTGTGTAAATTTGTGATGACACACACGGCCCGCTTGGCCATCACTGGCTGCAGATGATCATGCTACACTGCTTGGCCAATCAGCGCTGCGGGGAATTTAGTGCGTACTCAGTAGTCAACGTGTGACTGTTGTTGTCGTACGTCGTGTGATTTCTTTAATATTTTATCCATACTAACTATGTCGGGCAAAAGAAGAAAGTGGTCGGACGAATATGTACAACATGGATTCTCATGTATCACGGAACGTGATGGGAGTGAGCGTCCTATCTGCATGATTTGCAATGCCAAGTTGAGCAACTCTAGTCTTGCACCGGCAAAACTAAAGGAACACTTCTTGAAGCTGCATGGAGACGGGGAATACAAGAACACAACACTTGCTGAATTCAGGGTGAAGAGAGCCAGATTCGATGAAAGGGCCACTCTGCCTGCTCTTGGATTTGTACCTGTTAACAAACCGATCCTGACAGCATCGTACGAAGTTGCTTACCTGATCGCAAAGCAGGGCAAGCCACACACCATTGGTGAAACACTTGTGAAACCAGCTGCATTAAAGATGGCGAATCTGATACTCTGAACAGCGGCCGAAGGTAAATTATCCCAAATTCCCCTTTCAAATGACACCGTCAGTGACAGAATAGAAGACATGAGTAAAGACATCTTGGCTCAAGTAGTCGCGGATCTGATTTCAAGCCCGGCAAAATTCAGCCTTCAACTCGACGAAACCACAGACGTTTCTGATCTAAGCCAGCTTGCTGTTTTTGTACGCTATGTGAAAGACGACATGATAAAAGAAGAGTTTTTATTTTGTAAGCCTCTTACAACAACAACGAAGGCAGCCGATGTGAAGAAGCTTGTGGATGACTTCTTCAGAGACAACAATCTTTCATGGGATATGGTTTCTGCAGTTTGTACGGACGGAGCTCCAGTCATGCTGGGAAGAAAGTCTGGTTTTGGTGCGCTAGTAAAGGCCGATGCACCACACATCATTGTGACGCATTGTATTCTGCACAGGCATGCGTTGGCAACAAAAACCTTACCTCCAAAAATGGCAGAAGTATTAAAAACTGTGGTGGAATGTGTGAACTATGTGCGAAAAAGTGCTCTGAGGCACCGCATCTTCAGTGAGCTGTGTAAACAAATGGGCTCTGAATTTGAGGTACTTCTGCTCCATTCTAATATTCGGTGGTTATCGCGGGGACAGGTGCTGAATCGTGTTTTTGCCATGCGTGTGGAATTAGCCCTGTTTTTGCAAGAGCACCAACACTGCCATGCAGATTGCTTCAAAAATCCTGAGTTCATTCTCATTTTAGCGTACATGGCTGATATATTCGCAGCTCTCAATCATCTCAATCAGCAGATGCAGGGTGGTGGAGTCAATATCATGGAAGCGGAAGAACACCTGAAGGCTTTTCAAAAAAAGCTACCGTTATGGAAACGACGAACAGAGAACAATAACTTCGCAAACTTCCCGCTTCTGGACGACTGTGCAAGTAAGATCGAAGATGTGTCTGGAATCGGAGATATTTCTGTATCCACGGAACTGAAGCAAACAATTGCCACACACTTAGATGAGCTTGCAAAGTCTCTCGACGGATATTTCCCTACAAGAGAGTCATATCCAGCATGGGTGAGACAGCCGTTCACGTTTGCTGTTGAAACAGCAGATGTCAATGATGAATTCCTCGACGAAATCATTGAAATTCAGCAGAGCCAGGTTCAACAGCAACTCTTCAGAACAACAACACTCTCAACGTTTTGGTGTCGACAAATGAACAAGTATCCAGTTATTGCTAAGAAAGCCCTGGATTTTTTTATACCATTTGTTACAACATATCTTTGTGAGCAATCCTTTTCGAGGATGCTGGACATAAAAACGAAGAAAAGGAACAGACTTTGCTGTGAAAATGACATGAGAGTGGCACTTGCCAAGGTGAAGCCACGCATATCTGAACTGATCTCTCAAAGGCAACAGCAGAAGTCACATTGATTTCCAGGTATGTAATTTGTTGTGAGTTTATGCATTGTGTTGGTTTTATTCTTTGAACAAGGTAATGTTCATGCACGGCTCATTTTGTGTACCAGTAAAAAACATATCTATGTCTTGAATTTGAAAAAAATCACATTTTATTTTTCACTAAAGAGGGGTTCGGTGAATGCGCATATGAAACTGGTGGGGTTCGGTACCTCCAACAAGGTTAAGAACCACTGCCATAGAGTCTAGGTGGTTTTGAGGCCCTTGGCTTAATTAGGTATTGCTCATTTTTAGGGATTAATGAATTTGCAATTATTGCAGTGGTCTTACGTTCTAAAGTATTAGTTGGATCTCGTTTAATTTTAATGTAGGTACTTTCCTCTAGTAAATTTCTAATTTTATTATCATAATCGGCTCGTGACATCACTACAGTAGTGCGGCCTTTATCACCTGCTAGGATTTGGATATCCTTATTTACACGCAGCTCTCTTAAGGCTTTTGCCTCGTTAGAGCTAATATTTACTTTTGGAACTTTGCTATTCTCAATTATTTTAGCAACCTCATGTCTAGTCATCTCTGCCTCATTATGTGGAAGGAGTCTAATTGCTGATTCTACCTCAGCAATTATCTCATCCACTGGAATTGTGCGTGGGGTAACGGCAAAGTTAAGGCCTTTAGAAAGGATAGAGACCATTTCACCGGTTAATACAGTGTTGGTCAAGTTCAGTACAGTTTTGTTTTTACCTTTTTGGTTTTCAGTAGGGATTTGTTTATTATGTAGTCTAGAAAATGTATTAATTTGGTTATTTTTTGACACATTTATAAATAAACGCGATCTAACCCAAAAACCTTTATTATGAATAATATTGGTCGCGAAAGCCTA
The DNA here is from genome assembly GCF_048934315.1 of Petromyzon marinus. Taxonomy (NCBI): domain Eukaryota; kingdom Metazoa; phylum Chordata; class Hyperoartia; order Petromyzontiformes; family Petromyzontidae; genus Petromyzon; species Petromyzon marinus. Next base: position 17,619,998 of record NC_133675.1, on the reverse strand, counting down.
CGTGTTAAACTGACTAACCTCTATGGGGAGGATACTTTTCTTAAAACCAGAAAATTGGAGAAGCTTCGCATTAAGCGGATGAAATTGATATCTTCACTGGCGTTCCTCAAAAGGTGCAGAGATTCAAAGGTAATACCAAACGCAGTTAAAATAACACATCACATAAAGTCTTCTAAAGCTAACCAAATACTACACAAAGCTAACGAATTATTATTAATAGAGAGAATACAGCACAATAGGAGTGAATTATCTTACATTTCGGAATCGCTAAAGCAGTTACACTTAGATATAAGCAATAGTGTATCTATGCATCATTGGAATATAATCGATAACATAACACAACAATCGGCTGATAATGTGTTTAAACTAACAAAAACTAACCAAATTAATACATTTTCTAGACTACATAATAAACAAATCCCTACTGAAAACCAAAAATGTAAAAACAAAACTGTACTGAACTTGACCAACACTGTATTAACCGGTGAAATGGTCTCTATCCTTTCTAAAGGCCTTAACTTTGCCGTTACCCCACGCACAATTCCAGTGGATGAGATAATTGCTGAGGTAGAATCAGCAGTTAGACTCCTTCCACATAATGAGGCAGAGATGACTAGACATGAGGTTGCTAAAATAATTGAGAATAGCAAAGTTCCAAAAGTAAATATTAGCTCTAACGAGGCAAAAGCCTTAAGAGAGCTGCGTGTAAATAAGGATATCCAAATCCTAGCAGCTGATAAAGGCCGCACTACTGTAGTGATCTCACGAGCAGATTATGATAATAAAATTAGAAATTTACTAGAGGAAAGTACCTACATTAAAATTAAACGAGATCCAACTAATACTTTAGAACGTAAGACCACTGCAATAATTGCAAATTCATTAATCCCTAAAAATGAGCAATACCTAATTAAGCCAAGGGCCTCAAAACCACCTAGACTCTATGGGCTACCAAAGATTCATAAAATCGGCATCCCATTACGACCCATAGTCAGTACAATTGGCTCTGCCACATATCAATTAGCAAAATATATAACCAAACAAATACAGCCCTACATCGGTAAGACATCTTCATTCATAAAAAATTCAGAACATCTTGTGAATGTGATTAAAGATATTAAACTTACTCCTGATGATATTCTGGTAAGTTTTGATGTGATTTCTCTATTCACTAAGGTTCCAGTGGACGAATCGCTTAAATTACTTGATACACTAGTAAAGAATACCGGTTTACAAAAAGATATTCCGAAACTTGCTGGCCATTGTTTAAATAACACTTACTTCTTATGGAGAGGGGATTTATTTTAAACAAAAGGAAGGAGCAGCAATGGGTTCTCCTTTATCCCCTGCTATAGCAAATTTGTACATGGAAAACTTTGAAATAAGAGCACTTGCCTCAAGCACATTAAAACCATCCTTTTGGTTTAGGTATGTGGATGACACTTTGGTTGTCTGGCCACATGGTAAAGATACACTTAATGATTTTCTAAATCATCTCAATGCACAAAACCCGGCCATCCAGTTCACCATGGGAATGGAGGTGAATAACACACTCCCATTCCTAGATATTTTGCTTGGACATGGCCTAAACGGTAAAATAACACACAGCGTTTACAGAAAGCAAACGCACACTGATGCCTATCTGAATGCAGAATCACATCATCATCCAGCTCAGAAATCCTCTCTTATCAAGACGCTCGTACATCGGGCCAAAACAGTGTCAGATGGTGAGAGTCTAGTGAGAGAGATTAAACACGTTAAAGACGCACTACGACAGAATGGCTACAATAATGCTCAAATTAACAGAGCACTGAATGCCAAATCACGATCGAAAAGCAATACTACTGAAAGCGACCAGATTGTTAAAACAATAAAAATTCCATATATCCCAGGAGTAACTGACAAATTAGCCCGTGTTCTGCAAAAGCAAAACATTACAGTAAGATTTGGTACAGTACACAAAATTCAAAAACTAGTATCTTGCACTAAAGATGCATTACCTAAACTATCAACAGAAGGTGTATATCGGATTAATTGTTCATGTGGCAGCTGCTACATTGGGCAGACGGGACGTAACATCAGCGTAAGACTAAAAGAACATCAGAGAAATATTAAATTATCTCAAACACAACTGTCGGCAGTGGCAGAACATGCTTGTCAACAAGGACACTCAATTGATTTTGACAATGTTGCAGTGGTGTGTAAAACTAATTATTACTGGCAAAGACTAATTAGAGAATCCATTGAAATTTAGAGGAACAAGAATAACTTTAATCGCTCTGACAGCTACCGGCTTAGTGCGGCCTGGAAGCGTATTATTAAATAATACACATTATATTTAAAGAATTACTAATCTACAACTCATTACTAATCATAACCAATGACTGATTACTAATCGATTATATAATTACAATACCCCCCCCGCCTCCGCCTCTAATCACTGCACCTGATATGAGTTAAGTGATGACGTCACCCTGCTGCTCTATATAAAAACCGGGAGCAAGCGAGGGCTTTACCATTCTGGCGAATTGCTTGATGATGCTGGATGTATTTACCAGCGAAACGTCGTACTCAAACTGTAAATGTAGATTAACTCTTCAACACACCGGTGGGCTGAAGTAGTGAATTATTTGTCTTTTGTCAACGTGACACTTTTTTTTTGCTGATTGGCCGTGTCGGGTGGTGGAGGGTTACGACACATTTATAAATAAACGCGATCTAACCCAAAAACCTTTATTATGAATAAAGTCCACTCAGCTCCACATCCTCCCCTACCGCATCAGTCCATCTCTTCTCCAGCCCATGGCGTGCCAGTTTATCCCCCTCTATGTGACCAAACAGAAGGTGCTTGGGCATGCAGTGGCTGGGGATATGGGCTACAGGACCCTGCTTCACAGCGATCGCCTCCGGACACAGCTAGTTATTGAGCGCTTTTGTGGTGCCACAACAGCGAAGCTGCTCCGTCAAAACCGGGGCCGTCGCTGTGCTGCTGCGACCGAGAAGTCACCCGGCTCCCGTCACAGCACTTCCCTCGCCACCCCCCCCCTCCCACACATAAAAACACACACACTCAAGTAGGGCCTCATGGGGAGGGGGGGCACCTGCCCTGAGTTTTTACCCAAGAGGCCCCCTCGTGGGGGTGCTCCACGGTTTCTCAGGGTCAGGGAATTGGCAGGCCCCCCCCCCAGGCCAAATGGCACTGCGGGGCCGTGGCTTAACTTAGAATTAAATGACCACGGCGAACTCACTGAGAACCGCAGTGAGGAGATGCCCAGGACACATGCGGACCAGCAGACAGGTGGGGAGCGGGGCAGCGCAGGTTAAGCGCCTCTACCCATGGTGCACCGCGGGTTAGCATCTCTACCCATGATGCACCGCGGATTAACCGCCCTACCCATGATGCACCGCGGATTAACGGTCCTACCCGTGATGCACCGCGGATGGACGGCGCGAGGACTTTGAAAGGAGCATAAAAAGGGACGCTGTGGGGAAGCACGGGACCATTTTTGACTGGAGATCAAGAGGAGGGAGGGATCGAGGAGCCGTGATCTCACTGTTACTCACACGTCCGTGGGACGGGGCAGAGAACAGCCAGAGTCCGTTTACAGGATCATCTATCCGCGACCTCCATCACTGCGAGGTCGGACCGTAAGTACGAGGGAGAGAGGTAGGACAAAGGGGCGAAATTCTGAGAGAAAATAGAGAGCGGGCAGGCCGATTAAGTATCAGGCAGTAGGGAGATAGGTTAGACCTGTCCTGCTGGTCCGTACTGACACACACAGTCGAGTTCGTTTATTCGTGGGGAATAAACCGTCCGTAGGGTATAAACCGTGTCGTGTTGTCTCTGTGAGTACGAAGGGGCGGTGCGTAGGGTGGCGAGCCTGCCCGCGGTGATTCTTTTGTTTGCGCGTTAGTAATTTTACCCACGTGTTTACGTTCGCACGAGTGGGTTCACTCGGGGCTTGACGCGCATGCCGGGGCAGCAGTAACATGCTATCACCCTGGGAATTAAAGTACGGGTCCTTCGATCATTACATTCACCAGTGCGTGGTGTGGTGAGCCTATCCATCGTGTGACGCTGGTTGTAGTTCGCCCGCACCAGTACGGGAGCGTGCAGGCGCAGCAGCGCTCACAGCACGCGCCGCGCGTGTAGCGCGTAGAGATAAATTGGTGAGCGGGTATTCCGCAACCGCAGCCTAATTAGTTGATTCCGAACGGCTGCGACGGGAAATAAAACAAGATTACACAATTCAAGCACGTGATGCTGCTGGCGGTGGTTACCGCGTGAGTAGAGCTGCGCCGTGAGGTACACGGGTACCCACGTGCATAATCATACACCGGCTGTTGCAGTTGTGGTAGTGGTATGAATTTAACGGGGGAGTCGGGGGCCAACGGCCCCGACAATTCGATGATGGCGGGGGACGGTAGCCCCCACAGTTTGGCGTCAGAAGCGGTACGAACCCCCGCGTTACCCCACACAAAAATAAGGCATGTATTTATCGGCCAGGGGACCCCGTCATGGAAGGCGTTTGCCCGCAACGTTTTAGGGGCTAAAAAAATTAATGGGTGGACAGACGCACAGGCGTTAGAGCAACTAACCATACACTTAGATGGACGGGCAGCTGACTTCACGGAAGCCCTACCCGCGAGCACACAAACCCAACTAGCAGAGCCAATGCACCAACTTGACTCACGGTTCGGCGTGAGAAATGAAGAGGCAAAAGCAGCCTTAGAGGCACGCCGCCGCCAACCCAACGAGGATTTGCGTGACTATGCCGAGGACGTGTGCACGCTAACGCAGCTCGCACGCCCAGGGTACACGGCAGAGGCAGTTGAGGACCTCGCCTCCGAGAAAAGCCTACGATACTTGACTCGCACCTCATGGTGGCACCCCGATCTAAGCTGCACCCGCCTTTCCTTTAACGCCCTTGTTGAGCGAGCGCGTAAGTGTGAAAGACTTTCCAGTCAATGCGCGCAGCTCCGGGGGCCGGGACGAGAGCGAGCCATCGCGAGCCTGGGCCCAGAGGAAGAGGAAGAAGAGGGACTCACCCGCACGATAAGAGGTCGAGCAAGAGAGTCTACGGGGCCCCGCGAGACAACCCCGGGTGTAGCGGGGATACAGACGGGTATAAAAGATATACGGGATGAAGCGAACAAAAATGTAAAGACCATTCAATCCGAATGGGTGACCTACGCTCCACAGTAGGGGGGCTGGCCAGGCGGGTGTCTCAGTTAGAGTCCGACCTTGGACAACTGCGTATGGGAAGGGGGAGAAGAGAGGGGCAGGGGGCCGCCTATGGGACCGCCCCCCGGGCATGCTACCTGTGCGACCGTCGGGGGCATCTCATGAGAAACTGTCCTCAGATCGCCCGCGCTAGAAACGCGCCAAGGTTAAACACCAACGCCCCCTAGAGAATGGACCATCTAGGGGTGCAATCAACGAGGTCCTGAAACAACACGACGATAATAATAATCTTCTTTGGTTCTTTCGGTAAAGTCACGTAGAATGATAATAAAATAATAAATTGATAAATAAAATAACACAATAATATTCTCACCAATAATAATAATAATGGTGAGCAAGTGGCCCCCACACAGGTTCCGACCACAACACCCAAGGATGCGGTGAGGACGGGTGACTGGCTGCGGGAGCTGGTAGCAGGAATCACGGGGGCCACGTCACTGGTGGAAGGACAGGTGAACGGGCAGTGCACCCGGATCCTACTGGACACGGGGGCCGTAGCCTCACTTGTGAGCGCCGCACACTGCAGCGTGCTCGGGGTTGACGTGAGCCGCCTGCAGGCCCCGGATCGCGCGCTGCACACAGCGAGCGGAGCCGGGATGGGGTTGCTGGGAAGGATCTCCCTCGAGGTCCGTCTCGGAAACCAGGTGTGCACACAGGAATTCTACGTCTCGAGTGTGTTGTGCCACGAGTGTATTGCAGGTACGGACCTCCTGAAAAAGCTGGGGCTCAACATGCAGCCCCGCCAGCGATGCGCCACCGTGGAGGGCAGCGGGGAGCGGATCCCGTTCCTGGGACCCGGACCGAATCACCCTCGCTTCACACCCATGGCCGCTACCCTGGTGTCGGCCGTCACCATCGGGCCGCTCGCTGAGATGCTGGTGCCTGTGGCAACCCCCTCCACCGACCCCCCACACCGACCATCGGGCGAGGTAATGCTAACTCCTCACCCGGAGTTGGCAGCACGGTACGGAGTTGCAGGGTCAGCCACGCTGGTAAACGCAGATGGGGGCCGACTGTTCATGCGAATGTTTAACCCACACAGTACCCCGGCAATGCTACTACGACGCACCACAGTAGCTACCATACACCCCCTGCACGCGCGCCACTCTAACGATTCGGTGTTTGCAATCTAGGCGGAAGACCCTGGCCGCCCCGAGGACAACCAGCATCTGGCCTGGCGGGTCGGCCCGACCCCCCGGGCCAAGATCGTTCCCTTGCATGATGCGGTATATGTACCTTGGGCAGATTTACCTAAGGGGGAGGCCGATCAGCTGCGCGGGTTGTTGCGGGAGTACGCCGACGTGTTCAGTGAGCACGATTCAGATGTAGGCCGGACAGACCTTGTTAAGCACCAAATTGACACCGGTGCAGCCCGACCCATCAAACTCCCCGCATACCGAGTGGGCGCGCCTGAACGGACCCAGATCAAGGAGGCAGTCACGGATATGCTACGTGATAACATAATCCAGCCCTCGGCAAGCCCCTGGTCTGCCCCGGTGGTGCTAGTGATGAAGAAGGATGGGTCAACCCGGTTCTGCGTTGATTACCGAAAGTTGAACGCAGTCACCCTCGGCGACGCCTTCCCCATACCGCGCATTGATGACACCTTTGACAGCCTCGCCAGAGCACGGTATCAATCTGGCGTCCGGGTACTAGCAGGTGGAGATGGCGGAGGAGGATCGGCCAAAAACCGCATTCGCCACCCCGATGGTACTGTTCGAGTTTCGAGTGCTTCCGATCGGACTCACTAACGCGCCCGCGACGTTCCAGCGGTTGATGGAGTTGGTGATGCGGGGCTTGCAGTGGGAACAGTGCCTGATTTAACTGGACGACGTGATAGTGTTCAGTAGATCTGTCTGAGCACTGGTCCAGGCTGCGAGAGGTGTGTCAGCGATTGCGAGCAGCCCATCTCAAGCTCAAGCCGCGTGTTACCTTGCGCAGCGTGAGGTGGGGTACCTCGGACACCGAGTAAGCGAGGCAGGGGTGCGCACCGATCCGGAGAAGGTGTGCGCCGTAGTGGAATGGCCACGGCCAAGGAACCTGACGGAAATCAGATCATTCTTGGGGCTCGCCACCTATTATCGCTGATTCGTAAAGGGATTCAGCGAGGTAGCACGCCCCCTCACCCAACTCACCTCCCCTAAGAACCCTTATCAGTGGACGGAGGCCTGCCAGACGGCCTTCACCGCCCTCAAAGACCACCTTACCCACACCCCCACCCTAGCTTTCCCCGATTTCACCACTGATTTTATTTTAGACACCGACGCCTACAGCAGTGGGCTGGGCGCGGTGCTGTCACAGGTGCAGGGTGGGACGGAGCGGGTCATCGCATACGCCAGTCGGACCCTGAGTGGGGCCGAGCTGAATTATTGCGTGACCCGTCAAGAACTGTATGCCGTGATCTTCGCGTGTAAACAGTTCCGACCGTATTTGTACGGCAGGAAATGTCGGGTGCGCACCGACCATTATGCCCTGCAGTTCCTCCTTACATTCAAGGAACCGCGGAGGCAGATGGCCCGATGGCTGGCGCAGCTGCAGGAGTACAACCTGCAAATCGAGTACCGAGCTGGGCGTACGCACGCAAACGCGGACGCCTTGTCGAGGCGGCCCGTGGTGTGCGCCGAGACAAGGGTGGAGGAAGTCTGCCCGTGCTTCACGGGGGGCCGTTGCCGGCAGGTGGCGGACCCCCAGGAGCGCACCAAGACTAACCCTCCCCCGGTGAGAGACAGTGCAGTATGTGCAAGAGGCCCCGGCAGCGGGGACCAGGGACCCAGAGGACCACCCGGCGGGCACGGAGCCCACACCCCGGGGCCCGACGGGTCGTGCAACCCCACCCGATCGGATCCAGGAGGACGTCGGCTGCGCCTTTCCGGGCCTGGACGACGAGCAGCTGAGACGGACCCAGCTGCGGGATCCGGATCTGGCGGCGGTGGAAGCGGCCCTACGGGAGAAGAAGGACGCCCTACCAGGACCCCGGAGTGGTTTGTACACCCGGTTGTGCGTGGAGAACGGGGTAGTACGAGAGCTGACCGAAGCCGGCCAGCCTGGGTGCATCTGTGTTCCCGCCCAGGTGCGACCCCAGCTGCTAAGACTGGTGCACGACCACCCGCTCGGGGGCCATGACGGGGAACGGCGCACTCGGGAAACCCTGCGTCGCCAGTATCTCTGGCCCAAGTTAGCACAAGACGTGGCCGCCTGGGTACAGGGCTGCCGCGCGTGCCAGCAATGCGGGCCGAAACCAGTGCGATACCAGGTACCCCTGAGACCGTTCCACGTCAGTCGAACGAATCAGCTGGTTGCGATCGACCTGCAAGGGCCATTACCGCGATCCCACCGGGGCAACCGATATATTCTCGTAGCGGTGGAGTACTTCACACGCTATCCCGTAGCGGTGGCCATCCCCGATAAGACAGCCCTCGTAGTGGCCCGAGCATTCGTGGAACACTACGTACTTAAGCACGGGATCCCCGAACGAGTCATTACCGACCAGGGTAGTGAGTTCGAGGCAGAGCTATTCCAGGCGCTGTGCCAGGAGTTCGGGATCCAGAAGGATCGAACTACGGCGTATCACCCCCAGGCAAATGGAATGGTAGAGAGGATGAACCAGACTCTAGCCGGGAAGCTTAAACGCATGTCGGCCACGAATCAACGGGACTGGGACGAACACCTCCCCTATGCTCTGTTCGCCTGCGCCACCACGGTACACACATCTAAAGGACAGACCCCGTTCCTAATGATGTTTGGTCGTGAGTGTCGCCTGCCCGCAGATCTGCTGTTCGGTGTCCCTCCGCCGCAATGGGAGGAAGGGAGCCACCCCGTGGAGCACCTGATGGAGACCCTACGAGGAGCTAGGGGCCGGGCCTACCCACAAGGCGAAGCCGCACACCAGCGGCAGGAGCAGGGCGCCCGACCCCGAAAGGAGCCCCCCTTCTACTCGGCGGGCTCTAAGGTATGGCTGCACACCCCTCGCATCGGGGCCGGGTAGGCGGAGAAGCTAACCACCTACTGGCGGGTACCCTGGACCGTGGGACGACAGATCTCCCCCTGGACGGTACTGATTCAAGGGGGAGAGGCCGAGAGATGGTGGTCAACGTCCGGCGACTAAAACCATGGAGGGCGGCCCCAGCGAAGGAGAACCCCGCCGCTCGAGTACCCCGAAACCCCGGGGTCCCCACACCCCCCATACCCGGGGGCCTCACACGTTATATGGGCCCCACGGAGCCCCAGGCCCCGGGGAGTCCTGACCCGGGCCAGGAAGGACAGGAACGATGGCCCCTGAACCCTACCGCCCCCGAGTTTGTCTCCCAGCCCGCAGGTGCCAAGGACCAAGGAAAACCGCTGGAGTGGAGACCACCGCCGGAACTCCGGGAGACGGAGCCACCACCCCCGAGGCCGGCCACGAGGACTGGACAAGTCCCGCGGACCTCGTGGGAGCAACCCAGGCGAGGTGCTCCAGTCAACCCAGGATGGGGACTGGCACCTCGGGGGGTTATGTGGTGCCACAACAGCGAAGCCGCTCCGTCGAAACCGGGGCCGTCGCTGTGCTGCTGGGACCGAGAAGCCACCCGGCTCCCGTCACAGCACTTCCCCCGCCACCCCCCCCCCCCCCCCACATAAACACACACACTCAAGTAGGGCCTCATGGGGAAGGGGGGGGGCACCTGCCCTGAGTTTTTACACGAGAGGCCCCCTCATGGGGGTGCTCCACGGTTTCTCAGGGTCAGGGAATTGGCAGCCCCCCCCCCCCAGGCCAAATGTCACTGCGGCGCCATGGCTTAACTTAGAATTAAATGACCACGGCGAACTCACTGAGAACCGCAGTGAGGAGATGCCCAGGACACACGCGGACCAGCAGACAGGCGGGGAGCGGGGCAGCGTGGGTTAAGCGCCTCTACCCATGGTGCACCGCGGGTTAGCATCTCTACCCATGATGCACCGCGGATTAACCGCCCTACCCATGATGCACCGCGGATTAACGGTCCTACCCGTGATGCACCGCGGATGGGCGGCACGAGGGCTTTGAAAGGAGCATAAAAAGGGAAGCTGTGGGGAAGCACGGAGCTATTTTTGACTGGAGATCAAGAGGAGGGAGGGATCGAGGAGCCGTGATCTCACTGTTACTCACACGTCCGTGGGACGGGGCAGAGAACAGCCAGAGTCCGTTTACAGGATCATCTATCCGCGACCTCCATCGCGGCGAGGTCGGACCGTAAGTACGAGGGAGAGAGGTAGGACAAAGGGGCGAAATTCTGAGAGAAAATAGAGAGCGGGCAGGCCGATTAAGTATCAGGCAGTAGGGAGATAGGTTAGACCTGTCCTGCTGGTCCGTACTGACACGCACAGTCTAGTTCGTTTATTCGTGGGGAATAAACCGTCCGTAGGGTATAAACCGTGTTGTGTGGTCTCTGAGTACGAAGGGGCGGTGCGTAGGGTGGCGAGCCTGCCCGCGGTGATTCTTTTGTTTGCGCGTGAGTAATTTTACCCACGTGTTTACGCTCGCACGGGTGGGTTCACTCGGGGCTTGACGCGCATGCCGGGGCAGCAGTAACGTGCTATCACCCTGGGAATTAAAGTACGCGTCCTTCGATCATTAAATTCACCAGTGCGTGGTGTGGTGAGCCCATGCATCGTGTGATGCTGGTTGTATACTCTTTGGTTCTATTGGGTAAAGTCACGTAGGTGAAAATAAAATAACAAAAAGTCACGACGTTTCGGCCACAACACAAGCGGCCTTCATCAGGTGAAGGGACGAGACTGTCTGGAGGACAGCGCTGGAGCTTAAAGGTCGTGATCTAAGCGTGGCTTCTCCCACTCCAGCGCTGTCCTCCAGTCTCGTCCCTTGACCTGATGAAGGCCGCTTGTGTTGTGGCCGAAACGTCGTGACTTTTTGTTATTTTCACCTACGTGACTTTACCCAATAGAACCAAAGAGTATGGATCCTAGCAGTCACGAAAGCTTTAAATCTAGAAATGCTGGTTGTAGTTCGCCCGCACCAGTACGGGGGCGTGCAGGAGCAGCAGCGCTCACGGCACGCGCCGCGCGTAGAGATAAATTGGTGAGCGGGTATTCCGCAACCGCAGCCTAATTAGTTGATTCCGAACGGCTGCGACGGTAAATAAAACAAGATTACACAATTCAAGCACGTGATGCTGCTGGCGGTGGTTACCGCGTGAGGAGAGCTGCGCCGTGAGGTACACGGGTACCCACGTGCATAATCATACACCGGTTGTTGTGGTAGTGGTATGAATTTAACGGGGGAGTCGGGGGCCAACGGCCCCGACAATTCGATGATGGCGGGGGACGGTAGCCCCCACACTTTCCCCGTTTGGATGGACACGAGTTCATCAAGAACTGAAGTGAGGTTATTTTCTAATTTAGCTGCAAATTAATCGACTATCGCTGAAGGATATACACTTCAATGATGACTGAATCTTCTGACGGAAAGCATTGTCGTCCAGTCGTTTCCAGTCTGTATATCGTTGTGATGGGTGGGCGAATAATCGGTAATGCCATTTTGCATGTCACGAGACTGTGATCTGAAATACCAACATCTTCCAAAACGTCATTCACAGTTACGGCATCAGTTAAGATGTGATCCAGTATATTTCCGAAGCGACATGTTGTGCTGCTGACTATCGATAATCTCGGCAGTATCACTATTGATTTTACCACAAGAACCAGTCCAGAACAGTTTGTCACCACAGATAACACTATGTAACGCAGTTTTGTTCCTGGATAGTGTTATTTCGTAATTGCTTATGCCTAAAAAGTATATAAAATGGCTATTATTCCCCACAACCTTTGCTTTTGTGACCAGGACAGTGATATTTTGAAATTTACCTATTTTCAATGAGAAAACGGGCGAATGTGTCTTTTCGTTCACATAAAATCCGAAAAAAACATATGAATCAAAATTAACATGTATTTATACTAAAGTAATACAAAAATTACGACAAAAGATTTAGTAGTTTTTCGAGATTTACGATTATACTGTAAATCACTTTCACAAATCAGCCCCCAAATGTAGTCTCCCATCATGTTCTCGTTATACTGTCCTTGGTAGCGGCGTTCAAAGCCCAGTTATATCCTCGTGGAAGCGCTCGCCTTGCTCCTCCGAGTACGCTCCCATGTTCTCCTTGAGTTTATCAAGATGAACATAAAAAATATGGACTTTGAGGGACATCTTACAGCCCATTGTGCCGTAGTTCTTCACCAGTCTCAACCAGCTCGTGTTCGACCTTGTGATTGCCCAGGAAGCCACGACCAACTGCGATAAAGCTGTTCCAAGCCGCTTTCTCCTTACTAGTGAGCTTCTTGGATAATTCATTGCACTCCACTATCTTCATCTGTGGTCTGACGAAGACACCGGCCTTTGACCTTTGCCTCAGACAGCTTGGGGAAGTTATGAAGGTACTTGAAGGCTGCCAAATCCTTACCGACAGCTGACAAATTATTTCACGAGGCCCAATTTGCCGTGCAGTGGTGGTATCAGCACCTTCTGGAGGTCCAGCAGTGGCTCACACTTGACGTTGTTCCTCCCCACAGAGAACTCGGTCCGCTGTGGCCAGTCCCGCCTGTGGTAGTGCACCTTGGCGCCTAAATCTTTTGTAGTCATTTTTTATTACTTTAGTATAAATACATGTTAAATTTGATTGTTTTTTTCTTACTTATGTGAACGAAAAGACACAAATTCGCCCGTTTTCTCCTTGAAAATAGGTCAATTTCAAAATATCACTGTCCTGGTCACAAAAGCAAAGATTGTGGGGAATAATATCCATTTTATGTACTTTTGAGGCATAAGCAATTAGGAAATAACACGACCCAGGAACAAAAAAAATTGTTACAGTGTAATGAAGCGAGAACCAAGTGACCCACAGTCTAGCAGACCAAAAAGCTCGGAAAATCATTCCGACAGCAGTGAAGACGACGGTCGTTAGACAGCGATTGTAAGCCCCTGCATGCTGTTCGTTATTTTCACCAGTGCCAGCTCGAATGACGAGATTGTTAGCTCCTCAGAACTTTCATGCAGATGTCTGTATGGCGAATCAGTGCGATCCCACCACCATGTGAGCTGTCAGTGCCAGGTTTCCCGCAACGGTGCTGACAATAACTTATCAGTTACGTGAAACCTCACACTTATTTCCGGTGAGTCGTCGTATACCCAGGTTTCATCAATGGCTAATGTCAAGTCCGAAGCCTTCATGTAAAAGCCTCCGAGTATACCTGGCCGAGCGTGTCATGGTGACGCTACAGCCACTTAGTGGCGACGGCTATTCTTGTGTCTGGTACAGATACATTGGAGGCTAATAAATGCACTGGTTTGGTCAAGGGATGGCTCCCTATTGGTCAATGTTACGCTGATAATCTGATTGCTGCTCACTCTAAGGAGTTGGGAGATTCTCCTGCTGAACCTGGAGTGTATCACCGAGAGGTGGGGCCTTACCATCAGCCCCATGAAAACTATGCACCTCCTCAATTCCCCATGAGTGATGGGGCAGTTGTGAAGCTTCCATACCTGAAGCTTCGGGTCTTCTTGGCCTATCATGCCTTTCTTCTATGTTTGCGAAACGTGCACCCCCCCCCCCCCAAATGGAACGTGTCAGTTTTAAATATTTCGGTTGGCCTGCCAACAATCCATCCTGGGTTTAACCAGGCTGGATTGTGAGCTCACATATCCTTGACAGATCTGGACACATTCCCATCAACGAGCTCCTCCTGAAAGAAAAAATCATGGCTGGGTCCGACCTCATTGAAACGGATGTATTAACATCACTAAAGTTGAAGTTTGACTTAATTTCACAATATAATTGCTTATCTGTAATCGTGGACTACTTTTATGTTGTCTAACAGCCGAGTCACCCTTGAAACACAGCTTCTTAGCTCAATGTATTTTACTCAAGAAAAAAATATTGTTGACTCTAAAGCAGAAACGACCTCTTTAAGAAGAATTATGGTAGCATGTGTGCAGGCTCCCCTATATGACATCAGTACAATCATCTCGTGCACAGGACAGGTTCCACAGAATTTGATGTCCTGGTGATCACCGCACCGATTACAACTCTGTGCAACTAAAGGATTACACTTATCACTAGTGTCGTACGAAATCGTGCCCTTATATACCTCACCCATCCATGTGCGCTGCAATTGCTTGTTTTATACAGCAAATCCTTCCCCCTTGCGAGTTTAGCTATCTTGATGGGCCGCTTGGGAGACAAGACAGAGATAAGACAGCGCATGTGTTCATCTGCGGCTGCACCTTCGCGAGTAGTTACGTTGTGTACAGGAATCTTGCAGTCAACCACAAATAGTTCAGCCGGCACAGCGGCGCGATCGGCAAACTGTACCTCAATAGATCTGGCGCAAAACCACAAAAGCTAAACCCGCGAGAAGGGTTTGTTGTATTCCAGATCCCCCAAACTGGATAAGTTCTCCCCAATTGGCATCCGCTCCCACAGTACACACGACACTAAACATGGGCTTAATGTTAACTTGTTCACTTTATTAGGACTACCCACAGCACTGTACCTTAATTTAAAAAAAAGATTAAGAGGCCAAAGACAGTATTCCACCACTAACTTTAAACGTCATATCACGGCTCCCCAAATATCATCATCCTTTGGCAAGGCAGCCAAGTGACAGCTTCCACCTCTACCACACAACAGGTCAAAGCCCTTGACAACGCAGTAATGGGCACAATGATAATTTTCATCATAACCTATTCACTACCACTCTTTGTGGCTCCCATCGCGAGGTTCCCTTGGGGGTGTAATCAGACAAGCGAAGCACTCTGCTTGGAGAGGCTGGTGCCGTACAACTCCTCCAACAGCCCGCGCAAGTACAGCAGCTCCTTGCTGATGGCGTCGACGCGCTCCCTGAGTTGCCTGTTCCGCGCCTGTTCCCCACTCATCGTCCCCTTCAAAGTATCGTGCTCCGTGCGCTTGCGCTGCCTGTAGCGCACGGCCGCCCGCTGGTTTTGCTGCTTCTTCCGCAGTCGACGCTCGCACCCTCCAGACAGTGCCGTGGCGGCTACAGTCAGCAGCTGCTGCCCCAGCAGTGCAGCGCCATCGCCTACGACCTCGTCACTGCCAATGGCACTGCTGCCAAGCGGTATTATCTGAGAATCTGGCCGATCGGAGGTGTCACTGCTATAGCCGCTGCTGCTGCTGCAGTGGTCGTAGCTTTTGCTGACGCCACTCTCCACCACGGTGCCACACTTTGGGAACCGTGATTGCAAATCCGACTTGCTTATCCACCCTGGAACATCAATGTGGCTTAAATTGATGTCTGAGTTTACCTTGGTGTCACTATCAATCTGTCTTGCTACCTCGACGGTACTCACTGTATCCGAATCTGTGGTGGTACTGGGAATAATGCTATTGTTGTGAGAGGAATAAACAATAGGGGAGGTGGGACTGATCCACGATGAGGATTCCAGCAAATCCAGGTCAGACAGCTCCATGAGTTCGGTGTCTTCGATGCTGGTGAACAGGGCAGAAACTCTGAAAGACAAATGCGACACGAGAAGTCAGTGCACAATGTGGACTCGTAACATTTACAGGCAGACCTCGCTGAGCACAACCCCATAGACGTCAATTCATTACAGCGCTGTTTGTCCTTGATCATTTTTGTTACAACAAAAAAATAAAATAAAAACATCTACAAAGTGTTTACGAGTGAAAACACGCAGCAGCGCTGGCCGAGGAAACGTACCCACCCCCATTATTATTATCTCAGCCAATGAGAACTACGCATGCTGTGAGCCAACCAGACCCCACTCCCGGAGGTTCGATTACATCACAATTTGTAGTCACAATTAAAAAAATTTGGCCAGGTAGGAACTCCAGAGACTGAAAGTGTCAAGCTCCACCTAAAAGAAACCTCACCACAGACATTTAGACTGACGGGATTACTTAGATCACGGAGGTCCTGGAGCTCTCTGAGAATAACCCAGAATATTTTAAGTTGCTGAGCACTGAGAATGGACAATGAGCTTTTGAAAGTCAGTTTCTATCAATAGCTAGCAATGGGAGATCCAGCACCCTCATAGGTGTTTGTTGGGATTGAGAACTGAGGAAGGTAAAATCCTGAGTATTCAAGTGAATTGTATGTACGATAACAAAGCTCCCAAATAGTCAAGTCAAATATCAAGGCAGACCTCGCTTAGTGCTTGAGATACATTCCTGGAGAAGTGAGGGCTCATCAATTCAGTGCTAAATGGGGTCATTACACCATTGTATATTACATGGGGGGATGTGTTCCCGACGGCGTGATTTATTCCGTATGAGCAATACCTGAGGGGTTCATTGGGGTATCGGTAATAGCATTAATAATACAAATGGTAAACATTTCATAAATAAGAACAATTATATAAGTATTAATTATGTACTGTATTCACAAGTGCATTCTCCCATACTCCTTCTAAAAGGCAGCGCTGGGAAACGAGGTTGGAGGAGCTGCTGCTCTCCCAATCCAGGCCTGAGCAATGGAGATGGCTGTTAGTCAAAATCTCTGTGGTGAGGTTTCTTTTAGGTGAAGCCTATGTATATATGTTGAACTTATTTCGCACCGTATGTAGCCAACCGTGCTAATCGGAGGAAGAACAAACTAAACACAAAGAAGACTATCCTGGTCTCGTGAGTTTTCACATAGCTAAACACACTGTATTAACATTGGAGAAAAATAAACAAATGTAACGGACCAAGAATTGTGATAATATAATTTAATAATCGGGGGTAGGGTCTGGTTGGTTCAGAGCGTGCGTCGCTCTCATTGGCTGAGCGAATGATGGGGGCGTGTACGTTTCCTCAGCCAGCGCTGCGTGTTCTCAATCGTAAGCGCTCTGTAATGTTATGATTCTTATTTTTTTGTAATAGAAATGTTCTACAGGACACAGTGCTTCAACGAATCGGAGGTCTACAGGGTAGCGCTAAACAAAGTCTGTCTGTAGTTAACTTTATGTACGAAAATAAAGCTCCCAAACAGTCCAGTCAAGTGATTTCCTGCTTAAATTAAGGGTTAAGGCAGTGTTCAGTCTCCCGTTTACAGTGGAGTCAGTGGTAAAAAAATCACATACCTAAGGAGTGTATCCGCAGGACAACCAATAAGTACATTTCTAAACCCACAACTCATAACCTAGATTATTACGAGTGCGCAATATTAAAACATTGTAAGCTCTATGAAACACTTATCTTGCATTTTCTACTGAACTGGTTAAATGTCTGCGAAGAGTCAAGAACATCGCGTAGCGGCAGTAATTTCCAAGCCGATGGACCGCTGAGTAGGTGAGTGGGTGGGTAGGCAAGTTCCAAGCAGATCGACCCCACAAAGTCCTGTTAAAATTTGAACTTCTTTTGCACCGTACATAGCCAACCGTGCTAATCGGAGGTACAAAATAATGATAGGCAATAAACCACCTAACCAAAATTTGAACTCACAACCTTCCGTTCCCTCCACTGCTGAACCAAATGTCCAGGTTACGCAGTTTCCACCAGCAGCACCCCAGCTCTCCACTCACCCAAGATCGAAGGGCGACTCTTCTTCGGTATGGTCAAGCTCCACGGCAACATACTCTGTCCCGTGGAGCGACGACGGTTCCAGCAGGGAATCGAGGCACAGAATTCCATTAGTCGAGTCGCCCATCAGCTCGTCCACAAGCAGCTCCAGGTCAATGGTGTCAACCAGTGAGTTGCCCCCAATCGGACTCAATAATGGAGTATCATAAGGATCTGGGGAGCAAATGTTTACACGCAAATAAACAGATGATCCAGTTATTGTTTTAAAGAAATTCGTACTAGACAGAAAGTTCGACCATTTCGGAGTCACATAGAGTGAAATTCCTGCTAACTGCAGCCGTCTTAGGTACAGAATAGAGGTCGGATATGAAACAAATTGCCGTTTAATGCACATTCACAAAACGCACGTAACATTTCACATGCGTTCCTGAAAAACAGCATGTAAATTAAATCGCGCTCTATGAAGACAATTTTTGCAAAGATATACATGTTATAAGGAGGGGGGGTGCGATATCGAATAAAAATACTGTGAACGCTGCACTTTCCGTCGTTTTAATGCAGGGGGCGCTGCAAACCTACGCACCCCCTGCATGGACGGAGGCATAGGGACAGACATTCGATAACGTTGGAATCGATCTGCAGATGGCGGTCTTCTCGCACAGCCAGCTCTATATTGCCTTATCTCGATCCCGCAATCCCAAACAGGTGAAAGTCCACATAGAACCGAATCCCCAGCAAGGCCATCTACTTAACGAGAGAAAATTCACACGAAATATTTTTTCAATTAAGTCTTCCAGATGCAAAATGATAAGCTTTTAATGAAGAAATAAAATTATCTAATTCAAAATATAATACAATTCAAAGATATTTCATTTTAAAACTTCAAAACGGAGCATCGAGGGCTTGCGTGAATGCGTCGTTCGTGTTAAAAAAAAATCGTGACTTTCCTGGCCGAAGGCCGTAAATGGTTGTAAGCACCACAGGCGCCCCTGAACATCCCCTAGTAAAGTATAATTTGAGCCCTGGATTTACTAGATACGTATACATTTAATATTACAAAAATGACTTAAGGACAAATAATAATTAAGATAAAAAGATTACGACTTACAAATATTATTGGAGCAACTTCAAGGCTTCTTGAACACTTCCGTGTGCTGCTTCAAGTCAGATCTAAGATGGCTATGCCCATCCTGTGTTTCACTATAATGCGGTTTTGTGCATTAGGGAACATGTTTTGCACAACGCGGGAATGCGCCCGGAATAACGCGGAATGCACACCATTATAACGTGGTTTCTGAGCGGTCGATGATGAACTTTCTTGAGCTGCATGACTGAGCGAAGTGATACAGTATGCTGAATGATCCAGTAACGCGGCGGCGTACCCTCAGTTATTTGTCCCACCATCTCACTGCGTGTGCATACATCGTATTTCGCCAAACTTTTTCGTGACATTATTTATGGGCAAAATGTTTTAACTTCACTTGTATTCGCTTAACGCGGCACTTTTCATGAACACTCTGCTATCGTGTTAAACGAGGACTTACTGGATAATACAAAGCAATAGCAGAGTGGTAAGGTGACTGAGCGCCGGTGAGCCGAGTGTTTGTGGAAGTGAATCGGTGTTGATGGTGGTTAGGGGTGTCACACCATGCCGGGCTTCCTCCCACGTTCCCAGCAGCGTGGGGGTTGGAAAGTCACCGCTGCCACACACCCTGCGGTCAGGGGAGCGAGGGGGCTGGGCTACCCCTACGGCTCCCTCAGCAGGGAGCAGGGGGCACACGGGCCTGGCCTCCGGCAGCTGCTCCTCCAGCCCAGGCAGCAGCAACAGGCGGTCGTCCACGTCCATGATGAGAGACGACAGGAGCCGAGACATCTGAACTGGTGTCTGCCACAAACACAAAGATCATCCATATAGCCTTAACATACTTTTTGGGGCAAGTGCTGTTAGCGAGCACCGATGAAGACCGGCACGGCACACGAGGGGGTGGGTGGCCAGCATCTGTGAAAACGAGCTTCATAGTTCATCAGATTCCTCCAGGTTAATCTGAAGAACTACTGTGCCTGACCACCAAGATTATCCCATTTATAAATAAACGAAAAACCTACTTATTTCCTAGGATGTTAGATAAACTAGAGATGTTTTTGTTTCTGTACGGCATTCTGAAGCCCTTTGTTGGGTCTGCTATGCCTTATAAAAAAACGTTAATAATGTGAGTCAAGTATGCGAACCGTTACACCAATGGTAGTGGCTCCCCCCTTTATTTTTCATGGAAAATTACGATGCAAATAAAACATTTTCACAGTCCTGATCACACAACACCAGTGACGCACCTCTTGCTGCGAATCTCAGCTTGGGGCGGTGTCGTGTGATGAAGATGAAGCCACGTCTCCCAGCGGCGTCTCCCGAGGCCTTGGCCTCCTTTGTGAGTGCTGCACGGCGCCTCCTGCACCACGAGAAATGGTCGCGCCAACCACAACAAGCATGAAGCATCCAAGAAAATCAACGAATTGATAACAAAGACAAATTTCCCCCGTATAGCCTTTACAGACTGTTGGGGCAAGTGCTGTTAGAAAGCAGCACCTATGAAGGCCGGCACAGCACGGACAACTTTAACAACATATTTAAGATATGTTTGGTATTTGAATTCTGGGGAATGTAGAGGATGCAGGATGGTGAACGCAACTTGTAAGTTTGGAAGAGAATATGGCAGTACAGCAAACCCTTGCCCATCAAGGGGGTTACGTTCTCGATAACAGCTGCAATTGGCAAATCTGCGATAGACAAACTCAAAGGCATTGTGGGAAAACTATGGTTAGTTTACAGTTCGTAATACGACCTCTGCTTTATTTTACGTTACCCTGCACCAACCCAAACATTACAGCAAGTCTTTAAAATGTAAAATGATTAATATGTTGTAGTGTTACAATATAACTTTTAAGGGGCCGTCCATAAATGACGTCACGCGATTTTGGACGATTTTTGACCGCCCCCCCACCTCGTCACACGGCGTCACAAAAAGTCAGACCCCCCCCCCCCTGAAATGTCACAAAGCTCTGCTCCCCCCCCCCCCCCCCAAAATAAAACATTCTTCAAATCGTAGTGTGTATTTAATGTGGCGCTGCACTCTGATGTTGTAGGAGAAAACATTTATTAAAAAGTCTATTTAATTAAGTAGAACGTATTGTCTATAATTAAAGTTGCGCATTTTGATGTGACGTCACATTTCTCAAATGCCCGCCCCCCCTCGTCACACACGTCTGACCCCCTCCCCCCCCCCGGTGCATGACGTAATTTGTGGACGGCCCCAAAGGTAAATGTATGCAATTCTAAAACGTATTTATTATATACGAGAGGGTGGGTGGCCAGCACCACGCCCGGCCGCCTTTGCCCCCCCAGTGGCGATGTTCACATACCACACCAGTTACTCGTTAGAGGCTGAGTCGACCTAGGGGAGGCCCAGGACCGGTTCAAATAATCGTCACCGGTGGTGGCCGTGAGCGGGAATCTAACTCGGGTCGCCGGGTTCGTAGCACAGCGCGCTAACCACTACACTACCGCTCCCCCGACACACACGCGCGTCCATACACATACACGCGCTTGCTGCAGACACACAACTTTCAGGGTGCGTACGGCAGTAAACGACTGAAATAATAAATCAATGCTGCGCAAAGAACGCCTTAGACTTGCAACACATTTGTATTTCACTTTACCGGCAATCAGCAGGCACACTCCGTTACAATTCCGCACACGGGTCACATGACAGATGTGACGTCACAGCTCACTTGCCGTGCAAAATATATCCATTCTTGAGCTCCCTCCACCCCCCCTAAAAAAGTGTATTTTTATAATTTTTGCATGGTGTACAGTCTGGAGAGTACCCACATGGCAAATTTAAAGTTTGTTGCATGTCGGAAAGTACGCTAAACATTTTGAACAGACACACATTCACAACTTTGCCTTTTATATATATGGAGATTACATATGTACCGTACATGCATGTGCGTGTACGCACGGTACCACAACAGTACACGGCGCGTGTGCTATACGTATGTGTACAAAACACTAATGGAAGAAAAATCGTCGGCGGTGAACCGCACTGGAGGCTGGGAACACCACGTGACCTGGGGACCCGCGATGGCCCGCTTGGGAGACAAGACGGCACACGTTTGTTCCGCAGCAGCTGTAGCACCATCGTCATCGCGAGCAGTGCAGTTACGATGCGAACTGGAAACTCTCGGTCAACCGCGAAGTGTCGAGCCGCCACAGGGTCGCGATCGGCGAACTGTACCTCACTAGTTGTGTGCAAAACCGCAATGGGTAAACCCGCGGTTGGCCGTACGCTGTCGAAATAACAAGGGGAATCAGAATATTTTATAAGAATATTTTAGACTGGAAGAATCCATTGAGCTGTAAAGCTCTTTTTCATGCATGTGATGTCCAGCAGGGGCGAGTGAGCAAGTTACAATACTAAAAACGATATGGATCAAGGTTATGAAAACTAACTTTATTGAACCATCTTCTTTGGTTCTTTCGGTAGTCACGTAGAATGAGAATAAAATAATCAATTGATAAAATAAAATAACACAATAATATTCTCACGACGTTTCGGCCACAACACAAGCGGCCTTCATCAGGTGAAGGGGACGAGACTTTACCGAAAGAACCAAAGAAGATGAATCCTTGCAGTCACGAAAGCTTTAAATCGAAATTTAACTTTATTGAAGTTATATAAATCTATCGTGCGTGACAGCGCATCACAATACAACAACCCCTTTCTTTCTCGTGGGTTTAGATGGTGGTTTTGCGCTAAATGTATTAAGGTGGTAGATTGCGAAGGCTCTGGCTTTTAATGTGATGGCTTGCAACGGTTACGTCGCTTGTAATGTCATGGATTATGAAGATTATGGATTGTAATATGAAACTTATGGAATATGAAGATGGGTTGTAATGTTATGGATTGTGAAGATGATAGGTAGTAATGTTGTGGATTGTGAAGGTGATGGGTTGTGATGTTGTGGATTGTGAAGGTGATGGGTTGTAATGTTGTGGATTGTGAAGGTGATGGGTTGTAATGTTGTGGATTGTGAAGGTGATGGGTTGTGATGTTGTGGATTGTGAAGGTGATGGGTAGTAATGTTGTGGATTGTGAAGGTGATGGGTTGTAATGTTGTGGGTTGTGAAGGTGATGGTTTGTGATGTTGTGGGTTGTAATGTTGTGGGTTGTGAAGGTGATGGGTTGTGATGTTGTGGATTGTGAAGGTGATGGGTTGTAATGTTGTGGATTGTGAGGGTGATGGGTTGTGATGTTATGGATTGTGAAGGTGATGGGTAGTAATGTTGTGAGGGTGATGGGTTGTAATGTTGTGGATTGTGAAGGTGATGGGTAGTAATGTTGTGAGGGTGATGGGTTGTAATGTTGTGGATTGTGAAGGTGATGGGTTGTGATGTTGTGGATTGTGAGGGTGATGGGTTATAATGTTGTGGATTGTGAAGGTGATGGGTTGTAATGTTGTGGGTTGAGGGCGATGGGTTGTGATGTTGTGGATTGTGAAGGTGATGGGTTGTAATGTTGTGGGTTGTGAAGGTGATGGGTTGTGATGTTGTGAGGGTGATGGGTTGTGATGTTGTGGATTGTAAAGGTGATGGGTTGTGATGTTGTGAGGGTGATGGGTTGTAATGTTGTGAGGGTGATGGGTTGTAATGTTGTGAGGGTGATGGGTTGTAATGTTGTGAGGGTGATGGGTTGTAATGTTGTGGGTTGTGAAGGTGATGGGTTGTAATGTTGTGGGTTGTGAAGGTGATGGGTTGTAATGTTGTGGGTTGTGAGGGTGATGGGTTGTGATGGATGGCTACTCACGCCATCGCCGTTGTCTGTGCCGCCGCTGCCGATGCCGAAGTCCGAGCCGCCAACGCCCCGCCGCTCAGATCGCCAT
Source organism: Petromyzon marinus (assembly GCF_048934315.1). Lineage (NCBI taxonomy): Eukaryota > Metazoa > Chordata > Hyperoartia > Petromyzontiformes > Petromyzontidae > Petromyzon > Petromyzon marinus. The sequence continues at coordinate 17,596,307 of NC_133675.1, read as the reverse complement.
CGCTTGGCCTTCCCCGGAGCGAAGGAGTAGAATCGGGACTCGGGGTGCAGGCCGGCAGAGCACCGCCGGAGGGAGAGGCGGAGAGAGGAGGCAACGAGAAGAAGACGGAACAACACCCAGAAAATGGCCGCGCACTCGATTCACCAACGTGGCATCACGTGACGTGGATGCGCCAATCAGACTCGATGTTGGGACGCCATCTTGTTTAGCGCAAATCACGGGGGGCACGTGACCCACTTTGGTTGACCAACGTGGAGGATGCGTCACGTGACGTTATTGTGGCCATGGTGAACTGCCATCTTAAATTTTGATTTAAAGCTTTCGTGACTGCAGTAATTCATATTCCTTAGCTCTTTCGGAACAGTCACGTTGAAGGGAAACAATAAAATAATCAAATACATATAAAACAATAAAAATTATCACGACGTTTCGACCATAACACAAACGGTCGTCATCAGGTGTGTCGGTTTGCATTAATGCCAACGTCGTGAGAATTTTTATTGTTTTATATATATTTTATTGTTTCCCTTCAACGTGACTTTACCGAAAGAGCTAAGAATATGAATAACTGCCATCTTGTTCAGTTCAAATCATGTAGGTTGTTGGTACCATCATTAGTCGAAGCGTTTGACATTAACACAGCGCCAAACAATACAATGGATGGCAAAAATGTATAGGATAGACGACGATTCCGGCAATAATCATTCTTTAGAGCATGCGCTATGGAATGTTGTTGTAGGAGAGATGGAGCTGAAGCAGTACAGGAGGATGTGGAGCTGAGTGGACTTGCCAAAGACCAGTACCAGTGGTGGCTTCTTGTGGGGTAGGCTCGTGGAGGACGCAATTGGGGGAGTGCCATTGTGCCAGGCTATGTGCCACATAAAACAATCCAATGCCCAATCCACAAATACGAAGGAGACATCACAGCCATACACTCTGCTGCCCCAGACCCGGTTGTGGTGGGCTGTGTATTTTACACCTAGGCCTGCAGTGCTATCCCGAAATTAAACCGCCTTCGAATAACCTCACCATGACACTAGGGCTATTATTAAATAGAGCTATTATTAAATAGCCCTAGGCTATTGTCATTCGACGTAACCAGCCCATATTCACAGTGATAGTAACCTTTATCGAGTGGAATAAAGTGATTTAACACGAGGCTCAACACCCATGACAGTTAAAATACACTAATTGCAGAGGCATGAATACATGGTGACTGAAACCATCAAGATGTACAACTATAACACAGTATGACAGGATGCTGCATCACAAATAGATATCGCATAGCCCAAATCAACGTCATTAGCAAAGAAACAAGAACAAACTCAAAGCAACCAGTCCGACCACCAAGCAAGCAAAAATGCCGTAAAAGACAACACAATTGGGATTCAACAGGATTCCCCACAGATTCCAGCCAAGCTGCTGGGCCTAAACGCACATGCCACCACGTACACTCACACCAGCAGCAACGATTTAAAGCAAGCAATAATAATAAATAGCTAGTAACAGGCCCGGCACCAGGATGAAGTCTGGCTGATGTAGATGCCATAAATCACTTTATGGCATCTACATCAGCCACACAAAAGAAGACGGTCGCTTTCCGCGTTGTGTAGAAAGTGTTCCCTATTGGAAGAACGCATTATGTGAACATGCGTTACTTGAGGAATTACCGTGAACTTTTTAAACGTGAGAGATTTTATTGACATCTGTGGTTTGAAAAAGGTGCCGTCTGAACCTCGCAAACAGTACTGGATTCAAAGGTGCCATTCTAATGCGAGCCTAACTGGCAATGGCCAATTCACTCAAGCCAGCACTTCCCTCACAACCCTTAAATGTAAGGAACGTGGAATTTCCACCACTAACTCTGAGCTGTAAACAAGAAATTGGACGCTTGTGTTGCGCCCGAAACGTCGTGATTTAATTTAGTTTTAATTTATTTTTTACCTACGTGACTTTACCGAAAAACCAAATAGTAGTATGGATTCCTGCAGTCACGAAAGCTTCAAATCAAGATTGTACTTAGATTTTAAATGTTGTGGCTTGGCTCTCCAACACACCAGTTTGCTGTACTAGTAACGGATTGGCATGTTATGTTTAGGTGACAAACCTTACTAATTGGCTGTGTCAGATGGTGGCAGGTTTAATTACACATTTATATTTATGCAATCTAACCCAAAAAAACCTGTATTATGGACAAATAGAGCTGCAAGCAAAGGGAACTGTGAAACTGGCCCCATCATTGTCTCTACAGACATACGGAAAGGAACTAAACAGAATAAGGGTGTGTAGGTGCACAATTATGTGCCATTCAGTGTTTCTGTACAAAAGGCAATTTTAGACGTATGCCTCCATATAAATATCAGAATATACAATAACCGGAATTACAACTCATCTGGATATTTTTGAAATGTCAACGCTGACAAAATTATTTTTGGTTGTTTGCCTGCTGAAATATTCTCTGAAGAATGTCCTTAAGCAGGTGTCGGCCGGGGTGAGCTCACCTGTGATTAATCAAACACAAATTGTGCTTTCAGTAGCATATGGGAACCTATTTTAACATAACTACGGGTAGCCAGGTTCGTTTTATGATTTGAGATCAGGCAATGGTGATCAGAGATTGGACCCCGAGCTCCACGTGCACAATAAAGGACTAGGCAGTCCCAAGTTTAGATTTGGGTGGATTTTGGACCAAGGAATTGAACTGCGGTGATGTGATGTGGAGGGTATCTCTGATTGCTATTGCAGATACGCAATTGCCCTTCTGAAGAGGACCTTTTAAATAAAGTTTCCCAAACCCCTGGCGTTGAGCTGTTGTCGAGTCGCCCACTTCTCCGGAGGACAGAACACAACGCAGAGTCTACTCATCTCCGAATTTTATGATTTTTATTGTTTATTATTCTTTGGGTCTTCCGGTAAAGCCACGTAGATATAAAAAATAATATAAATAATAACAATATCACGATGTTTCGATCGCAACACAAGCAATCGTCTTCAGGTGAAAAAAGAGGGGGAAATCTGCCGAGGCAGGCTGTCTATAAAGGTTTACAGATGGGCGGGCAGCTAATGCCAATGTGGGGGAGGTACTACGGAGCTGTGGGGGGTGGTCATTGTATTGAGAGATTAGTATGTCAATGTAAGACAGCGCAGTGGCCCCATGGAGGTGGAAAAGAATGTCAAGCCACCATTTACTACCACAGCTAACAGTGGCCGTGTTAGGGAATGCAACACAGAGAGTCGAAAATAACTGCTAGGTAGGATAGGAACATCACAGCCAGTTACGACCTAAACTGGTTAATAACGTCCTTCCATTGATTGCTCAGTTTGTACCCATCTTCTCGGTTGAAATTGTGTCGGTGTTTATATATCTGGATGGCTTCATGAACGAATCTATGTTGATAGCCAGTGGGTTTGCAGAGTACTTTCACATAAGGGATAAAATCACGAATTTAATGTACTGTGTTAAATCGTACCTGGATCTTGTGTTTGCTCAAGAATTTGGAAATATTTTTAGTGACCCCAGCTATGTATGGCAAGTGATGGTTTTGATTGGGTCCTCAGATGGTTCTCTCCCCACAGTTGGGTTGATAACTTTACGAATTTGTAGTCCGAATATCCATTCCTCTTGAGGACTTGGTGTACGTGCTCCAGTTCACTGGCTAGGTGGTGATGGTCGGAAATACAACGAGCTCTGTGGTATACAGTTTTGATGAGGGAATTATTCTGGGATGGATGGTGGTGGGAGTCAGGTTTTAGGTAAGCATCCGTATGGGTGGCTTTCCTGTAGACAGTGTCCCATTGAGCCATCAGGTCTCTTTTCGATTAAAACATCCAAAAATGGTAACTTGCCATCCTTTTCCACCTTCATGGTGAATTTGATAGCTGGGTGTATGGAATTGATGTGGTTGAAGAATTAGTCCAGAGCTGGTAGGCCATGTGCCCAGATGACGAACGTATCATCAATGTATCTCTTCCACAAGGACGTAGGGTGGATGCCTGGATAGCATCTGTCTCAAATTTCTCCATGAAAACATTGGCTACAACTGGAGATAAGGGAGAACCCATAGGGGTAACTTCAATTTGTTTGTAGAATGTTTCATTCCAGGTGAAGTAAGTGTTGGTGAGGCAGTGTCTAACTAGGGCTGGTACATCAGCATTCAATCCTTGTTGGACTAAATCTTCAATGATTGAAATGGTGTCAGGCACAGGAACTTTGGTAAACAAAGATACCACATCGAAACTGACAAGCAAATCACCTGGAGATAGTGAGATGTCCTTAATGGAAGATATCAAGTGAGCTGCTTGCCCCTTGCCACATATATAACCTCTTGTTGTTGTAACAGCTCTCTCGCTGTGTTCTTCCTGGATCAGCAGTTCTGCTGCTGGATTCTTTTTTTCCGCCTGAGGACGACCGCTTGTGTTGCGATCGAAACATCGTGATTTTATTTTTCTACCTACGTGACTTTACTGAAAGAACCAAAGAGTATCGATTAAAGATGTCGAATCAGCCATGATGTTGTTGGTTTTCTAATCCAGGAGGTTGATAGGATCTCTATTGATTTTAGTATAGCTGCCATGATTAAGTAGGTCCTGAATTGTTATTGTATGTGGTTTTGTCCAAGATGACAGTGGCATTGCCCTTGTCGGCTGAGATGATGACTATGTCTATTTAGCCGACATCCCCCCCACCCCCACATTCGAAATGATTCACGACAGGAGATTTTCCAGACCATACCCCCCACGATGGGCAAGAGTTTGCTGTATGTTCAATTTAAGAAAAAAATTATGGACAACAATTGTGTGTGGAATTTTACAAAGCAAGAAAGGCATTCAATACAAATACCTCCCATACAAAAGGAAAAACAACAACACAGTCAAACTGGAATAACCACTAATGTATTTCAGGTATGTTGGAAACTCCCATGCAACACAAGCGACGCCTATAAATACAATGCAAAGGTATACAGGCTGTATTCAGAAGTCGCGTGAAATGGAACCATTATGTTTACTAGCTATAGGCTTCATCTTATTGCATATAACTCCTCATATAGAAACCAGGCTGTTTATAGAGTCTGGTGGAGACGTTATATTAGGTGGAATGTTTCCACTGCACAACAGCGTCATTAATCTACCACTTGAATTCAACGCCGTTCCTACATCTGCGGATTGCGTAATGTAAGTTTACATGCAGATTAACGTAACTTTCTTACATGTGTAATCTAGAATTCAGAGAAGCTGAACAACATACTATATGGAACTGACTGATGAAAATTACTTTGTCAGATTTAAATTAAATGCATATTTTTTATAAAATGTTTTAAGGATAAAAATTATGTTAACATCAGAAACCCTTCTTATTCAACACAATTAATGACACTGTCGTGATGTATTTTGATCATTACATTTGTTTAAAACAAACATCCCGGTATATTTATATATGAGGGAGCAGCATCATTGAGGGCCGTGTAGGTGAGGAGAATAATCTTGAACTCTACCCAAGACAATGGAGAGACGCCAGCACAGGGGTCATGCGTTCATCAAGAGGCGTGGTGCGCGTGATAATTCTGGCAGCCGCATTCTTCAGGTGTTGTAGGCGACTTAACAGTTTAAGGTGGGATGCCGGAAAACAGTGAATGACCAAAGTCAATACGAGCGAAAACAAACGCATGAACCAGCTTCTCAGTGTCCGATCGTGAAAGGATGGGGAAAAACCTGGCTACATTTCTAAGATGGAATAAGGCAGCTTTCATTACCTTGTTAATGTCCGCTTCGAAGGTTACTGAGGCATCAAAGATAACACCAAGACTGCGAATTTCCTGAACAGCACCGATATTGTGGCCGACGGTAGTTAGACTGAACCAGTCTTAGAACGTTAGTGTGGGGACCCAATAAGCAACACCTCCGTCTTATCACCATTTAGCTGAAGAAAATTGGATTGTATCTAAGCCTTGGCGCATCAGTGAGAGTACCTAACAGACTTGAAGCATAACAAAGCATGCCTATTATTTTTATTCCCCAACATGTTGACATGTCTCTTTCCTTTCCAGGTTAAACGAGAGGGCTCTGACAAGACTCTACACGATGCTGTACACAATCGAAGAGATCAATAATAGATCTGATCTTCTGCCCAATATGAAGCTTGGGTATAGAGTCATAGACTCGTGCACTGACGTTATGAAGGCTGTGGAGGCCTCCTACGAATTCTCACTGTCTGGGTCGACACAGAAACCTCCGCTGGTAGTCATAGGAGATGCCTATTCTTTTTTGACGATTCCTGCAGCATACACATTGGGGTTAAAGCACATTCCAATGGTGAGTACAGGGAAACCATGCCCAACATGGCTTCATCAACTCGTGTTTTGGCTCTACATGGTGTACCTAATGAGGTTTGCTTTCCGGAACACGGGGGTGGTGTTTCGGCTACACGCGATTTGACGTGAAAAAGATTCTCATCTCCGCTCACGCACAGCGGAAAACCACAAATGTTGACACATTGGCATATGCATCTCGACGGCCGGTCGTTAAGTATGTGAGTCAGATACCTAGATGTGAATCAGTCACGTTCAAACGACAGTGTTAGGGGAAAGCCTCAGGCTCGGAATTCAGCATCAGGGGCTGGCGATTCAGTGTTAGGGTGTTAGGGGGTCAGTGCACGGAATGTTCCAGTGACGCGGCGGTGTACCCTCAACCATGTGCGCTATCTCACTGCGGGTGCGTACAGCGTATCTCGCCACACTTGAACGTGTTTTCACTTAACGCGGCACTTTTCAGGAATGCATATACCGTATTAAACGAGGATTTACTGTAATCATCGCATTGTTTGAGATTATAATCGCAAATAAACGTTTTATGTTTATTACAGATAAGTTATTCTGCAAGTGCACCCAGCCTGAGTGACAAGACAAGGTTTCCAACGTTCATGAGGACGATCCCCAGCGACACATTCCAGTCAAAGGCCCTTGCCGAGCTTGTCGGTCACTTCGGCTGGACGTGGATTGGCATTTTGGGCTCAGACGATGACTACGGCAGGCAGGGCCTCGGGAAGTTCCAGAGCGATGCCCATGAGTATGGCGTTTGCACCGACTTTCAAATATGGGTGCCGAAGAAAATCGCGATCAAAGATATCAATAGCATCGTGAACGTGATTCAAAATTCCACAGTGAAAGTAATTATTGCATTTGTAATCGACGCCGAACTTGAGCCTATCATCAAAGAGATGGCCAGAAGACAGATTGTTGGGAAAACGTTCATCGCAAGTGAATCTTGGATTAGTTCTCCAGTCATTCACAAACCGCAGTATGCCGACGTTCTTGAAGGCACCATAGGGTTTGACATGATTAGCGCCGACATGAACAAGCTCAGCGATTTTCTTAGAAACAGCAAACCTACAACAGACAACCCGTTCATGACTGAACTGTGGCAGGAGACATTTCACTGTACACCATATCCATCTGGGCTCGTGGACGCCGCGCGCCTTCCGGCTTGCAGCGGAGACGAATCTCTGGGCAGCGTGACCTCGTCGTTCTTCAACCCGAGCGAGATGACCGTGCCGTACGCGGTGTACCTGGCGGTGTACGCCGTGGCCCACGCACTGCATGAGCTCACCGCCTGCACAACGTGGACCAGTGTCTTTGCCGGAGGCCACTGTGCCAATCTGTCTGACATCCAGCCATGGCAGGTATGCATAGAGGTAAAGATCCCCCGTATAGTCTTGACAGGGTACAACGGTGCAGGTTCTGCGTTATGACGTTGCATATTCCGTGTTGTGCAAGAGTACCCTCATGGAAAAACCGCGTTATAGCGAAAACGTGTTGTGTGAACACCACGCGTTAAACGAGGACTTGCCTATAGAAAATTAAATACAATTGTGTTTCAGTGATAGTAATATGGACCTGATACAATGGTCCTGTAGGTTTTTTTATATATTGTAAAATACGGTGTATAAAAGTATTCCTTTCAAAGTTGACGATTAAATGAATTCGCTTTTATCACATTATGTATGGTTACATAGTAATTATTATTAATAATAAAGGTTTTTGGGTTAGATCGCGTTATTATAAATGTGTCGCAACCCTCCACCACCCGACACGGCCAATCAGTAAAAAAGTGTGTCATGTTAACAAAACACCAATTAGTTACTTCTTCAGCCCACCGGTGTGTTTGAAGAGTGACTCCAATTCTATTCTAATTGGCGTTTTGTTAACGTGACACATTTTTTACGGATTGGCCGTGTCGGGTGGTGGAGGGCTGCGACACATTTATAATAACACGATCTAACCCAAAACCTTTATTATGAATAATACTGGTCGCGAAAGATTACGTGTTAAACTGAGTAATTATTATGTATTTTTAGGTTATGAGGTACTTAAAGAAAGTTGACTTCAAAGATAACGGCTACAACATTAGATTTGACGCAAATGGAGATCCCGTTGCCTATTACATCTTGAAGCAATGGCAGCGGAAGGACGATGAGAACATGAAGATGGTAGCAGTCGGGTCCTACACCAATCTAAACAACAACACGAACAGCACCAACAAAGGACATCTCATCATCAACGATGAGCTCCTCATTTGGATGGGGAAACAGCTGAAGGTAATTTGTGCATTTTATTTTACAAAGTAGCTCCTTTTTATCCTAATCTAATTGTATATTGAGCGCCTTCACTCAAGGCGCTTGACATTGCTTAGAAAATTATGACACAAAATAGAATGATGTAGTTGGCAGGGGCATACTACAAGGATTGAGGAATGAGTGACAGTGATAGAGGGTTACTTAGGAATCACACAAAAGGGTAGGGATGGAATGGAGTGGAGGAACGAGGGGAGGGAATAGGAATGGGCAATGGAGCAGAGGTGAGACTTTAAGAGAGGAAGGGAATGAGGTTAAGGAGGGGAACTGCTTAATATACAGAGGCAGTGTTGAGTCTATGGGCAGTGTTGAGTCTATTGGCAGTGCTGATTAATTGGGCAGTGCTATTAAATGTGTAGTGAGTACAACTGAGTCGCAGACGTTGTCTTGGGAACAACACGTTTTATTAAACTCATAGCACAACATACTCCAAGCTATTAACACAACACACTCCAGGCTATTAACACAACACACTCCAGGCTATTAACACAACACACTCCAGGCTATTAACACAACACACTCCAGGCTATTAACACAACACACTCCAGGCTATTAACACAACACACTCCAGACTATTAACACAGCACACTCCAGGCTATTAACACAACACACTCCAGGCTATTAACACAACACACTCCAGGCTATTAACACAACACACTCCAGGCTATTAACACAACACACTCCAGGCTATTAACACAACACACTCCAGGCTATTAACACAACACATTTCAGGCTATTAACACAACATACTCCAGGCTATTAACCCAACATACTCCAGGGCTATTAACACAACATACTCTCGAGTGGTGACCACCCAACTAACCACGCTACGGCGGAACTAGACACGGTTCCACTATTCCGGTCCGGACGACAAGATGGGTCCCGGACCGCGTGGCTGGAGGCTTCTTCAAGCTTGACGTGGACCTCCTTGCCTCTCCAACAGCAAGAACCGTGAGCCCCTCACAGGGCCCCCCTTATATCGGGCCGGGCTGGGGCTGGCTCCACCTCTCGCCCCGCCCACCTTCTCGATCTCTCTCGCCCTTGCCCGAAGGCTCTCGAGAGTTCTTCTCAGACCATGTGACCACCCATTGGCCCTCTCCAACGGTGGCCCCCCTCCAGTATCATCCAGTCACATGTCCCCAGGTCAGCCAGAGTATCATGCCCCCAACGTAACCCGAGCTGGCTGACAACGGGAGCCCGCACCGCACGCTCTGCGTGGTGCCATCGCACTTAACCAGCGCTCACCCAAGCCCCCACTAGGGCTGGTACTACACCCCATGTCCGGGGCGTACACACAACAGTAGACATCCCGCCGTGGCCTCGCAGGCCCGGCACCCCACACAGTGGCATTCCCAGTCACTACAAGCGTACAGGAGAAGTTGATTCCAGTGGAGGGGTGCAATGAGGGAAAAAGACCGAAAATGGGAATGGGCACAGAGAGCAGGAGGGGCAGAGACAGACAAGATTGGGAACGAAGAGGACTAGAGGAGGGGACATGGAAGATGAGAAAGGCAAGATAAAGTGGGGCAATATCATGTCACACATATTATCCAGATGCATATATCAGATACATTTATTTGGTTGTGGAAAGGGCAATTTTGGCATCTAGAGTGCAATTTATGATATCTTTGTACAAAGTGTTTCCAGATGAACAGTGAGGGAACACTGAGAGATTGTGGAGATGTACCCCAGTACTTTATAAACCCATGTTTATGTTTAGTTGCGATTGACTTTCCCTTCACAGATGTGTAATGTTGCAGATATGCAAGAAGTAAAATGACTCGTGTGTGTGAATCGTTTGAGCCAGTGTTGTGAATCCTATGTCATTATATAAGGGAGCTGAGTGTCTTAGACTCTTAAAGCAACGTTTGACGTTTTACCAACTGTTGCTCATTAAACGGTCACAATTCTAACAATCCTAGCTCAGTGAGTGATGTTCACACAAATATAATTTGTAAAAAAAAAAGTTTTCAAATAATTAAAGATCAAAATGCCTTTGTGGCCAAAGCTGTTGATGGCGTCAATCCTTGCCAATGCGTTCTACCCCTCTTGCGAGATCCTGCAGCTGCTGTGCAGGAAAAACGCCACTGTGATCCACCCTCAGTCTCCCCACCATCCGCTCAGTCTCCCCACCATCCGCCCTCAGTCTCCCCGACATCCGCCCTCAGTCTCCCCACCATCCGCTTTTCAGCCTTCCCGTTGTCACCGCACTCATACAGACCACTCCAATGTCCATCTCGGCCATCTGATACGGCAGACCTCGCTTAGCGCCCCTCAAGATACGTTCCTGGACAAGTGAGCGAGAATCGAATCTGCGCGAAAAGGGGTCGTTACACAATTGTTTACTACATGGGGATGCGTTCCCAACAATGTGATTTTTTTTGTATGAGCAATACATGAGGGGTTTATTGGGGTATGGATAATAGCGATAATAATAAAGACGATAAACACTCTTTCATCAATAAAATGTATTATATCAGTAAGTACTGCACTCACAAGTGCATTCTATTGCACTCCTACAAGGCAGCGGTGGGAGACGAGGTTGTAGATTCTGCTGCGGTCCCAATCGGGGGCACTCAGAGAACAGCTTCAGGACCTCCGTGATCTTAGTGATGCCCTCAGTCTACATTTGTGTGGTGAGGTTTATTTTAGGTGGCGCCTGAGACTAACCTGGTCTCGTGAGTTCTCACCTGGCTAAACAAATCGATAAAAAACATGTAATCGTCACTACGAATCGTCTTGCCTACGTACGGTTCGAAAGAAGTTCAGCATACATAATATAATTATGGGAAGCGAGGTCTGGTTGACTCAAGAGCGTGCGTCGCTCTTATTGGCTGAATGATGGGGGAGGGTACGTTTCCTCGGCCACTGCTGCTGTTTTCACTCGTAAGCACTTTGTAGATGTTTTGATTTTAAAAAAATTCGTAAAAAAGATTCTCGAGGACAAAGAGCGCTATAGCGGCGTCGCGCTAAGCGGTCTGCCTGTTTTTCATTTGTTATAATGTACGATTCGTACATTGTACTAAATCTAATTGAGCAATGTTGTTGTCAATGCATGACAGGCTCCAGATTCATTATGCGTGGCTGCTTGTCCAGAAGGCAGCAAGAAGGAATACGAAGCGGGGCAGCCCTCCTGCTGCTACAGATGTGTGCAATGCTCAGATGGCGAGTTCAGCAAGACTAAAGGTATTGCTGTGAATGCAAACAAATTTTACCGTAAGCTTTATCCTTTCCAGCAATAATACTGGTGTGAAAGGAGGCTGTCTCTGGTGTTGGCCAATCATTTCCAAGGACAAGGCATACATGATTAGAAAAGCATGTTTTACCACAAAGATATATGGTTAATGCAGACTTGATGATGCCTTGCAATAGGTGTCTTTATTATTTGAACATCTTAACACCTGTGTTAAATGAGTAACCTAGTGCAGAATGTAAACATCAGCACTGGGGAGACAAAGGCGGCTGGGCGTGGTGCTGGCCACCCACCCCCTCTTGTGCCGTGTCGCCCTTCATAGGTGTCACTCGCTAATAGCAAACCCTTGCCCACTGCGGGAGTTACATTCTTCCAAATAGGGCGTGGTGCTGGCCACCCACCCCCTCTTGTGCCGTGTCGCCCTTCATAGGTGTCACTCGCTAATATAGCAAACCCTTGCCCACTGCGGGAGTTACATTCTTCCAAATAGCTGCAATCAGCAAATCTGCAATCCGCAAACTCAACGGAATTTTGGCAAAAAATAGTAGTTGGTTCACGGTTCGTTCTTCAACACCCCCTCCTTTTGTTTCCGTATACCAACCCAAACATTAAACAAGAAGTATTTTAATCTGGATTTGAAGCTTTCGTGACTGCAGGAATCCATACTCTTTGGTTCTTTCGGTAAAGTCACGTAGTAGGTATAAAATAAAATAAATCACGACGTTTCAATCGCGACACAAGCAACCGTAATCAGGTAGGATCAACACAGCAGGGGAACTGCTGACAAAGGAGAAAAAGCTACTGCAACAAGAGGTTATATAAGGTAGGAGGCAAGCTGCTTATGCCGGCTGCTTCTAAAGGGTAGAAATGGGCATAGCCCAAGAGTCATAAACGACTGTTGAGCGTGAGACAAGGGGGGGATCGGCGGCAGGGGGAGAGAAAGGGGGTGGGGCATAGATAAGAAAGGGGCTGCGTGTGCGACATGGGAGGACCGGCGGCAGGAGAGGGGGGGGCAGAGATAAGCAGCAGTTACATTGGGGAAATGAAACGACATGTCTCGGACCATGTTCGCGAACACAAGGCAGATTTGAAACACGGCAGAACCAATACCTTTGCCATGGCGGATCACTGTTTTAACGCGGTGGGTTCACACAATATTGTTTTTTCCGAAACCAAGGTACTCTGCAAACCATCGAGCTACCACCAAAGATTTGTCCATGAAGTCATCCAGATATATAAACACAGACACAATTTCAACCAAGAAAATGGGTACAAACTGAGCAATCATTGGAAGGATGTTATTACCGGTTTAGGTCATAACTGGCTATGATGCCCCCCCCCCCTTCCTACCTACTGTTGTTAGCAGCTATTCTCGACACTCTGAGTCACATTCACTAACACAGCTTCTCTCTCTCCCCCTGCCTCCGTTTATCTATACCCCACCTTCTCTCTCTCCCCCCCCTCCGCTTATCCTCCCATGTCGCATACGCAGCCCCTTTCTTGCAATTCAGATAGTCGGAGAGAACAGTGCTGTTATCTCTCTGAGTTGCATTGCCCTGTTAGGTGCCTCTTCATTAACGGGCTGGGGTCTCACTAACATGGCCCCCTCTGCTCCCTTAGCCTCGATGTATCGATGGCTCTGGCTGTGATGGGCTTTGTGTCTCACTGGCGCGACCATCGTTTTATGGTGGTTCTCTTGCGTGGACGCGCTTGCCTCTCACAGCGCAGTTGGCAGCGCCGCAGCTTGTGTTACACAGACATGACATTAACTTGCTAATTCCCCTAATCTCTCTGCCTAATCTCTCCCATCAACATAGTGCTAATCTCCCATTAACACTGCTGTTGTGCCATATGCGGGGATGATACGCTTATGCGGCAACGGAAGCTCATTTCATGCTAATCGCTCTCCCTAATCTCTCTCTCCCTAATCTCCCCCATTAACACAACTGACGTGCTTGCGGCCGGGGATGGAATTCCTTTCCAGCTCAGACCCCGCCTGCTTGCCCATCGCCACATATATAACCTCTTGTTGTTGTAACAGCTCTCTCGCTGGTTCAGCAGTTCCACTGCTGGATTATTATTTTTCTGCCTAAGGACGACCGCTTGTGTTGCGATCGAAACGTCATGATATATTATTTATTTTATTTTTCTATCTACGTGACTTTACCGAAAGAACCAAAGAGTAAGGAAGTATTTTGAATGTAAAATATGACGAATATTTTATCGTGTTAAATGTAACTTATATGGTAAATGTATAGAATTAAAAAAACAATGTAATGTACAGTACTGTACAGTACAGTAATAAAAATCACAGGTGACTGAACCTCACTGACTCCTCATTGGAGGCTGGGAACACCACGTGATCTGAGACCCGAGATGGGCCGCTTTGGAGACAAGACAGCTAGGTGTGTTCTTCCGCAGCAGCAGCATTGCGAGTAGTGCAGTTACAATGCATACAGGAATCTCGCGGTCAACCGCGAATGGTTGAGCCGCCACAAGGGCACGATCGGCGAACTGTACCTCAATAGATTTGGCACGAAACAGAAAAAACCGCGATAGTTAAACCTGCAAGAAGGAGGGGTTTGCTATACGTTGTTGTGACCTGCAAAGTGTGGTGGTCGAACGGAGTGTTGATGAGACCACACTATCAGTGCCCATGCCCTCTCACCGTTTGTTGCTGTGTTCCGTTGCAGACGCCAATAACTGTATGAGGTGCCCTCCGGACTCCTGGTCAACGGGAACACACACCGACTGCTTTGTTAAACCCGTGCAGTACCTAAAGTGGGACTCAGTCGAAGGGCTCATTCTTCACATTGCTGCGATCATTGGCATCTTTCTCACGTTCGATGTACTCTTCATTTTCTACAAGTATAGAGAAACACCAATCGTAAAGGCGTCAAATTTCAAAATAAGCCTCATGCTATTGATTTGTTTGTTCTGCAATTTCCTCTGCATCTACGTGTTTGTCGGCATACCAAAGCCCTGGATGTGCATTGCCCGCCAGCCCTTTTTCGGTGTCAGTTTCTCGTCCTGCTTGTCTTGCATCTTGGTCAAAACAATCTCAATGATAATTACGTTCAAGCCCAGTCTAACCAGGAATAACACATTCCACAGACAAATGACACGCGCAGAAATCCCTATCGTAGCCGTGGTTATTGTCATCGAAGTTGCATTGTGCGTGGTCTGGTACTTCCTAGCGTCTCCAAGCGTATTTAGGAATGAAAACATAAAAGCCGACACAATCTTCCTGCAATGCGATGAAGGCTCTCCATTGAACTTCGCGTTTATTATCGCGTATTTGTACGTTTTGGCATTGATTTGTTTAATGCTATCATTCATGGTACGCAAGCTTCCTAATAACTTCAACGAGGGCAAGTTCGTGATGTTCAGTGCCTTAACGTTCTTTATTGTGTGGATATCATTCATTCCCGCTTACATTCTGAGTAACGAGCACAGGGTCGTTGTCGAGGTCATCTCTATCATTCTCTCTGGCTACGGAATCCTTATTTTTCTGTTCTTCCACAAATGCTACATCATTTTGTTTCAACCACAAAAAAATACAAAAGAGCATTTAGATAAACAGTTGATGGAATTTATACAAAAAGCGGTGGAAGACAAGATTGGAGGAGCTACTGCTACGCACCCAGTCCAGGTCACTTAGAGTCAGCTTCAGGACCTCCGTGATCTTAGTCATGCCCTCAGTCTACATTTGCGTGGTTAGGTTTATTTTAGGTAAACTATCCTGGTCTCGCCTGCCTAAACAAATAGATTTTTAAAAAATGTAATTGTGACTCCGAACCGTGTTAATCGAATCACAGGGGGTGGGTCTGGTTGGCTGAGCGTGCGTTTTTCTCATTGGCTGAGAGAATGATGGGGGTGGGTACGTTTCCTTGGCCGGCGCGCTGTATCTTCTCACCGCTAAGCGAGGTCTGCTTGTATGTTCTATGATTCCATCTGCATGCATATGTAATCAAATAATTGTGGATGGGAGTTTTACAGTTGTACCATTTGGATGTATTTCATGCAATTCTAACAATTTTTATATTTAGTAGTGATAATTTATCTAAAATTTTCAGTGTTTGCAAGTTCAATTATATTCAATCATTTATTATACTTGGAATTCATGCAGTGTACTCATAAAGTTACACTCATTACTACACGTGTATAGCTATAGAGCATATTCTTGGGATTTTTCGGTAAAGTCACGTAGAACAATTTTTTTTACAAAAAACTACGACGTTTCCATCGCAACACAAGCAATCGTCATCAGGAGGAAAAAATAAAGCTATAGAGCAGTTTGAATTTCCTGGTTGAAATGTCGGAAAAATATTTGGTAAATGCATATCGTTTTTAAATCGAGAACCTGTAGTGATCTAAACAGCCCATAACACAAGCATTAGAGATATTGGCAAACGCCTGGGAATCTCTCAACCCCTTTGTTGCTGACCGCTTGGCATTTTGGGTCCTTGAGCCACTTCTACGGGACTGCTTTTACATTCATAAGAGGTTTTTTTGGGTTAGATGGCGTACATATACAGTGAGGGAAAAACGTATTTGATCCCCTGCTGATTTTGTACGTTTGCCCACTGACAAAGAAATGATCATTTTATAATTTTAATAGTAGGTTTATTTGAACACTGAGAGACAGAATAACAATAAAACAATCCAGAAAAACGGATGTCAAAAATGTTATAAATTGATTTGCATTTTAATGAGGGAAATAAGCATTTGACCCCTCTGCAAAACATGACTTAGTACTTGGTGGCAAATCCCTTGTTGGCAATCACAGAGGTCAGACGTTTCTTGTAATTGGCCACCAGGTTTGCACACATCTCAGGAGGGATTTTGTCCAACTCCTCTTTGCAGATCTTCTCCAAGTCATTAAGGTTTCGAGGCTGACGTTTGGCAACTCGAACCTTCAGTTCTCTCCACATATTTTCTATGGGATTAAGGTCTGGAGACTGGCTAGGCCACTCCAGGACCTTAATGTGCTTCTTCTTGAGCCACTCCTTTGTTGCCTTGGCCGTGTGTTTTGGGTCATTGTCATGCTGGAATACCCATCCACGACCCATTTTCAATGCCCTGGCTGAGGGAAGGAGGTTCTCACCCAAGATTTGACGGTACATGGCCCCGTCCATCGTCCCTTTGATGCGGTGAAGTTATCCCCAAAGCATAATGTTTCCACCTCCATGTTTGACGGTGGGGATGGTGTTCTTGGGGTCATAGGCAGCATTCCTCCTCCAAACACGGCGAGTTGAGTTGATGCCAAAGAGCTCCATTTTGGTCTCATCTGACTACAACACTTTCACCCAGTTGTCCTCTGAATCATTCAAATGTTCATTGGCAAACTTTAGAAGGGCATGTATGTGCTTTCTTGAGCAGGGGGACCTTGCGGGTGCTGCAGGATTTCAGTCCTTCACGGCGTAGTGTGTTACCAATTGTTTTCTTGGTGACTATGGTCCCAGATGCCTTGAGATCATTGACAAGATCCTCCCGTGCAGTTCTGGGCTGATTCCTCACCGTTCTCATGATCATTGCAACTCCACGAGGTGAGATCTTGCATGGAGCCCCAGGCCGAGGGAGATTGACAGTTCTTTTGTGTTTCTTCAATTTGCAATCGCACCAACTGTTGTCACCTTCTCACCAAGCTGCTTGGCAATGGTCTTACACCCATTTCCAGCCTTGTGTAGGTCTACAATCTTGTCCCTGACATCCTTGGAGAGCTCTTTGGTCTTGGCCATGGTGCAGAGTTTGGAATCTGATTGATTGCTTCTGTGGACAGGTGTCTTTATACAGGTAACAAGCTGAGATTAGGAGCAATCCCTTTAAGAGTGTGCTCCTAATCTCAGCTCGTTACCTGTATAAAAGACACCTGGGAGCCAGAAATCTTTCTGATTGAGAGGTCAAATACTTATTTCCTTCATTAAAATACAAATAAATGTATAACATTTTGACATGCGTTTTTCCGGATTTTTTTGTTGTTATTCTGTCTCTCACTGTTCAAATAAACCTACCATTAAAATTCTAGACTTATCATTTATTTGTCAGTGGGCAAACGTACAAAATCAGCAGGGGATCAAATACTTTTTTCCCTCACTGTATAAATGCGTCGGTAAAACCCGCCACTACCCGACAGTCAACTAGTAAGGGTTGTCACGTAAACAGAACATGACAATTCGTCACTAGTACAGCACACCGGTGTGTTGGAGCCAAGCCACAACATTTACAATCTCAGTACGACGTTTCGCCAGTGATTACAATTTGCTTTATCAGGCGACAGACAGATTTGTGGAGAAGTCTTAACTGTTTCGTTCCTTATATAGAGGCGTAGATGTGGTGACCACGCTTCTGCGCTCTTGTGCTGTACTAGTGACGAATTGGCATGTTCTGTTCATGTGACAACCCTTTCTAGTTGGCTGTGTCGGGTGGTGGCGGGTTTTAACGACATTTATATATTTATGCCATCTAACCCAAAAAAATATCTTATGGATATTTGTCGTGAAAGCCTACGTGCTTTTACATTGCTTTAAAATATTTATGCGATGTGTCACCAGTGCCATAGCAGACAAGTGGACATTTGGAGGGTTCAGACTCGTGAAATAAAATCTTCATACTTACAACCGTGTGTGTTTAAATTGTAGCCCGCATGCCCAGCCACTGCATGCAAAAACAGCTTGTTTGGCTGGATAGAGGCTACACGGACATGGCACGGGCTAGATGAGAGTTCATGGGCGAGCGAGTGGGTGGGTAAGTGAATGAATGGGTGAGTGGGTGGGTGAGTGGGTTGTTGGTTGGGTGGTACCGGCGAGAGAAGAGATGGTATAGGAGAATGTGAAGTTGAATGGACTTGCCGAAGACTGGTATCAGCGGTGTCAAGACCGGCCTCTAAGGAGGAGGTTCGTGAAGGACGCTGCTGGGAAGTTGGAGACAGTCTCACTCCAAAAGGATAGAGGAGCAATGCTCGCAAAAAGGAGCAGATAAAATTAAGCGAGTTGGCACAGTAGGGAGTAAAGAGTGCATTTGCTAGTCAATCCATGGCATCTGGGTCTGTCCCCTGACCTGTCAATGAGCCTTCAACTCTTCACGTGGCCTTGGGAGTGTACCTGGCCTGGTACAAGTGTAGTGGAGTAATGCGCGCGGGGTTTGCAAGTGGTGTGCACGCATGCGTGAGTTGCGGACAGTAAAGTCACGTCAGGGCACACAGGTGCGGAGAGACAGCAACCAGAGGTTACCATAATCAGGGTTTTTCCCCTTTTTTCTGGCAACAAAACTGAAACCTTTTTACAAGGATTCATGTCTGCATTAACCACAATACCTGCAGTGAAAATGCAAAGAAAAAACATACCATGATAATATATGCATTGTCCTTGAAACTGATTGGTCCACACCAAGGGACGGCTTTCTTTTGAGCCTCGACCCAATTGGTGCTCGACCAGATGACGCCAAAAGGTGTAAAGCTCAAAGACAATGCACTATCAAAGTAATGAGGGCTAGGGGTGATCATCTACATCATTAGACCTCCTTTGCCAGTACCAAAATGTAATAATAGGGTTTTTCCCATTTTTTCAGGCAACACAACTGAAACTTTTTTTTACAAGGATTCATCTCTGCATTAACCACAATACCTGTAGTCAAAATGCAAACAAAAAAATACTATGATATATGCATTGTCCTTGAAACTGATTGGTCCACACCAAGGGACGGCTTTTTGACCCTCGACCCAATTGGTGCTTGACCAGATGACGCCAAAAGGCGTACAGCTCAAAGACAATGCACTATCAAAGTAATGAGGGCTCGGGGTGTTGTATATGCCGGGTAATTTGATGAAAATAATACAAATTAAATAAAATTTGGAAATATGCATAATTACCCGAAATTATGTTAATTGATGTAATTATGTGCATACATTTATGCTAATTTGAGAGATAATTGTATTAGTTTATGTGAATGTATGTGATTATGCTAATGCGAGTCGTTATGATAATTAGGCCCTGACTCGCTGACGAGGATCGTATCATCAATCGGGATAAGACAATACATCTTATGAAGTTATGCAGGTGTGATGTAAGTACGTCAGATTAAACCCGGCTTCGTTGTCTAGGTTCGTATTATCGATCGGTATAATGCAATTATTCTCACTTTAACATTTACTGATTATGTATTAGTGTTTATGTCAGGTCTCCAAATTCAAATCTCACCACAGGATACAGTTCTTATAATTAAGATTATTACGCATGAACTCAGGAAAGAAACACTCAAACACTTCTGTGTTAAGCAATTTTAATTCTAAGCAAAACCTTAACACTCTAATATGCGAATTTTTATGCTTGAAATTGTCAACACACTACTCCAGATGTTCCCCTCATTGATCCATACATTTAACCCTCAATGATCACGTTTGTTAATTGGGTAACAGAATTGATTACTTCCTCAGAGTACGCGAGCATACACGGCGAGAGGAAAACGTCCTTAAACATTCATGCGACGACATTCATACGACAGGCAATAAAGCAAATTATTATACCCCAAAGGCAAAAGTATACGTCAATAGATTCATTGGCAAGATTATATAATTAACTAAATGTCTTGGATTAAGGGTGTGCGACGGGGTGCGTGCCTTCCTACGGGAGATTATCTTTGGCTAAGTTTTAATTAATTCGCAGACAAGATCATATGATGAAGAAACAGGTTTAACACGATATTCTCTCTGTGAGCGTGTAGATTTGTGACGAAGGTTTGAAGTTTAGTTTGTATCGATGAATCTATTGGTAATTTATGCGATTGGAAGTAAAATCACATAAAAAATAAAAATATTAATGTACTTATAAACGCCGCATTCTTACTACTCGATGAGCCGCGATGCCTTGACGGCCAGCTGATGGTGGTGCACTTTATAATTAGTCTTCTTATTGTGGATCGTTGTATTGTCTCTTTGGTAAATTCTTGTGTGAGCAGACGCCGGGAGCGTCGTGGGATTGTGAGGGTGGGGGAGGGTTTGTGAGGGTGGAGGAGGGTATACGAACGACGGCTGGTTCCCTTGCTCTTGTCTCGGTTCCCAGCTGGTGCTGGTCGGTGTGCGTGTGGTTCGAACCCACGAAGCGCTCGCTGGCGCTGACACTCTTGCTCACGGGCGGCTGGTCAGGCTCTTTCCCCTGCTGGATGAGCCGAATCGGCACAACGCTTGTCCGCTGGCAGCTGGCACCCTTGCTTGGTGGAGGATGCTGGCACTGCGGCGTGCTCTTTCCTGCTCCGGCTCTCTGGCGATGAACGATGCTTTCATTCGTTGATGGCTGGCTTGGTCGACGTTTGGCGCTTCCCGCCCTCTCTTGACGGATGATGCTGGAATTCTCGTCAGCTTAGCTCGAACTGCAGTGGCTCTTGTGAGTCGATGCCCAGAGCGGAGTGATTTCCGAGCGATACTTCTTCTGATGGCGCTGAATTTGTACGGCGTAGCAAGTCGCTACTCAGCGAGCCTCGCCATCCTGGATGAGTTGCGGAGTCTTCTTCTGCGCCGGTGGCTAGCTGGTCATCTTCGGTAGCTGATGGTCGCCGTCTTCTGCCGCTGGTAGCTGTGATCAATGCTGGCTTGTCTCTTTTTATGCCAAAATTTCTTCCTCTGGCTCGCCTTCTTACAAAGGACCGGAACTTCCTTTGATCTCACTCTGTGTTGTGGCGGGGGGGGGGGGCTGTATGTGTGTCTGCGTGTGTGTGTCATTTATTAAGCCATCTGTGTCTCTCCCTGTGGTCACCGTCGCCCTCCTCAAGCCATCTTTGTTTTGGGTTTATTACTTTTTATGGCCTATCTCCGGCGGCCTATTGTGTGTGAGAATGGCGGCTGCTGTGAGGGGAGGGGGTTGTTCACCTCACCCCCTCCGGCCTCCAAGCGACACCACGATTAAAAATATATTGGCAAAATCCTCATTAATAACAAAAATGGAAAAAAAGGCCTATATATATACAACAGGGGTGAGCATCTACATCATTAGACCTCCTTTGCCAGTACCAAAATGTAATAGGGTTTTTCCCATTTTTTCAGGCAACAAAACTGAAACCTTTTTACAAGGATTCATGTCTGCATTAACCACAATACCTGCAGTCAAAATGCAAACAAAAAACATACTATGATAATATATGCATTGTCCTTGAAACTGATTGGTCCACACCAAGGGACGGCTTTCTTTTGAGCCTCGACCCAATTGGTGCTCGACCAGATGACGCCAAAAGGCATACAGCTCAAAGACAATGCACTATCAAAGTAATGAGGGCTCGGGGTGAGCATCTACATCATTAGATCTCCTTTGCCAGTACCAGTTTCAAGGACAATGCATATATTATCATAGTATGTTTTTTTGTTTGCATTTTGACTGCAGGTATTGTGGTTAATGTAGACATGCATCCTTGTAAAAAGGTTTCAAAATAAAAACCCTATTATTACATTTTGGTACTGGCAAAGGAGGTATAATGACAGAGGTGGCCAATAAAGATGCATAACGGTGATTGGCTGGCTGCAAATGCAGACACGGTGTAAGCGTCTCGGGGTCTGGAGATTGAGGCGATAGCGGCGGAAGCCACGGGCGTGAGGCGACAGGAGGTCGCCAGATTAATTAAGGAGTTAATGAGTGAGGGGATATAAGGCGATGTGCAGAGACACGCGGGGAGTTGTGAGTTGGGTTGGTTGGAGAGACGACAAGTCCGGGCCCCGCTCTCCACACCTCGTCCTCTCCAGTGGGGATGCTTGGTGCCCCGCTGGAGGCAGGGGCGAGGATGGAGGAGCGAGGGTAGACAGGCTAGCAGTAGAGAAGCTAGCAGAGTATATAGACTAGCAATGGAGAAGCTACCAGAGTATATAGTAATAGGCTAGCAGTGGAGAGGCTAGGAGAGTGAGAACAGGCTTGCAGTGGAGAGGCTAGCAGTGTGTACGGTGGGAAGCTACCAGAGTGTGTAGCGATGGGCTAGTGGCGCAAGCGAAGCGTGGCAGGCGAGCAGCGTAGGCGGGAGAGTTGCGACGGAGTCATGTGGTGGTGTTGAGGAGTCCTGTTGAATAAAAGTGACACAGGAGAAAAAGGTGTCTGCGTGAAATAAAAACACTACACAAGTGCCGTGGTGGCGAATGTCAGGCATTGTTGTTAACCTGTATTGATCAAACGATGATCTCATTATCATAGTTGGTTAACAATGGATTATGCATTTGTGGACACCTAAGTAACAACATGCAATGCGAGTTTTATTTTTACATCTGACAGTCAATGGAGCATTGCTTGATCATTCCTGAGCCAGCAAACTTCGCTTTCCAATGTGGTAATAAAGCATCCTATGTTGGAATGGAAGCCTTTTTGTTCCAACATCAAACTAATTGTACCTTAAGTATTCATTACATGCAGTGCAATACACTACAGTTTACAATGACCTATTCCAATTTAAACTTACTGTTTTTTTGGTCTTAATACATTTTGGGTTAAATATATGAATCTCTCTTCATCCTCATATAAATACAGCAAACCCCTGCCCATTGCAGGGGTTGTGTTCTTGAAAATAGCGGCAATTGGAAAATCCACGAACCGCAAACTCAAAGGCATTGTTGGGAAAACTAGGGGGTACGGTTCACGGTTTGTAATACGACACACCCCTCCTTTTGTTGTACGTTACCCTACACCAACCCAAACATTACACTGCAAGTATGTTAATTGTAAAATATTATTTGCTAGTGTTAAATATAGTGCACAGTACTGTACAGTACACTAATGGAAGAAAAATCGTGGGTGGCTGAACCTTACTGGAGGCTGGGAACACCACGTGACCTGGGGCCCGCGATGGCCCGCTTGGGAGACAAGACGGAGACGACGGCACACGTTTGTTGTCCCGCAGCAGCTGTAGCACCATCGTCATCGCGAGCAGTGCAGTTACGATGCGAACTGGAAACTCGCGGCCAACCGCGAATGGTCAAGCCGCCACAGGGGCGCAATCGGCGAACTGTACCTCAATACATTTGGTGTGAAACCACAAAACTGCAATAGCTAAACCCGAGAGAGAAAAGGGTTTGCTGTAATATGTTTTACAACGGTGTGAGATCACATTTAATGTAGATCTTCCAGATTTGACTACCACACTACTTGTTGAACGAGCTTGGTTAGACCAGGTATAAATATGACATATTTTGTGACAAACATGTCCATACATTCTTAAAATAAAAAAAAAATCACCCCTTCAGTTGAAATGACTTTGTGGGGCCTGATACTAGATGCCCTGTCGAAACACCAACACGCTCTACTTCAAACCTTCAGGACCAGGAAGAACATATTGACTAACTGGGAAGATCATGCACCCCCCTCGTGGAAACAGTGGCACAACACTCTTTAAGCCCAAGCAGGTATTGAGTACTTAAGCCACAAGCTTAAAGGGAGGGAACGGAAGTTTGAGACCAGGTCATCCCTCCTTCCTACGGAGCCTAAAATTTGTTTTTTGTTTGTTTTTATTTATTTTGGTATAGCCCTGTGAGCCATTCGGCTCTTGAATCGGGTGCAACCACAACAAACAAAAAAAAACATGAACAAGAAAAACATCTTAAAATGACTATGTGACTGTGCAAACAGAAAATCCATGAAAAAAAACAGCAAAAGGTTCCTGAAAAAAGCACCGCACACCAACGCTTTGGGCAAATAATCCCAGTGGGATGCAAGTCAAACAACAACAACCACAAGAAAAATTTGATTAAGGCCATCAGTCTAACTCCTACTAAAACAAAACAAACATGTCCAAACCAAAAAACGTTTTCGAAATCACCAAAAAATAAAGCCATAATTGCAACGTAACAGTGATCACAGGGACTGTGACCGAATTTTTACAATAAACTACATAAATAACATGTAACACCAAATCCTAGAGCCATAGCAATGTGGAATATCCAAAATTGGCTCAAAGGTGTATAAATAGAAGATGAGCACTGCCTCAATGCTCATTTGAGCAGCAGATCACTGACTTTTCTGAATGCTGGCTTGAAGCAATATGTGGAATGTTAGACATCAGCTGGTGCCTTCAACATCGCCGCATTTGAATAATTCCCCACGTTATAATCATTCACCACCGAGGTGCCATGCGATTGAGGGACTCTCACTGATGCTGGCGCCGGTCAATTCAGCTGAATGTAGAGCTTCTGCCCTGTCTGCTTCATGTCCTTCAGTCTGAAAATACCTTCTGGGCTGAATTTATTGTCAATTAACCTGCAATGGAGAAAGGGGATGCATGTTGAGTGGACATTCCATTAAATTAAGTTAACTGAACTAGGTGTCAGCATGTAAAAAGTATACCCATGTGACAGAAGGAGATTAGATTAGAGCCAATGTTGCCATGGGAAAGCCGGCATTGAGGAAAAACACAATACTGCTCACAAGTATTCTTTGGGTCTTTCGGTAAAGTCACGTAGATAGGTTCATAGAAAAATAACAAAAAACTACGACGTTTCGATCAAAACACAAGCTGTCATCATGAGGAAAAGGGGGGTAGCTTCTAAAGGCAAACTGCTTTTAGCCAAAATGTCAGCAGCATGGGTGGGGCAGCTAATGTTAATGTAAGTGTAGTGACATCGCGGGATGTCACTGTGCTGTGCCGGCTCTAGAGAGTCACGGCGTGCAATGTAACGACATCACGGACACCACTATGATGTGGGTGTAGTACCGGCCCTAGAGGGGCTCGGTGAGCGCTGGTTGATAGTGCGAGGTAGCACCACGCTTGGCGTGCAGTGGCAGCCCTACAGGATAGGGCGTGGGTGTGCCGGAGTTACTAAAGGCCATGGCACTCTGGTTGACCCGAGAGGACATGTGACCGGTTAAGTCTACAAAGGGGCCCCAAGTGGGGGCTAGGGGTGGTCAAGTGGTCCGGGTCCAGATCCTGCTCAAGGATTCTGGAAGGTGGTCGTGGCCAAGGGTGGAGCTGGCCACGCCGCAGAGGATATAGGCCGGGTCCCCCAGAGGGACCGGCGTTGTTCATCTTGAAGCCTTTGTCTATGCCCTACGTTCTACCGAGTCTCCAACACGTGGACCTGGACCCGAGCTGTGGTCCGGTCCATTGTAGCTAGTCATGTTGTAATTAGTGTAGTTAGCCTGGTGGTCACCACCACAGGTTGTTATTCTGTTAAGGGGCAATTACCCCGTGTGTTGGTGTTAAATAAATGCGTTGCCTCCAAGAGTACGTCTGCGACTCAGTTGAACTCACTACATAAGTGAGGTGCGGCGACTGCGATGGCAGTGGGTTTCCACCAATGAAAGGGCTGCCAGGTAAAAATTAGCATGTTACTGTAAGATCGGTGAGCAGCCTCCAAGGCAAGCGTGCTGAGGTGTTCGTGAACACAAGGCAGATCTGAAACATGGTAGGAGCAATACCTTGGCCGTGGCTGATCATTGTTTTAATGCGGTGGGCTCACACAATATTGATATCTCTAAGACAAAGGTAATTCTAGATTTGAAGCTTTCGTGACTGCAAGGAATCATACTATTTGTTTTTTTTCGGTAAAGTCACGTAGGTAAAAAATCAATAAAATAAAATAAATGAAAAAACAACTAAAT
Organism: Petromyzon marinus; assembly: GCF_048934315.1. Classification (NCBI taxonomy): domain Eukaryota; kingdom Metazoa; phylum Chordata; class Hyperoartia; order Petromyzontiformes; family Petromyzontidae; genus Petromyzon; species Petromyzon marinus. The sequence continues at coordinate 17,569,930 of NC_133675.1, read as the reverse complement.
TAAATCACGATGTTTCGAAGGCAACACAAGCTTCCGTCTTCAGGTGCTGTGACGATTTCCACCTGGAGACGGAAGCTTGTGTTGCTTCTGAAACGTCGTGATTTAATTTAGTTGTTTTTTCATTTATTTTATTTTATTGAGTTTTTACCTATGTGACTTTACCGAAAAAAAAACAAAGAGTAAGACGAAGGTACTTTGCAAACCCACTGGTTATCAACAAAGATTCGTTCATGAAGCCATCCATATATACAGACACAATTTAAACCGAGAAGATGGGTACAAACTTAGCAATCGTTGGAAGGACGTTATTAACCAGTTTAAGTCATAACTGGCTGTGATGTTCTCATCCTGCCACCTTCCGACGTTAGTTGTTATTTTCGGCTCTGCGATTTTACATTAACAGGTTAAATTTCTCACATCAACACAGCCACCTTCACGCGCAGTACCTCGATGTGGCGGTGGCTCTGCGATTTTACATTAACATTCTAATCTCTCACATTAACATAGCCACATCAGCGCACTCGCCGTGGAGGCTGCTCACCGATCTCACATTAACATGCTAATTTTTACCTGGCAGCCCTTTAATTGGTGGAAACCCACCGCCATTGCGGTCGCTGCCCATCACTTACATTAACATTAGCTGCCCCACCCATGCTGCTGAGATTTTGGCTATGCCCATTTTAAACCTTTATAAACAGTTTGCCTTTAGAAGTTAACCCCCTTTTCCTGATGACGACCACTTGCGTTGCGATCAAAACATCGTAGTTTTTTGTTATTTTTCTTTGAACCTATCTATATGACTTTACCAAGAGACCCAAAGAATATTAATTCCTGCAGTCACGAAAGCTTTAAGTCAAGATTTAACTGCTCACAAGATGAAAGAGCATAGTTTATAAAGAGACTCATGGAGATCCCAGTATGGAGTGTATAGGAAACCCTTGCCCATCGCGGGAGTTACGTTCTTGAGAATACCAGCAATCGGCAAATTCGCGATTTACAAGCTCAAAAGCATTACAGGGAAAACTTGAGGTCTGGTTGACGGTTCGTAATACAATACCGCTTACTTTTATTTGATGCTACCCCAAACATTAAACAGGAAGTTTTTTTTTAATGTCAAATATGATTAATATTATATTCTTTGGGTTATTCGGTAAAGTCACGTAGATAGGTACAAATTTATTAAAGTAATAAATATTTAATATTATTATAATACATATTTTATATGATTTTTTTTATTAATTTGTACCTATCTACGTGACTTTACCTAAAGACCCAAACAATATGAATTCCTGCAGCCACGATAGCTTTAAGTCATGATTCATATTCTTGTAGCATTAAATATAACTTGTACAGTAAATGTATAGATGTTTTTTATTAAGTGTATAACTACTGTACACTACAAGAAAAAAATCGCGGCCGACTGAACCTCACTGCCTCCTCACTGGAGACTGGGAACACCACGTGACCTGGGACCCGCGATGGGCCGCTTGAGAGACAACATGGAGATAAGACGTCACGTGTGTTATTGCAGCAGCATCATCATTAGCTTAAGCAGTGCAGTTACGATGCATACATGAATCTTGCAGTCAATCCCGAATGGTCGAGCCACAGAATGAGACAAATGTATATAGTGTACACGATTGTACATGTTTACGTGTACAGTAGGGTCATGAGGTTGTTGTCGACAGCAAGAGATACAAACGTGGACTCTCGACACACAAGTGACGCACACAAAGATGCCAGAAAAAAGACTGAGGAAGAGCAAGGCACACCGTGTATCACAGCGCGCATCACTACTACAGTCGCAGTACTACAGTACCAGCCTCCCCAAACAATGCTGCCAACACCCACGCCAACTCAGAAAAGTAGTCTGTCACGCGCTAGACTCCTTGCGTTATAGCAGTGTGCCTCGCGTTAAGCGAAAAAGCATGTGAAAGGACAAATGTGTAGTGTGAATGCCACACGTTAAACGGATTTACTGTATACATTTTAACAATCTATTGGGATTTGCTGTAAATGTGTAAGCGTTTAACGATGTGGCCATGAGCAAAACATGACAAATATGCAGGACTTGAAATGTTTGTTAAAATTAGACATTTCATTTTGGAATACATGCAGCAGCACACGCCACACAGACTCACGAGACCCAGTCGAAGCAAGGGTTAGTGGTGAGGATTTGATGCAGGGCAGGAATTGATTTGTCCGTCAGAGAACATTTGTTCAAGCTGTGGAGGTGGAAAAAAAGAGAGTTTATCATCAATTAAAACCATGCACAGTGTTGGATATAAAAGCCTTTTTCCAAATTTGATATTAACAATAATATCTGCCGATATATATTTTTTTAACAATAAAGAGAAATAATGCATAAAACACACAAACCCAAAAACACGCAAACACAGATGGATATCATAAGCAGGCCACAAATAAATAAATAATGAGACTCTCAAGGCGAGGATGTAACAGCTATCGGCGAAGATCTCCAGATGAACAAGTGTTTGATGTGCCCTAAGGGAGGTCACGCAGAGGGAAGCCCTCCGCAAGCCAGACACGAGGACGCCCACGGGTTAAACCATATTTTTTTTCTCCCTTTGTCATTAAAACAACGGTTACAATTTAAAATGCAATAACAAGAATAAGCTAAAATTAGCGATCCTCACGATCACTCCAATTAAGACCAGGCCACCAGATGCATCAGTGAATCCTTATCCAAATATTAATTCGATATCAAATGATTTTCACCTTTAATACTTTTACTGTTAAAACAAAGCTTGGAGACAGAAATACCGAGTCACATCAAAGGTTATCGAGAAGGAATGAGGCGAACGGGCAAACTTACGAAAGAGTTTAAACAATATCCCAAGCAACCCCGACCACCTTTGTCTCTCTCGCAGCGCGGAGAAGCAGGAACCACACCTTATCACAAGGGGCCATCTGGAGCGAGCCAGTCGGATTAATGAGGAAACACACCCCACCCACACACAACAGCCAGCGAACAAGTTTTAAGTTAAAGGAATTGCAATACAAATCACACATAACATTAATAATAACGTGTTAACCTTAAAAGACATTCCATTATAGAACCTTACAGAACCAAGGGATATGGATTCCAACAATCAAGAAACGGACCTCTTAAAATCAGGATAAACATCTATATTATAAAATAAATAATAACTCCATCGTAACAACGCGAACCTCGGAATAATCCGAGAGGTGCGTCGGAAGGACATAGTTACAAAACACGAGCCTTGGTAAACATAAGACCAAATGGTATTTTAGAAACATTAAACCGAAAGCAGCCAGAGAGGTACTCCCGGCCGCCTTTGTCTCTCCCCGCAGCCCGAGGAAAGAATTTAACACCCTAGTGAGAATGGTTGTGTTACAAAGGGGGTCACCCCCTCCGCCCCCCACCATCTTCACGCAGATGGGTTGACGAACACACAAAGATAAAAACACACATACACGGACCACCCCCCGCCTTCACTGCGCGAAGAGAATTATTTTTGAATATAACGTCTTCCAGTCTTCCAGTCAGCGCAGTCCAGCAGAACGAGACTGTCAAGACGGATAAAAGGCATGAGCAGTCGCATGGAACGGCTGGCTCCGAGCCTCTCTGAGTAGCGAGGATCGCTGAGTCACGATGTATCAACGAGCACAGTTCAGAGCGAAAGGCAAAGTATCAATCTAAACTTTATTCCTACATCAAGTGCCAGCCATCCAGCAGCGGCAGAGCGGAACATCCAGCGCCAACAAAGAGTCAACCAACCATCGGCCAAGCGTTGTGCCGACTCAGCCATCCAGCGGCGGAAAAAGACCGCCAGCACCGCCAAGCAAGCACGTGCAGCAGCCATCCAGCAGCGGAAAAGAGCCTGTATCTGCCAGCACGAGCAGCCGCCAACAACTTCAGCAAACCAGTGACCAAGCGCGTGTGACTTGAGTCATACAGCAGTGGAGGAAACCTGCTGTCAGAGAGCTGCCAACAACCTCAACAAAGAGAGCGCGTGCGACTCGGCTCACTCAGCAGAAGAAAAACTTGACCTGTCGCCCGCGAGCGCAGCGTCAGATACTACAGCAGCGGAAAGAGCGCGCGCCGGCGCAACTCATCCAGCAGTGGAGGAAACTGCTGTCAGCAAACCAGCACGGGCGCGTTCGCGCACCTTTAAGGAGAAAGAGCGCGGCCAGCAACGCCAAGCAAGAGCGTGCAGCAGCTCATCCAGCAGTGGAGGAAACTGCTGTCAGTGAACCAGCACGGGCGCGTTCGCGCATCTTCAAGGAGAGGGAGCGCGCGCCACCAGCGTGCCATCAGCACCAGCATCAGCACCAGCGCGCGCCACCAGCGTGCCATCAGCGTGCTACAGCACGCCACTTCGCGTCACCAGCGCTGAGAGGGCAGCGGCCCCGCACTCAACACCCATCGGCGCACGACGATGAGCGTCGTGCTGACTCATCCAGCCAGCGGTGAACAGAAACTAGCAGCCGTTCGTATGCCCTCCACCCACACTCTCCCCCCTCCTCACTCCCCCACCGCTACACAACGAACAAACATTTTTTTTGACAAGGAAATCAACCTAGGCGTTTGCTCAACGCAAGAAATCAACAACGCTCCCATTAAACATACAAGACCCATGATAAATGCGTCAACTATTAGCTGATAACGAAAAACATCGCCACCCATTGAGTTACGTTGATGAGGCAATCAGAAGTATTTCAGTCGAACGCTTTAATTGCATAATCGTTTATGAATCAATGAACGAACATCGCCGTGGTAATGTGCTGACGATTTAAAGCATAATAATTTCGCATATCAGAATGTGTTAAGAATTGGATACGAATCAAAGACCGAGTGCCGTGTTGTGTAACAATTCAAGTATACGAATTTGCACATGATAAGTTAAGGTTTTTGATAGAATAGTTTGCATGTATTAATCTCTCTCAACAACCGATCGATTGCGTTACGCGTCGGGAATTAACCACAGGTGCCGTTATCAAAGTGAAACAACGCAATCGTGATGGTATCATGTTAACGCTGTGTTGAAATTCCAAGATCGAGAGTTTTCATATTATTCAAAAATTTAAGTTTAGCTAGAAAATAAAATGTATTAAAGCAGGTTTGTGTGTGATTCTTCCTGAAATTCTGCATAATATTGTTCTGCGTATGAGATCTGAACCTTGAGGGGACCTATCACCGCACATAATCCATAACACACATCATTCATATTGTTCAATCGAGAGTAATCGTATCCTGATCGATAATACGGAATTAAATAGCAGATTCGAATCGACTCTCTCATTCATGCTCACAACACCTACAGAACTGCATACGATCAATTGCATTGTTCCAATTAATAACCAAACCTTGTCACCGAGGCTGGACCACATAATCCATAACGACCTGCATTATCATAACCACACCCACTCGCATACATTAATACGATTATCTCTTATGCAAATTTCAAATTTCATTTAATTTTCATTATTTTCATCAAATTTTCACACACCCACATATACAACAACAGTGCTGCTGTGTATGCAAGTAAATCTCTCAAGGAATTAAAAACACGTTATTCCAAAAAGAATGTTCATGAGAGGGACGTTACAACATTATATTATTGCACAATCATGCATCCCTGTGTCCAGTCTCACTGATCAATGTTTAGTTTTATATTAGTGTTTAGTCTCATATCATCCATGATCAAATGGTGAAGAAAGCACGTCGAGAGCAAGACTAGACACAGCAATGAGCGTTTATGACTCAAGGGTATGTTAAGTCCGTCCCTTAACCTCCGATTTACATGGTTGGCTATGTACAGTGCTAAATAAGTTCAACATAAATACATACGTAGATTCATGCGTGATTCTTCCATTAGGGAACACTTCGCATAACGTGGAACGTGCTCGTTACAACGCAGAATGCGCACCGTTATAATGAAGAAGACCCACCGTTATAACGCGTAACGCACACTTTTATAACACGGTTTCTGGTAAATGACGAACTACTTTATTCAGTTACTCAGCTGAGCGATATGCTACAGTACGTGGAATGAAACAGTAACGCGACGGCATAGGCTCAGATATTTGTCCCGCCATCCCACTGTGTGTGCTTACAGTATATCTCGTCAAACTTTATCATTACACTAGCGGTTAGTACCCGGCGTTGCCCGGGCGAAAAAGGCGGACATACACATGGACTTACAAACAGACATGGAGCCATACACGTAGAAACCCACTGACTTACACGCACGCAAACACATATGGACTCACACACACAGACATCGACTTGAGAGACACATGTAGTTACACACACAAATCGACTCAAACACACTGAGTTACACACACATATTGACTCACACATACATACATAGACTGAACAACAACAACCGCCATTCGCCACTAAGTGGCAGTGACGTCACCACAACGCTTGTGGCAGGCTATGTGCACCTTGAGGCCACGTGAAGTGTCGAACACCTGCTGGCAGGAGGTCACGGGCAGACCCAGATGGCACAGGTCGACTGAGATGACTGGCAGATGCACCACCTGTGCCCTGTACCCTGCTAACTTGCTGTGCTTTAGCCACACGGTGCATCGCTCGTTCTTGTGAGCGTCGCTCCTCCGCCCTCCGTTGTTGTTGGAGGCCGACTGCCTCCAACTGGCCTGTAGCGTCCTTCTCGAGGCTCCTCCACAGATACCGACCTTGACACCGCTGGTACCAGTCATCGACAAGTCCACTCAGCTGCACATCGTCCTGTAGCACATCACTCCATCTCTTCTCTAGCCTGTGCCGTGCCCGTTTAGAGACCTCGATCTGGCGGAACAAAAGGTGTTTAGGCATGCGGTGGCTGGGCATGCAGGCTACATGGCCCAGCCAACGCAGCCTTGCCTGGCCATGCAGGCTACATGGCCCAGCCAACGCAGCCTTGCCTGGCGTAGGAGGTCACCAATGGGACTCTGTCCAGAACGTTCAAGTATTTGTGAGCTCATCACACAATCCAGCCTGGTTAAACCCAGGATGGATCATAGGCATGCCAGCCTAAATGTTTGTAACCGGCGAAAATGTTGCATTAGGGCGGTCCAAGTTTCGCAAGTGTAGAGAAGGGAGGGAATGACCGTGGGCGAGACGACGTGGAGCTTCGTGTGGAGCGAGAGACCAGGTAGCTTCCACACAGTGTTACACAGCCGATGAAAAGATAATGCCGCTCGACTGATTCGGAGTGAGACCTCTGCTGTTAAACCGGAGCCGGTCATGACTACACTGGGCAGGTATGGGAAACTCTGCACTCTCCACAACTGGCCCATCACCAATTGTGAGTTATGGGGGTGGATTGTCCGATCGTACAAAATACCCAGGCAGGTGCTTAGTTTTGGTGGGGCTGATGGTAAGGCCCCACCTCTTAGTGGCAAGCTCCAGGTTGAGCAGCAGCGCGTCCAACTCCTCTTCTGAGTGAGCATTAATTACCAGATCATCGGCATACATAACGTGGTTGACCAATAGGGAGCCATCGATTGACCGCACCCAGGCATCGATGAGCCTCCCATTGTATCTGTACCAGATGTGAATTCTTCCGGTAGAGGCATTGAAGGCTTAACGAAGTACGTGGTCCAAATAGATGTAAAATAATGTGGGAGACAGTGGACATCCCTGTCGCACCCCAAGATGTACAGGGAGTGGCTCTGATTCACGGTCACGTAGTTTGATATGTGGGGCCGCTCACCATCATGAAGGTCCTTAAGGATCATGAGCAGAGGGTCAGGGACTCGAAAAGTACGAAGAGCAACCCAGAGCCCAGGCCTAATGATGGTATAATAGGCCCTGAGCAAGTGAATAAAGCACACATATGGACTAACACCTACACATGGACCTACAGGCACGCAACGAAATGGACTAACACTGACTAACATGGAGCCACGCACACACAGCGACAAACACACATGCACATGGACTGACACACACACATATCAAGTCACACACACACACTGACTTACACACACACATCGACTGACACACACACATACATATACTTACAGACACACTGACCTACACACACACATATGGACTTACAGACACACACACACAGGGACTTAAACACACACATGGACCCACGCACACACATCGACTGACAGCCACACATCGACTCACACATACATAGACTCACACACACAGACATGAACTTACACACACACATACATATCGACGCACACACACACATAGACACATTGCCATACACACATCGACTGACACACATAGACTCCCACACAAACATACATGGACTGACACACGCACATAGAGGCACACAAACATGGACTGAGACACACACATGGACGTACGCACACACATGGACGTACGCATACACACACACACATGTACGTACAGACACACACACATGGACTCACACGCACACATGGACCAAAAAACACACACATAGAAAGAAATGTACTTACACTGACTGACATGGAGCGACGCACACACACACACACATTGAGTCACACACACACATGGCCGCAGACATGCACATCGACCCACACACACACATGGACTTAGACGCAGGCATTATTACTGTTAAAGAAGTAACTTAATTAAAAAAGAGTAGTTTTCTACACACACACACCACGCACACACATTGACTTACGCACACACATACATGGACTTACGCACACACACCACGACGGTATGCACTATGACTACAGCAGTGCATACCGACTGTGGTGGTTTGTGGTATCACTACAGCAGTGCCTAGTGACTGTGGTGGAACCTGCTATTACAAAAGCAGTGCATACTAACTGTGGTGGTAGCTGCTATGATAACAGCAGTGCATAGTGTGGTGGTACATGGTTTAACAAAAGCAGTGCATACTGAATGTGCTGGTACCTGGTATGATTACAACAGTGCATACAGTGGTGGTACCTGCTTTCCCTGCAGCAGTGCATACATACTGTTGTGGTAGCTGGTATGATTACAACAGTGCATACAGTGGTGGTACCTGCTTTCCCTGCAGCAGTGCATGTATACTGTGGTGTAAGCTATGATTACAGCAGGGCAAGCGACAGTGGTGGTACCTGCTGAGTAGAGTAGTACATGCTGACTCTATAGCAGTATATATCGACTGTACAGTAGTACATGCTTACTGTATAGCAGTATTTATGGACTGTACAGTAGTACATGCTGACTTCATAGCAGTATTTATGGACTGTACAGTAGTACATGCTGACTCCATAGCAGTATTTATGGACTGTACAGCAGTACATGCTGACTCGACAGCAGTATTTATAGACTCTACAGGAGTACATGCTGACTGTTTATCAGTATATTTAGTGACTCTATAGCACAAAGTACTCACGTGACAGAGTTCCGTGGTGTGGCCGTGAGCTCGACTGAACGCGCATCACTTGGCAGGGTCCGCCGCCCCCCCCCCCCACGCAACTGGCGTCAGTTGATACGGTCGAGCTCGTGGAGTAAGTAAATAATTAAAATAAGAATGGCACTAAATCGCTAATTTAACTAATTTAAAGTTGACGGCTGGGAAAACGGAATAATCTATACCAAGCAGGGGGCACGGGGCGTGCCACCCGGCAATTTTTTTCGGACTTGAACCCCACCGTTTGAGAGCCAAATCCCCCGCAAGCGCGCGTGCGGAGACTTTTATATATAAGAGATTATTATTTACGGGGAAATTGTTTTCGCTTAACGCGCTTTTCAGGAACTCATCTACTCTGTTATAGGAGGCTTTATCGCCCAGTCCTGTAGAGAACAATTCAAAAATACCAATAACAGAATCACGCAGAAACATTATGACGCAAGTTCCACAAATGGATAAGAAATTTATAGCAAACCCTTAGCTATCGTGGTTTTATGCCAAATGTATTAAGGTACAGTTCGCGTCTCTGAGTTTGCGGATCAATAATTTGCGATTGCAGCTATTTTCGAGACCATACCCCCATGATGGGCAAGGGTTTGCTGTATAAACGTGTTGAGAACTCACTAGAGCTTTTCCAGTCTCATGGGATGTGTCTGCATCTCCTGAGCAAGATCCTCCATTGCTTTATCCCCCAGGTCATTTCCGGAAAGCCTACAGACACAAGCAGCTTGTTATAGTTATTATTGTCTATTTAAATGACAGTTTCTGAGCACAGGGCCCAAACACCCAGAAGTGTCCAGCAACAGCAGCAGTGGAGGTATTATGCAAATGATTGAATAAGTTTCTTGAACTGAACAAGTTTGAAGAGTAATAATGGCATAAGTATCTATGAATAGGCTTTATCCCTTCCGGAAATACACAGGAGGTGTTCAGATGTTCAAACACCAAATAGACACCTATTACAAGGCATCAAGTCTGCATTAAACACACATCATGTGGTTAAACATGCAAATATGCTTTTATAATAATGTATGCAATGTCCCTGAAACCGATTGGCCTACACGAGAGACCGCCTCCTTAACTTCACAATGAGGTAGCGCTGTGAGAGGAGTGATGAGGTGTCTATATCATGTCTCAGCACAATGTAATGTCTGTTTGGGAACATCAGTGGCCATGACGACAAGAAGCTTAAAGAGTGGGAGACACTTACCAAGATGTCGATTTAAAATGCCACTGTTCTAACGAAAGTAACCTGAAAGATTATTGTAAAAAAAAATGTGACAGCAGAAAGATGTAAACATCCACTTTAGCTGTCTCAAGTCGCACACAAAGGGTTATGGAGATCGTTGTGTCTGCATGCTTACATGAGCGTTTTAAGGTTTGGGTTTAAGGTGATGATGTTCCGGAGAGCCGGGATCGACTTGGAGGTGAGACAGCACGAGTCCATGCTGGAGACAAAGGGCAGACAAGGTATTGCAGATTTATACGGAAAGTAACTCCGATAAGTCCTCAATTAACATGTGGCATTCAAACAACGCGTTTTCGCTCTAACGTGGTTCCTTCACAAGGGAACACTTTTCGCACGTGGAACGCGACAGTGATATCGCGGAATGCGTACACCATTATAATGTAGAACGTGCCCACTATAACGAAGAACGTGCACCATTATAACGTGGAATACACCCGTTATGAGGAATGTGCACCGTTATAACGCGGTTTCTGAGTGGTCGATGACGAACTTCTTTCTTGAGTGGCTCAGCGGTACGATACAGTACGCGTAATGATACAGTAATGTGGCGGTGTACCCTCAGTTATTTGTCCCGCCACAGTACTGTGTGTGGGTACGGCATATCACGCCAAACTTTATCGAAAAGTACCGTTTAATACAGCACTTTTCTGGATTGTATCTACCAGATTAAACGAAGACTTATTGTACAAGTTTCAACATCCAACACATAACGTGCTGTTTCATTAATTAAACGTTGATTATACGCACACACGCTAAAGTCTTGAGCCTTGCATGAGTCCCCCCTCTCGTATATGTAGCTTATTCACGGTAATTGTGAATGACACTGAATTTGTTCATAATATAGGTTTTTTGGGTTCGATCGCGTTCATGTAAATGTGTCGTTAAACCCGCCACCACCCGACACAGCCAATTAGTAAGGTTTGTCATGTAAAAAGAACATGCAAATTCGTTCCTGATGCAATGACAGGGTGCCACCTGTCGGCAAGGAGGGGTAATCATGGGTATGGACACATTATATAATAACCAACTAGAAGGGGAGTGTATCTGGCTTATAGGTAAAAGGCGGGGTCTGTCGGGAAGCTCCGGGAACCTGCTCGAAGGTTCTAGAAGGGGGCGTGGCCGGAGGTGGGGCGTGACCGGAGGCGGGGCCTGGCCACGCCGGCAAGTATATAGGGGGGATGTAACCGAATGTTCGGGCTGTCGCGGGGTCCCGGGTCCTGGCTGCGTCGCTGCTCGCTGTCATCTTTCTTCGTCGTCTGGCAGCATGGCCGATCCTCTGCACGGCTCCCATCATCGTCATCGCTACATTAGTCAGCCAGCTATGTAGTTAGATGCTGACGATGGGGCTGTGTAGAAAGGCCGGCTGTGTGTAGCTATGTAGATGTGTTTATATATATGTCGCCCAGTGTTCGTGCCCAAGTGTGAGAAATAAATAAGAAGCCCTCTATACGTTGTGTCTCGGGAAGTCGCTCATTACAATCTGAGTACGGCGTTTCGCCAGTAATTACAACTAGCATAATCAGGTGATAGCCAGATTTGTGGAAACATCCTTCTGTTTCGTTCCTTAAATAGAGGGATAGGTGTGATGACAACACTTGTGAGCCCTTCACGTTTGAAGGGGGGGGTTAATGAATGCATATAAATTACAATGGGTATCCATTGCCGGTTTGGTTATTCATATGGTAATCAACGTACATTATGCATGCACATTGTTATCGCATTGTTATCAGCATATGACAGGTAGCACACACAGCACTCACATTAACGCCTCCAGATGTCCACTGCTCCCTTCCATATACTTGGCCATGAGCTCTACTCCATTATCTCCAAATGATTCACTTCCAAACCTGAACATCAATAATAGTGCAATGCTTTACCATCGACCACCACTACACCACCATTGCACATGACATCCCTACAACCAGGGTATCGTCCATCACACCAGCAAAATCTGCACACTGCTAGAGCCCACATTAACAATAACAGAGATGACTGGTGCACACACATGCTTATATTATTAACCAAGTAACTAGCGCAGCAACGCATGCACATTAAACATGCATTGTGGCACTATTTGACACTTGATCGTGCTTGACTGAATAAAATTGTCAGCGAGACATCCCTGTGCATCAACAAGACAATGACCCCCAGTGTATGTAATATAACAACAAGCCACTGAGGTTTTTTCAAAGAATACTTCCTTTGAACAGTTATTATTTAATTTTGATGCATAAGATCTGGTATAAGTGCTCATTGTACAACAGTACAGGCTATAACATGTCACAGGATTTTTATGCACAGACTTATGTGAACAGTGAACTTTGTTAACTTCACTTACAGACGAGTACGACAAGTCTTTGTTCACAAGAGTTTTTTCTGTAACGTAGTTCTTCCATGACGGACGCACAACGCCGAACACGTACCGTTATAACGTGTAATGTGTGCGTTAGAACGTGCAATGTCCACCGTTATAACGCGGTTTCTGAGCAGTCGACGACGAACTACTTTCTTGAGCTGTGCGGCTGAGGCGTGATAGAGTACGCGGAACGATACAGTAACGTGACGACGTATCCTCAGTTATTTGCCTACTACCGCGTTAAAAGAGGACGGATTGTATAAGGGACTATTATTGTATTGGGGACTTTACAGTAAGTCCTTGTTTAACGTGGTAGATGTGTTCGTGAAAAGTTCTACGTTAAGTGAAAAGCGTGTGAAGCGAAAACTCTTTCCCCATAAATATAACGTTAACGTTTGGCGAGATACAATTCACACACACACAGCAAAATGGCGAGACAAATCATTGAGGGTACGTCGCCGTGTTACTGTATCATTCTGTGTACTGTATCAAAAAGTGTTCCCACACCTCCGATTAGTACAGTTTACTACGTATGGTGCGAACAAAGTTCAACATACGTATCGCACAGCTGCGCAGCTCAAGCAAGTAGTTTGCCGTCGACCGCTCAGAAACCGCATTATAATGGGCAGGTTCCAAGTTATAATGGACTCAGTAGACGTTATAACGGCACACATTACACGTTATAACGGGCACGCGTTTCACGTTGTGCGAGAAGTGTTCCCTAATGGAAGAACCGGGTTATAGCAAAAACGTGTTGTGTGAACACTACACGTTAACCGAGCACTTAACATACCTTATGCCTACCACACCAAACATTACATCCATGACATTTCTGAATGAAACCGCTAACAACTTTCCTCAATGCTGAAACTCACCACAGCTCGTGACATCTCTGTATCGTGGGCTGCAGCCTCACCAATTCTTTGTCGCTGATGCCACAATCCCAGAGGTTTAGTTTCTCAAGAGGCCTGTTCCGACTCTGCAGGACGTAAGAGAGGGCTGTGCAGTCGAACGGGTTGAGTGGAGTACGAGACAGATCCAGCGACTGTCTTGTCTGCATGATCTCGCGAATGGCGTCGGGGTCTTGCAGCTCGTACAGGCAGTGCAGTAGGCTAATGAGCCTGCGCTTGTTGGGGTCGCTGGCCTTCACCCTGCGTTTGAGCCACTGGATGATCTCACGCTGGGAGTCCGCGGATGGGTGGTCGAGGATTTCGGCGAGCGTTTTCCAATGAATGCCTGACGCTAATCCGGTGAAAAACTTCTGAAAGATGTCAAACCGTCCATCAGAACACCTCTCGATTTCCTCAATGACAGCAGGAACGGGCAGCTTGGGCTGTGGCAGATAAACAGCCAGAGACGCGAAGTACTCTTGGATTGTCAGGTGGGAGAACGAATAGCTCTTGGAGACGTTAACGCCTTCGCATTTGAAAACCTCACTAAGAAAAGTTTCCTGCACGCGATCGGAATCGATGCTGAATTCTTGCAGGTGCATTCCGCTGAACAGCTGATTGTTTTCCTGAACGCCTTTGAAAGCCATGTTAGCCAGCCCTCTTATCGTCTCCTTGGCGTTGATGGCGCTCCTACCACCGCAGCCATTGTTGTGGTGTCGAACGAGAACAAACGTGTACTTTGTAAAGAGGTCGGTCATGGAGGTCAGCATGAATATGTCAGATTTGCGATCTTTCAGGTATGACTTGAGAGTGATGGCTGCTATCTGGCAAAAAGCCGGGTTGCAGCACAGAATGCTGAGGATCTCATACTGCTGCAATATGCCATGCGCCTGTCTTCCCAGCGCTTCATCTCTGAGGAATTTACAAAAGAACTTCTCGCGCTCTTCAGGCGAAAAGCCCATGATCTCCGAACTTCGTTTGATCTTCATGGAAGCGAGCTGCTGCAGGGCGATGGGTCTGGTTGTCACCAGAAACGAGGCGCCCGTCAGAAGCCTTCCCTCCAGTAGGCCGGCAAGAATCGCCTCCACGCTTCTCCTACTGTTAGGGTCACTGCAGGGTCTCTGAAAGTCAAGAGGCTTCGCAAACTCATCCAAGCCATCCATCACGAACAATGTCTCCTTCGCGTTGGAAAATATCGTGTCCGCTTCATCCCCCAAATTTGTATGCAAATCGAAAAACACTTCTCGGAGTGTGGTCTCTTCAGCATAGTGGTTTAGATCTCTAAATCGAATGTATATCACATATCGGAAGCTACAGGAGAATACTGGCTCTCCAGAAAGCAAGCGGTGCACTATAAAGTTGCTCATTGTAGTTTTGCCACTGCCTGCAGTGCCCACGAGCAACACTATCAATGGTCGCTCTTCCTCAATGGGGTCAAACAGCTGATTGTGTTTGAACCCATCTCTCTTCATTCGCTGTACAATGTTCTCGTGTGCGTTGAGTCTGACTTCACTCTCGTGTTGTTTGTTTTCATCCACGTAATCATAAGTCACCAAGATGGGCTCCACACACCGCTCTTTGATGCAACTGTGCTCTGTGGGCCTGGCATCATAGCTTCTCATGATCGAAGTCCTTTCCTTCAAGTATTCTTTGTAGGTTTTCAAAATGCAACCTAATCCACAACGAGATGTAGATTTCAATAAACAAGTTAACGTACGAAAGAATATATAAAATTATTCCTCGTTTAACGTGGTAGATGTGTTCCTAAAAAGTTCTGCGTTGCGTGCAAAAATGCAAAAACATTTCCCATAATGTAACGATAAAGTTTGGCAAGATACTCTGAACACACACACACCCCGTAATGCGTGCTACCGTTCAGACCCCCAGGGCACTCACTCTCTACGGACAGGAAACCCATCTTGGCCAGCATGGACTCGTTCCGCGTGAACCACACGTCCAGGCCGCTGACCGTGCAGCACAGCGGAGTGAGCACGTGTGCCACGAAGCTCCGGCAATCCGACTCCTCCTTGGCAGTAACTCTGTCGATCAGTTGCCGCATCTGCTCACGGGGGTCTCTCACACTGTTCAGGGTGCGATACTCTGGGGGCTGAACTATGCCCCGCTCATCTGAGAGTGTGAGCACGGACAATGGGTTTCTGGACAGGCAGCTTTCCAGCTCCACGCGGTGTTGACGAAGGAACCTGCAGACCGGCATGTCCACTGCCATTTGTGCCATGTTACGCTTCAAGGTTAGCTGTTGATATGAAAAAAGTATCCAAATTATTTCTATAGCACACACATACAACACCAGGCGGAATACATTATCAATGTTAAACTCGAACGGGGAAGTGACAAAGACCCCCCCTATAGTCTTAGCAGGATTTTGGGGCAAGTGTTTTAAGTAGCACCTATGAAGGCCGGGACGCTACACGAAGGGATGAGTGTCCAGCACCATGCCCGGCCGTCTTTGTCTCCCTCGTGGCAATGTGTACACATCGCACCAAGTACTCATTTGAGGCTGAGTTGACATAGGGGTGGCCCAGGACCAGTTCAGATAATCGTCACTGGTGTTGGTGGCCGTGAGCGATAATCGAACTCGGATAGCTGGTTTCGTAGCAAAGCGCGTTACCTCGCTATACTAAACACACAGATACATCCATATATTTATAAGTCGCCCTGTAATTCAATACTGTATCTGCTTGGCCAGCAATGCAGCACAGTATTGCTAATCATAGCATTGCTGAGAGTAATTTTACTCCCGTTGCAACCAACCAAAAACGTAATATTTAGAATAACAAAACCAGTAAAACATACCTCGTAAATTTGAGTGAAAGCTTTTGTAATATACACAATAAACAGAAAGCATGGGAGCTGCAACTGAAACTGCAACAGCAGCGCAATGATAGCAGCAGCACTTATTGAGCAGCTGTGCAGTGTTACCTGAATATCCGCTACCGTACTGCGATGTTCCACTGACTTGCATACGGGAGGATATCGACGAGAGAGAACTCATAAGACACACACGAGGCAGTGGCCTACTCCGCATATCAGTCATCAAAGACCCACCATGCTATTACACGATAATATGGTAAGTCCGTATTATCGTGTTCACACAACGCGTTTTCGCTATAACGCGGCTCTTCCATTTGGGAACACTTTTCGCACAACGCAGCACGCGTACATTATAATGCGCAGCGCTCCCGTTATAACGCCCTTTCTGAGCGGTCGACGGCAAACTACTTCCTTGAGCGGTACAGTGATAGAGTATGCGGAATGATGCAGTCACGCGGCAGACCCTCAGTTATTTGTCCCGCCATCTCACTGTGAGCGTACATCGTACCTCGTCGAACTGTATCGTTATATTTAGGTGTAATTGTTTTCGCGTAATGCGGCACTGTTCGGAAACGCCTTGATGACTACTACCACAATAAACGAAGACTTGAGCTGTGCAGCCTCCAAGGTGGGAGCAAGACTTAGAAATTCAAAACTGGCCCAAAGTTTATTTCTAGCTTCAGCAATCCACGAGGACAACATCTTATATTAACGTCGTACCAACGTGGCTGGACTGCAATTTAGCTTCCCTGGAATTGCTGGTAACAGACAAGTGAGACAATCCTAGCGGCAATGGAGGTAACAGGTCACGCGCACTCTTGCGGATGAACGAGGGGTTCATGCCCAAGCAAATGAGACTGGGAAACGTTGCTCCAGAATTCCGAGAGACCGATTCACGAACCCATTGTTATACGTGATTTCTTTCGTGTCAGCGCCGAAGGCACTGACGTTGCCTAATACAGGCAGACCTTGCTTAGCGTGACCTCGTAGAGCGCTCTTCATCCTGGAGAACATTTTTACAAAAAAAATATTAAAACTTTATCGACAAAGTTCTGACGAATGAGAACACGCAGCAGCACAGGCCAAGGAAACGTACCCGCCCCCATTATTATCTCAGCCAATGAGAGCGATGGATGCTCTCAGCCAACCAGACCCCACCCCCCGCGATCCGATTATCACGAATCGTGGTCACGACGACATTTTTTTTGTTAAATCAAAAAATTCACCTTAAAGAAGCCTCACCACAGAGATGTATTTTTATTAAATTTTTACCATCTGTATTATTAGCGCTATTACCAATATTGCTCATACAAAAGACAATACTTATAGTAATAGGTTTTACCCTTTTAACTGGCACAAAAACTGACACCTTTATTCAAGGCATCATGTTTGCAATAACCACAACACAAGCACTCTTTTTGTTTGCATTTTGACTGCTTGTGTTGTGGTTATTGCAAACATGATGCCTTGAATAAAGGTGTCAGTTTTTGTGCAAGTTAAAAGGGTAAAACCTATTACTATATCTTGTTACTGGCAAAGGAGGTCTCATAATGTAAAAGACAATACTGTTTGGATCGCATCCCCATGTAGTATACAATGGTAGAGTATAATGAATTACCGCTCATTTCTCCAGGAACGCATCTGCCGCATGAAACGAGGACGTAATTTATGAAAGTACATTATAAATATAGAAATAGGCAAGCAGACAAAGCAGTAAGGATAAAATGAGATATGTATGTACGGCATCATTACAATTAGTCATGTAACCTCTATTCAAGAGTCAAAACACGACAGCCAAAGCTCTTGTCCGGCATCTATGAGGAATGGAGGGTGCCAGTTAATCAAATATGCCAGTTATCTGAGAGTTATACTTATGATTCAACAAATTGTCAAAGACCATACAACTTTTCTAGAAACTAAGCCTACATTTTAAAAATTATACAAGGAATCATATGCATTTTGATTTAAAGCTTTCGTGACTGCAGGGATTCATATTCTTGGTTCTTTCGGTAAAGTCACGTAGAAGGGAAACAATAAAATAATAAAAATATAAAACAATATTTTTTATTATTTTATTGTTTCCCTTCTACAATATTTTTATTATTTTATTGTTTCCCTTCTACATGACTTTACCGAAAGAACCAATAATATGAATCCCTGCAGTCACGAAAGCTTTAAATCAAAATGTATATGATTCAACAAATTGTCAAAGACCATACAACTTTTCTAGAAACTAAGCCTACATTTTAAAAATTATACAAGGAATCATATACATTTTGATTTAAAGCTTTCGTGACTGCAGGGATTCATAATAAAAATATTGTTTTATATTTTTATTATTTTATTGTTTCCCTTCTACGTGACTTTACCGAAAGAACCAAGAATATGAATCATATACAATTTTATAGAGGTACTCACCAGTCAGCTGTAGAGCATTCTAAGTTGATTGTCGAGAACTGGTGGGGCCGTTGAGAGTAAAGTATAGAGAGCAGTTACCGTACTCCGTGTACAGACTGGCGCTAGCGAGGTCTCCACTTGGCAGTGTCCTGAAGCTCCCGTAAACAACAGATAGAAAAGCGCACGGCAAGATGCCAGATGGCTGTCGGAATTTGTCTGTATACGTGAAAGAAGATTTGTATTCCTATCTATGACAGATGCCAGTTAATAGAGCATGCTGGATGGTAACATGCCAGATAACAGACCGTTTGCTGTACCAGGTAAAATACATCATTGGAATTGCAATGAGTCGTGGTAAATTTACTTCCGAGAAATACAGTACCGCGCGGTACGGATCGTATTCACAGATGCATGGAGCGCACGGGTGCAGTGCATGAAGTCACTCACGTTGGGATTCCGGCTTCATCTCACGTTCTGCCGTCCGACTCTCAGCCCGAAATCCCAGATTCCAGTGTCTAGACAGATGATTGAAGCGACAGTCATTCCGTTATTTGACTACTATGATGTAGCAGCATATAGGGTTCCTCCTTTGGTTCATTCAAACAAACTTTACTCGGTTTACCGTGCTACATTAGGATCCACAGTGGATGCTCCATACATGTATGCACGGTATGTAGAACTTCTTTCGCACCGTACATAGACAACCGTGCTAATCGGACCCCTCTGTGCCATGTCCTTGGACATGAGAAGCAATTTTCACCGCAGGGCAATTTTAATCAACAAGGTTATTGTCGGTATATCTGCTCTCTATTTGTCTGACCTGTTATTACTGTTGGACAATCATACAAATCTGCGATGCGCGTCTGTCTGTTAATAGTTCCCAGAATTTTCACAAAAAGTACACTTAAAAGCATTTAACGTAGCTGCCCCAAAGTTTTGGAATGACCTCGTTTCGTCTCGTCATCTGTCCTCATTTCAACGATCATTAAAAGTGTAAATGTAATTTTTAAACAGAATTTATATTACGTTTTTAAAAATCTGTAATTGTGGAATACTTTGATGTCTGCTGGCCGTTTCGCGCTTGAAAAAGATCTTCTTAGCTCAATGGGCTTTACTCAATGGGAAATACACTCCTGATATTGATCTGAACGCCGATCTGTCACCGTTCAAGAATTCCAAGCTTTTGCGCTGCAAATCCGGTGCCATGATTCTGAATCACGATCATTGTGTCCCGAGTCCTTAGTCCTGGGCTTTAAAGCCTTGAGCTGTGAGGGTCTCTGTGAAGCTGCGTGGTGCTGCAACGCAATATATCGCTCTGCACATGGCAAACCCACCTTTGACCAAATACAAACATTACAGGATGACTGGAAGGGTGTGCAAAGTCGTCACGGTTACAACCCCTGGGTAAACTTGACAGAACACGCAAGTATGTCCAAATATCTATGGATGGATAAGGCGATTTGCCTATGCTTAGAAAAGAAAGTAAATACAATCATATTTGTATTTCCACAGATATAACCACAAGACCAGCAACACGTATACCCTTTGAGTATATTTTGCACAAGCAGGGATTATACACAATGTCTAAGGGTTCTTTTTGGAACGTAAATCATTCTGGTTACTCGAAATTTTTTGGGATAATGTTTCTTTGAGATGAAATATAATCTTAATTAAATATGCGATTACAGTACTGTGCTTTCTTAGTATGAATCTTCGACATAAGACCTTAACTTATAAGCTTGTCAGAGGCCATCAGTGATGAGATCAATTCACATGCAGGTGGTGCTGGTTGTACTAGTGCATCTCAGGATCGTAATAGGTGGCAGTTTATTTTAATTTATTTATCCTGGAAGAATCCGATGATCTATGAAGCTCTTTTTCACAGATGTCCAGTGGCAGTGGGCAGTGACGTGGGGGTGGCAATTATCTAGCAGTGGATTGATCACGGCTCCTGCTGATA
The DNA here is from genome assembly GCF_048934315.1 of Petromyzon marinus. Lineage (NCBI taxonomy): Eukaryota > Metazoa > Chordata > Hyperoartia > Petromyzontiformes > Petromyzontidae > Petromyzon > Petromyzon marinus. Next base: position 17,548,899 of record NC_133675.1, on the reverse strand, counting down.
ATGTTTATGATACGAGCCCATTGATACATTTAATAAACGTCTCGTTTTCAAGGGAGACCCGTTTCAAAACATAAGCAGAATTGTGAAAGCACAGGAGGTACAATCAAATTGAACCACATGAGAGCAGATTGGACTTTTCTTTTTTTAAATACTTGATCATGCAAAAGCAACATAAAACTATGCATTTTAAAAATACAGCTTCAAGCAGTTTACATTGCCTGCTATTACAGATGAATTACAAATGCGGGCATCGAAAAAGGAAAGTAGCCAATGAGCATGATTGGAATTACATAAAGTCCTGAATGCCTGGTGTTCACACAACATGTTTTCTCTGTAACGCGGTTCATCTACAAGGGAATAATTTTCTCACAATGCGGAATGCGCCCATTATAACGCGGTTTATGAGCGATCGACTACTTTCTTAAGCTGCCCGGCTGAGCAACACGATACGGTACGTGTAATGATAAAGTACGCATAGCCTGTTATTGATCCCGCTATCTCAATGTGTGTGCGTACAGAGAATCTCGCCAAACTTTATCGTTAGATAATTTATGGGAAAATCGTTTTTGCTTCACGCGTTTTTCGCTTCAATGCAGCACTTTTTTACAGACGCATTTACTACCGCGTTAAACAAGAGGACTTACTGTTTTTTTGAGTCACGCTGGTGTAAACTTATTTGCACAGCTAATTTCGGTCAATTTAAAAGCGAACACTATAAACGCAGACTTCCTGCGGATATCTTCATATGCGTGCAGAGCGAGCCAAGTGATTCAGTGTGTTGTACAGACATTGTTGTCGTCACTCGCCCGTGTCGGTAACCACAGCGCCCGACACCTGCAGCGGCGACTCTGCCGCTTTGACAGCACTCCACGGCACTCGGTCGGCGTGCGCGCAGTGCAGAGTAAGTCCTCATTTAACGCGGGAGATGCGTTCCTAAAACGTGTCGTGTCATGCGAAAAACGATTTCCCCATAAATGATGGGACGATCAGGTTTGGTGAGAGACGATGAACCTCGCACACGCAGCGAGATTGCGGGACAAACAACTGTGGGTACGTCGCCTTCCCGTTACTGTATCATTCCGCGTACAGTATCACTGTACCGCTCAGGCAAGTAGTTTGTCGTTGACCGCTCACGAGCCACGTTACAATGGGCACAGGTACAGTATGTTGTAGTACGTTGAACTTCACCAACCGTGCTAAAAGGTGCGCGTTGTGCGAAAAGTGTTTCTTCATGGAAGATCCACGTTATCGTAAAAACCCGTTGTGTGAACACCACCCGTTAAATGAGTACTTACCGTACTTTATACGGGAACGGGCTGGAGAGGGGATGGACTGATGCGGTAGAGAAAGACGTGGAGCTGAGTGGACTTGCCGATTAATGGTACCAGCGGTGTCAAGATCAGCCTCTGGAGGAGGCTCGTGAAGGACGCGACGGGGCTGTTGGAGGCAGTCGCCCTCCAACAACAACGGAGGGCGGAGGAGCGACGATCACAACGAGCGGAGCGCCGGCCGGCTAAAACACAGCAGCAAGTTGGGACATATGGTGCATCTGCCAGTGAGTCAACTCTTGGCACCTGGGTCTGTCCTTTGACCTCCTGTCAGCGAGCCTTCGACACTTCACGTGGCCTCAGAGTGCACATAGCCTGGCACAAGTGTCGTGGTGACGTCACGGTCACTTAGTGGCGAATGGCAGCTGTTGTAATGACCTATTTTAGCGCTGATTCGAGTAACGCTAAGCGGGGTCTACCGTATAGAGCAGCACTGCGCTGGGAAGCGGTGGTGGAGCGATCAGTGCGCCACGCTCCAAATACGTAGACCCGGGTTCGATTCCTGCTCACGGCCAACACCAGTGACGATTATCTGAACCGGTCCTCCCCTAGGTCGATTCAGCCTCAAATGAGTACCTGGTGCGGTGTGTAAACATCGCCACTGGGGAGACAAACGCGGCCGGGCGTGGTGCTGGCCACCCACCACCTCGTGTGTTGTGTCGGGCTTCATAGGTGCTGCTCGCAAACAGCACTTGCCCCAACAGTGTTACAGACTATACAGGTGATCTTTGTGCATGGAAGGGCACAAGTTGGCAAAATCTTAATGCTCCTGCTGGGGCATGACATCAATGAGCTTTAAATCTATAATTCAATGAGCTCCTGAATATGAAGACTCGACGAACGTGTGGAGTTGTTCTTAGGGACCGTCCATAAATGACTTCACGCGATTTTGGACGATTTTTGACCCCCCCCCCCCCCATCGTCACACGGCGTCACAAAAAGTCAGACCCCCCCTTCAAATATGACGTCACAAAGCTCTGCCCCCCCCAAACCATATTTCCATTTTGAAATAAAACATGCTTCAAATCGCTTTGAACTATTGTCATTGTAGTGCGTTTTTTATGTGGCGCTGCACTCTGATGTTATAGGAGAAAACGTTTATTAAAAAGTCTTTAATAAAGTAGAACATGTCTATATTTATTTAAAGTTGCGCATTTTGATGTGACGTCACATTTCTCAACCCCCCCCCCCCCCTTGTCACATCGTCACAAATGTCTGACCTCCCCCGCTAGGTGCGTGACGTAATTTGTGGACGTCCCCTTATCCGTGTCTGGGCACCATCACTGGGTGGGAAAAGTGTGAACACAAACACACGTGACGTCACTGTATAATCCCCTCATGGTGACGTCACCGGGCTACCGCTGTTGATGACGTTCCGCGTACTGCATTAAATTTGCGTCATGGGACCCCTCCCAAAAAAATATTTCGGGACGTCACTTTCCCCGAGCCGCGCTTTTACCCCCTTCATGGTGTGGACCAATCAGTTTTAAGGACAATGCATATATCAGAGTGTTTTTTGTTTGCATTTTGACCACAAGTATTGTGGTTAATGCAGACATGATTCCTTGTAAAAAAAAGGTTTCAGTTTTGTTGCTAGAAAAAGGGGAAAACCCCTATTGTCTACAAACTTGTTCGGTGACGTCACGACAGGCGCGCGGGATTTCGTGACGCCACTCATAGCCGACACGGGGGCAGCGCGCTTTAAATTCGGTAGGAATTTCTGTACTTGTAATTATACATTTTTTCATAGTGACTTGCTTTCCCTAAATTGTGGACTTGTTTTGCGTTGTTTGTTGTTGTAATTTGCTTACCCCAAACCCCTACTGGACATCTGTGAAAAAGATGCCGATTCTGATTTACAATCCTGCGCGATGACGTCACACAAGTGGCGACGTGAGAGCAGGCGCGGGATACATGACGTCACCGTGCCACCCCTCTCCCTGCCTCCACCTCTGCCTCAGTTGCCAATGGCGTCGTCCGGTGCGGGCCCCGCAGGGAGCGCGGGGAACCACAACAACTCGGCGGCCGCCAACTCGGGGCGCGCGGCGTCGCGAGGCCTCCTCGCGTGCCGCAACCTCCACGAGTTCCTGCGCGGCCTGGAGGCGAGGGCGCTCGACCGCCTCTACGCGCACCCGGCCCCCTGCCTCGCCTTGCTCAGGTGGTGAACGTTTGACGCGGTCTCTTGGCTGGTTGTATGGCAATGTTTGTATGGATTGGCCTCAAAGTGGACCTGGCCTGGCACAGGCACCGTGGCGGCGCCGCCACTTAGTGGTGAATGGCGGCTGTTATTGAATGGATTGGCCTACACCGGAGCAGGTTAACCATAAAGGAGGTTGTAGTTCTGTTGTAGGCCAATCCGTTTTAAGGACAATGCATGTTAATCAAACTGTTTGCATATTTTACCACAAAAATGATGTGTGGTTAATGTAGATTTCACGCCTTGCAATAGGTGTCTATTTGGTGTTTAAACATCTTTACACATCCTGTTTTATTGCCGGGTAAAGCCGATTGATCATTTCATGAATTTCGTACCGGCTAAAAGGGTCTCGTATATGGCAGCGGCTGCCACTGTTTATCACAGTCCCTTATATATTGTGTTTCGGCAGATCAATAACAACTTATAAGTAAAGGCGAGATCTCTGCTTAGTCCACGACGAGAGGACTTCCCCAGAGAGAGTTCGTGTAGTTTCGCTACTCGTTCTTTAGAGGATCACATGTCTGGTTTTTGGTTGTACAGAAATACTCCGATTTAGGTCTCCTTTTACATCGTTTTGCAAATTCGTCACTTAACAACCACCACCACGGCTGTCTTGCGTCGCCTCAACCCGCACGCACGTCGCCTCAACCCACACTCATGTCGCCTCAACCCACACTCACGTCGCCTCAACCCACACTCAAGTCGCCTCAACCCGCACGCACGTCGCCTCAACCCACACTCAAGTCGCCTCAATCCACACGCCGCCTCAACCCGCACGCACGTCGCCTCAACCCACACGCACGTCGCCTCAACCCACACGCCGCCTCAACCCACACTCACGTCGCCTCAACCCACACTCACGTCGCCTCAACCCACACTCACGTCGCCTCAACCCACACGCCGCCTCAACCCACACTCACGTCGTCTCAACCCGCACGCACGTCGCATCAACCCACACTCACGTCGCCTCAACCCGCACGCACGTCGCCTCAACCCACACGCACGTCGCCTCAACCCACACTCACGTCGCCTCAACCCACACGCACGTCGCCTCAACCCACACGCACGTCGCCTCAACCCACACGCACGTCGCCTCAACCCACACTCACGTCGCCTCAACCCACACTTCGCTTCAACCCACACGTCGCCTCAACCCGCACGATACTGACGACATCGTCAGCGTCGTCCCGTCGCCTCAGCCTAACCCTCTACATGAACCACTTTGCGTCGCGCATAAACAAATGTACCCTACTGTCGAGTACAATATATTATTTACGTACAGTATGTTCGTGATTTCTTTACGTCGTGTATTGTCTAATTTGTGTTAAAGGTTACTGCTGAACCCAGTACTGCACTGTGACCTCAGGAAGAAGTGCGACAGTTGGATTCCTTGACCAGAGCAATTTTCAATGTGGAGTTTGAATTTTCTCCCATGTTTTGCATAGGTTTCCTCAGTATTCTCTGATTTCTTTCCATAGCTTAAAAACGTATATACACTGTAACTGGTATTGGCCAAACATCCCAATGTAGAGAAATTACCTGCAAATACCGCCATTGGGGGATTATACTGCAGCTGCAGAATCGTCTCCAACTGATAAAACTTGGCAGGACCCTCCTGGAATAAGTCTCGAGTCTCTGCGAGACTCTCCTGCAGGGTAAACAAGCAGAAGAGTCAATACATACCCCTAGCCCATTGAACTTGATTCTTTCAAATATTCTACCCCAGTCATTGAAGCACGCACCCCTGAACTCCAAATAGAACAAACCCCTGGCCATCGCAGGGGTTACATTATCGAAAATAGCCACAATCGGAAAATCCGCGATCCACAAACTCAAATGGGAACATGAGAGTTTGGTTGATTGTTCGTAATACGACAACACCCTCCTTTTGTTTTATGTTGCACTACATCAATCCAAACATTAAAGAGGAAGTATTTATAATGTAAAATATGCTTCATATTTTCGAATGTTAAATATAACTTTTGCATTTACTGGACAAGTTATATTCTTTTGGTCTTTCGGTAAAGCCACGTAGATAGAAAAATAATAAAAATATGACGTTTCGATCGCAACACAAGCAATCGTCATCAGGTGAAAAAATATAGCAGGAGAGCTGCTGAGGCAGGATGTTATATAGGTTTGAGATGGGTCGGAAATAATTGCTAACATCGGCAGGTAGGATGGAAACATCACAGCCAGTTATGACTTAAACTGATTAATAACGTCCTTCCAATGATTGCTCAGTTTGTACCCATCTTTTCGGTTTAAATTGTGTCTGTGTTTATATATCTGGATGGCTTCATGAACGAATCTTTGTTGATAGCCAGTGGGTTTGCAGAGTACCTTCGTCTTGGAAAAATATATTTCGTGTGTGCCCACAGTGTTAAAACAATGATCAGCCACGGCCGAGGTATTGGTCCTACCGTGTTTCAGATCTGCCTTATGTTCACGAACACGGTCTGAGACATGTCGCTTAGTTTCCCCAATGCAACTACTGCCGCAGACAAAGCTTAGTTTGTAGGCACCGGGGTATTGCATGTCAGGGATCACATCCTTCACAGATGGGATCCGATCACGAATTTTATGAACCAGGTTCGATTCAACACAGCAGCGCAGTTACGATGCGAACAGGAATCTTGCGATCAACCATGAATGGTCGAGCGCGCACCCCTTAAGCGCGCACCCCTTAAGCGCGCACCCCTGAACTCCGAATATTTTACTCGTGACCCCACGCGCGTGTGAGAGAGCAGAGAGCTGTCACCGCTGGCCAGGAACTACGTTATGCGAATGCTCTTCCTAGAGACGCCACTCCCCACAGCCGCCATCGACTCCTGGGTCTGCAAGGATGCACAGAAGTACCTCCTCCTACCCACTGGGACACAGGGAATGCGAGGGGGGGACGTGGGAAGAACATACGGATGTGATGTAGACACATGAGTACGTGTGGGGGACACGGGGAACAGACTGGACGACACGGAGCAGGGAGACAAGGGGGACACGACATGGATATGGGGAACACTCGAGGACCTACAGAGACATGGAGACACATGGGGACACATGGGGACATCCAGGGATGGGAATGCATGAGAACACGTGGGAATACATCAGAGTAATGGGGATACACATTGGAACACAGGAGGGACATGGGAACATGATGGAAAAATAATCGGCTTTACCCTTTACCCGGCAATAATGAAGGCGTTAAGATGTTTAAACACCAAGTAGACACCTATTGCAAAGCTGCATCAAGTCTACATTAACCACACATGCTTGTGGTAAAACATGCAAACAAACATGCTTTGATAATAGTGTATGTATTGTCCCTTGATAATCCCTTGCAATAGGTGTCTATTTGGTATTTAAACACCTGTATTATTGCCAGAAAGGGTAAAGCATGTTCTTTTTTCATAATTTAGATACCGGCAAAAAGGGATAAATGGAAACATGTAGACACATGGTAGGGTGTGTGTCTTTGTTTTTTTGTGTGCGCGTCCTATTGTGGGGAGTGGTAGCGTAGCGCTTAGCATGCTGCGTTATGAGCCCTCCATTTCGAGTTTGATTCCCACTCATTGTGAACACCAGTGATGATTATCTGAACCAGTCCTGGGTTTCCCCTAGATCGACTCAGCCTTAATTGAAAATCTGGTGCAGTGTGTAAAAACATCGCTAATGCCACTGCAAAGAGAAAGGCAGTTGGGCGTGGTGCTGGCCATCCACTTCCTCTTGTGTCGTACTAGCCTTCATAGGTGCCCTCTAACAGCATTTTCCCCAACAGTCTGTTCAGGATATATGGGGATCTTTATCTTTGTGCATCCTATGTGCATATGTCTGTATATGTGGTGCTTACTAACAGCATTTGCTCTAAGTATGTTAAAGGCTCTATGGGGGGATTTTATCTTTGTGTGGGGAGTGATAGCGCTTATTTAACTGTGCCACAAACCCGGCGACCAGAGTTCAATTCCCACTGCCGGCCACCAACACCAGTGACAATTATCTGAACCGGTTCTGAGCCTCCCCTACATCGACTCAGCCTCATATGAGTACCCGGTGCAGTGTGTTAACATCACCAGTGGGGAGACAAGGTGGTAGTGCATGGTGCTGGCCGCCCACCCCCTCATATGCCGTGCCGGCCATCATAGGTGCTACTCGCTAACAGAACTTGCCCCAAAAGTCTGTTGAGGCTATATGGGGGATCTTTGTCTTTTTGTAAGGGCCCATGAGGAGAGTGCTCAGTTGCTACGAGAGCTGCGCGTGTGGCAGGACCACGTGATCCCCGGGGGGCTGCCAGGCCTGGTGCTCAACCCGGTCTTCAGAGCGAACCTGCGTACTGCCCTACTGGGCGGGTACACTCATACCACCACACTAACACACACACCACCACAATAACACTTACACACCACGCAATAACACTCAAATCACCGCACTAACACGCACACCACCACAATAACAAACACAACCACACAAAAAAAATACAACCACACTAGCTCACACACCACCACACTGTCTCGCCACCACACAGATTCACACACAAACTACCATGCTACAAATACACCACCACACTGACTCTCAAACGCACTAACCTAACTCGCACACAACACACAAACTTGCACACCACTACATCTGTTTATACGTGTGCATCTTTAGTTCTGTCATGTATGTATGTTGAATTTCTGTGGTACTTTACATAGTCAACCATGCTAATGTCGGTGTGCTCCCCAATGGGGGGAGAGGTGACACAAGAGTTAGTGCACTGCGCCACGAACCCGGCCACCCAAATTCGATTCCCGCTCACGACCAATAACAGTGGTGGATATTTGAACTGGTTCTGGGCCTCTCCTAGGTCGGCTTGGCCTGAAATGAGTACCTGGTGCGGTGTGTAAATATTGCCACTTTGGAGACAGGCAGCCGGGCAGGGTGCTGGCCACCCACCCCCTCGTGTGCCATGCCAGCCTTCCTAGGTGCTTGCTAGTAGCACTTGCCCCAACAGTCTGCTAAGGCTATCTGAGGGTTTTTTGTCTTTGTGCTCCTCTATGTGCACACAGTGGTAACCCTTGGTCCGATGACACGACTGGACTGGGCCCAGACAAGCATGCTCGCGATGTGACATCGTTAGACCGCTACGCCCTGGAGCGATGGGAGGTATTGTCTCATCATCAGTAGCAGCAGCATTATCATAATCAGCAGTATCAGTACCAATAGCATAAACACGAGTCATGTAACGATACATTTCATTAATTTATTAAAATAATTTCTTAAACCCATGATATATGTATCTACGGGATCCTTTTTTCTGGTATATCAAAATGATAAAAATAGGAATAGGCTTTACCCTTTCCGGCAATAAAACAGAAGGTGTAAAGATGTTCAAACACTAAATAGATACCTATTGCAAGGCATCAAGTCTGCATTAGCCGCACATCATGCCTGTGGTAAACCATGCAAACAAGCACTTTGATAATAATGTATGCATTGTCTTTGAAACTGGGCAATGTGGGCTCGATGCTTGTAATGATAAAATGGAAGAGGCTTGTGAAGGATGCTACTGGGCAGTTGGAGGCAGTCGCCCTCCAACAACAGCGGAGGGCAAATGGACAATGCTCACAACAATGAGCGGCGCACCCAGGCGGCTAAAACGCAGAAAATTGGCACAGTGGGTGCACAGGTGGTGCATGTGCCAGTCATCTTAGTCAATCCATGGCACCTAGGTCTGTGACCACTTGCCAGCGGGCGTTTGACACTTCACATGATGGTCTCAAAGTGACGTCACCGTCACTGTGTAGGGAAGGGCGGTTGTTGTTGTGATGCACATGGTGGGTTTCGGTGCCTCCCCCCATAGGTGATCCTCCACTTCATGGTGGGGTCACCCGGAGCCGAGGTGAGTGCAGACGTTGCCCAGCTGCTCATCAAAGCTGGACTTATGCGCAGGTGAGTGCCCGCCATCGTTATCATCTTCATCATCATCCCTTATCTAAACCATTTTGTATAATTTTGTATCAATTATTTAGACTGCAGTTGGTAATCAGAAGTTAAGAATCAGGAGTGTAAAATTTCGATTTAAAGCTTTCGTGACTGCAATGATTCATCTTCTTTGGTTCTTTCGGTAAAGTCACGTAGAATGAGAATAAAATGATAAATTGATAAAATAAAATAACACAATAATATTCTCACGACGTTTCGGCCACAACACAAGCGGCCTTCATCAGGTGAAGGGACGAGACTGTCTGGTAGGACAGCGCTGGAGTGAAAGAGCCACGTTCAGATCACGGCCTTTAAGCTGTGTGAGAGGAACAAAGCGCCTTGACAAAGGAATTAGCATATAATTTAGCATTGAAATGGCTGAATGATTAGCTTGTGACTGGTCACAGAAATAGCTATGTTAAAAGTTAAAGCATACACATCCGCAGAGGCACCCCTTTATAAAGGAATTAGCATAGAATTTAGCATTGAAATAGCTAAGTTAAAGCATACACATCCGCAGAGGCACCCCTTTACAATGGAATTAGCATAGAATTTAGCATTGAAATAGCTGAGTGATTAGCTTGTAACTGCTCACAGAAATAGCTACGTTAAAGTCAGAGCATACACATTCACCGAGGCACTTAGTACAAATCAAACAGGAGAATTTAGCATTGAAATAACTAGGCGAATTTAGCATTGAAATAACTGAGTGATTAGCTAGTGACTGGTCACAGAAATGACTATGTTGAAGTCCAGGCCTACACATCTGAGCTATTCACAGTACTATATAGTGAACCAATAAAAAAAACCTAAAATATAAATTACCTTAATGTTATCAATAAACTCTATATTCTCCAATCAGCTAAGCTACCAACAATAAGTCGTTATATATCACAATGCTATATGGCGAAAAAATGGGTGGATTCTTACCCTCAACTTTAGCACCACGGATAGCTACGGGCCCCGTTCAGACGGACGAGTTCGTCCATGGTCGGAACAGAGGAGGGGGAGAGAGACAGCTGCGAGGCGCTATTATACTCCATGTTGTAAAACCATACCATTAACCGTGGTGTGAGAGGTATTAAGAGTCAATGCTGGCGAAGGAGCTGCGGTCTGAAGGTCATCGTAAAAATACAATAAATTAAGAACAGAAATGATTTAAAACATCTTTCCAGTGGTTACTAAGCCAGAATCCATCTTCTCGGTTGAAATTGTCTCTGTGCTTGTATATGTGAATGGCCTCATGAACGAATCTCTCATGGTAGCCGGTTGGTTTGCAAAGAACCTCCGTCTTGGAGAAGTCAATGTCATGTGAGCCCACTGAATTATAACAGTGATCTGCCACGGCAGAGGAGTTCGTCCTACCGTGTTTCAAGTCTGCTTTATGTTCGCGGATGCGGTCCGAGATATGTCTTTTGGTTTCTCCAATGTAGCTACTACCACAGAGGCACTTTAGTTTGTAAACGCCCGGGTACTGTATGTCTGGAACAGCATCTTTTACAGATGGAACTAAATCACGGATTTTATGTACTGTGTTGAATCGGACCTGGATCTTGTGTTTATTCAGGATTTTGGAGATCTTTTTAGTGACCCCTGCAATGTAGGGTAAGGTGATGGTTTTGAGTGGCTCCACAAGAGGATCCTTCTTCATGACTGGAGTGATGGCTTTGCGGATTGTGTAGTCGGAGTAGCCATTAGCCCTGAGAGCCTGGTGTACGTGCTTGAGTTCACTGGTAATGTGTTCCTGGTCGGAAATGCAGTAAACCCCATTGAGCCAAGAAGCTCTTTTTTAAAGGAGACTCGGTCAGCAGACAATATCAAAACATCTTCTTTGGTTCTTTCGGTAAAGTCACGTAGAATGAGAATAAAATAATGAATTGATAAAATAAAATAACAATAAAATTCTCACGACGTTTCGGCCACAACACAAGCGGCCTTCGTCAGGTGAAGGGACGAGACTGTCTGGAGGACAGCGCTGGAGCGAACAAAGCCACGCTCAGATCGCGACCTTTAAGCTGTGAGAAAACACAAAGCGCCTTGACAAAGGAATTAGCATAGAATTTAGCATTGAAATAGCTGAGTGATTAGCTTGTGACTGGTCACAGAAATGGCTATGTTAAAGTCACAGCATACACATCCACAGAGGCACCCCTTGACAAAGGAATTAACATAGACTTTAGCATTGAAATAGCTGAGTGATTAGCTTGTGACTGGTCACAGAAATAGCTATCTTCTTTGGTTCTTTCGATAAAGTCACGTAGAATGAGAATAAAATAATAAATTGATAAAATAAAATAACACAATAATATTCTCACGACGTTTCGGCCACAACACATTCTACGTGACTTTACCGAAAGAACCAAAGAAGATGAATCATTGCAGTCACGAAAGCTTTAAATAGAAATAGCTAAGTTAAAGTCAGAGCATACACATTCACAGAGGCACCTAGTACAAATAAAACAGGAGAATTTAGCATTGAAATAACTAGGAGAATTTAGCATTGAAATAACTAAGTGATTAGCTTGTGACTGGTCACAGAAATGGCTATGTTGAAGTCAAAGCCTACACATCTGAACTATTCACAGTAACTGGGTATACACTACACTATATAATGAATACTATATAGTGAACCAATAAAAAACTAAAATATAAATGACCTCAATGTTATCAATAAACTCTGTATATTCTCCAATCAGCTAAGCTACCAACAATTAGTCGTTATATATCACAATGCTATATGGCGGAAAAATGGGTGGATTCTTACCCTCAACTTTAGCACCACGGATAGCTACGGGCCCCGTTCAGACAGACGAGTTCATCCATGGTCGGAACGGAGGAGGGGGAGAGAGACAGCTGCGAGGCGCTGTTATACTCCATGTTGTAAACCATACCATTAACCGTGGTCTGAGAGGTATTAAGAGTCAATGCCAGCGAAAGAGCTGCGGTCTGAAGGTCATCGTAAAATACAATTAATTAAGAACGGAAATGATTTAAAACATCTTTCCAATGGTTACTAAGCCAGAATCCATCTTCTCGGTTGAAATTGTCTCTGCTTGTCTGTGCTTGTATATATCAATGTCATTGACTTCTCCAAGACGGAGCTTCTTTGCAAACCAACCGGCTACCATGAGAGATTCGTTCATGAGGCCATTCACATATACAAGCACAGAGACAATTTCAACCGAGAAGATGGATTCTGACTTAGTAACCATTGGAAAGATGTTTTAAACCATTTCCGTTCTTAATTAATTGTATTTTACGATGACCTTCAGACCGCAGCTCTTTCGCTGGCATTGACTCTAATACCTCTCACATCACGGTTAATGGTATGGTTTACAACATGGAGTATAACAGCGCCTCGCAGCTGTCTCTCTCCCCCTCCTCCGTTCCGACCATGGATGAACTCGTCCGTCTGAACAGGACCCGTAGCTATCCATGGTGCTAAAGTTGAGGGTAAGAATCCACCCATTTTTTCGCCATATAGCATTGTGATATATAACGACTTATTGTTGGTAGCTTAGCTGATTGGAGAATATATAGAGTTTATTGATAACATTGAGGTAATTTATATTTTAGTTTTTTTATTGGTTCACTATATAGTATGCATTATATAGTGTAGTGTATACCCAGTTACTGTGAATAGCTCAGAAGTGTAGGCTTTGACTTCAACATAGCCATTTCTGTGACCAGTCACAAGCTAATCACTCAGTTATTTCAATGCTAAATTATCCTAGTTATTTCAATGCTAAATTCTCCTGTTTGATTTGTACTAGGTGCCTCTGTGAATGTGTATGCTCTGACTTTAACATAGCTATTTCTGTGACCAGTCACAAGCTAATCACTCAGCTATTTCAATGCTAAATTCTATGCTAATTCCAAGGTCAAGGGGTGCCTCTGTGGATGTGTATGCTGTGACTTTAACATAGCCATTTCTGTGACCAGTCACAAGCTAATCACTCAGCAATTTCAATGCTAAATTCTATGCTAATTCCTTTGTCAAAGCGCTTTGTTTCTTCTCACACAGCTTAAAGGTCGCGATCTGAGCGTGGCTTTGTTTGCTCCAGCGCTGTCCTCCAGACAGTCTCGTCCCTTCACCTGATGAAGGCCGCTTGTGTTGTGGCCGAAACGTCGTGAGAATTTGTGTTATTTTATTTTATCAATTTAATATTTTATTCTCATTCTACGTGACTTTACTGAAAGAACCAAAGAAGATGAATCCTTGCAGTCACGAAAGCTTTAAATCGAAATATCAAAACATTCCACAATTTACAGATTAAAAAAACAAATAAACTTATTAAAAGCAAATATGTTCTAAAATTACATTAACACTTGAGCTTTAGTCATTTTAATGATAGTTTAAATGAAGAGAGAGATGGCATATTGGAGATGCCAAGAGGTTCCAAAACTTTGGGGCAGCTGCATTAAATACTTGTTATCCAAATTGCTTGGGAAATCTGGGAACTATAAATAGACAATCAGATGTGCTTCGCAGATTCATATCATTGTCCAAATGGTAATCACAGATCAGTTAAATAAAGAGCAGATTTATGGACAATGGCCAAGAAGGGAGTAGAGATACAGAATGGAATTAGATTGATTTAATTACCCACGAAGCTCTACTAGAGCACATAATTATTTTTAATTACAGTATAGATATTTTGACTAACGGAACCCTGTCATTTAGAAATGATGCTAAAACTAAACTAAACAATTTTCATTTTACCAGGTAAAGCCCCCTGAGCTATATAGCTCTTTTTCAGAAGCAACATGGCCACAAATGATAGTTCAGCGTCGTGGCTTATGTGGAAATTTATAGCAGCCAAATACAGGTGACCCCCAACTTTCGACGGCTCGACTTGCGCCCCCCCGCTCTTATGACCTTTCTTATAATAATTAAGACCCTCACAGTCTTGACCAAAACTCGTGTCTACAACCGCCTAACGACTACTACTGGCGCTGCACTTAGACCAAACGCATCTCTTTTGCAACGCTCTTCACTTTTTTGTGACGCATATGCAGAAAAGTACTTCAGGATGTTCAAATGTAAGTGTTTTTACTGTTTATAAAAGTTATGTTAGGTTACAATAAATTTTTGTTAGGGTTATTTTCATTTATTTTCGTGGTAAATTTGGTACTTATGGTATGTAATGGGTTTCCAGGAACGGAACCCCAACTTATAACATTGCGCTTATGGGAAATAAGGGTTCAACTTCGGAAAGCTCTACTTGCGACCGTCATCCAGGACCTAACTAGGTCGTAGGTTCTAGGGTCGCCTATACTCTGAACACATGTTTCTAAATGTGAAGGGAAAAATCGGAGGACCAGGAGAAAATCCATCCAACCACGGGGAGAACATGCAAACTCCACATGTACAGGTGTCAAGGATCAAAATCACGACCTCCAAAAATACCAGGAGAGGTAGTTAGCATCTCGCCACTAAAGCGATGGACGAACGGACTGGAGGCTGTTGAGTAAAGCAAACCCTTCCTTTTCGCGGGTTTAGCTATCACCGTTTTGCAGTTTCACGCCAAATTAATTGAAGTAAAGTTCACCGATCACGCCCCCTGTGGCAGTTCGACCATTCACGGTTGAACGCGAATTTCCTGTTCGCATCGTTACTGCACTGTTCGCGATGATGCTGTTGCGGAACAACACACCCAGCCGTCTTGTCTCCCAAGCGGCCCATCGCGGGTCCCAGGTCACGTGTTCCCAGCTTCCAGTGAGGTTCAGCCATCCACGATTTTTCTTCCTGTAGTGTACAGTACTGTACTCGGATATGTGTGCTGTAATGTAGACTACACAATTGTTTTTAATTGTATACATTTACCATATATGTTATATTGAATACGAGAAGATATTAATCATATTTTACATTCCACATACTTCTTGTTTAATGTTTGGGTTGATGTAGGGTAACGTAAAACAAAAGGAGGAGGTTTCAAATTATTAACCGTCAACCAAACTCTAGTTTTCCATACAATGCCTTTGAGTTTGCGGATCGCTGATTTTCCGATTGCAGTTAGTTTAAGAAAATAACCAGACCAACGGTGGGCAAGGGTTTGCTGTATGTGTAATTTCATACTGACCATCGCCGTGAGATGCATGCCGTCGCCTAAGTCTCCCCACCCCTCCCCCCGGGTGGTGCGTCCCCGTGTAGTGAAACTGGGGAGCCACCATGCATCACCTCGGCCGGGTTTCAGTTCCTGCTGCTCGACACAGCCTCACAAGTTTGGTACTTCATGTTGCAGTACCTGAACTCCACGGAGGTGAGTATCCGTGTGCATGGGAGAGAGGGTGTCTGTGTGTGCATGGTGGGGAGCGGTCATGGTTAGTGTGCTGCGATATGAACCCGGCAACTCTCTGATTAGCACGGTTGGCTACGGAGGGTAAGAAAGAAGTTCAACATACATACAATGCAGGTTTCAATCCTGCTCACAGTCAACACCAGTGACTATTAACTGAACCGATCCTGGACCTCCCCTAGGTCGACTCAGCTTCAAATGAGTACCTGGTGCTCTGTAAACATTGTCATTTGGGAGAAAAAGGTGGCCGGCCGTGGTGCTGGCCACCCACCCCCTCATGTGTCATACCGACCATTGTAGGTGCTCGCTAACAGTACTTGCTCCTACAGTCTGTGAAGGCTATACGATGAATATTTGGCTTTGTTGGTGTGCATGCATGCATGTATGTGGGGCCGGTGGCTAGTGCACTGCACTATAAACATGGCTACCACAGTTGAATTACTAATGGTGGCTAACATCAATGACGAGTGATATTTCAACCGGAATTGGGTTCCCGTAGGTCGGCTCAAATGAGTAGCTGGTGTGATATGTAAACATTGCCACTGGGTAGACAAAGGTGGCGGGGTGTGGTGCTGGCCACCCACCCCCTTGTGTGCTGTGCCGGCCTTGATAGGTGCTACTCGCAAACAGCGCCCAGCATTCCACACTTCATGTGGGCTCAAAAGTGCAAGTAACCTGGCACAAGCACCGCAGTGACTTCACTTATTTGGAATAGCAGCTGTTGTTGTTTAATCTTGTCTTGTCACTGTTGTCTCTAGACCAGAGGCATGGATTTGGTGGAAATATTGTCCTTCCTGTTTCAACTGAGCTTCTCCACCCTTGGGAAAGTGAGTCCCATACATTGACTTGGAGGTAGAGGGCAGACCCACCCCACCAACACTCGCACAGCCCCCCAGCGATCGGATGAATCCTCACGATTCGGGGGTCAAAAATCCATATAAGAACATTATTTTGCACAGTTTTGTCTGTACAACTCTGTCTTGTTTCTATGGTCTGTCTCATTTGTTCTATCATACGGCAAACCCCTCTCAGGGGTTTAGCTATTGTGGTTTTGCGGTTTCGTGCCAAATTTATTGAGCTACCGTTCGCCGATCGTACCGACACATGATTTAAACAGTAAATAATTATTTACTAATGATTATATGGTGGCCCGAGTGGCACTGCTGTTCCTGTAGGCAAATTTAAAACTCCTTTGTGGAAGCAACGAGTGGATGTAGAGTGTCCTCATTTAACATGGGAGATGTGTTCCTGAAAAATGCCGCGTTAAGCGGAAACAATTTCTCCTCAACGTAATGGTAAAATTTGGCAAAATACACAGTACACACCCACAGCAAGATGGAGGGACAAATAACTGAGGGTACGCAGCCGTGTTACTGTATTATTCCATGTACTGTATCACTACCGTTCAGCCACGCAGCTCAAAAAAGTAGTCCCATTGTCGTCCGCTCAGAATTCATGTTTTAACGGTACACGTTCCGCATTATAACGGTGCACATTTTGCGTCATCCAAAAAGTGTTTTCTGATGGAAAAACCACGTGATAGCAAAAACGTGTTATGAACACCACGCGTTAAGTAAGGACTTACCATGCATTGAACTTTACATTGACAAATATGGCAGTTGAGGTTGTCCGGTAGCTCAGGGTCAGAAACATGCAACCGGTGCTGCTCTAAGATCCTGGATTTAAGGTTCAAGCCCTGGGTTTGCATGTCTCTTGCTCTCAGACGCTTCATAATGGTCGCGTCAGAGACACCGAGCAAGTGATGCAAAAATCCTTGTGGTGTTTCAAATCGGGGTTTTAGCCACCCATGCTCCCACTGGGTTCCCAAGTGTAGCAGGTTGATGCACTCTGGCTCGCAACCATTAACTGCAGTGTGTCACTGTCTCCACGTGTGTAAAACTCTATCTTATGTGTCTCACATGAGCGATAGTGTATTGGTTAGAGCGCTGCTCGATGAACCTGGCGACCTGATTTCGATTCCCTCTCACGGCCAACACGAACACCAGTGATAGCGATTATTTCTACCGGTCCTGGGCCTCCCCTAGGTCGACTTTGCCTCAAATGAGTACTTGGTGCAATGTGTAAACGTCCCTACACGGGAGACAAAGGCGGCCAGGCGTGGTGCTGGCCACCCACCCCCTCATGTGCTGTGTCAGGCTTCATAGGAGCTCACTATCAGCACTTTCCCCAACACGCTGTTAAAGGCTATATTGGGGATCTTTGTCTTTGTGTCTCACTGCATCACTATTGGTTTTTATTTTTGTCTTACCGTGTTTCCGTGCGTGTCGCTGTTTCTCTGTACTTACATTTTGCAGGACTACTCTGTGGAGGGGATGAGTGAGTCATTGCTCAACTTCCTTCAACACCTTCGCGAGTTTGGGATGGTGTTCCAGAGAAAGGTGCCATTGGGGCCAGCTTTAGTGCCCCTATCTTATATATATATTTATATAGCAGTGCCTTAATCCAAGGTTTTTACAATTATGCAATTGTATGTAAGATAGTGGTTAAAATAAAGAGTGGGGTTGATATTAAAAGTGGTGGTGTAGTTATGGTGACAGGAGGACAGGCGGGAGTGGGGAAGGTTGGGGTATGCTTGGTCATAGCTGGGGGTGGGGGCAGGGAGTAGCAGTAGTGAAAGGGGTTGGGGTAGTGATATGTGTTGATAGGCCTGGTCGTAGCTGGGGGGTAGGAAGTAACAGTAGCAGTATGGGTTAGGGGAGAAGAGAATGGGGACTGTTGTAAGGGAGGAACGGAAGCAGGTTCTAGTTAATATCGTTGCTCTGTGTGCTGCAGCGGTAGTTGATTTCAAAGAGAGGAGCAAAACTGGGCGCAGGGCGAGGGAGAGATAGAGAGTGACGGTGGAGACTGAGAGCGTAGAGGTAGTAAGAGATGAGAGAAGCAAAATAAGGGGTGGGCGGGGAAAGACTGTGGTGGTGTTTGTAGACGAGTGAGACATTTAAAAAGACAGCGATAGTTAACAGGAAGCCAGTGGAGTTGGGAAAGTAGAGCAGAAGTGTGAGAATTGTAGGAGGAGGTAAAACATTAGTGGTAACATCGTTAAAGGATTTGTGTCAGTCTCTATCACACAAAGGGGATTGTGGAAATATCTACTTGATGTGGGGTAGTGGATCCCCCCTCTGTCAATAATCATCTTATTTTATATAACGCCTTAGCTTAGGAGCTCTATGACAGAGTTTAGAAGCGGCAACAAAAATAGAGTGATTTAGATGGCAAGGGTGTACAAGTGCCGAGCGACCATAGCAGAGGGAATATGGGGTCACAAAAGGGCTCTTGGGAGGGATGGAGTCGAGGGGCAAGGGGAGGGAAGAGGAAGGAAATGGGCAATGGAGAAGAGGTGAGGCTTTGAGAGAGGAACAGAAGGAGGTTAAGGAGGGGAACTGCTCAATCTGCAGGGGAAGATGATTCCAGTGGAGGGTGCAAGGAGGGAGAAGGACCAAAAACGGGATTTGGCACAGGGAGGAGGAGGAGGGACAGAGAGATGGAAGATTGTGAACAAATATGAGGGGGAGCATAAAAAGGGGTGAGATAGGCGAAACAAGGCAGGGAAAGGCTGTGGACAGATATATAGATGAGAGTAAGGTGTTTTAAAAGGCGTGGGCCTTGGTGTGATGTCTAAACATTGCCACTAGGGAGACAAAGGCGGTCAGGCTTGGTGCTGGCCACCTACCCCCTCGTGTGGCGTGCCGGCCTTCATAGGTGCTGTTCGCTAACAGTACTTGCTCCAAGTCTGTTAAGGGTATACGGGGGAGGGGGGGGGGTATCTTTGTCTTGTGTAGCATCCTCTGCTCGCACGGTGTGCCCAAATGTACGTCCCTCTTGAACCTCTCCATGTGGTGTCGTCAGCTGCTGCTATGACTGTTGCCGCTTCCGTTGCTGCCGCTACTCTGCTGTAGTTTGAGGCCATGCTGTTCCTTACAGCGCAAGTCTCGCCGCTACTACCCAACCCGTCTCGCAATCAACCTCGCCTCAGGAATCTCCCAGGGCAGCACGGACGTTCACCAGCAAGGATACCTCGTCGTGGAAACCAACTACCGAGTCTACGCTTACACGGGTACAGAGCACGCACCTAGCCTGGCACGAGCCGCAGTGATGGCGCCGTCACTCGGTGGTGAATGGCGACCACTGTTGTAACCGTTTTGTTTGTTGGGTGTGTGTGTGTGGTTTATGTTGGGGAAAGTGCTGTTCGCAAGTAGCAGCACCTTTCAAGGCCGGCACGGCACACGAGGGGGTGGGTTGCCAGCACCACGCCTGTTTTCATTTGCTTCCCGAGTGGCGAACGTTTACACACTGCAACTAGGGAGTTACTTGTGCTGTGTGTAAAATTCGCCACTAAGGAGACAAAGGTGGCCGGGCAGACATGGTACATGCCACCCACCCCGTTGTGTGCCATGGTGGCCTTCATAGGCACGACTCGCTAACAGCACTATCCCCATGAGTCTGTTATAAATGCTAATAGGGGTGATCTTATCTTTGTGTGTGGCTGTCTTAGACTCGGAGCTACAGGTGGCCCTGGTGGCTCTGTTCTGTGAGATGCTCTACCGCTTCCCCAACCTCGTGGTGGCGCAGGTGACGAGGGAGAGCGTGCAGCAGGCCATTGCTAACGGCATCACGGCTGAACAGGTGAGACCGGGCACACGCGCACGCAGAGACCGGGCACACGCGCACACAGAGACATGAGTACACACGCACACAGAGACAAGGGCACACGCACACACAGAGACATGGGTATACGCTCACACAGACATGAGTACATGCACACACAGAGACATGGTTACACGCACACAGAGACGGGTAGACTCACACAGACACAGTTACACGCACACAGAGACACGGGTACACATACACAGTGCGCATTAGTACTACAGTACCAGTACTACAGTAACAGCTGCCAGCAGTACGCAAAAACACAGTGTGAACGACACGCGTAAAATGGGGAATTACTGTACACGCATTCAGACGTGCGCACATTCAATGTGGTTACTCGCGGATTTTCCTCTTAACTTGCTCTCGAGTTTTTGACTTTAACTTTTAACCCTAAGGCGGCTTAGTCTTACTCACTTTGCATTATTGCATATATTGATATTTGTTTATAATTTTCGATTTAAAGCTTTCGTGACTGCAATGATTCATCTTCTTTGGTTCTTTCGGTAAAGTCACGTAGAATGAGAATAAAATAATAAATTGATAAAATAAAATAACACAATAATATTCTCACGACGTTTCGGCCACAACACAAGCGGCCTTCATCAGGTGAAGGGACGAGACTGTCTGGTAGGACAGCGCTGGAGTGAAAGAGCCACGTTCAGATCACGGCCTTTAAGCTGTGTGAGAGGAACAAAGAGCCTTGACAAAGTAATTAGCATATAATTTAGCATTGAAATGGCTGAATGATTAGCTTGTGACTGGTCACAGAAATAGCTATGTTAAAAGTTAAAGCATACACATCCGCAGAGGTACCCCTTGATAAAGGAATTAGCATAGAATTTAGCATTGAAATAGCTAAGTTAAAGCATACACATCCGCAGAGGCACCCCTTGACAATGGAATTAGCATATAATTTAGCATTGAAATAGCTGAGTGATTAGCTTGTAACTGCTCACAGAAATAGCTTCGTTAAAGTCAGAGCATACACATTCACCGAGGCACTTAGTACAAATCAAACAGGAGAATTTAGCATTGAAATAACTAGGCGAATTTAGCATTGAAATAACTGAGTGATTAGCTAGTGACTGGTCACAGAAATGACTATGTTGAAGTCAAGGCCTACACATCTGAGCTATTCACAGTACTATATAGTGAACCAATAAAAAACTAAAATATAAATTACCTTAATGTTATCAATAAACTCTATATTCTCCAATCAGCTAAGCTACCAACAATAAGTCGTTATATATCACAATGCTATATGGCGAAAAAATGGGTGGATTCTTACCCTCAACTTTAGCACCACGGATAGCTACGGGCCCCGTTCAGACGGACGAGTTCGTCCATGGTCGGAACAGAGGAGGGGGAGAGAGACAGCTGTGAGGCGCTATTATACTCCATGTTGTAAAACCATACCATTAACCGTGGTGTGAGAGGTATTAAGAGTCAGTGCTGGCGAAGGAGCTGCGGTCTGAAGGTCATCGTAAAATACAATTAATTAAGAACAGAAATGATTTAAAACATCTTTCCAGTGGTTACTAAGCCAGAATCCATCTTCTCGGTTGAAATAGTCTCTGTGCTTGTATATGTGAATGGCCTCATGAACGAATCTCTCATGGTAGCCGGTTGGTTTGCAAAGAACCTCCGTCTTGGAGAAGTCAATGTCATGTGAGCCCACTGAATTATAACAGTGATCTGCCACGGCAGAGGAGTTCGTCCTACCGTGTTTAAAGTCTGCTTTATGTTCGCGGATGCGGTCCGAGATATGTCTTTTGGTTTCTCCAATGTAGCTACTACCACAGAGGCACTTTAGTTTGTAAACGCCCGGGTACTGTATGTCTGGAACAGCATCTTTTTACAGATGGAACTAAATCACGGATTTTATGTACTGTGTTGAATCGGCCCTGGATCTTGTGTTTATTCAGGATTTTGGAGATCTTTTTAGTGACCCCTGCAATGTAGGGTAAGGTGATGGTTTTGAGTGGCTCCACAAGAGGATCCTTCTTCATGACTGGAGTGATGGCTTTGCGGATTGTGTAGTCGGAGTAGCCATTAGCCCTGAGAGCCTGGTGTACGTGCTTGAGTTCACTGGTAATGTGTTCTTGGTCGGAAATGCATTGGGCTCTGGTATAGAGTCTTGATGAGGGAGTTCTTCTGGGATGGATGGTGGTGGGAATCCGGTTTCAAGTAATCATCTGTATGGGTAGCTTTCCTGTAGACAGAGTGGCTCATTGAACCATCATGTCTCCTTTTAATTAAGACATCCAAAAAGGGTAGTTTGCCATCTTTTTCGACCTCCATGGTAAATCTGATGGCTGGGTGTATGGAATTGATGTGGTCGCGGAATTGGTCTAGAGCAGGCTGGCCATGTGGCTAAAACAATGTCTACATCGGATTGGGAACATGTAGACAATATGACTACCTCTTCGGCTGCCACTATGTCGAACAAATGTAGGGACAATTTGATTTCCAAATTCAATCACCTCTCCAGCAAAAAATCGGATCCACACACCGAAAAGATAGACGTCAACAAAGTCGTAATTAATCGCAGTAACCATTTCTGATGGTCTGAAATCCGTTTTAGCTAAAGGTCTAAACTTTGCTGTCACACCGAGACACTTACCGGTTAATGATATCATTGCCCATGTCGACGTTGCACTCAAGGGCTTGAGTCACATCTCTGCAGACGTAGCAAGATCTGAAATCGCTGCAACCCTCAAAAACGCTAAGTTGCCACCCAGCAACATCAGCAAAGACGAACGTTTTGAATTATCTCAATTAAAAAAGAGGTATGATATTGTCGTCCTCTCAGCCGACAAAGGCAATGCCACTGTCATCATGGACAAAACAGAATATAACAACAAAATTCAAGAACTACTCAACGATGGCAGCTATACAAAAATAAAAAGAGATCCCACCAACAGCCTGGTCACCAAAACGAACAAAATCATCTCTGATTCAACAGCATTAATTGATGAGATCAAACAGTTCTCGTTGAAACCCTCTGCTGCCAGGCCACCAAGATTTAATGGCCTTCCAAAGATACACAAAGAAGATACACCCCTTCGTCCCATCGTCTCTACTATCAACTCCCCCACCTACAAACTGGCACGTTTTCTTGCTGATATACTGCGACCTTTCACTGGAAAACCACCTCTGCGGTACTAAATTCTACTCACCTGGTATCGACAATCAAAGGCATTTCCCTGTCCCCGAACGACCTGCTTGTCAGTTTTGATGTGGTATCCTTGTTCACCAAAGTCCCGGTACCTGACACCATCGCTATCATTGAAGACCTGGTTCATCAAGGACTGCATACTGATGTACCCCCCCTGGTGAGACATTGCTTAACCAACACATACTTCACCTGGAATGGAACTTTCTACAAACAAACTGAGGGCACCCCAATGGGCTCGCCCCTATCTCCGGTTGTAGCCAACGTATTCATGGAAAAATTTGAAACTGACGCCATCCAGACTGCCACTCTACGCCCGACCTTATGGAAGAGGTACGTTGATGACACCTTTGTCATCTGGCCACATGGCCAGCCTGCTCTAGACCAATTCCACGACCACATCAATTCCATACACCCAGCCATCAGATTTACCATGGAGGTCGAAAAAGATGGCAAACTACCCTTTTTGGATGTCTTAATTAAAAGGAGACGTGATGGTTCAATGAGCCACTCTGTCTACAGGAAAGCTACCCATACAGATGCTTACTTGAAACCGGATTCCCACCACCATCCATCCCAGAAGAACTCCCTCATCAAGACTCTATACCATAGAGCCCAATGCATTTCCGACCAGGAACACATTACCAGTGAACTCAAGCACGTACACCAGGCTCTCAGGGCTAATGGCTACTCCGACTACACAATCCGCAAAGCCATCACTCCAGTCATGAAGAAGGATCCTCTTGTGGAGCCACTCAAAACCATCACCTTACCCTACATTGCAGGGGTCACTAAAAAGATCTCCAAAATCCTGAATAAACACAAGATCCAGGTCCGATTCAACACAGTACATAAAATCCGTGATTTAGTTCCATCTGTAAAAGATGCTGTTCCAGACATACAGTACCCGGGCGTTTACAAACTAAAGTGCCTCTGTGGTAGTAGCTACATTGGAGAAACCAAAAGACATATCTCGGACCGCATCCGCGAACATAAAGCAGACTTGAAACACGGTAGGACGAACTCCTCTGCCGTGGCAGATCACTGTTATAATTCAGTGGGCTCACATGACATTGACTTCTCCAAGACGGAGGTTCTTTGCAAACCAACCGGCTACCATGAGAGATTCGTTCATGAGGCCATTCACATATACAAGCACAGAGACAATTTCAACCGAGAAGATGGATTCTGGCTTAGTAACCACTGGAAAGATGTTTTAAATCATTTCTGTTCTTAATTAATTGTATTTTTACGATGACCTTCAGACCGCAGCTCCTTCGCCAGCATTGACTCTTAATACCTCTCACACCACGGTTAATGGTATGGTTTTACAACATGGAGTATAATAGCGCCTCGCAGCTGTCTCTCCCCCTCTGTTCCGACCATGGACGAACTCGTCCGTCTGAACGGGGCCCGTAGCTATCCGTGGTGCTAAAGTTGAGGGTAAGAATCCACCCATTTTTTCGCCATATAGCATTGTGATATATAACGACTTATTGTTGGTAGCTTAGCTGATTGGAGAATATAGAGTTTATTGATAACATTAAGGTAATTTATATTTTAGTTTTTTTATTGGTTCACTATATAGTACTGTGAATAGCTCAGATGTGTAGGCCTTGACTTCAACATAGTCATTTCTGTGACCAGTCACTAGCTAATCACTCAGTTATTTCAATGCTAAATTCGCCTAGTTATTTCAATGCTAAATTCTCCTGTTTGATTTGTACTAAGTGCCTCTGTGAATGTGTATGCTCTGACTTTAACGTAGCTATTTCTGTGACCAGTTACAAGCTAATCACTCAGCTATTTCAATGCTAAATTCTATGCTAATTCCTTTATCAAGAGGTGCCTCTGCGGATGTGTATGCTTTAACTTTTAACATAGCTATTTCTGTGACCAGTCACAAGCTAATCATTCAGCCATTTCAATGCTAAATTATATGCTAATTACTTTGTCAAGACTCTTTGTTCCTCTCACACAGCTTAAAGGCCGTGATCTGAACGTGGCTCTTTCACTCCAGCGCTGTCCTACCAGACAGTCTCGTCCCTTCACCTGATGAAGGCCACTTGTGTTGTGGCCGAAACGTCGTGAGAATATTATTGTGTTATTTTATTTTATCAATTTATTATTTTATTCTCATTCTACGTGACTTTACCGAAAGACCCAAAGAAGATTTGTTTATAACTTCGTCTTTGTAAAGATATCGTCCATTATTATAGAATTGTAATTCTACAGTAGATTATTTTTCTTAACACTAAGCCTAACATTAATCCTCACCCTAACCGAATCCCCATCTCTAACAACAAACCTTTCGTCTAACCACAGCACTAGCCATACAGCCAATGCTATCCAGAAATCTCAAATTCATTTAAAACCCATAACACTTGTAACATGAATAAGCCTAATGCACACACACAGAGGGATAATGCAACCTTCCTTGAATCTGTCAATGCAGATTATCCACTTCTTGAGGACGCATGCCCACCCAGAAATGATGAAGCAGGTGAGTGCACACAGGGGGGATGGGTACAGCACAGTGGTACAGGGATCGCCTCTTCATGAGAACCAAGAGTAAAGCCCATTGAGCTAAGAAGCTCTCTTTCAAGGGGGAGACTTAGCTGGCAGACAACATCAAAGCTTTCTACAGTTACAGATTTAAAAAACAAACTTATCATAATTGTTGTAAAATTACATTCGTCACAGATTTTTAGGATTTCCTAACGGTAATAACCACAGGTCAGACAAATAAAGGGCAATAACCTTATAAATAAAAATATCCCTGCGGTGAAAATGTCTTCTCACATCCAAGGATATTTCCCAGCCATGGCACAGAGGAGGTTACAGTCATGCGTCCTGCTGTATGGAGCATCCACTGCGACTCCACCCAGCATCAGCATTTCCACTACCACCACATACAACCACCATCATCATTAACTTGCCCGATGACTCAGCGGTAGAGCGAGCGGCTTATAATCGCAAGGTTGCAAGTTCTAACCCCGGTTGGAGGTTCACTCAGCCCATCACCCTCCGGGGTTTGATAAAATGGGTACCAACTTTGTGGGTTGTGGAGAAGTCAACAGCGGTTGTCCTATAGAGAGTCTCGCCCCTGCCATAGGAATGCGGAATCACAGTTACCACCATCACCATAATTACCACTCACTACAATCATCATAATCATCATCTTCCATCCAGGGACAATGAAATGAGTATCATCGTCACATAGTCAACGGTGGTCATCTAGCATAGAAAATCTGATTCTTGCCATGGAGATGTGGAATTTTCATCGATGGCTCTAGGCCACCTAGAACATGAGCACCAGAGTTGTCGTTGTCTTTGTAGACGCCTGTGCTGCCACCAACCATCACAGACCAGATCAGACTGTGGGAGATGGAACGAGACCGACTCGTCTTCACCGAGGGTAACGCCCTCCCGACTACTGATGTTTGCTACACACGGATTGCTGTACACTACTCACTACACACGGATTACTGTACACCAATCACTATACATAGATTAAGTTACACCAATCACTACTCTCATAGATAGCTACCCGTGCATACTACTCCCAGATCACTGCACACAAAATACATACCACCTATAGATTACAAATGCAAATTACCATATGTACATTGCTACTCATGGAATTTGATTGCACGAATCACTCCTCACACTTGTGCAATGTGCATGCTGTATGTGTAGCAGTTAGCGTGCTGCACTACCAATCCAGCGACCCGGGTGTGATTTACACTCATGGCCAACACCAGTGACGATTTCTGAACTGGTTCTAGGCCTCCTCTAGGTCGACTCAGACTCAAATGAGTACCTTTGAAAACATAACCACTGGGAAGACAAAGGCACTGGGCGTGGTGCTGGCCACCCACCTCCTCGTGTGCCGTGCTGGCCTTCATAGGTGCTCACTAAGAGCACTTTCTCTAAAAGTCTCCTAAGGCTATTCGGGGAATCTTTTGTCTTATCTGTACACATGCCTTGTGTGTGTGTTCTATACATGTCCTGTTTGTGTGTATGCTGTACTCGTGCTGTGTGTGTACGCTGTACTCCAGGCGTGCTGTACAGCCAGTTCCTGTCTCAGGCGGACTACGAGGTGCTGTGCGTGCGGGCGAAGGAGCTGGGGGTGCTACAGTGGGAGTGTGCTGCTCGCAGGCTCATGGTGGTCACTCCTGCCGGGCACACGGACGTCAAGAGGTTCTGGAAGAGGCAGAAGAACTCTTGAGGGGGAGAGCGTATACACACGCATGCGCACGTGTATACACACGCGTGCGCGTGTATACACGCATACACGTGTATATACGCACATGTACATTTACGGTATATGTAAATAATAAAAAGACACAAAGTCCATCTCTCCCAAGTAAATGCAAATTATTTTTTATTCATTGGCTCATTTATCGGAGTCTTCTCTGATATAAATACAAAGATGCCCTGCATAGCTTTTCGTAGATTGTTGGGGCAAGTGCTGTTAAGGAGCAATTATGAAGGCCAGCACGACACACGAGGGGGTGACTGGCCATAACCACGTGCACTAACCACTGCACTACCATTCCTCATGATATGAATACTCCGATACACACGTACAAACTTCCTCACGTCACTAATTGGTGATGCCCCCACAGTGCTGATTACAAGCTAGGTACACATTGAAGTCTCAGACTTGCTGGCAGGAGGTCCCGCACCTCCAATTAGCACAGTTGGCTATGTACGGTGCGAAAGAAGTTCAACATACGTACAGACCCAGGTGTGAGGGGTGGTTAAGTGAGATGACTGGCAGATGCATCACCACCTGTGCCCCTTACTGTACCAGCTTACCGGCGCTCCGCTCATTGTGAGCGTTGCTCCTTGGCCTCGCATCGTTGCTGGAAGGTGATAATCTCTAACTGCCTGGTAGCGACCTTCACGAGCCTCCTTCATAGAGGCCGACCTAGACACTGCTGGTACCAGTCTTCGGCAAGTCCAATCAGCTCCACATCCTGTACCATATCAGTTCATCTCTAGCCCGTGCCGCTCACCCACCAATCCACTAACCCACCTACTCACCTACCCACTCACCCATCAGCCCATCTCTTCTTAAGCCCATGTTGCCTCCTATTTAGCCCCCTCTAGCCAACCAGACAGCAACTGCTGGGCTGTGTGGTGACTTGACATGCAGGCTACATGACCCAGCCCAACACATTCCCCCTTTTCAGGAGGAGCCCACTGATGGAGGGGCCCACTGATAACACTGTCAAGTTCTATCAAATATCTCTGAACTTGTACCTACTCACCACACCCACTTACCACGCTGCAGGTCACAACAACTCGCGCACCATACATTGTACAGAACCATTCCTAGCGTGCATGATCTGATGCGTGTGTATTCTGTGGAGTTGATATTAATAGATGTATCTTTACATCCCTAAAAACATTGAGATGTGTTTCTATGATGTGAGTGGATTTCTGGAATGATATTGTTATTTTTGTTAATTAAAATGTTTTTATTCATTCATGGCCACTTTATTCAAATCTTGCGCACAAAAACGCATTCACGTGGTTTTATCAAATGGCAAAACTACGCTGGAGACCAACTCATCCACACCAAGTTCAATCGCCACACTGCGGATTACAACCACTCACCCACTCACCCTGCAAGTCGCAACCACCAAATGTAATAAACTAAAATAGAGACTCGGAGATAGACTCATAGAGACGCATAGAGACTCCATGCTGTGTAGCACCCTGGTCTGCCTGGATCCACTTGCCCAATGGGTGTCAATATCTGCATGAAGTTTCGTATCGCTTCCTGCACAGATGTTCAGTGTACGTCACAAATGATAATTTTGGGACTTGATTTCAGTTCACTTCCTCAAATTTCAATCTGCGCAGGAAAAACATTGTAAAATCCAAATGGCTGGAGGTAAGTGGTAGGCCTTCGTGCAGTGGTTGTTTGGTCTAAGAACAGTTTTGATTCTACGGGCAGTGTTGGGTCTGTGGGCTATGGACATTGTAGGGTTTACAGGCATTTTCTCAATGGGCGGTGTTGAGCAAATATGCAAATGTTTGAGTGGTGGGTGGGTTTTTTTAGTTGTCAAGCTACAATTAAGAGGAAGCGCCCACTTGATTAGCGCTTGCGCTCTCATCTCTACAGCCATGAGGTCCAGCGAGACGGTGGTGTTCATTGCGCTGGTGGTGGTTACCGGGGTCCACCTGCACCAGCCCGCTGGTGAGTTTGGCTGCCATGCGACGGGCATTTACACTGCTCTCACGCGTTTTTTGCGTTACGTCTGGAACTCTCACGCTCGCTGTGGGTTCCAAGGCTGTGTTTATGGTCTCGTGGGTCCGGGTCTATTATGTGGTTAAATCAGGTGTATGGGTTCGTAGCCTAAGTTTGTGGGTTCGTAGTCCGAGTATGAGGATTTTAAAACCGGTTGCTGCAGATGGTAGGGTGCTGATGGTGCAGCTTGTAGGGCATTCATTGTGAACACGAGAGGGGACAAGAAATGAGAGGAAAGATAAGGTGGGGCAAGGCCATGTAGAAATTAAAGATGAATAACTTTTAATTCTTCGTAGCACATTTGCAATGTCAGCCATAAATGTGATTGTATTTGCAATGTCAGCCATGCGTGTGCTTGTCTTTGCAATGTCAGCCATTGTGATTGTATTAATGGGGGTTATTTCTCTCTTCTCTCACCCCTTGTCTGTGCGTGATTGGGAGCAGGAGAGACTCACAGTGTCTGGCTACCGTGTAGAAGCCATGCCATTCATCAATATTCAGTGTCCTGGTATTTTACAAATGACCAACACAAATTCAACGTGTTGTACCAAACAAGCAGCAGCAGTGCGTCTGTGCATTCTCTATTCACAAACAGGGCATCCGTGCCAGAGCGTGCATTCGAAACCGGCAACTTTTCGCTGTTGCTCTCATCGGCTAAGTTTGAAGATGCGGGGAGATATACTTGCTATGTGAACAGAAAATTTACTTGTGAAGTTGCTTTGTTGGCCAGCAAAGGTATGGTATGAGCGTGCTTTGCAACGCAATGATACATCAGATCATCAAACCAGAATCTTTAGATTGGAGGAATCCGATTTACTATGCAGCTCTTTTTCACACCGCCAACTCGCGTGGAGGTGAGAGATGTGGTAAAATGTCAGTACCCACGGACAAAACCAGAGCTGTGTTCACGTAATACGGCGCGATTTCATAGAATGTTTTACCTTTAACCTGGCAAGAATACAGATGTTCAAACACCATGTAGACACCTGCAAGGCTGCATAAAATCTGCATTCACCACACATCATACTTGTGGTAAAACATGCAAACAAACACTATTTAGTAATATATGCATTGTCTCTGAAAGTGATTGGCCTCCATGAGAGCCTCAGCCTTCTTCATGGCTTGACCCTGCACCAGTGTTAGACCAGAGAACGCCAAAAGGCGAAACGCACAAAGGCAATTTAAATATGAAAGTATTGATAGCTCGGGTTGAGCAGTTATATCTCCACAGCTGCTCAATCTGAAACAGTACAATATACTGACATGTTTCTGTTTACACTTGTATTTATATAAATGTTAGGTGTAACAGTAATTCAAATCAATATAAAGTGAGAGATGTGACGAGTGAAAAAGATGAGGGAGTGAGATGACGCTCCGCACACAAAGATGCCAAAACAAAGACTGAAGAAGAGGCAGGCACGCCGTTTTACTGGTAGGAACCTCCTGGTTAAACCAGCCTACAGGGGATTATTGTGTCCGTCCGTCGTGCATTCAAAAATGGGAGGGGTGGAGCTGAGTGGGGAGGGGCTGGTCACCCCGTGGTGCCCTTATAGAACTCAACGTTTAACCGACTCACGCCAGCTTGTGCCCGCCCTCAGTCGGGCATATTTGCGGGATACACCACGCCGCCGTTGACCCTGGCCATTGACCGAGCAACCCAACGTTCCTACAAGCTCCCTCCGCAGGAATGTGTTCACAGCACGCATCACTCCTACCAAGGCCGTAATTATAATATATATTGGGGGGGACACTTCCCCCGCAATATTCAAATATGCTCAAAATGCCCCCCCAATATATTGCTATAAAAATAAAATTTGCTATGCTATGTAAATAAAAACAATTTGCTAAACCTTGGCCACAATATCTGGACTTGTCTTCATATAACAATGCATAGATTTATGTTGACATGATTGTGGCTATGGTTGTACTTAATGAACCCCGAATCTCTGCCATTACATACAATGAAATAAGAAAATGTAAAAAATAAAAAAAACAGCAATGTAATACAATACACTCTTAGACATTGTAACAAAAATAAGTCCATCCAATGTGTTCGTGAATTTTTAATATTTTAGGCAGGAAATGGCAAGAAATTAGTTTTCAAATTTACATTTTTTTTCTGGGTTGGGACCCCCAGGGAGATTTGGTCCCCCCCAATGTTGACTCCATGGCTACGGCCTTGACTCCTACAGTATCAGTACTACAGTATCAGTACCACAGTATCAGTACTACAGTATCAATATCACAGTAGCAGTACTGATTAACACGTAGCAGGCTTTCGCGACCAATATCCATAAGAGGTTTTTTCTGGGTTAGATCGCATGTGTCGTTAAAACCCGCCACCACCAACTAGTAAGGGTTGTCACGTAAACAGAACATGCCAACTCGTCACAGTATAGCACACCAGTGTGTTGGAGAGCCAAGCCACAACATTTACAATATCAGTTTTCCAGGACGACAGTACCAGCTCCCAACTTGACCAAACAATGCTTCCAACACCCACGGCGCTCAGAACAAGTAGTCCGTCACACGCTAGACACATCGCATTATAGTGGGAGTGTTGCGCGTTAATCGAAAATCGTGCCATAGAAGAAACGCCGCGTTGAAGCGAAAATGCGTTGTGAGAACTCCATGAATAAAACGGGGGGGGGGGGGGTTACTGCTCAGTATTATTTGCAAATGCACAATTCTGTCTTTCTGCAGTCACCACCAGGGCAAAAAACCCTGTCCGTGTGGGCTCCACCATCACTTTGATCTGTGAAATATCCACAAAGCCACGTGGAATTATTTACTCCAGGAATCGTGATGGCGTTTATTGGTATCATGATGGAACCGTTCAGTCCTCCATGACGAAGAGAAGCAACCGGTTCACGTGTCTCAAACACAACACGGGCTCTTGGACCTGTAAACCTCGCAACAGAGGCAACGCAGAAATCGCATATTTTGAACATTACCTTGACGTGTCCGGTAAGTTTTACGTTACTCAGCCAGTGCATTTCATTCATGAATTAATAGGCTTTACCCGGCAATGATACAGCAAGTGTTAAGATGTTAAAAGACCAAATCGACACCTTTCGCAAGGCCTCATCAAGTCTGCATTAATCACACATGCTTGTGTTAAGACTTGCAAATATACATGCTTTGATGATGCATTGTCCTTAGAACTGATTGGCCTGCACCAGAGCTACAGTCTCGTTTATGGCCTTGTATCTGCAAGAGTGTTAGACCAGAGATAACCCCAAAAACGCGAACAATACTAAGGCCATGCAAATATCAACAACTCCTACCGAATCTTGACTTCAAGCTTTCGTGACTGCAATAATTCATATTCTTTGGGTATTTTGGTAAAGTCACGTAGATAGGTTGAAAGAAAATGACAAAAAACGACGTTTTTATCACAACACAAGCGATCGTCAGCAGGAGACGATCGCTTGTGTTGTGATCGAAACGTATTTTTTGGTTATTTTCTTTCAACCTATCTACGTGACTTTACCGAAAGACCCAAAGAATAACTCCTAACGAGTCTGCAACATAACAGGAGTTTGTGAATGCTGGAAAGACCACACTTAAACGAAGTTTCCAAACTGCTGCTCTGCATTATTTCGGGCCCGGATTATGATGGTAATGAAGACGATAATATAAATATTTTGTAAACTGTATTTTTCAGATCCACCAATGACCATGAATACACCCGTTGATGCAAGCATCTGGAAAACGACACACGAGGTTCCGTCCATCAGCACGGCTCCCGTCTCCTCCTCCTCGCTCTTCACTTCCCCTCCCAGCAGCAGCAGCACGACGCCTCCCGTCTCCTCCTACCCCGACTCCGCAGCCACCGGGACTGTGTCCGCTGCCTTGGTGGCCGCGGCGGTGGCCCTCCTCTCGATCGCCCTGCTCGCCGCGCTGGGGACCGCATGCTTCTTCTTACGCCGCACGCGAGGTACCCCCACGCCTCCAGCAGCAAGCGCCCTCCGTTATTACTCCTGAGAGTACGCCAAGGACACCGCTGATCAGTTTAACAAGCAGTAGGCTTTCGCGACCAGTATTATTATTCATAATAAAGGTTTTTGGGTTAGATCGCGTTATTTTCACACGAAGGACGCATTCACGCAAGCACCCGATGCTCCGTTTTGAAGTTTTAAAATGAAACATCTTTAAATTGTGTTATGTTTTGAATCAGATACTTTTATTTCCTCATTAAAAAGTTTATATAATTTTACATCTGGAAGACTTAATTGAAAACGACATTTCGTGTGAATTCTCTCGTTAAGTAAATGGCCTTGTTGGGGGTTCTGTTCGATGCGGACTTTCACCTGGTTGGGATTGCGGGATCGAGATAAGGCGACACAGAGCTGGCCGTGCGAGAAGACCGCCGTCTGCAGATCGATTCCAACGTGATCGAACGTCTGTCCATGCGCCTCCGTCATTCATGCAGGGGTCGCATAGGTTTGCAGCGCCCCCTGCATGAAAACGACGGAAAGTGCAGCGTTAATCACATAGATAAAGTTGTGCACTTATATCAGAGTATGTGTCGCAACCCTCCACCACCCGACACGGCCAATCAGTAAAAAAAGTGTCACGTTGACAAAAGACAAATATTTCACTACTTTAGCCCACCGGTGTGTTGAAGAGTGGATCCATAACATTTACAATTTGAGTACGGCGTTTCGCTGGAAATTACATCCTGCATCATCGGGTGATTTGCCAGAATAGTGACGCCATCCACCTGCTTCCGGTCATAAATAGTGCAGGATGACGTCATCATTGTTGACCCCCATCAGGATTCGAGATCAGAGGCGGGGGTGTATGCAATTACGTAATAGATCAGTAATCAGCCACTTAGCATGTGATGTTAGGGAGACTGCCCCCCGTCCCCCCCTTCTCCCGTGACCCACCGTCCTCCTGCTCTCCCCCCTTCGCTGCTGCTCCTCGGGGCACGATGTAAACAGCTGCACTGACCAACTCGCAGATACGCCGCGGTGCCCCTCGTACACGCCAACCACGAGCTGCGCTACGGCGAGAGTGCCCACGCGTACAGAACACACGGGGCACCACAACGCACAGGCTCACGGTTAACGTGCACGGCGAACGCGCACGCACTGGCAAAATATACTCTAGCGCGCAAACACAGGGCACTCCACCGAACAGTTGGATGTAAATACAATGCGCCCCGGCGATCCGACTCACGACACCACACCCTCCTCTCCGCACTCACAGAGACAACACGACACGGTTTATACTCTACTGACGATTTATTCCCCGCGAATTAACAAACTAAACTACACGTGTCAGTGCGGACCAGCAGGACAGGTCTAACCTATCTCTCTACGGTCTGATACTCAATTGGCCTGTCCGCTCGCTATTCTCCCTCTCTCTCTCGGAATTTCTCCCCTTGCCTTACCTCTTCTCCTCGTACTTACGGTCCGACCTCGCCGTGTTAGAGGTCGCAGAAAGATGATGCTGTACGTGGCGTTGGCTGGGAACTGAATCTGGCTGCTCTCTGACCCGTCTCATGGACGTGCGAGTAACAGCGAGATGACAACTCCTCGATCCCTCTCTCCAGTGGATCCCCAGAGAAAAGACCCCGTGCTTTCCAAAATCGTCCCTTTTTATGCTCAGCTTCAAAACCTGCGCGCCGCCGTCCCGCCGGCCCCTTATCCAATCGGCAGCCTCCCCTCTGACGCCCCGCCCCTTCCCTCCCCTATTGTTTGCAGACCTTAAAGCGTAATCTGCTCCGCCCGTTTACAGACCTTAAAGCGTAATCTGCGCCGCCCCGTCCCCCGCCTGCCTGCCGTTGCGTATGCCTTTGGGCATTTCCTCACTGCGATTCTCAGTGAGTTCGCCGTGGTCATTCAATTTTAAGATAATCCACGGCGCCGCAGTGTCATTCGGCCTGGGAGGGGTTCTGCCAATTCTCTGGCCCTGAGAAACCGTGGAGCACCCCCACGAGGGGGTCTCTCGGGTAAAAACTCAGGGGCAGGTGACCCCTCCACACAAGGCCCTAGGTGAGTGCGTGTGTGTGTGTTTATGTGGGGGGTGGTGGGGGGAGCGTTGCGACGGGAGCCGGGTGGCTTCTCTGTTGCAGCAGCACCGCCAGCACAGCGGCGGCCCCGGTCTCGGCGGAGCGGCTTCGCTGTCGTGACAACACAGTGACGCACCTGTAAGGAATTGCAATGTGTTGTGTATTACTTAATAATATGCTTCCAGGCTGCGCTGAGTCTATAGCTATCAAAGCGATTACAATTATTTGAATTCTTCTCAATTTCAATTGATTCTCTCACTAATATTGGCCAGTAATAATTAATTCTGCATAACACTTCAACGTTATCAAAATAAATTGAATGCCCTTGTTGGCAAGCATGCTCTGCCACTGCTGACAGCTGTGTTTGAGATCATTTAATGTTCCTTTGGTGTTCTTTTAGTCTTACGCTAATGTGACATCCCATCTGTCCAATATATCACTCACCGCATAACCAATTCGATATACACCTTCTGTTGATAACTTCGGTAATTCATCTTTAGTACAAGACACTAGTTTTTGAATTTTGTGTACTGTACCAAATCTCACTTTAATTTTTTGCTTTATAATTTGCCAGTAACTCCCGAGATGTTTGGTATTTTAATTGTTTTGATAATCTGATCACTTTCAGTAGTATTGTTGTTCGATCTTAATTTGTCATTCAATGCTCTGTTAATTTGAGCATTATTGTAGCCATTCAGTCTTTGTGCTTCTTTAACATGTTTAATCTCTTTCTCTAAACTTTCACCATCTGACACTGTCTTTGCCCGATGTATGAGCGTCTTGATGAGAGAGGATTTCGGTGCTGGGTGATGATGCGAATCTGCATTGCATCAGTGTGCGTTCCCTTTCGGTAGACGCTGCGTGGTGTTATTTTGCCATTTTGACAGCGCCCAAGCAAAATATCCAGGAATGGGAGTGTGTTGTTCACCTCCATTTCCATGGTGGACTGAATGGCTGAGTTTTGCGCATTGAGATTATTTTAAAATTCAATAAGTGTATCTTTACCATGTGGCCAGACAACCAAAGTGTCATCGACATGTCTAAACCAAAAAGGTTGTTTTAGGGGCCGTCCACAAATCACGTCACGCACCTGGGGGGGGGGGGGGTCAGACATTTGTGACGATGTGTGACGAGGGGGGGGGGGTTGAGAAATATGACGTCACATCGAAATGCACAAATTTAAATAAATATAGACAACACGTTCTACTTAATTAAATAGACTTCTTAATAAATGTTTTCTCCTACAACATCAGAGTGCAGCGACACATTAAATACGCACTACAATGACAATAGTTTAAAGCGATTTGAAGCATGTTTTATTTTCAAAATGGAAATATGGTTTTGGGGGGAGGGGCAGAGCTTTGTGACATCATATTTGAGGGGGGGCTGACTTTTGTGATGCCGTGTGACGAGGAGGGGGGGATCAAAAACCGTCCAAAATCGCGTGCCATCATTTATGGATGGCCCCTTAATGTACTTGAGGCAAGTGCTCTTGT
Source organism: Petromyzon marinus (assembly GCF_048934315.1). Taxonomy (NCBI): domain Eukaryota; kingdom Metazoa; phylum Chordata; class Hyperoartia; order Petromyzontiformes; family Petromyzontidae; genus Petromyzon; species Petromyzon marinus. Next base: position 17,511,491 of record NC_133675.1, on the reverse strand, counting down.
TTTAAAGTTTTCCATGTACAGATTTGCTATAGCAGGAGACAAAGGAGAGCCCATTGCTGCTCCTTCCTTTTGTTTAAAGAAGTCACCTCTCCACAAGAAATAAGTGTTATTTAGACAATGGTCTTTAAGTTTCGGAATATCTTCTGGTAAACCTATCTTCTTTACCAGTGTATCAAGTAATTTAAGTGACTTGTTAACTGGAACCTTAGTGAACAGAGAAATTACATCAAAACTTACCAGAATACATTAGGGTTAAGTTTAATATCTTTAATCACATTCACAAGATGTTCTGAATTTCTTATAAATGAAGATGATGTCCTCCTGATGTAGGGCTGTATTTGTTTAGTTACATATTTTGCTAATTTATATGTGGCAGAGCCTATTGTACTTACTATGGGTCGTAATGGAATACCGATTTTATGAATTTTTGGTAGACCCATGGCTTAATTTTATTATCAGATTATGATAATAAAATTTAAGATTTACTGGAGGAAGATACCTATATTAAAATTAAACGAGATCCAACCAATACTTTAGAATGCAAGACTTCTGCAATTATTGCAAATGCATTCATCCCCAAGACTGCCCAATACCGGTTGCATTGAATGTGTTTTTATCAATGGGAGAAAACTGGGAAACTCAAAGGAAATGCATGCAAAACAGGGAGAGATCATACAAACTCTACACAGAAAGGTGCCTGATTCGGGAATCAAACCCAAGTTCTTGCTGTAAGGCACAAACGTTACCACTGCTGCCACCCTGCGGCCCTTCCCTCAATTGAGTCAGCGATGAAGGAAGCCTCTTTACTATGAAGTCCAGCACAGTCCTGCTAAGTACCACGCCCGACTGCCCTCCCCAACCCGGGGGGACGCCGTTGCTGCCTCTCACGGACCGGGCAAGGCTGGCCGTTGTGGAGGGGTGGGAATGACAAGAGACCCTCTCTGTACGTCCCACTGCAAATCCGTTTGCGTGACAACAGAATTGGTTATCAGTGAGATACTAGTCAACTCGGTTAATTTCAACAACCAAACGTCAGTATTAGTAACAATTACAAATTATGATTACACATTGATTGCTAAAGTAAAATGTAATCGGTGTATTTCGTTTGATCCGTGCTACAACCAAGTTTGTGGTAACAAGGGGGGTGGGGGGGGGGCGGCGGGGGGTTAGTCGGGTTGCATGCTTTGCCAGGAACCAAACCCAGGTTTCTCAGTCAGTCTAGGTCTATAAAAGTTACAAACTGTACAGTATCCTGCAATAAATTCAACACAATACTACGAGATCTAGGTACAAAGTAATTCCTGCCACCTGAACGCAGATACTAGTTCCCAGATTGTCCGGGTCAAACCACCACAGGTGCAGGGTGGTCCTACCAAGCACCCTGCTCCTCACTCCCAGGTCTGTGATTTTCCAGTAGGTTTCATCTAACCCTGTCTTCTGTTACAGCGGCACGGCTGGCACGTGCCCATCAGCTACAGGCGGTCAAGGCACCAGTTCATCTGGTCCGGGAGCCAATCACCCACCTCCGAAATGTTCCAGGCCCTCGTCACATCCGTATGTCAATTCAGCATGTGCCACCAAAGTGACTACCCTGGTGGTTTAGCATCCCCAATGCCAGGTGCTTTCTGCACCACACTAGACCGCGATGCCCTTCTCTCCTTCATTCCGACAATATTCCAGCGGCTTGACGTGATCCTACCGTAATGAAGGACATCCCAGCACGACCTTGGCCATTAGACAGCCATAACTGCAGCTGTCCCCAACACAAATGTACTTCCTTTCACCATCACTATCATCATCACTGCCGTTTTAATCTTCATCATGAACATCAGCATCATCATCGTTACCATCGCTGTCAGCATCATAATCGTTACCATTGCTGTCATTGAAACGGCACACGAGCTGTGCAGTTGCAGCATCACAGCCCCTTCGGTGAGTCGGCAAGTTACGGGTTTCCCTGATGCGCAGCGCAGTTCCACGAGCACAATAATTCATCTCCCGCACTTGAACCAAGCAAGTCTGAAATTCTCTGACACACAGTGTGGGGCTGTCCAGAGCAATCTGAGGGGCAGTTAGCAATGTGTTTATGATGAGGCCGGAGAGAAGGGAATCGCAGGGATCAATGCATGTTTTCCCATTTCAGAAGCATCTACAGCAGCTGCGAGTCCACGCCATGGAGTTGCGTACGCAGAGGTCAGGAGACTGAAAGGCTGCCGGCACGGTAGGGAACGCATCTCATCCACGCCAATATAAATGTAGCGGCTGCCCGCAGGCAATCCTCATTGTTAATAAAATAAACCGAGTCTCGACTGGCATACACGCAGCCATTAGGGATATACAAGTAGCCTCCCTTGGGCAGATGCAATACTTGTGGACATCAGCACAGAAGCAGGATAAGCTGTTAGCTCAAACATAGCAATTTGTATTTACTGAATATACTTAATATTTATTTATAATTCCTTGCTTGTCCTTTCTCTATTTTCTACTATCGGTGTTTATTGTAACTTGCTGACCCCCAGTCCCTACTGGACATCTGTGACAAAGAGCTTCATAGCTCATCAGATTCCTCCAGTCTAAATACAGATTTTTATTCAACTATTTACTCAATTTTTACACAGAAATTAAGTACAGTGCCTCAATCATGGAATGATGCCTCAATCAGTATTCTATTCAAAAAGGGAGACAAAACAGCCTTCAAAAATTATATCAACTCGTGAGCCTCCTATCGCAAATAAGTATTAATATTTACATACAAACAAATTATTCACAAATATATTTGTGGACAGATTGATGGACAATTTAGAGGTCAAACAACCACATGAGCAAGCTGGATTTAGGAAAGATTTTTCTACCATCCACCAGAGATGACCAATCGGATTCTGACAAAGACTGATGGAGGATAAGGAAGAGTAACGGGTTTAAGTAGCAGTGTAACGAGTATGGGGCAGGCAGGGTGTGCCTTGCCCCCCCCCCCCCCCCGGTGGCCAAAGCTACGAGTTGGGGCCCCCTTAACCACCACCATGAGATATGTTTTCTATCGTGTGCAAAATAACAAAAAGTTATTTAAAACGCGACAAATGATTTCTTTATGGAAATGCTTTCATTTACGTTCCACGTTTTATTTTAATCTAACTACAGCAGTAACATTTGGCTTCCGCAATTTGTACAAATCAAATATTTGGGCCCCACCTGATCGACTGCTGCACCCCCTGAGCTGATAATGTAGTTACTACGCCACTGGTTTAAGTGGAATGCACCGATGTCTGTTTGGGTTCTGTTCAGATGGCAACACAGACGCCGTTTACGACAACAACGACCCCGTGAGACCTAGAGATGACGATGTAAGTTTCTGTGCCGGTGTCAAGGTTCCAAGTTTTCCATATACTAAAAAAAATACAAATGACTCAACTGGGATGACAACACAGCAACTACTGCTAAACTACTGCAGACTGTGAAATATAGCGGTGCCGTCTGTGATAACCTTGCACTATACCAACTGTACTCAAGTCCAACTGTGCTCAAATCTCATCAATTATTATAATTCAATGCCTACTTTACTCATTTTCAATTCTGAAACCTACTGCTGTGCAATGCCTCAGATGAACTGCGAATGGCACACAGACCGCCTAAATCTCACATTTTTGATGTAATTGTCATGTTCCACAATGTAAAGTGCAGTCTCCAACTCTCCACTAAGTCTCTCTGGCCTCTCTGTTCTATAAAGAAGGGCAGCTGCCTGAAACGTTGCTTATTAGACACTTCCTTTTAAGTCTTATCAACAAACACAAATTACAGCAAAAATAACCACCACATTACAAAAGAGAATCAAAAACAGTGCACAAACATAAACAATATGATAATATATTACTATTATTGTTTGTTTGTTTGTTTAAATTTGAAATTGTGGAATGTTTTCATGTTGTCTGCCGGTTGAGTCGCCCTTGAAAAAAAATATTCTTAGCTCAGTGGCCTTTATTCAGTGGGAAATACAATTCTGATTACGATGTGCTTGACTGAGTGTGTGGCTGAACCGGCGAGTAGGAGAGCGGGTGGGTGAGTGGTTGAGTAGGTGGATGAATGAGTGATTGGGCGAGCGACTATGGGTGAGTGTGTGTGAGCCAGTGAGTGTGAATGGGTGTAATTGTGAAATGCTTTGATGTTTTCTGCTGGCCGAGTCGCCCCATTGATAATGAGCTTCTGAGCTCATTGGGCTTTACTCAATGGGACGTAAACTTCTGATTCTGGGTATTACATATAAAGCAAATGTCACATTGGGCGGTAATGCAGAGCAGCCAATTGTTGTACGAAACTAACTGTCTCTCCATCTTTTGTCCAGGTCTCCAGTGACTATGATGTTTGTGTGGACTCTTACGATTCACCTAGTCCAGAAGGCACGCTGGGTCATCATCAGCAGCAGCCCGGCACAATGTATGCTGTGGTGCTGCAGCACTGCATCAGACAAGAGGCAGACTTACACCTCTACGATGCGGCCATGTGAGAAGGTGCCGACTGATATGAAGCACGTGAGACTCAGTGCAGTGTTGCCAGAGGAGTCAAACAATTCTTCTGATTACATCTACAAAATAATAAACTTGACTCTTTACCCAGCCTCTTTTATGGCCTTGTCTCTCCAGTGTCCGACCAGAAAATGCCAAAAGGTGAAGAGTACAAGGACAATGCAAACAAACATGCTTTGATAATTTACGCATTGTCCCTGAAACTGTATGGCCTATACCATTATTATTATTATACCAGAGCTACAGTTTCCTTTATGGCCTTGTCTCTGCATCAGTGTTAGACCAGAGAACAATTCCAAAAGTGAACATTACAAAGGCAATGCAAATTTCAAAGCATTAATTGCTCTGGTTGAGCAGTTATATCTATGGGGCCTGTTTTTGGTGTAAGCCAATCAATTTCAGGGATAATGTGTATATTATTATCAAAGCATGTTTGTGGGAATATTTTACCACAAGCATGACGTGTGGTTAATGCAGACCTGATGCAGCCTGCCAATAGGTGTCTATTTGGTGTTTGAACATTTAAACACCTGTATTATTGCTGAGTAAAACCTATTTTTTAAATAACTCTTCTGATCGCTTTCGAGATAATAATTTAGGGTCGTCACCTGCTCCACAGACCAAACCCGGACACATTTCTCAGTCGGCCTCGGTCTGTTGTCAAAACCGTGCAGCGACACCGGTACCAGATCTCGGTACAAATCAATTCCTGCCTCCCGAACACAGAAAGCCACACAGGTGGTAGCCCCTAACTCTGACAATGGTGAAATTCTAGATTTGAAGCTTTCGTGACTGCAAGGATCCATACTCTTTGGTTCTATTCGGTAAAGTCACGTAGGTAAAAAATAAAACAACAAAAATCACGACGTTTCGGCCACAACACAAGCGGCCTTCATCAGGTGAAGGGACCAGACTATCTCGAGGACAGCGCTGGCGCTCGAGATAGTCTGGTCCCTTCACCTGATGAAGGCCGCTTGTGTTGTGGCCAAAACGTCGTGATTTTTGTTGTTTTATTTTTTACCGACATGACTTTACCGAATAGAACCAAAGAGAATGGTGAAATTGATTTGTGATCTTGACTTAAATTGTACAAAATTTGGACTTAAAACTTTCGTAACTGCAGGAATTCATATTCTTGGTTCTTTCGGTAAAGTCACGTAGATCAAAAATAAAATAAAAGATAATAAAATTTAATTTTAAAAAATGTAAATAAGAACATTTTATTCTCTTTTATTTGTATTTTCAAGATACGTGACTTTACTGAAAAAACCAAGAATATGAATACTTTTTAGTAGAGTAATGGCTGTGGGTGTCACAACCGACAAGTAGCACGAACTAATGGCTTACGACAGCTGTTCTGCTGTTTCACACCATGGAAAACAACCTACAGATCCCCACGTTGTCAGCAATCACTCAAACTCTGTGGCTCCCATCATGGCTGGTAGGGTCACAATGGTTGCAGTGATCTGTGGGCATGTGGAAAGATGTTTTAAACCATTTCCGTTCTTAATTAATTGTATTTTACGATGACCTTCAGACCGCAGCTCTTTCGCTAGCATTGACTCTTAATACCTCTCACACCACGGTTAATGGTATGGTTTACAACATGGAGTATAACAGCGCCTCGCAGCTGTCTCTCTCCCCCTCCTCTGTTCCGACCATGGATGAACTCGTCCGTTTGAACGGGGCCCGTAGCTATCCGTGTTGCTAAAGTTGAGGGTAAGAATCCACCCATTTTTTTTCGCCATATAGCATTGTGATATATAACGACTTATTGTTGGTAGCTTAGCTGATTGGAGAATATATAGAGTTTTTTGTTAACATTGAGGTAATTTATATTTTAGTTTTTTATTGGGTCACTATATAGTATTCATTATATAGTGTAGTGTATACCCAGTTACTGTGAATAGCTCAGATGTGTAGGCCTTGACTTTAACATAGCTATTTCTGTGACCATTTACAAGCTAATCACTCAGCTATTTAAATGCTAAATTCTATGCTAATTCCTTTGTCAAGGGGTGCCTCTGTGGATGTGTATGCTGTGACTTTAACATAGCCATTTCTGTGACCAGTCACAAGCTAATCACTCAGCTATTTCAATGCTAAATTCTATGCTAATTCCTTTGTCAAGGCACTTTGTTTCTTCTCACACAGCTTAAAGGTCGCGATCTGAGCGTGGCTTTTTCACTCCAGCGCTGTCCTCCAGACAGTCTCGTCCCTTCACCTGATGAAGGCCGCTTGTGTTGTGGCCGAAACGTCGTGAGAATATTATTTTGTTATTTTATTTTATCAATTTATTATTTTATTCTCATTCTACGTGACTTTATCGAAAGAACCAAAGAAGATAGCTATTTCTGTGACCAGTCACAAGCTAATCACTCAGCTATTTCAATGCTAAAGTCTATGTTAATTCCTTTGTCAAGGGGTGCCTCTGTGGATGTGTATGCTGTGACTTTAACATAGCCATTTCTGTTACCAGTCACAAGCTAATCACTCAGCTATTTCAATGCTAAATTCTATGCTAATTCCTTTGTCAAGGCACTTTGTTTCTTCTCACACAGCTTAAAGGTCGCGATCTGAGCGTGGCTTTTTCACTCCAGCGCTGTCCTCCAGACAGTCTCGTCCCTTCACCTGATGAAGGCCGCTTGTGTTGTGGCCGAAACGTCGTGAGAATATTATTGTGTTATTTTATTTTATCAATTTATTATTTTATTCTCATTCTACGTGACTTTACCGAAAGAACCAAAGAAGATGAATCCTTGCAGTCACGAAAGCTTTAAATCGAAAAATGTGGAATGGAGTTTCAGAGCCGCTGGGCTTTCACTATTGAGTCATTTGGTTTGGCTCCACGGCAACTAAAGAGCTGTTTTGGACACGTTTGCACATCAATGACTCCACGTTATGAGCCTGAGTTAGCGGGACAGGGCATGTAGTTTAGGTGCCCTATGGAGGAGGCTCGTGAAGGACGCTACTGGGCAGTTGGAGACAGTCGCTCTCCAAGAGCAAGCAGCGGTGCACCGGGCGGCTAAAACGCAACAAGTTGGCACAGTAGGGGGCACATGTGGTGCATCTGTCAGTCGTCTTGTCAGTCAACCCATGGCACCTGAATCTGTCCTGTGACCTGCTAGCGAGCAAGCCTTTGACTTTTCACGTGAACGCCTCGGAGTGCCCCTAGCCTGGCACAAGCACCGTCGCGATGTCACCACCGCCACTGTCGTTGCCGTTGGTGCCCATACGACTGCGATAATGCTCGGGGCGGTGGCAGGACAGGGAGCGGGACGCTCACTCGTTCCCTCTGTCCACACGGTACGGGAGTCAGAGGTGGGAGCGCGGGAACGCCGTCGCATAACTCACAACGTTGCCTTTCATCACGAAGGGGGTGACGTCTTGGTGGTGGCCGTGTGTGAAGCCATGTGGGCGACTGGCCCAAGGGGGTTACTGTGGCCGTGTGGTCTCTACGGCCCGCACCGCCCGGCGGCCCACGGACGCTGCCGTGCTCTCAGTGTCCATCTGAGCTTCTTGAAACGGCTAACGCAGGGAACCCCGTGGGTCACGGAATCTGCCTCTCGTGACCTGCACGTCTGTGGACACTGTCCACACCCTTGCAAGTTAGATACTGCATCTCAACGGGGTTTCCACATGAAAGATTGTTTTCGAAAATAAAATTAAGTAAAAGCATCTGTGGATATAAGAGGTATTTCACTCTAGCACTGTCTGGCTCTACTTTTTTAGTTCAGCCAATGATGGGGTCAGTGTCTGGTATCCTCAAGCAGAGTTTATTACAAATATTAAAGTACGATACAACCGAGAGGATGCTTGAGAATATGTATCAAGATAAACGTATATTTTCATGCTAGGACTGCACTTATCATTTAGAGCAAGCAAGTGAGTGTCAACATTTTAAAATATGTTGGTAGAGCATTGAATCATTTTGCTTATATATTGTTTGCTTTATTTCAGCCAATTCGCCTGCCGATGTACCTCCAACCCCTATGACTGCTCGCTACACACCAGTCCACATTGCAGCCCCCTTCTTCCCCTTTGTGGTTTCTTTCAAACGTATATTTTTTATAAATAAATGTGGGGGGGTTCTGTATATATTTGGAGTCTCGTTTCCTCAATCAACGACACAGCAAATAGCGTGTTTACTGTGCAGTCCAAGTGGCACAAACGCTGGTGAGTTGACACCTGTTTTGTATCAGGGGCAGTGCCGGATTAAGCTACTGTGGGGCCTGTAGCATGTGTTATAAAGGGGCCCTAAAATAAATATTAAAACACATACATGTTTAACTTGCATCGTAAAGTAATTGTATTTTTTAATTTGCTATACAACCAGATAATACGACAAATCGCTAACCTTAAACACCCAGTCATTCATTAAAGTTGAAAGCAGTATAGTACTATAGTAATAGAGCAAGTGCAGAATCACTGAACCGGAATTAATAGCTTGAGAAAGCATTTAGCGTGGGGCCCTTGAAAGTGCAGGGCCCGCAGCATATGCTACTTTTGCTACTCGGATAATCCGGCACTGATCAAGGGGTATTCCTAATCGTTGACCATGAGGCGAACATCCTGTGCATTCATCTCAATGACTTGCGTTGTCTGGACCATGAATGTGCTACCGCGTGTGACACGTGGGGAGCAATGGCGTACCTGTTAACGCACTGCGCTACGAACTCAGCGACCCAAGTTCGATTCCCGCTTGCGGCCAACACCAGTGATATCTGAACTGGGCCTCCTCTAGGTCAACTCTGCCTCAAATGAGTACCTGGTGCAGTCTGTAAACATTGCTGCTGTTCAGGCCTTCATAGGTACTCGCTAATAGCACTTGCCCCAACAGTATTTTCAGGCTACACGTGGAATCGTATTTGTTCGCCGAGTTGTGCAGTGGCTGCAGGTTTGACTCGTCGTGTGTGGTTTGAGAACAGCAAGTCCTCGCTCAACTCTGGGAGTTGCTTTCCTCAAAATTGCCACGTAAAGCGAATTCGCATTAAGCGGGAGTCCTTTTCCCTTAATAATTGTAAAGGTGGGGTGCTGTTCCCATAATTGTATTGTTTTTATTTTGGAATGCAGTACACTATTTTAAATGTTTATTTTTACACGTGTTTACATAGCACTCGCGGGAAGTACCCTGCGTTGCCCGGGCGAAAAAGACACACGCATCGACTTACACACACAGACATCGTCCCACACACACACATGGACTCACACATACATAGACTTGCACCAAAGAGGGCAGTAGTGAACGATCCACAGGTTATCAACCTTAATTTCAGAGTTGGTGCCAGGTCTAAGCATTGTTTCAAATCTACCATCCTCAGTATTTCTGCGACGATATAGAGGATAGCCATCATGCCCTGACTGAGTGTCTTTCAAGAAGTTTCGTGGATACTTCTTGGTACACTTGCGGTCTTCCATACATGGCGAATTAGGATTGAACTCCCCACGTGGGCCATGGACCATTTGCTTGCAGAACACATCAAATATGACAGGGTCTTGATGGGGGTCAGGTAACTCAGCACTGAGAAATGTGTCAATGTCACTTGCATGAAGTTTTTCCCTCATCCATAGCAAAATGTGAGCATGAGGAAGACTACGTTTTTGCCACTCAATGGTGTGCAAGTTACATCTTGTCTTTCCAAAGACACCGCCTTCGTTAGTCGTAATACGCCTCATGAGGTCATCAACGTTGAGTTTAAAGACCTTTGCAATGTCATGTCTGTCTGGTGGCTTTTTGTTTGGATAAAGCTCAACCTGGATCTCCTTCCATTTACGATTGCAAGTGAAGGTGATAAAGAGATCGGGCCTGCCGTATTGGCTGATGTACGTCACAGCATCCTGAGTCTTCTCATGCATGTATCTTGGTCTAGCTGTGAAGGAGGAAGGCAAAATAACTAATCTGCCCACATTCTGAGCTTTTGCATCTCCGTCGGCATTGATAGCGTCCCCGAGATGAGCATACTGGTCTACACGCAGGCGTTTTTGATTCATTTGAACGCAAAGAAGGCGCTCACTCTCAATTTTGGCATACTCATCGACAACATACTGGTGAAAGAGGTTGGCGCACCATAATATGTGGTTTCCCCCTTCTCTGTCCATGATCATGAAGGAATAGAAGTCTTTAGAGGAGACAGTTTTGTGAGGATGTCTTTGTCCTGTAGCTTTGATAATTTGTGGAATCTGGACGTGGTACCCATCTTGGCCTTGCCAGAGTCAAATGGGGTATTGTAGGGCATCATATGCTCTGTTTGTCTCAGGAATTCGTTTTATGGTGTCGTCTTGGTATCGAAGCACAATGTCTCTCTTACCATATTTCTCACCCACCGTAAGAACAGCACCCTCAACACAAGTTGGTGCACTGAACCTTCCTGCGTGCTCCCCGCTTGGGTGGAAAGAAAAGGTGCAGTACGGCGAATGTATAATGGTTGATTTTCCCACCAATGTAACAAAATTATAGACGAAATGTAATCGGCTGTAGTTAAGAAAGTCCAACGTATTTGGCAGTATAATATAGAAATCGGCATCGCAGTGCTACATATCAGTAAATAGCGTGACGTGAGCAAACGAAACAATAGAAATGCATTGAAGATAAAAGCTATAATAAGTCTACATTATAGAGCAGCAGTATGCACACTTAAGTTAAGAAGCAGACTACAGTCTAGATTATAGACTGCCAGTACGCTGACTCAATTAAATAAACATTGCTGCAGTCGACATAATAAGCTGGCAATAGGGTCAGCAGCTTAAAAAGCAGGCTACAGTGTCCATGAAAGACTGGCAGCAGTACACTGACCGAGGTAAAAAGCAGGCAACAGATTGAAGACTGGCATACACTCACCCTGCCCAATAGCAATATTTGAAGTGTAGATAATAGACTGCCAGTACACTGACTTTAATAAGCAGGGCAACAAGCCACATTACAGACTGCCAGTACACTGGCGCAGCTTCATAAAAAAACACAAATATTTTTATATTTAGCAACTTTATTTTTAAATATTAGCTATCAGCACACAACCATTATTAATTTAATATTTCCAAACTTATTTTTATAATAGTTTTCTATGTACGTGAGGTTAGCAAAAGAAGGAATAAATAGAAATATTAGTTGTTTGCACGCAAACATTTTATTAATCGCAAGGTTGATTATTTAAATAGGTTTTCTATCTCCGTGAGTTGAGCGAAAGACACAAGGAAATAGTGCTTAACATTGCCGTGGTGAGGCCTAGTCCCACGCAGAGCCCCCGGCCTCGCCTAGCCTGCTAGATAGGTTCAACCTATCTACGTGACTTTACCGAAAGACCCAAATAATAGTTGGTAGGCTGTCTGACTAGCGGTGCCCCGAGATGGTTAGAGATGGAGACAACGACGAGAAGAATGGTGAAGACGACGAGAAGAATGGTGAAGACGACGATAAGAATGGCGACGATGGACTTCAACTCCACGACGGGGATCCCACTCCAACAACAGCCACGAGGTCCCTCACAGGGGTGCTTATGCTCTCATCGTGGCCTCGCTCTGCCTCGGCCACGCCTCCTCTCTGGAACCTACTAGTGGGTTCCCGAGGCTTCCCGATGGGCCCCCCTCTGTGACCTTTCCCCTAGATGTCCCCCACAAGTGTATATCATGGCCTACTGACTTCAATACTGCCATAAACCGCAGTTCCCCTTTTTCGCCAGCAGCCAACACTATGCCACTACACATTTATAAAGATAAATGTCTCTTGTGATTACCTTGATATCGGCATCCCACGTACTGTATCACTCCCGCTCAGCCCAATAAAGTAGTTCGTTGTCTCACGCGTTCCCTCGTGGAAGAACCGCGTTCTAGCAGAAACGCGTTGTGAGAACATCACGTGTTAAATTAAGACTTGCCGCACAGTTTAATCCGAGTCAGACAGAGAGAGGATGAGTCAGACTGGAGTTCAGTTTCTCATGTTATCCCCCCTCATGCTCTTTGTCCCAAATCTTCTCTCTGTCCCTCCCCCCCCATGCCAAATTCTGTTTGCGATCTTTCTCCCTCTTTGCACCCTACCAGGGAATCAACTTCCCCTGTATATTAAGCAGTACCACTCCTTCACCTCATTCCGTTAATTTCTTCAAGCCCCACCTCTTCTCCATTGACCATTCTCTTCCCTCCCCTAACCTCTTGTGACCTCCACTTGCTCTCTGCTATGGTTACTCATTCCTCGGCCCTTGCCAACGAAACCACTAAATTTTTGTTACCGCTGTTATGCATGTACTGTATCTTGAACTTCCTTTGCACTGTACGTAGCCAACCGTGCTAATCGGAGGTGCGTTGGAAGAACAACACAAAAGGCAATTCCATGTAAACTGCCGTGAGCTAAGGCGCCCTGTAAATATAAAATAAAAGCTTAATGTCCACTGTGAGTGAAGGTGACGGTGCGTCATACCATACAACCCGTAGCAGTACCAGAATCGTTATTTAGGCTGGAGGAATCTGATGAGCTATGAAGCTCTTTTTCAAAGATGTCCCGAGTGCAAAATAGGGGAAAATGTAAACGAGTCACAGTCCCTCAATAAAATGGCACTTTACAATTAACCAGGGCCATCTCCTGGGTTCGAACCACGACCATCCTGCCAAAGAGCAGCCAAGCGCCACCACCATCGGGCCGAGCGTCCTTCGTCTGCGCAGGAGACCCCCCCGGCTCGGGGATGGAGCTCCGGGAGGTGGTGGACTGCGCCTTGGCCAGTTGCGTGCGCCACGAGCCGCTCAGCCGCGTGGCCTTCCTGCGTTGCTTCGCCGCTCCGTCGCAGAAGCCCCGGGGCACGGTCATTCTCTTCTACGTCGAAGGCGCCGGGCGGGGGGTTACCGGCGGCCACGCGGTGAACTACAACAAGCAGGGCACGTCCATCCACGCCGAGGTGCTGCTGCTGAGCGCCGTGAGAGCCGCGCTGCTACGGCGGCGGCGATGCGAGGACGGGGAGGAGGCCACGCGCGGGTGCACCCTGCACTGCTACTCCACGTACAGCCCGTGCCGCGACTGCGTCGAGTATATTCAGGTAAAGGGGGCATGATCCACGTTTATTTTGTTGGACCGTGAAGGTGAGAACTCAAGATACAAGTATGAGTTTCATTCGCAAGATTGATCTGCAGGGTCTCAATAGGCTCCCAGCAAACTATTATTTTAAACCCCTTACGGATCATCATCGCCGTCCTATACTTTACTGAGAATATCGAGTTGCCAGGGCAAAGGGGTCCCACGTTGATACTTTGGGATAATTCACGTTTTGCAATTTTACAAGTTAGTCCCTCAAGCAGAAATAGTCACAACTTTAAGGGCTCTGCTCACGTTCGTGTTGTTATTTCACTCTTTACCCAGACAGCCCGAGTCGCAAGACTAATTTTCAGGAGGGTCTTGCCAAGTTTTCTCAGGAAGTTTGCGATGTTGCTGTGTAATCTCAATTGAGTGATTTGCAGGTAATCTCTCAGCATTGGGATGTTTAGTCAACACCAGGTTCATTGTAGGGTTGTTTTTACCGGTACGGTAACACGAGCCCAACTTTGCAGCCTCCACTGCCAATGTCTCTGTGCACACCCTGCACAACCCGCGCCACGCGTACACTGCAGGAGTTCGGTGCCAGCACGGGAGTGCGAGTGGTCATTCACTGCTGCCGCCTGTACGAGCTGGACGTGAACAGGAGACGCTCTGAAGCAGAGGGCGTCTTGCGGTCGCTGAGCAGACTGGGCCGCGACTTTCGGCTCATGGGGCCACGGGACGCCATAGCCCTGCTGCTGGGAGGGCGCCTTGCAAACACCGCGGATGGAGAGAGCGGGGCGAGTGGGAACGCCTGGGTGACGGAGACGAACGTTGTCGAGCCGTTAGTGGACATGACGGGGTTTGGAGACGAGGACTTACACGCGCAGGTGCAGAGGAACAAGCAGATCCGAGAGGCGTACGCGAACTACGCAAGCGCCGTGTCACTCATGCTGGGCGAGCTCCATGTGGACCCGGTAAGCCACTGCTGCATCCGTGGGTGCGCGCTTTATATTGCACAGGGCACGGTATGCACGCCACAGGACTCTCGCAGCCAGTTACAAGCAGCATTGTAAACCAGCCCTGATGCAGCCAGTTGGCTGTCTTCCGTCTGCCACTTATCCTCCGCAAACCGAGTTATCTGCTACGGCCATCAAATCGCCAAGTTATTACCCTTGCAGTGGTTTTCTTGACAATTGCTAAACACAGTTAGGCACCAAAGGCCTGAAACGTCAAGCACCCAGCAACAAACATCACTGCAGCAGGTCATACAGCTGCTGGGATGTGTAAAAAAAATTTGATGAAAATACAGTGAGGGAAAAAAGTATTTGATCCCCTGCTGATTTTGTACGTTTGCCCACTGACAAAGAAATGATCAGTCTATAATTTTAATGGTAGGTTTATTTGAACAGTGAGAGACAGAATAACAACAAAAAAATCCAGAAAAACGCATGTCAAAAATGTTAGAAATTGCTTTGCATTTTAATGAGGGAAATAAGCATTTGACCCCTCTGCAAAACATGACTTAGTACTTGGTGGCAAAACCCTTGTTGGCAATCACAGAGGTCAGACGTTTCTTGTAGTTGGCCACCAGGTTTGCACACACATCTCAGGAGGGATTTTGTCCCAGTCCTTTTTGCAGATCTTTTCCAAGTCACTAAGGTTTCGAGGCTGACATTTAGCAACTCGAACCTTCAGCTCCCTTCACAGATTTTCTGTGGGATTAAGGTCTGGAGACTGGCTAGGCCACTCCAGGACCTTGATGCGCTTCTTCTTGAGCCACTCCTTTGTTGCCTTGGCCGTGTGTTTTGGGTCATTGTCATGCTGGAATACCCATCCACGACCCATTTTCAATGCCCTGGCTGAGGGAAGGAGGTTCTCACCCAAGATTTGACGGTACATGGCCCCGTTCATCATCCCATTGATGCGGTGAAGTTGTCCTGTCCCCTTAGCAGAAAAACACCCCCAAAGCATAATGTTTCCACCTCCATATTTGACGGTGGGGTTGGTGTTCTTGGGGTCATAGGCAGCATTCCTCCTCCTCCAAACACGGCGAGTTGAGTTGATGCCAAAGAGCTCCATTTTGGTCTCATCTGACCACAACACTTTCACCCAGTTGTCCTCTGAATCATTCAGATGTTCATTGGCAAACTTCAGACGGGCATGTATATGTGCTTTCTTGAGCAGTGGGACCTTGCGGGCACTGCAGGATTTCAGTCCTTCACGGCATAGTGTGTTACCAATTGTTTTCTTGGTGACTATGGTCCCAGCTGCCTTGAGATCATTGACAAGATCCTCCCGTGTAGTTCTGGGCTGATTCCTCACCGTTCTCATGATCATTGAAACTCCACGAGGTGAGATCTTGCATGGAGCCCCAGGCCGAGGGAGATTGGCAGTTCTTTCGTGTTTTTTCCATTTGTGAATAATCGCACCAACTGTTGTCACCTTCTCACCAAGCTGCTTGGCAATGGTCTTGTAGCCCATTCCAGCCTTGTGTAGGTCTACAATCTTGTCCCTCACATCCTTGGAGAGCTCTTTGGTCTTGGCCATGGTGGAGAGTTTGGAATCTGATTGATTGCTTCTGTGGACAGGTGTCTTTTATACAGGTGTAGTGGAGTACGAAGGTGCGTTGTGGAAACAGCGTGATTACATGATCACACAGACAGTACGGGTTATCTTGGGTCAGCCTGTAGCAAAGGCGAATACAGTGCAGGTTATGTTGGGGCAATTAAGCTGGGAGAGCCGTGGACGGCTGTGATTGGTTGGTGCTGTTGCCGGGGCTGGAGAGGCGTCTAAAGGTCTGGAGGAGAAGCAGGTGTGCGATCACGCGGAGCGCCGTTGGGACGCGGGTTAATTGGGGGTGTAATGAGAGCGGGTATAAGAGCGGGAGTCGGAGTCAACAGAGGGGAGTTGAGTTGAAGGAGTTGAGCTTGGAGATGGGTTGAAGTTGGAGAGCTTAGGGGAGCTGGAGTGAGCATAGTGACGGTGATAGCGGTGAACACAGACGAAGCAGTTAGCAGTGGAGTGAGCATAGTGACTGTGATAGCGGAGAACACAGATGAAGCAGTTAACAGTGGAGTGAGCATAGTGACGGTGATAGCGGTGATCAGAGACGAAGCAGTTAGCAGTGGAGAGAGCATAGCAACGGTGATAGCGGAGAGCGGAGACAAGAAGTTAACAAGGCATAAGTGAAGTAATCGTGGGGAGTGGAGAGACAAAGGTGGCGAGCAAATCGAGTGAAGCACGGCGAGCGAGCCGTGGCGACCTGGATACTGTGGAATGTGGAGAACATGCTGAGAGTTGTAAATAAAGCGGTGTTCGAAGAAAGACAGAAGTTGTCCGAGTGAAATCGAACACTACACAGGTAACAAGCTGAGATTAGGAGCACTCCCTTTAAGAGTGTGCTCCTAATATCAGCTCGTTACCTGTATAAAAGACACCTGGGAGCCAGAAATCTTTCTGATTGAGAGGGGGTCAAATACGTATTTCCCTCATTAAAATGCAAATCAATTTATAACATTTTGACATGCGTTTTTCTGGATTTTCTTGTTGTCAATCTTCTCTCACTGTACAAATAAACCTACCATTAAAATTATAGACTGATCATTTCTTTGTCAGTGGGCAAACGTACAAAATCAGCAGGGGATCAAATACTCTTTTCCCTCACTGTATTATTGGATATACAGGGTGTTTAAAAAGATGGAAATCGCTATATTTCTGCAACCACGAACCACCCATGAATTAAACTCTTACCACTTGAAAGGGCGGGGCGTAGAGAGGGCGGGGCATAGAGTTTCAAATGATTACCGCGAGATGCCTCTCCCAGCGCACAAACAGCCCCTAGCCTCAGTCATTCGCAAGACGGTGACCCCACCGCAACACAAGGGGCGTGTTGCGTTCTGCAGTTCAGCAAGACTGAATCCGTAATTGCGGTGCAGCGTGCGTTTAAACAGCGTTTTGGCATTGATCCGCCAATATCAAAGAGCATTCGTCGTTGGTACCGACAATTTGAGGAAACGGGCTGCTGTTGATGTAAGGGGAAGAGCACAGGGCGACCACGCACCTCAGAAAACGTGAGATGAGAGGCGTTTGGGACGAATTCAACTATCGTCTCGATGTTGTCCGTACAGCAGGTGGAGGGCACATAGAGCATTTATAAAATGGTTAGTAAAATTTGAAAACTCATTAAACCGTTTGCAACTTTTTTTGTAATTGTAACGTTGCCATGGTGAAATATATTGCTTTGAAAAAGGGTCCATCTTTTTGAGATACGCTGTACTTGTAAGTTTCATGTGCAGACAGTTACGTGGAGGATTGTCTGCCTTTGTTGCTTATATTCGCCACGATGCCACTTCGTAAGTGTTGACAACGGTTGATAGGTGGTGATACTGGGGAGCACGGCTAAGATGCACTTCGTGTCCCGATACTTCAGGACAAATTCCCCTTCCTGGCCGAGTTCCTGGCCCAGACGTCCGTGGAACCGAGCGGCACACCGAGAGAGACCCGGGGCAGGCCCAGAGGGGCCTCCTCACGTGGGCCGGAGATCGGCCGACAGAGGCCCGCTGACTTTGAACGAGCTCTGGGTGCCTACGGTCTGTTCCTACACCCTCGAATCGGTGAGTACGGTACTACATCTTGACTGAAAGCTTCGTGACTGCAGGGATTCATATTCGTTGGGTCTTTTGGTAAAGTCACGAAGATAGTTATAGATTTGAAGCTTTCGTGACTGCAAGGATCTATTCGGTAAAGTTGTTTTATACTTTTACGTCACGAAGATAGGTTCAACGAAAATAAAAATAATAAACATTTCGATCGCAACAAAAGCGTTCGATAACAGCACTAGCCCCAAAATTCTGTGAAGGCTGTAACGGGATTTTTTGTCTGAGTTGGTGGGCGAGTGGTGCGATTTTGTTCATTTGACCTGAATTTTGTGGGTAGTTGGAGGCAGTTGCCCTCCAACAACAGCAGAGGAGTGACGCTCACAATGAGCAGAGCGCCGTCATGAAGCAAGTTGGCAGTCAGGGGCACAGGTGGTGCATCTCCCGGTCATCTCAGGCAACCCATGGCACATTGGGGGGTCTCTCCCTCCGATGAGCGACCCTTCCGACACTTCACGCAAAGACCCCGGGGTGCACTTGCCCTGGCACAAGCGCGGTGGTGACGTCACACGCCACTTAGTGGCGAATGGCGGCCGTTGTATTGACGGGGATGAACTCCGTGTGGGCAGGACGAGGCAGTGTCTCGAAGACGAAGTCCTCAACACGGGAGGAGGAATCAATGAGTTACGTTCATGGGAACAGTGACCATGATATCCAAGTCGTGGCTTTGAGAGCACCCGAGTGATGTAATTAATCCCGTGAGCGTTTGTTGTTGTGCGTGTGTGCTCGCTAGTGTCACGAGAAGCTGATCGAGAAGAGATCAAGCGCGATCTGATCGTTGTGATGAGGAAACACAACTATCAAGGTCCCTAACAATGTTGCACATTCCACACATTACCCATGGGGTTTTATTATCGTTCCGATTAATAAAAGCAAAACAGACTGATCACAAAGCAAATTCATGGATGGCACTTGCTTTGATCAGAGAGAGATGGCGACAGAGCAACGGAGACCGAGAGACAGGGAAACGCCCTTCTCTGTCCGCGGGCAGGACACGGTTTGACTGGTGAACTGTAACGCCTACAGCTTTGCATGTCTCAGTATTTTCCTTCACCTATTATCACGGTGGGCTACGTATGGTGTGCAAGAAGCTTAACATACACACGTCTCATACGTCTGTCAATCTCCAACGTGTCACTGTCTCACGAGCAGTCGTGTAGCGATTAGCGTGCTACGAACCTGGCGAACCGAGTTCGATTCCCACACACGACCACCATCATCAATACCTGTGATAGCGATTATCTGAACCGGTCTTGGACCTCCCCTAGAAGTTGACTCAGCCTCAAATGAGTACGTGGTGCGGTGGAGCGTACACATCACCACTGAGGAGACAAAGGCGGCCGGGCGGACGTGATCCTGACCACACCCCCTCGTGTGCCATTCGTGCAGCTGTAACTGACTTCATCCATAGCCTCAGAAAGTCTACCCCCATCCCCATGTGTCCGTGCTGCATGTGGTTCCACGCAGGCTGCCTGGAGGTGGCGCCCTGCGTATGCAGCGGCGCGTGCGTGCGAGCGTGCCCGTGTCGCCAGGCGGGCCGCATGTGCATCCCGCTGTGTGGCGCCCACAGAACCACGTGCACGCGGGGTGGCACGGTGGGTAGCACGGGAGGTGGGGCAAAGAGCCACTTGAACACGGTGGGTGGTGGCACAGCGGGGTACAGAGCCACGGGCACGCAGGACGGTGGCACGGCCCTCCCCACGCAGATACGCACCTCCACTGATGGGGCAGAGCGATATCCTATTGCTCGAACGATCGTCTCTGGTTTACAGCAGAGGGAAATTCCACATTGCCACGACAGGAGGGGGGGGTCTATTCCATAGGATAACCGGTTGATTTCCCCACAAAGTGGTACTCGTTTTAATGACCCCAGAGGGATGATGGGCCGAGTCCACCTCAAATCAGGATTTGACCTTGCAACCTTTCAGAGTGTGAGCCACTCGCTCTGCTGATCAAGCCTCTTCCTGGCCGGTTCAATCGCCATGAATCAGCTGAGGTGGTAAACAAATACCATTCAACGCTATTGCCTTTGTGGCAGTAGCTCTGAATGTCGCAGAGGATATGCTTGTGTATGATGTATTGTGCAACCAAAATGTGTAAACATTACAATCGGCTTTACCCCTTCTTACAAGAATACAGCAGGTGTTAAGATGTTCAAACACCAAGTAGACCTAATGCAAGGCTGCATCAAGTCTATTCACCACACATGCTTGTGGTAAAATATGCAAACATTCTTTCATAAACATGTATGCATTATTTATTCTAGATTTAAAGCTTTCGTGACTGCTAGGATCCATACTCTTTGGTTCTATTGGGTAAAGTCACATAGGTAAAAAATAAAATAACAAAAATCACGACGTTTCGGCCACAACACAAGCGGCCTTCATCAGGTGAAGGGACGAGACTGTCTGGAGGACAGCGCTGGAGTGAAAAAGCCACGCTCAGATCACGACCTTTAAGCTGTGTGAGAAGAAACAAAGCGCCTTGACAAAGGAATTAGCATATAATTTAGCATTGAAATGGCTCATTGAAATAGCTAAGTTAATGTATACACATCCGCAGAGGCACCCCTTGACAAAGGAATTAGCATAGAATTTAGCATTGAAATAGCTGAGTGATTAGCTTGTAACTGGTCACAAAAATAGCTATGTTAAAGTCAGAGCATATACATTCACCGAGGCACCTAGTACAAATCAAACAGGAGAATTTAGCGAAACACAACCACGCTCAGACCGCGGACCTTTAAACTGTGTGCGAGCAAACAAGGTGTCCTGACAAAGAAATTAGCATAAAAAATGTGCATTTGATTGGCCGATTTTAGAAAAGAGGTGGTGTACGTGCCGGTGGACTTGCCGTTTGGCGCGGGGGGGGGGGGAGTTTACCTATTGATGGTGTGAAAAGGGAATTTATAAGAGCTGCGAAAGTTTGGGGTACCACTACTTGAAAAATATACTGTACCATTGAAATTAGTTTAATGTTTAGTTCGATTTAGAACATCTTTCCAATGGTTGCTTAATTTGAAACCATCTTCTCGGTTGAAATTGTGTCTGTTTGTAGATCTGAATTGCCTCGTGAACAAATCTCTGATAAAAACCCGTGGGTTTGCTAAGAACCTTGGTATCGGAGAAAATTATATCGTGATCACCCACAGCGTTGTAACAGTGATCAGCCACGGCAGAAGAATTCGTTTTGCCGTGTTTCAAATCTGACCGAATTCGCGAGCACAAATCAGATTTGAAACACGACAAAACGAATTCTTCTGCCGTGGCTGATCACTGTTACAACGCTGTGGGTGATCACGATATAATTTTCTCCGATACCAAGGTTCTTTGCAAACCCACGGGTTTTTATCAGAGATTTGTTCACGAGGCAATTTAGATCTACAAACACAGACGCAATTTCAACCGAGAAGATGGTTTCAAATTAAGCAACCATTGGAAAGATGTTCTAAATCGAACTAAACATTAAACTAATTTCAATGGTACAGTATATTTTTCAAGTAGTGGTACCCCAAACTTTCGCAGCTCTTATAAATTCCCTTTTCACACCATCAATAGGTAAACTCCCCCCCCCCCCCCCCCGCGCCAAACGGCAAGTCCACCGGCACGTACACCACCTCTTTTCTAAAATCGGCCAATCAAATGCTAATTTTTATGCTAATTTCTTTGCCAGGACACCTTGTTTGCTCGCAAACAGTTTAAAGGTCCACGGTCTGAGCGTGGTTGTGTTTCGCTAAATTCTCCTGTTTGATTTGTACTAGGTGCCTCGGTGAATGTATATGCTCTGACTTTAACATAGCTATTTCTGTGACCAGTTACAAGCTAATCACTCAGCTATTTCAATGCTAAATTCTATGCTAATTCCTTTGTCAAGGGGTGCCTCTGCGGATGTGTATACATTAACTTAGCTATTTCAATGAGCCATTTCAATGCTAAATTATATGCTAATTCCTTTGTCAAGGCGCTTTGTTTCTTCTCACACAGCTTAAAGGTCGTGATCTGAGCGTGGCTTTTTCACTCCAGCGCTGTCCTCCAGAGAGTTTCGTCCCTTCACCTGATGAAGGCCGCTTGTGTTGTGGCCGAAACGTCGTGATTTTTGTTATTTTATTTTTTACCTACGTGACTTTACCCAATAGAACCAAAGAGTATGTATGCATTATCCTAGAAACTGACTGGCCTACACCACTCAGCCTTCTTTCTGGCCTTGTCTCGCCAGTGTTAGACCTGAGTGTCAAAATGCGAACAGCACAAAGATAATGCAAATATCAAAGCATTAATGGCTCTGGTCGAGCAGTTATATCTCTGGTCTAACACTGGTGAGACAAGGCCAGAAAGGAGGCTGTCTCTGGTGTAGGCCAATCGGTTACAAAGACATACATTATCTAAGCATATTTTCATGTTTTACCACGAGCATGATGTGTGGTTAATGCATACTTGGTGCCTTGGGAAATGTGTCTATTTGGTGTGAACATATTGCCAGGAAAGGGTAAAGCCTATTTTTTTTATCTTAATACCAGAAAAGAGGGTCCCATAGATGAAATAACAATCATAGAGAATAGTTTGAATTCTATTGCAGTTCCAGTTTCACTGCGTATCATGCTGGACTCAATTGGGATTATCGTACACAGCAGCAATCATCGCCCACCACTCGCAGATTAATGTCCCAACTTATGCACTGGTGTGGAGTCACCTAGTGCTGCAAAGGCACAAGGTGGATGTGAGATGCACGCGTAATGGATACAGCAGTCTTGACCAATGTTCATGCGTCAGTGCGGTTTGCAGAGGGGGAGAGCAACTCTACAGCTGACGGCCAAGACAAGTCAAGACAGCGCAGGAGATAATACGCAACTTCACTGCTCTCAAAGCCATGAAGATGATACCATGACCTCATCACTTTGATTTTTACTATAGAAAATACAATTCCTGTTTGTCATGATTCTACTAACAGTGATGCCTTTGATGTGTGATCAATCTCATAATTGTTTGAATTCACCGTCCAATTGTAGGACAAGGGGAAGGCACCTAGTCTCACTCTCCTTCCTGAACCCTTCTTGCTTCCCTTCACTGGAACCAACTTCCCCTGTAGCACAAAGCGACCACCTTCACTATCACAACTTGCTTCCGTCCCTCCTTTACAACAACCCCCATCTCTTCTCCCCTCACCCATCCTGCTCCTGCTATTCCCCGTCTCAGCCCCCCAAGCTACGAACAGGCCTATCACTAACCCCTTCTTAACCACTCCGACGTGTCATATCACCACCAACTACACCACTTTTATTAATAATAAAGGTTTTTGGGTTAGATCGTGTTTATTTATAAATGTGTCGTAACCCTCCACCACCCGACACGGCCAATCAGCAAAAAAAAAGTGTCACGTTGACACTTTTTGGTGGAGGGTTACGACACATTTATAAATAAACGCGATCTAACCCAAAAACCTTTATTATGAATATTGGTCGCGAAAGCCTACATGTTAAACTACACCACTTTTAATAAACCAACTTTTTAGTTCAACCACTATAATTTTATGTACAATTTTATCATTGTTGTAAAGCGCCTTGAATTCAAGCACTGATATATTACTCGATAAGATAAGGTGGTGGCGGTGGTGGTTCAATGCCATTTGCTGGAGTTTAAAATAGCATTTACACTTTGTGTTCGTGTGGAAGTGAGAACATGCAACAAATTTAAAGTAATATTTGGAAGTCTAACAATAAGAGCTCCATCTAAACTGTTTTTTTAATAAACATTGTTAAATCACCAGCGCAATGCTGACAATGAATGGCAATCATCTTAATGTGGGCGTGTGTACGCAACGTTTCCCTATTGCGCGTCGGGTACGGCACAGGCAATGCCAAAGACTCCCTTTCAAACGCATGTCCCCTGGCACAGGCACAGCCTCCACAAGCTACATCTTGCAGTAACGATCCGCCTTCATCTTGGAGCGTCTGCAAAGGAAAAGAAACGTAAACTTTAGTTGATTCTCTTTACGAGTAGAATCCATGGGTGCTCTGGTGCCAGCTTTAAATTCACTTTGCAAGGGTATCCAGTGTATCACGTAATAGATGCATAGACAACATGTATGTAATGACGCTTATACAACTACATACACAAACACAAAGATCCCCCCCCTATAGCTTTCAGACTTTTGGGGCAATTGCTGGTAGCGAGGGGTGGGTGGCTTGTACCACGCCCGCCCACTTTTTTCTCCATTCTGGCGATGTTTACAGACTATACCAGGTACCCATTTGAGGCAGAGTTGACCTAGGAATCGATCTCTGGTCACCGGAGTTGAACCACAGCGCACTCACCATTGTCCTACCACTCCCCACATACACTCACACATATACACATAGTATACAGCACATAATGACGTGTGTATAACACTCTTCAGATCTACAACTTGCACAGTAAGAATTTCTACATTGAACATCACCTATTATATCTATGGAACCCTTTTTGCTGGTATAAAAATGATTAAAAACACCAGTCTAACATCGGTGAGATAAGGCTATGAGAAGGAGGCTGCCTCTGGTGTAGGTCAGCCAGTTTGTAGGACAATGTGTACATTATTCTAAAAGCATGTTTGTCTGCATGTTTTACCACAAGCATGTGTAGTGAATGCAGACTTGATGCAGCCTTGCAATGTGTCTACTTGGTGTTTGAACATCTTAACACTTGTATTCTTGCACCCATTATACATTGAACATCATACCCAGCCAAAGACGTAACTCCATTATTTTAAATGTGCACACAGCTAGCTCATATAACAGGTCCCTGCAGGGTGGGCTGGTAGGACAAGTCTCTGCGCTATCTATTGCTGATTTTACACCCAACCGCACGAGATTTCACTTCGTTAACATATTGAAAGGGGACGGACGGACGGACACATTAATCTATTGCAGGCTGGTACACTCAGTTTACAACTTCGTTCCTACCAGTATAAATGCTCTCTAGCTTTTACAATTGCAAATGTGCTGTTTCAATTAATGTTTACTCAAGGTGAGACTGGCGGCATGCCACAGTGTGACTGGGAGATTGTTTCATGTCGAAGCGGCTATCTGAGTTAATACCCAAGTTGCATTCCTCTCACCGGTCCAGTAACGTCTCATGAAGGGAGCCGTCTTTCCGGGCACGTTTGAGGCCCTCCTTGTCTTCCTCGCTTACACGCAATCTGCGGTCTTGAAAACTCTGAAACTTCTTTCTGGAAAAATGTGTCCACGCACACGGAAATCACATTTAATCTCCTCGGATGTGAAAATACAGCAAATTGCCCATCGTGGGGTTACGTTCTGGAAAATAGCCATAATCGGCAAATCTGCGCTCCACAAACTCAAAAGCATTGCAGGGAAAACTAGGGTTTGATTCACGGTTCATAATATGAACTCCGAAGCCACGTGAAGTGTCGAAGGTCCGCTGACAGGATGTCACGGAACAGACTCAGGTGCCATGGTTGACTGACTGAGACTGGCAGATGCACTACCTGTGCCCCCTGCTGTACCAACCTGCTGCGTTTTAGCCGCCCGGCGCTCCGCTCATTATGAACGTCACTCCTCTGCCCTACGCTGTTGTTGGAGGGCGACTGCCTACAATTTCCCAGTAGCTTCCTTCACGAGCCTCTTGCACAGAGGCCGATCTTGACACCGGCAGTACCAGTCTTCAGCAAGTCCACTCAGTTTTGATTTAAAGCTTTCGTGACTGCAGGGATTCATATTCTTGGTTCTTTCAGTAAAGTCACGTAGAAGGGAAACAATATAATAAAAATATAAAACAATAAAATTCTCACGACATTTCGACTGCAACACAAGCAATCATCATCAGGTGTGAAAACCACAACAAGAAATTTTGAAAAAAGTGGCAGTTATTTTTAACGTTAGCACCACGGAGAGCGATTTGACAGTTTGTTCAGATGGAGGAGTCCATCTATGTTCGGAAAAGAGGAGGGGGGAGACGAAAAATAATGGATGCGGTCTGAAAGCCACCTTAAGCGTGATCAATCTATTAAGACCCGAAATGGTTTATCAAATCATTCCATTGATTGCTAAGCCAGAATCCATCTCCTCGGTTGAAATTGTCTCTGCGTTTGTATATGTGGATAGCTTCATGAACGAATCTCTCATGGTAGCCAGACGGCTTGCAAAGAACCTCTGTCTTGGAGAAGTCAATGTCATGTGAACCTACTAAATTATAACAGTGATCTGCCACGGCCGAGGTGTTGGTCCTACCGTGTTTCAGGTCTGCTTTGTGTTAAACTAATGCGGTCCGAGACATATCGTTTGGTTTCTCCAATGTAACTACTACCACAGAGGCAACTTAGTTTGTAGACGCCAGGGTACTGTGTGTCCGGAATCACATCTTTTACAGACGGAACCAGATCACGGATTTCATGTAATGTGTTGAATCGGACCTGGATCTCCGGTTGTAGCCAACATTTTCATGGAGAAATTTGAGACTGACGCCATCCAGGCTGCCACTCTGTGCCCAACCTTATGGAAGAGATACGTGGATGACACTTTTGTCATCTGGCCACATGGCCGGCCTGCTCTAGACCAATTCTTAGACCACATCAATTCCATACACCCAGGCATCAGATTTACCATGGAAGTCGAAAAAGATGGCAAGCTACCTTTTTTGGATGTTCTAATAAAAAAGAGACCTGATGGTTCAAACAGCCACTCTGTCTACAAGAAAGATACCCATACGGATGCTTACCTGAAACCGGATTCCCACCACCATCCATCCCAGAAGAATTCCTTCATCAAGACTCTGCACCATAGAGCCCAATGCATATCCGACCAGGAACATATAGCCAGTGAACTCAAGCATGTACACCAAGCTCTTAAGGCTAATGGTTATTCCAACTACACAATCTGCAAAGCTATCACTCCAACCATGAAGAAGGACCCTCTTGAGGAGCCTTTCAAAACCATCACTTTACCCTATATTGCGGGGATCACAAAAAAGATCTCCAAAATCTTGAATAAACACAAGATCCAGGTCCGATTCAACACATTACATAAAATCCGTGATCTGGTTCCGTCTGTAAAATATGTGATTCCGGACATACAGTACCCTGGCGTCTACAAACTAAGTTGCCTCTGTGGTAGTAGTTACATTGGAGAAACCAAACGACATGTCTCGGACCGCATTCGTGAACACAAAGCAGACCTGAAACACGGTAGGACCAACACCTCGGCCGTGGCAGATCACTGTTATAATTCAGTAGGTTCACATGACATTGACTTCTCCAAGACAGAGGTTCTTTGCAAGCCATCTGGCTACCATGAGAGATTCGTTCATGAGGCGATCCACATATACAAACACAGAGACAATTTCAACCAAGAAGATGGATTCTGGCTTAGCAATCATTGGAATGATTTGATAAACCATTTCGGGTCTTAAATGATTGATCACGCTTAAGGTGGCTTTCAGACCACATCCATTATTTTTCATCTCCCCCCTCCTCTTTTCCGAACATAGATGGACTCGTCCATCTGAACAAACTGTCAAATCTCTCTCCGTGGTGCTAACGTTAAAAATAACCGCCACTTTTCAAATTTTCTTGTTGTGGTTTTCACACCTGATGATGATTGCTTGTGTTGCAGTCAAAACGTCATGATAATTTTATTGTTTTATATTTTTATTATTTTATTGTTTCCCTTCTATGTGACTTTACTGAAAGAACCAAGAATATGAAGTCCACTCAGCTCCACATCCTCCTGTACAGCATACCCTCCCTTGTCCGGCCCGTGCCATGCCCGTTTACCTCCCTCTATCCGGCCAAATATAAGCTGCTTGGGCATGCGATGGCTGGACATGCGGGCTACGCAGCCCAGCCAACGCAGCTTTGGCTGCCAGAGGAGCTCATTGATGGGAATGCTACACTCAAAAACATTTTGTGTTTTAGCTATGGCAGGAAATCAGAGAACCCAGTGGAAACCCATGCTGAGTAGAGGGAGAAAACTCCCAAACTCCACGCAGAAAGGCACCAGTGGGGAATCCAACCAAGGCCCTTCTTGCCGTGCTGCACGCTGCCACCCTGTCATCCAAATATTTTCACTAAATATTTGCCTGTAGAATTATTTCCTACGATTAAGGAACATCCACACTAGCTCAGCACCACGCATGTAGCAGTGCTGGCTTGCGTTTTTAAATTAAATAATAGCTTGGTTGGGCACTGGAACAGTGTCGCGGATAGTTTGAGGACCTTTGACAAGATTTTAAGTTGAACATTTTTCCAATTAATGTTTTTAATAGTAAATATATTCTTAAATATGTTATGTTAAAATGACAAGATGTGCTGCTTTCCAATTACTTGGGTAAAAAGTGGGCTAGGTTTTGCCAAATCCTGGCCAGCTGGCTCAAAACGTAACAAACAAGGGTATGAGGATACTAACATTGCCCTAAGTGGCTTGGTCAGCGGTGCAGCAAGCAGGCAGGGGTCACTTACACATAGTTGACTTCACAGTGCTTCAGGTTTCCCCGGTCTTCCGCCGTGAGGCCGTCCTTTGGAGCAGTCTGTCTCTCTGCACTCGAACGCACCTACGTGAAACGTAGATATATGATACAGTATGCAAGATACTTGAGGTAGTTATCAATATTGGGCATCTACATTTGCTCCAATGATATGGGAACACCAAACCCTTGCCCATCGCGGGTCTGGTTACATTATTGAAATAGCCGCAATCAGCAAATCCACAATGTGCAAACTCAAAAGGTATTGCAGGAAAAAACTAGGGTTTGGTTCACAGTTCGTAATACAACACCCCCTCTTGTTTTATGTTATCCTACACCAACCCAAACATTATACAAGTATTTTGAATATAAATGTTTATTAATTTATAGTGTTAAATATAACTTGTACGGTAAATATATTGTATATACCTATTTTTAAGTAGTGTACTATACTGTACAAGTATTCGTTTCCAGAACTATACACTACAAGAAGAAAATTGCCGGCAGCTGAGGCCCACTGCCTCCTTATTGGAGGCTGGGAACACCACGTGACCTAGGACACGTGATGGGCCGCTTGGGAGACAAGATGGAGACAAGACGGCTAGGTGTGTTCTTCCGCAGCAACAGCACCATCATCATCGTGAGCAGTGCAGTTACGATGCGAATTGGAAACTCGGTCAACCGTGAATGGTCGAGCCGCCACATGGGCGTGATCGGCGAACTGCACCTCAATAGATTTGGTGCCAAACTATAAAACCTCAATAGCTAAACCTGCGAGAGAGAAGAGTTTGCTCTCATTTATTAAACTCAAATTATTTTTGTCCACGAATCCAACAACCTCTCAGGGGTAAGGAGATGTCCACAAATCTTTATATCACCTACAGTTCCTCACCAAATAGATTTGGATGACAGATTAGGGAACAATAAGTGAAGCTGCTGCATTGGTAGTGGTGCAAAAGCACAATATTTAACACATTAATCAATAACACTGTGGGCCTTAATAGAAAATACCATAATAGGCTACGTTTTGGGCAATGGCCCTCCTGTATAGCACATAGAGCAAGCAAGGATGGGGATGAGTCTGTTGAGCATTCCAGTTAAGGTATTTGCCAGCAGATTGATGAATATTATAACTCGACAGAAAAGACAAAGGAAATTAAGTTGTGGCTTTAGACCACGGAGTAGCCGGAGTAATTCGATCTTTAAGTCAAGACAGCTTATGGAGAAGAGCCTGGAGTATGGGGTAGGACCTTTGGATTTCCTTTGTAGGGTTTAAGTGAGCCTGTGACTTGAGTAGGAACTATTAGGCTGTTATTGTGTCGCGGCTTCAATGGCGATATTAAATAATGTAACATCGGCTTTTAACCCCCCTGGGTTCTTCACACTTGGTAGGTGCACAGTGATGGCATGACCTTCCTCTATTTGAGACTGGAAACATATACTTCTTCACAACTATGGCAACCGCCTGAAGCTGGTTGTAATCACCAGTGAAACAATGTTTCTTCTCATTGTAGATGTTGTGGGTTTACTCTCCAACACACCGGTGTGCTCAAGTACTCACCAATTGGCATGTTTTGTTCACGTGACAAACCTTACTTAATTGGCCGTGTTGGGTGGAGGTGGGTTTACATCACATTTACGCAATCTACGCCAAAAAACGTTATGACGACTGATATGAAAAAAGATAATCATTCTTAATGGTCCGGACAGGACACCAAGCCTTATAATTTCCAATGGTAAAGAAAAGCATTTTTCGTGTCCCCACTGGTAGATTTAAGATAAATACACACCACATGGGCGGCTTACCTTGACAATGTGCTCATCAGAGGCCGTGCAGCTCGTAGCGACAATGTCTCCAACGTCATTCACACCAACGAAGCCGCCGTTCGCTGCAAGCAAGGCCAACTTCCCCTAAAAGACAAAGATCCACTTTATAGATTTCACAGGGCTGTTAGCGAAAGTGCTGTTAGCGAGTAGCGCCTATGAAGGCCAGCACAGCAAACGAGGGGGTGGGTGGCCAGCACCACGAGGGCCCCCTCGGCTGAGTACCATACGGCTATTGATACGCATGATCCAGTGCACACAGTAGATGTGGACACGCGCACGTATGCAATGCCCATACATCTTGAAAGATGGGCTCCCACTGCTCGCGGGAGCCGATGGCGTCAGCTCGCCCCACCACCACACCCTCGCTCACTCCCAGGTACTTCCCGTAGCCAGACTTCAACGCTATCCTGCAGCGACAACACATTAAGTCATTATAACCATTGCACACATATATAGAGTGTAGCTTAAATACCTCAGGATCTCAAAGGACTATACGTCACATCTCATCTTAACCGTTCCAAGGGGATCCCCCCAGTGGCAGCTGTCCCCGTGTGGCGCAAGGCGACAGCGCATGGTTTGCAAGTGGGCATTCGTCTGCTAGCAGGGGGGTGATAAGTTGCAGTGTGGAATCCCAATTGAGTAATTTGTGGGTTATTAAAAAAAAGGCAAATCTGGACGATGCCGGCACACAACGGCGTACTCTTTTTGAATGGCATCACTGGATCTCCAACGGCCACTGTGAAGGAGACCGCATATAGTATTTTACGGTTAATACACTGCAGTAATAACCAGGGGGGCCTGCTGGATTCAAACCACAAACCTCTGCAACAAGCGGCGAACTTGCGAACACTAGGTCGGCACCAAAGTAGCCCCCCTCCCCCCCAAGCTCTGCACTCCTCTACATATATTATGGTGTTATCGGCCAATTAATGTGTTGAGGAAATCCAAACACCCGGGAAAACCCCATGCGTGCAAGGAGGAACACTCCTATCCCACGCAGATAGTCCAAAATTCGTTGTACTGCCTTCTGGCAGAGCCAAGGAACGGCTCCTCGTTGACGCCAACAGGATGGGAGTTTGACATCGGTGTGGTGATCCTACAACCCTTGCAGCTGCCTCCACATTGTTGGACTACAGTCACGTGCAGCGTAGCCACCACCATAAAGTGTATGAGAGTGCTGCAGAGCGATGATGGACAGATCACCTGGTGTCAGACAGCTTGACGGCTGTGAACTGCTCAGGGGGTGATGGGCCATCGTCTGAAACATACGCAGATGTACACCACTCATAGACGGGTGCACACGGGCAAGAAAACAACCTACATGGGGAAGCACATCAAGGTAAACGCAGCACATCCTTAAAACCACTTGTCTTTTTTGTTACCTCTGTTTACTCAGGAAAACTAAACACTTTTTCAGGAGGGCCCTGCCAAGTTTTCACAGTAGGGGGAAATGTTGCTTGCTAGGTGTAATCCAATTGAGTAATTTGCAGGTAATTTGTCAGTATTAGGTTTCTTTACCAATAAGTTTCATTGGATGTGGATTTTTTTGCAGTGGCAGTAGATTGGGGATCAGAACAAAGGATAAACATACAAACTGGACACAGAAAGGTGCCCAAGTCGTGGAATCAAACCCAGGCCCATCTAGCTGTGAGGCACAAGTGTTACCACTGTGCCGCACCCTGCAGCCCTAAATTAAAAATACAACATATAAATCTCTCTCTTCCACCAGTCATCCCAGTGCTGGCCTCACTTCACTGGCTTTCCACCCACAAGCACCCACTCCACACAGCCTTGCACCTTCCTCCACAACCCAAACCACCGCTACTCTGTTAGCGATACAAGTCTACGGGTCTCCAGTTGAGCGTATCGGTCTCCATGCACATCCGATGAGAACGGTTGGCTATGTATGGTCTGAAAGATGTTCAACATACATGCATGCGAGTCAGTGGGTCTTTGTGGGTGGGTAGCTGCTCGTTTAGCGCCACAAAATCAGAAAAAGATTGGACTGAGAGGGATGGTGATGGCGTGACTAGTCCTTCATCCAACAATGGATAGACAATGACTGATTATTATTATTATTTCTAACGAGGGCTTGTACGACGAAAGCCACAGAATATGCTGTACTGTATTACCGTTGCACGAAACCACTTCCTCCTCTTGTAGAAAGCGCAGGGGTCGAGTGGCAACTTCGATCCATAAGCCACAGTTTTTATTCTCCCAGGCAAATACAGAGATATTTTCACGAAATAAATATCACGACATACCTGTGTGCGGTGCTCCAAGTGTGAATAGCCCATTGTCCAGGGCTTGTATGTACGTTCCACACCCCATCTCAATACAGACGGAACCCGTGATTTGGGAAACAGAGGAAACAGTCCACCAGCCGTCTGTGCACACAAATTTTAAATAAACGTCAGTCTTAGAACTTTCAATCGGTTTCAAATCCCGCTCGTGATTGTTGATGATTGAGACTCGCCGAGTGGAATTAGAAGGGAACCCACCCAAAAGGGTAACTACCACGGGGTAGGAACGATAAGATCATCAACAGCAGCAGGGTGCAGGAGCTACGTGGATTGTTGTATTGCAAAACTGAGAAATTCCGACAGCTTGGGTAGACCTTCATCCAGCAGTGGAGAGGTCGTGGTTGATGATATAACATCCAGAACATTACATGTCTGTCATGCACATATTTATGCAAATATTATCCTTGGTTCAAACCATACCATATTCCCCAGATTATAACATTGTAAATAATAAAGTTATACAAATATTGTCACACACACCAACAGAGCATAAGACGCATCCACACATCTGCTTTGAAATACGCAGGGAAGTGTCTTACAATCGGCAGAATACGGCGAGATCAACACTGATGCACACAGCAAAGTGGCTGTGTTCTAACAAGCACGACACAATTTTTTATTCTGAGTTCATCCAGGAAAGCCTCTCCAAGAATCAATAATCGTTTTGATCAGGGTCCTGGCAAGTGGTCGCAGTTGGGAGAGATGTTGCGACTGCTGTGTGTAATTTGTAGGTAATTTTCAGCATTGGGATGTTTGGCCAAAACCAGTCGCGGTGTGTGTGGGCCCATGCACAACAGGTGGAGAACATTCAAACTCCACACAGAAAGGCTCCCGCGCCAGGAATCAAACCCAGGCCTTCTCGATGTGAGGCGTAAGCGTGGCCACTGCGCTCCCGTGCCGCCCACTGCAGCACCACCCCCCCGTGACCCCGCATCAGCGCCCGACGCACCGACAATGTCCACCTCCTCCTCGTCCCCCTTTCTCTTCTTCTGTTTTTTCTTCTTGTGGCTGTTAACAAAACAACCAAAGCCACCAATAATCAGTACAAAATCTTCTTCTGTAGAAACCAGGCGCCACGAAACACGCAGTAAACATGGCTATACGTAACGACGCATCGGAACACCAACAGGCGGATGAGCCATATCTGCTTATTAAAGACACAAGCCACATTGCGGTTGCGGCCACAGAACCCAAACTGTGGATCACAAAGTAAACCACCACAGTGTGCGCTCCTTCAACGGAGGAACAGCAGACATGGCGAACTGTGCCTCCTGAAGCCCGTCGTATTGAGCACACCCCGACATTGACACAATCTCCTCTCACCGGCCCCTTAGTGCTCCCTTCAGCACGAGTCGTCTCACCCCTGCCTACCATCGCCACCCTCTCTCCCTCACTAACCTCGTCCACCACCAATCTCCCTCACCCTTCTCTCTACCCTCGCCGCTCTCTCCCTGACCCCCTCACCCGCCGTGGCTCCGCGCTCCCTTCAAGACGAGGCGACTGCTCCTCACCCCCGCGTACTCCGCCATTGTCGACCTCTGTGGATCGAATCGAGTTACCACGACCACTAACGAGTCTAGAATCGGTAACGAAACCGATCGATCCGCTGTGGCCCATTGGAGTCGGCCGTGGATCGCGGGAAGAGGAATCGATTCGGCTGGCGAGATTCCCACTCCCCCACCGCCGTGGCGGGGTCACGGGAGTCAGGTGTGACCCCGTGACCCCGCCGGACTCGAAACATTCGCAGCGAAAAGGCAACACAAAACAGAGAAATAGTCCGATAAGAACGAACTCTCTCACCTATTGCGCAAGATAACATGGGTGAAGTGGCTTATCACGTACAAATGTATAGCAGCAGACACATACTCTAAACGCATGTTTCTTCATGTGGAGGAAAAACCCGGAGGACCCGGAGAAAAATCCACGCGGGCACGGGGAGAGACATCGTAAACTCCTAATATACAGCAGCAGCAGGCGTCAGGATCGAGCTCACGACTTCCTGCATACCAGGCGAGGTAGTTAACATCTCGCCACCGCGATGACAGAGAAGATTGTGAACGAGGAGCACGCGGGGGGAACAAAGAGGTGAGAGGCGAGATAAGGTGGGAAAGGCAATGGAGCAATGTATAGATGAAGTGTATGGTATTTGAAAAGACGGCAGTCGTGAACGGGGAGCCAGTGGAGTTGACGGAGAGGCGAAGTGTGAGAACTAAACGGGAGATTGAAAATAATTCACGCGAAAGCATTTCTTTGTTGGAGGGGAGTGAGAGCGTAGGCAGGGAGACCGAAAAGAGGATAATTGCAGTCATGCAAACCTGGTAAAGATCTGAGCATCAATCAGGAGTTTGGCAGCAGAAAGTGAAATTAAAGGGCAGAGTCCTGATATTGAGTAGACGAAAGCTACAGATGCGGGCAGTGGCGGTGATGCAGCTGGACAAATTAGCGAAGAGCCAAAAGTGCCACCAAGGTTGAGGGGCAGAGGCAGCAGGAGGGAGAGAGATGGTGGGAACGGGAGAGCAAGAGGCCGGAAAGTTAAATGAATAAAGTTTTGGACGAATTGAGAGAAAGTGAAGCACCATCCAGGATTGGATGCCAGCCAGGCAGGAGGAGATGCGAGAGGAAAGGTCACATGGGTGCAATATTGAAATATTTGTGTTAACAAAAAACTGGTGAGGAAAGCAGAAAGAGCAAATAACAGATTCGAGGGGTGAAATATCGAGAGAGAATAGTAGTGGACCCAGAACAAACCCTGTAGAACACCGACACTGAGAGGGGGGAGGGATGGGATATGGGGTGATTGAAGAAGACTGAGGATTACGAGAAGGTAAGACTTGAGCCAGGTCGCGTCTGAAAGAGGGCTCATAGGTAGGTCAGTGGCAAAACAAGTTGTTTATAAAAAAATATTTCACCTGTCTAATCCATGAAGATGGAACATTTCATGTGCAGCGGTGTGCAGGGTGTCAAATGACTCATGCATAACACGATGACAAGTGTGCAGGTTTCCTTCGCTTTATGCGGTAGATGGATAAAAAAAGCGTGCACAAAACGAGGCCGCTGCCTTCCGAGTAGTGCATACAGTATACATGGTACACACACAGTACACACGGTACAGTGTTGTTCCACGTCCGACCGCACAGCAACATAAGAGTGGATTCAAGCCACAAATAAGCGCAATCACACAAACCGAACCAGCATGAAGCGAGGGAAACCTGTATATCTTAAACCTCGCACATATACACACAGGACCGTAAATACAACGAACATGAAACCACAGTGAAACACATTAACTATACATTAACGAACAGTGCCAATTCATACACTTAATTAAAATCCGGGCTTTAAATGAATGTTTATTGTTTAA
The DNA here is from genome assembly GCF_048934315.1 of Petromyzon marinus. Lineage (NCBI taxonomy): Eukaryota > Metazoa > Chordata > Hyperoartia > Petromyzontiformes > Petromyzontidae > Petromyzon > Petromyzon marinus. The sequence continues at coordinate 17,475,376 of NC_133675.1, read as the reverse complement.
AAAAAAACTTTAAATCAACAATATAAAACATTTCACTCGTGCAGTAATATCAGGAGTGAGCGAGTGGTTTTATACAAATATACGATTCGTATTCAAGTTCAGGATTTCATAAAACCAAATCAAGTAGTCGAGGCAAAACGTTGATGTCCAATCTTGATGGGGATTGCATGGTGCTGTCGCCGAGGCACCCGGTGCAGTCAGTGGCATGGATTGCTCTTGCCATCCGCAGTGGCACACATGCAGCACAGGTCCACTTCCATGTTGGACACATCCTTGCAAGAAGCACAAAGTGAAACGGGGCCATGAGGAGTGAATTACATCACATTCAGCAGAAAAATGACTGCATGCATGGTTGTGGTGATGGGCAATAGTGGTGAGCACACTGCAGCCTTGGGAACGGTGGAGACAGTGCACTGCTCTACGACCCAAGTGCAATTCATAACCACGGATAACACCAGCGAAGATAGGCATTCGAACTTGTTCTGGTCTTCACTTAGGTCAACAAGTATGAGTACAGCAAATCCCCGCTTAACGTGGAATGCCGGTGACGTGGCCCAGTGGCAGAGGTTCGTAGTTCGAATCCGGCAACCCGCCCTGGATAATACCATCGTGTACACGTTCAGCAGAAGACATTCCGTAAGAGAAAAAAGCACATTAAGGCGAAAACGCGTAGTTTGAATGCTACGCGTTAAACAGGAATTTACTGTACAGGGTTCGGTGTGAATACAGCCTAAGATGGTTGAACCCAAAGATCCACAAGCCTAAACATTTTCACAGTGCGTACCTTGACTTTAATCTCCTCTTCAGTCATGTGGTAGGTCGAATATCCACTGTCAACCTGGACAAAGATCAAAGCAAATGGTAATTTAGAGTTTTAGTTGGACAAACATCGCAATATAGGACCACAGAGCTTGGGCAATTGTTTGTGGTTATCTGCATCTCTGAATCATGCTCTAGAAGCAAATAAAGACTGTGCATGTTACACATTCTACATAATTATTACTATAAAAACTCTTATTATTACTACTATGCTTGTTTACCCAGAAAAATTTCAGTCTCAAAACGCTTTTGTCAGGAGGGTCTTGCCAAAGTTTTCACAAGAGTGTGATGCTGCTACATAGATGAACTATTCCGAGACACTTTCCACTACGGCAGAACTCATTTCCAGAATCAACTCCCTTTAAAAGAATGGCCTAGCTGCTGGTATTGGCATTCGCACCGAGAAGATCAAAACGTGAAAAAGATCGGCTCACGAAAAGGAGGAGCTATATCCTGTACTTAACAGCTACCAATGCACGACCAGACACCTGACCACCAACGCGTGTGAACGGTCTGTACGTGCTCGCCGGAACAGCCCCAACAGATATACACAGAGCAGTTGCAAGCAAAATGGAATGATCAAGACGGGATTGAGGACGTTAGACATCCGCTAGGTTGCCAAACTGCAGCTGTAAGCTGCCTGAATTGAGGGAAGTGTGCTTCCTAGCCACAACAGATCTGCTTAAAAAACTACCCCTGGCTACACACGACTGGATATATGAACACAACATGATACATGACTACGGGCGCCATAATGCTGCCCAACGCCTCTCTGCCGGCACAGAGAATAATCATTCAATGTGGATATTTTTAAATGGGCTTCGAACAGGAGTGGATAGATCAAGAGTCAACGTGCAGGAGTGGTGCTACTCTAGCAACACTGCGGTGAGACACGGATCGTGGAGCATAGACTGTTCTGTCGGCTCCTGGAGGAGCCATGTACCGTGAAGGACCTTGTCAAGGCTACAGACCGGGCCACACCACCACTAAGTGCCAGATACTGGACAAACATACGACTGTGGTGGCAGCACGCAAGGCGGAGATGCTACATGTGATACCAGTTGAGTAATTTGCAGCTATTTTTTCTCTATGGCAAAGCCATGGGGGGAGATTAACGATGAGTAAGGTTAAATTTTGACTTTCGTGACTGCAGGGATTCATATTCTTGGTTCTTTCGGTAAAGTCACGTAGAAGGGAAACAATAAAATAATATAAAACAATACAATTATCACGACGTTTCGACTGCAACACTAGCAATCATCATCAGGTGTGAAAACCACAGCAAGAAAATTTGAAAAAAGTGGCGTTTTTTTACGTTAGCACCACGGAGAACGATTTGGCAGTTATTCAGATGGACGAGTCCATCTATGTTCGGAAAAGAGAAGGGGGGAGACGAAAATAATGGATGCGGTCTGAAAGCCACCGTAAGCGTAAACAATCAATTAAGACCCGAAATGGTTTATCAAATCCTTCCAATGATTGCTAAGCCAGAATCCATCTTCTCGGTTGAAATTGTCTCTGTGTTTGTATATGTGGATAGCCTCATGAACGAATCTCTCATGGTGGCTACCATGGCTTGCAGAGAACCTCTGTCTTGGAGAAGTCAATGTTATGTGAGCCTACTGAATTATAAGTGATCTGCCACAGCCGAGGTGTTGGTCCAACCGTGTTTTAGGTCTGCTTTGTGTTCACGGTTGCGGTCCGAGACATGTCGTTTGGTTTCTCCAATGTAACTACTACCACAGAGGCAACTTAGTTTGTAGACGCCAGGGTACTGTATGTCCGGAATCACATCTTTTACAGACGGAACCAGATCACGGATTTTATGTAATGTGTTGAATCGGACCTGGATCTTGTGTTTATTCAAGATTTTTTGATATTTTTTGTGATCCCCACAATGTAGGGTAAAGTGATGATTTTGAATGGCAGCTATTTTTGAAGTTTGTTGTTATATAAAAAAAATAAAAAGAGATCCCACCAACAGCCTCGTCATACAAACCAACAAAATCATTTCTGATTCAACCGCATTAATTGATCAGACCAAACAGTTCTTGTTGAAACTTACCTCAGCCTCCGAGTGAGTCGTCAGGAACTTCTCAACACATTTACACGCAAATTCCATCTCTAGCCCTGCCCACTTACCCTTGGGCTACACCCATCTCTAGCCCCGCCCACTTGCCCTTGGGCTACACCCATCTCAGACCTATATAACGTCCTGCTTCAGCAGCTCTTCCGCTATATTTTTTTCCTGCCTCAGCAGCTCTCCCGCTATATTTTTTCACCTGATGACGATTGCTTGTGTTGCGATCGAAACGTCGTGATATTTTGTATTATTTTCTATCTACGTGACTTTACCGAAAGAACCAAAGAACAGGAGACATTGAAGTTGAAGGAGAGGTGGAGTGTGACAATTCATAGCGGTTACAGTGCATTTTTTTTGCTATTGGAGGCTACCAGAGAACCTTTCCCTGCTGTGAGGCACAAGCGTCGCCACTGCAGCAACACCCTGCCTCCCACAAAATGCTCAACGATAATGCGACACCGGTGGTTAAAGTCAACCGTGTGGATTTTTTGGGTTGAGGTACCACCTCGTTGGGAAGACAACTGCTCTCAGCCTGGGGTTGGAGGAGCACAAGTGCCCTGGCGGCATTCCGAGGTGGTGGCCAGTCGTCCCCTCTGGTCACCTCCATGGGGACGCCAAAACCATCGTCGTCATCGTCGCACAACCTTTTCCGGGTGCTCAAATCCCACAGCAGTGGAGCCCTGACATCGTTACAACGTCCTCCGTTGCAGCCCAAGTCATCGGTTTCAGTCGGCGGACAAGATTTTACATCTTTTTTTAGTTCCAGTTTGTTTTCAAAGCGTGCTTCAGAAGCGTTAGAAGCAACATCCAGTAACTCTGTTCCAGTGTTGTACGTGCTGCTCATTATTTCAGGCAACTTCAGCTCTCCGGTCAGTTGTGCTTCTATGCTGAATTCAGTTTCTTGCACATTTCCAGTTCTGTTTCCTTGAGAGAATTCCGCACACGTGTACTTCTGGGAAGAGAATGTATCTCCATTGCTCTTGTGAACATTTATTTTTGAAAAGCTCAAATCTTTAAGCCCGTCAGCTCCATTGTCCCCGGCATCATCTGTGACATGCTCACTCGACAATTTTTGCAATTTTACTGAAGCAATAGGCGAGATAATTTCCAACATCTGAGGACATGCTGCAGTGGCAAGAGGAGGAGACTGTGAGCATGGCGAAGATGGACTGTCCCACTGTTGCGTCTGCTGGGCAGGTTCTGGACTGGTCCATTCTGGTTTTCGTAAAGAAGGGTACTTGGTGACAATTTGGGAAGTTGGAGCGTTCCATTGGAGTTTGTCAAGGCGAGAATTTGTAGGTGATGGCGAAAGATGGTGAGTCCACTCCTCCTCAAAGAGAGATACAGCAGCTGCCATTTCCTCTAAAAACAAGAAGGTTGTGGGGAAAGAAAATACATGTCACGTTTTGTCTCGACATGAATTTGATGAAAAGCATTTAACTATAATAAACGGTCAGATGTATTATTATGATCCCGATTATCGCTGTTTTACAACGTTAAGTGCGCGTTCACACTACGCGTTTTCACTTCCACGCGGTTCTTTTACAGAACGTTTTTAGCTTAACGCGGGGCGCGCTGCTATAACGCAAGGAGTCTAGCGCGTGACGGACTACTTTTCTGAGCAGCGTGGGTGTTGGCAGCATTGTTCGGTGATGTTGGTACTGTACTACTGTTGATGTTGGAGTGATGGGTGCTGTGATACACGGCATGCCTGCCTCTTCCTTAGTCTTTGTTCCGGCATCTTTGTGTGGCGCATCATCTGACTCCCTCATCTTCTTCACTCACCACATCTCTCACACACTTTATATTGATTTCAATTACTGTCACACCTAACATATTTATAGAACATACTATATAAACACAACACGTGTAAAAAGAAACATTTAAAACAGCGTACTGCACTGTCGAATAAAAACAATAAAATTACGGAAAGAGACAGCATCCCCACCTTTACCATTATTAAGGGAAAATGACTCCCGCTTAGAGCGAATTCGCTTTACGCGGCAATTTTCAGGAAAGCAACCCCCCAGGGTTGAGCAGGGACTAGCTGTACATTACGGATATACACTCACGGTATAATCCAGGGCGGGTTGTCGGATTCGAACCACAAACCTCTACCATCAGTGGCGAATGCACTACCACTGGGTCACGTCAATGGCTATATAACTGTGTGGGGTGTTGAAGAGCTGTGCCGGTACCGTGGATGTGAATGGGAGAGGGGAGGCTGGAGGCATCTTTATTCCTAGCGCCACGCACGTCCTGCGAGTCTGGTGTGCACACGCACGATGAGGCGTCGCTGGCCTGGATGGGGCTCGATGAAAACTGTTCCTGAAATGCAAAAGCCATTGTATTATTTGTTAAGAATATTTTAAATGCTATGTTGAGTTTCAGTTATAATGTTGACGATGGCCCTTTGAGTGGCAGATTTGTGCCCGAATGGCAACACCACATGTGTGTAAACAAAGAAAACTTGACTCGCCCACCCGCCCTCCTTTGTCTTCCCAGTGGTGGTTTTCTACACACCACATCTCACTATCTCCAGGTGATTTGCTCGTTAGTTTCGATGTGGTCTCTTTGTTTACCAAAGTTCCTGTGATTGACACCATTGCAATCATTGAAGATTTGGTCCAACAAGGATTGAATGCTGATGTACCAGCCCTAGTTAGACACTGCCTCACCAACACTTACTTCACCTGGAATGGAACATTCCACAAACAAGTTGACGGTACCCCAATGAGTTATCCCTTATCTCCAGTTGTAGCCAATGTTCTTAATGCCATCCAGTCATCCACTCTATGTCCGTCTTTTTGGAAGAGGTACATAGATGACACGTTCGTCATCCGGCCACATGGCTGACCAGCTCTGAACCAATTCCTCAACCACATCAATTCCATACACCCAGCCATCAAATTCACCATAGAGGTGGAAAAGGATGGCAAGTTACCATTCTTAGATGTTTTAATTGAAAAGAGACCAGGTGGCTCAATGGGACACAATGTCTACTGGAAACCACCCATACAGATGGGAAACTAAGCGACATGTCTCAGACCGTGTTCGTGAACATAAGGCAGATCTGAAACACGGTAGGACCAATACCTCGGCCGTGGCTAATCATTGTTTTAATGCGGTGGGCTCACACGAAATTGATTTCTCTAAGACTAAGGTACTTTCCAAGCCCACTGGCTATCAACAAAGATTCGTTCATATATATAGACACAGACACAATTTCAACCGAGAAGATGGGTACAAACTGAGCAATCATTAGAAGGACGTTATTAACCAGTTTAGGTTATAACTGGCTGTGATGTTTCCATCCTACCTTCCGATGTTAGTAATTATTTTCGACTCTTTGGTTTTACATTAACAGGTTAAATGTCTCACAAACACAGCCACCGTTGCTCGTTTTCCTCGATGTGCCGGTGGATCTGCGATCTTACATTGACATGCTCATCTCTCACAATACAATGGCCACCTCCGCAGCTTCGTCCTTGTGGAGGTATCTCTCTGACCTTACATTTACATGCAAATTTCTCACTTTAACAGCACTAGCCCTGTCCGCTTCGCTTATGACCCTTGGGCTACACCCATTTCCAACCTTTAAAACATCCTGCCGCCATTTTTTTTCTCCTGCTGACGAATGCTTGTGTTGTGATCAAAACGTCGTAGTTTTTTGTTATTTTTTTGTTATTTTCTTTGAACCTATCTACGTGACTTTACTGAAAGACCCAAGAATACCTTTATTCTATTTTACACTCCTATCATTTTTTGTATTGTTTGTTTTTGTAGCTTGCTGACCTGCCCCTTCTGGACATCTGTGGAAAAGATCTTCATAGCTCATCGGATTCCTTTTTCAGTCTAAATAAAGATTTTGATGCTGAAATCACATACCGTGCTGTGCGTAGTCCCCTGTTCAGATGAATGATCCTTTCTTTGCTGTGTAGCTGATGGAGAGGCGCTCGAGCGGTTTGTTTGAGAGTGAGGCGGGGTGTACACAGACTGGGCTGAACTGTCGCATGAGTTTTCTTCTAAATTGTCCACAAAGAGCTTCCTCCGCAGGGAGAGTCCACTGCCATCACTACAAAGGCTGTCCTCACGGCGCCGAAAGTCTGCTGCACACAAATACACAACAGATTCTTGTTGACATTAACCTAGCATTTAGCTGTGTTGGCCGTGAGCGGGAATCGAAGTCGGGTCGCCAGCATCGTAGCACAACGCGCTTACCGCTACACTACCGCTCCCCACAACAATATACTCGCGCACTCACCCACAGGCTCATTCATTTACACTCACTGACCCACTCACTCGCTCACCACTCAAACACCACACTGCAGGTCACCACACTTCACTTTCTGCTTCTTCCTGTGCACTGCTTCACTTTTGATTTCCTCCCATCGTCTCATTTTCTCATCGTTCTTATAACATTCCTAATGTCGATAAACGTGTTCACTATTATCTATTACAACTTGAACGGTGCCATTTGTTACTAGCCTCTTGGGATTATTGGACCCTTTGGCCTGTGCTCAGCATGTGTGAATTAACACAAATACATAATAAAGAACATTAATATATGACCTCGCAGTTCACTGCAGTAGCTATGTGCGTGCTTGTGATGCATGCGTGCGTCCACTCACCCAACAGCGCTTCCAGGTCAAATCCCACTGGCAGGGCAATTGATGTTTGGCATGCCACTACACACACACAGTTTCAAACAAAGCATTAGCACTACAAACACACTCATTCATTCCCGATGTAATAACATAAATAAAAACACTCATAAGGACAGCCGCAACATTTTTTTAGATTATGGCTGAGCTGTCATTCACAGCTCACTGAATATATGAACGGTCATGAGATAATGCGACCCAGTGGCTTAGCGGCTGCGTGAAGGAGCGGCTCACAATCGTAAGATTCTGAGTTCAAGTCCTGGTTGGAGGTTGACTCAGCCCATCATCCCTATGAGGGTCGATAAAATATGTACCACTTTTCTGGGAAGTCAACAGTGGTTGGCCGATGGATAGACTCGCCCTCACCATAAGAACAGGGAATTTCCACCACTGGCTCTGGACTGTAAAAAGGAGATGCACACTCATTTGCTTATTTGAGCAGGAAATCACTTTGACTTTTAGCCAAGAGAGTGATGGCCAAGAGGCACGTCACTGTGTTTGAGCTTGCATGTGCATTTGTGTGCATTACCGTCACATGTTTTGCCAAGGTTTGTTGAGGGTTTTGCTGTAGGTGACTCCGTCAACGGATCCATGGCTATGAGAAAGAAACATGCCATCATAAACCAAACGCGTACAAATTCAGTGACACGTAAATCTTAACACAGCACAACCGCTAGCATCGATGTGGAGACTCCAAGTAAAAAAAAATAAGCAGATAATACTCCGAGACGACAGGAATAGCAATGGAAACATCCGGGCATGGTGGGCGACGATAAGGAATTAAGACTGGGCGGAGGAGGTTGCAGTGGGAGGCCCAGGACCAGATCTAGGCATACACTAAATAAGCTACAGCTTAGAGCCTCACATTATGAGGGGCCTCTAAACACAAAACATCATTCGACGTTCCAAGTTTTACATAATCGGTTGAAAAGTAAAGAGGATAGGGAAAATGGCAGCACAGTAACAACACAGGTGACTCTCCAATTTCTGTGTCAGACAGCAATGTTGCAATAGATTTTCTGAAAACTGAATAGAGAATATAAAAAGTTAACGGTGCAGCATTGCATCTGCTTGCTGACATGCCAGTACTGGCAGAAGGGCCTCCACTACAGGGAGCTATAGAGAGCCCCTCTACAGGGCATTTGGCCTTACTCCTTCTATGCTGGCCACACATCCTGGGAGAGAAGTGAGTAGCCACACTTTACTCCTCTTGCACGCGACCTGCCGATGGACCGTGGTGCACCAATTTATACTACTGGGTGGACTGAGGGGGTCAGGTGGATTTAAGGAATCTGCAACGTTATTTATAATGCTGAGTCAACCATTACCCCATGGCAGAATTCTCTCCACTCCACCTCAACAAAATAAATATTATAATGGTGATGATATGGATTAAGTTTGAAAATGTCAACCGTAAACATTCAACATATTGACAATAGCTGTTGGCTTTTATAGAAATGGGTTCGCAGGTTATTGAAAAAAAGGATTTAACATTGTTGTTTTAAACAGTTCTAAACCAATATTGTGCTCTCCCTAATGTGTTGTGTATTGTAATGCGATAGCTCCACACCAGACTATGGCGCAGAGCTGTGTGTGGGCGGAAACGTGGTCACTGAGAACGAGAGGAAGGCCAAGGATTGGGACGCTGGAGAAGCTGAAGAGGCCGTTTGTGGAAATGAAGTGAAGGTCCGAGGACAGAGGGGAATGGGGACAATGTCAGCCAAGGACCTGCCGCTAAGGCACAGCACAAAAGAAAATATGATGGTCGAGCTTTGCAGAGACTAGTGTAGGAGAAGGCGCTGAGCGGTGTGGTGTGTGCTACTGCCTCACGTGAGTTTGCGTATTGCTTGCGTGCCGGCTGTTTGTTGTCACTCTGCGTCCATGGCGATGGGACGATTGTTCCTCTGGAGAAAAACTACACGAGCACACGTCGCCTGTTCATGGCATTTCCACAAACACATCTCGCATGGCACCAGGAAACCAACCACTCATCATCCTCGTAAACACCAACAAATAACAACATAACAATTTCTACTCATAAGTGTGATAACATTTTGAGTAAAATGTTATACTTCCACATTTCTCAATCAATGCACACTGCCATCTATGGCATCAATCGTAAACATGAACATTGAAGAAAAAAATAGAAAAAAAGCTAAAGATTACATAAAGCAGCATGGAGAAATGGAATAGCACTCAGAAACTGAAAGAGGAACGCATTGATATGGAACAAACATAAATGAGTTACATGTTATTGACTACTGAGGAAAGTAAGCAGGCTTAAACAGCACACTACGCAAGTAGCAACGGTTATAGGTGAGGGGTGAGACTGGAGATGGAATGGTGCGTAAAGGAGAGAAATGTAACTAGAGAGAGATAGAGCCCTAACAGCACGTGTGGCTATAACAGGTTTCATATCATGGGAAGTGCATACAATGCACAATTATACAAACCTGCTCAATTTCCAGCTGGGTTTTTTCTTCAAGTTCTTGATCCAAGCTGAATACATGAAAAACAAATTATAAGTCAGTACACATCATGTCAGAAAGCAATTGACACAACAAGGAAATTAAAAAAACCAAGACAGACAAGGCCATGTAGAGATAGGAATGATGTCAGGGCCATAGAGGGACAGGACCATAAAGAGACGGGGCCATAGCTAGACAAGGGGCATAGAGATTAAGGAATATCCAGATAGGGCCATAGAGACGACATAAACAGAGTGCCATAGAGAGACAGGGCCATAGAGAGCAACAGGGAGCTACAGAATGCACGGCACACCACCGTGCGTGCAATGCAGCCTCGCACCGCGTCCATGCACAATTATTCAGTCTACTTGCAGCACTCTATCCAGCTAAGTGCGAATCCAGCGAGCCAGGGTTTTACGGTGAATTGTATTTAGATTTACAGAATGTTACCCCATAGTGAACAGGAATTTCACAATTAAACAATGAACGTAATAACCCAATTACACGACCGTGCATGGACATTTTCCAAGATGCACACAGCAACAAAAGTGCACGGCAATACCCACCTGACCGTGCTTAAGTACAAAGCCTGTCGGTGTATTTCCTCAGGGTGGATGGCAGCTGGTTGAAGATTGGCCATTTCGTCTATGGACCATCGAAATCGTGACGGTGTCTATAAACACAAAAACAAAGATACCCAATATAGCCTTTACATACTGTTTTGGCAAGTGCTTTTAGCAAGCACCTATTAAGGTCGGCACGGTAAACGAGAGCGTGGGTGGCCAGCACTATACCCAACTGCCTTTGTCTCACAAGTGACGATGTTTACACACCACACCATGGTACTCATTTGAGCCTGAGTCGACCTAGGGGAGGCCCAGGACAAGTTCAAATATTCGTCCACTGGTGTTGGCCGTGAGCTGTAATCGAACCTGGGTCATAGCCGGGTTTGTAACAGTGTGGTGCCTACACACACCTGTTGAATATATAGGCCTTTTTCCAGAATTAATATCAATAATATTTGCCGTTTTTTTTTTACAAGAAATAATTAATCAAAACACGCACTCGGAGAATCGCCAGATTGCCAAGGGACGATTTACCATGACCTGCTGACATAATTTTGACAGTTCACAAACATGCCCAGGGTCAGAGGGCACAGACCGAACACTGGGCAAGCAAACAGCAGGATTGACATAACGCAGCGCCCGGGGTCGCCGAGAGTTCGCCCCTTTCGTCAGCCCGCAGACATAGCCAAAGCCAACCGCTAAACCATTTTTTTCTTCATTGCTATTAAAGTAACGTTAAAGTTCAAAATCCAACAACAGGAATAAGCTAAAATTATCGATCCTCACACGCACTCCAATTAAAAACCAGGCCACAAGCTACATCAATGAACCATTACCCATCTATTAATTAAATACGAAATGCTATTTCGATCTTTAATAATTTCTACACAACTTGACCCGAAGCGTATGGCAATCAGAATTTTTCCTTAGTCAAAACGAATTCTCTAACCTCAGGACATAAGCAAATAATAATAATAATGCAGTGTTAACTCAAGGGTTAGAGAGAAAGAGACCCCGGCCGTCTTTGTCTTCCCGCAGCGCGGGAGAGCAGGAATACCACCAGAGACAAGAATTATCGCAGGCCATCTGTGCCCCACGGGTGAAGGGATACCTTGGGGAGGGGACGGTGATGAATGGGGAGACAGGATGGCTCGATGGAATGACACAAAAGATCCCCTGTATAGCCTTAACAGACTGTAGGGGCAAGTACTGTTAGCGAGCACCTATGAAGGCCGGATCGGTACACGAGGGGGTGGGTGGCCAGCACAACGCCCGACCGCCTTTGTCTCCCTAGTGGCGATGTTTACACACCGTACCAGGTACTCATTTGAGGCTGAGTCGACCTAGGGGAGGCCCGGGACCAGTTCAGATAATCGTCACTGGTGTTGGCCGTGAGCGGGAATTGAACCCGAGTCGCCAAGGTTCATAGTGCAGCGCGCTAACCGCTACACTATCGCTCCCCACACACACACAAACGCACACACACACACCGGCCACGCCCCTCCACTGCGCAGAGCGGAGAATTTTTTTCTAATATAACGGCTCAACCATCATCTAAAAAGTTCAGTTCAACAAGGAACAGCGAGTTCAACAGGTCAATCGGCCCGGCGAGCTACAGAAGAGGGCACGAGCGGCTGGCTCCAACGAGCCCCGCGATAAACTGAGAATGGCGAGGCTCACAGGGAAGCGAGGTGCCACCGAGTGTGAGTCCAGAGCTGAAAGACAGAGTATCGCTGAAAGTTTATTCTACATCGAGTGCCGGCTCCCAGCTGCCGCGCGACCAACGCACCAAGCAAGAGCATCTGCAACCAGCGGCCAAGCGTGTGCCGACTTGACTCATCCAACAGTGGAAAGAGCCTGCTGTCAGCGAACCAGAGAGAGCGCATTCGAACGGCTCCACAGAGAGAGAGCGCAGTCATCCAGCAGCGGAAAGAGCCTGACCAGCCGCCCGTGAACAAAGCAGCAGCAACTAGAGAGAGAGAGCGCAACCAGTGAGCGCCATCTACTGACGAAATACCGCGACTACAGCACCGTGTCAACTCGCCAATCTGCATCAGCCGAACTCCAGCCGACCGCATGATAGACGAAACCCTGCTGTCCGTATGATACACACGCCCTCACACCCCATCGCTCTGCAGGGAACAAACACATTTTTGATACAAGGGATGCCCAACCTTAGCGTCTGCTTTACGCAAAGAATTAACGCTAGAAGACCAACAACACTCACACAACACATACAAGAAGACTCATGATAAGTGCGTCAACTATTAGCTGATAACGGAAAACATTGCGGCCCATTGAGTTACGTGGATACGGTCACTTAGAAGTATTTGAGTCGTTCGTTTTTTTAATTGCATAATCTTGCAGATGTATCCATGAATGAACATGACGAATCTATTGACGGATACTTGTGCTTTTGGGAAATAATAATTGTTTGATTGCCTTGTCACATGAATATCGTTGCATAATAATCAATCGTCCTGCTGCCCTGTTAACAACGTGTTAAGAATTGCATATGATCAATAATGAGTGCAATACTGCATGGGCAATTCAAGTATAATCATTCATAATAGAGTATTAAGGTTTTTGTTTAGAATAGCGTATGCATGTTTTTAACGACTCTCTCTCACTAACTGAGCTCGCATTACGCGGGGGGAATGAATCAAGGTGAAACAACACAGTACTGTGGTGATACTGTGTTGCAAATTCCAAGATTGAGAGTTCACATACTATATTAGAGTTAAGGTTTAATTAGAAAATAAATTGATTAATGCAGAAGTGGTTGTGTGTTCTTTCCTGAAATTTATGCATAAGAACTGTATTCTGCGATGAGATCTGAATCTGGAGACCTGGCATAAACACTAACATACTCAGTAAATCATATTCTTAGCTCTTTCGGTAAAGTCACGTTGAAGGGAAACAATAAAATAATAAAATATATATAAACGTGACTTTACCGAAAGAGCTAAGAATATGAATTACTGCAGTCACGAAAGCTTTAAATCAAAAATACTCAGCAAATGTTAAAGCGAGAATAATTGTATTATACCGATCGATAATACGAAGTTAAACCACGAAGCCGAGTTTAATCTGATATGCTCACAGTACCTGCATAACTGCATATGATTAATTGCATTATCCCGATTGATAACCAACCCTCGTCAACGAGGCTGGGCCTAATTATCATAACGGCTCACATTAGCATAATAACACACATGCGCATAAATTACCACGATTATTTCTCAAATAATCTATGCACATAAATTACATCAATTTACATTATTTTGGATATTTATGCAAATTTCATTTAATTTTTATTATTTTCATCAAATTTTCATAACCTACATATACAACACACCCGCACGCAAACAAGTAACCACCAATCTGCCAGTAGCCACAATGTGACACGTTACATTAAGTTACAATAGAATCTGAGCATTATCATATTTTTAAGATGCTTAAGTGCAAGTAGGGAAATGTTATATTTTCATGGAAATTTAAAACAAGGAGAGACTGAATTTTGAATTACAATTGGCAAAAGTAACAATGACTAAGTATCCTCTAGCAATGAGGAAAAAGAGTGACAGCTTTTAAATATGCAACAGAAAAAAGTGTTTTTCTGGGTGGCGCAGTCACAACACTCGTGCCTCACAGCAAGGTCCTGGGTTCTATTCCCGACTTGGGCGCCTTTCCTTGTGGAATTTGAGTGTTCTCTACCTGTTGTGCAAGGGTTTCCACCGAGGTCCAACGTGTGTATATCCAAACCTTTTTTGCGGAGTTGGTTGATGGAGTGCTGATTTTGAAGGTGCACGTATTTGGACTAAGCGCATGATGCGCGAGAAACCCTGGGAACTCAAATGGGTTGACAACTGTCTCGTGCAGATCCTCACAAGCTCCGGTACCCGCACTGCCACACACATCTCGGGTCGACTGAGGACTCTCCATTCTGTGGGAATAAAGACAAGCAGCATTTCCAGCAATAAGTCACCGTGGCACAACCGTACGACAGACACGGCTGTCAAGGGCGGCGAGTTCACCACTCGTTCATAAGTCCGCGGTTCAATTACAACAGGGCCACCCTGGTTACGACTGCAGTGGCTACTCCGTCTACTTCACATTTAATATGAAAGATCCCAAGATGTTATTCGAGAAGAGTAGATTATTGTGCATCAGTATCATGCTGAAAATTTGAAAAATTACCCGCAAATTATTCACTTAGGAATACATACAGCAGCAATAATCGCCCCCTACTAGAAGACTAATTCCCGCTTGCAGGTCAGGTGTCGAGTCATTTTGAGTCACAGAGGAACAGTTGCCACTGGGGGTGCCCTTTCAAAAGTTTGAGATCGAGACGTCCCGGCGTCATCATCATCTGTGTGAGCAGTTTTACGTCTGTTTCTTTGTAACCGGAGTTGCTGGTAATTATCCTCGGTAACAAAGCCATCCAGGAGCATACATGAGCCAAACTGTTCTATATGTATGTTGAACTTCTTTCGCGCCGTATGTAACCAAACGTGCTAATCGGAGGCTCGAAAATCTGTGCCTAAAATGAATGTTTTTGAAAGAGCGCCATTTATGCTCTCAGTGCTTTAAATAAAGATTCTGATTTAACAAACCCTACAATTGTTTCTGAATATTGCGTCTGAATGGAAGCCAATTGGCTGATGGACTAAAACTTTATTATTTGTTTGTGGAGACACAGAACCGAGTCCTACCTAGATATGTTTTTGCAAAAGAGAAGCATTTTGTTAATATCCGTGATAGATGCCGGTTCGGTGTTCGGCTGGCTCTGGGCACGAGTCTCTGACGTCGAAACCCAACGATCGTGAGAGACTGCCGCTTTCGTCTGCCGAGTCAGACAAGTGGGACTGCCTCCTCGCCTGCGCTCACTCGAGCTACACACTTGCCATGGCCCAAACCTCAGAAACACTGGACTGCCGAGGTGGCGAGATGGCTCAGAGAGCTACAGGAAGGTCAGAATACTAATCCAGCAGCACCGCGACACACTGGCCCCACTGAATCCGTGCAGCGACTAGATGGTCACATTCAACGTCGCTTTGTTAATTAATTCAGCTGGTTACAGTTCTTAGAATAAGAGGCCACCCTCTGCAGAGCATGAAACAGATGTGGCCCGAAAGAGGATACAGAGGCATACTAAAGTGACCTCAAACGTTGTTACATGAGATATTGTGGGGGAAATTTGTTTTATCATAATCTGTACTGATACCCGCCGAATCAAGCGCTCTGCATGGGGCACTTTCTCGTGCAGTGCTTCAAAACCCATGGGTCTGGGAGGTGCAAAGCCTCACACTCACTTCAGCCTCACCTCAACCTCACCACCTATTCACCCCTACTCACACTTCCGCCTCACCATGCTCATCACCTTTTCATTTTATTGTTTCCCTTCAACGTGACTTTACCGAAAGAACCAAGAATATGCTCATCACCTATTCACCATTACATTTCAGCCTCACCTCACCACTCACCACTCACTCATCCACTCTCATGCTCACTTCAGCCTCACCTTAACCTCAGCATATTCACCACCTATTCACCCCTACTCACGCCCACCTCAACCTCACACTATATACACTACATTATTTACTACAGCACCATACGCTATAATGTACACCGCATTACACTGTACACTACACACTACAATACACTAATCCACAGTAAAAATAACCGCAACGTACACAAATACCCTCACTCAGCATTCCACACCCACCCAGCACTCTACCCGCCTCACGAATTCACCACCTTCTCACTCACCACCTTTACTCACTCCCTAAATCATCCCCTCACCTTACACACTCACCCGCTTGCTCACTCAACAGCAGCCGCCATTCGCCACAGTGGCGGGGACGTCATCACTACGCTTGTGCCAGGCTAGGTGTACTTTGAGGCTATCAAGTGTGGAAGTTTATCTGGCTAGGTCACGATATAGACCAATCTGTTATAGTTCGTTGTATCGCACTGCTCTTATACAAATACGCTGAGCCACCCGCGGCGCTCACCCAACTCATCCTCACTCACCCCCACACACTCACTCACCCCCACACACTCACTCCCACACACTCACTCATCCCCACACACTCACTCATCCCCACACACTCACTCATCCCCACACACTCACTCATCCCCACACACTCACCACCCTACACACTCACCCCCACTCACTCACCCCCACTCACTCACCCCCACTCACTCACCACCCCACTCACTCACCACCCCACTCACTCACCACCCCACACACTCACCCATTTATCAGCCCTCGCTTCGTTACAAAGACGCGCAGCTGTCGGGTCACTTCCCGCATTCAAACAACGCCGGGCCACCCGCCCAGCCCCAGCCAATCACAGTGCTCGCTACGCCCACAAACCTCAAGCCTCAGCCAATCACAACACTCGCCCCGCCCACGCATTACATTGGGTCAATCAGCGGCGCGGATACAAAATTTTACGTGGACCCACGCCGAGTGACGTCACCAACAGATGCCCGGCAACAGAACCCCGCCCCCCACGTGCCACGCGCGCCTACCAAGCAGCCGCAACCAGTGGTGAACGTGGCACTGCCTAACATGTTTATAGAATTAAGAGGACATTAAGCTTATGCATACGTATAGTTTTGCAATGCTACCCAAAACGCGTTTGTTCTCAGTACATTCTTCGCAGAATGGAACGTGTGGTGTAGCTGTTGAAAATGCGTTCGTTTGCAGCTTAGCGCTACGAACCTTTACCAGTTATCGTTCATAGATCGTAATGAGGCCAGACGACGGCTCCCTTCGGGTTCCGTGCCAACCACAGGCGCATTGGGATCCACCGTTAACCACCGAAGCGCATTGGGGTTGTGTTAAGAGGCTCATTGGGCCGGACCAGCAAGCAGGTACAGTATATATTTTTAAAGGATCCTAGAATTGGATGGAGCCCAAATGGTGATTTTTGGTTCATACTTTTAATAAAGTTCCACTACAGCGCCAAATTTGTATGCAATCTTGGTATTCAGTGCAGGGGATATCGATTACAACTCTGATAGTGTCAATCGTGATTTGAAGCTTTCGTGACTGCAGGAATTCATACTTTGGTTCTTTCAATAAAGTCATGTAGATAGAAAAAATAACTAATCAAACCGTTTCGATAGCCTGTTGCGACACCCACCCCTACCCTCTGCGATTACATTTGCAAATTCCATCCCTAGTCCCGCCCACTTCCCCTTGGTTGTACCCACCACAAACATATAACCCTTGGTTGTAGTAGCTCTCGCGCTACATTTCTTCAGCAGTCCGCCTGCTGTATATAATTTTTCACCTTAAGACGATGGCTTGTGTTGCTATCGAAACGATTTATTAGTTATTTTTTTTATATCTACGTGACTTTACCGAAAGAACCAAAAAGTCTGATAGTGTCGTTTGTAGCTGGCCATTTGACATTGGGCCCGAGCTCAGTTGTGTAAAACAGGTGCTGGCGTTTGGACAATTCCAAAATACTTGCAAAGAAGCATTTATTGAAAACAATAACGTAACAGTGTATACCGATTGTACATCGCGATGGTGCAGCGCTGCCGATTACCATGACAAAGGTGCATCTCTTATTCTGTTAGGATAACATCAGGTTTTTTCACTTCATTTTTTACCCCTTTAACAATGGTTCCTTCCATAATGAAGGGTTCTCTTTTGAGACCCATGAGATGTAATAGTTTAAATATTTAATTTTCTTCATTCTTTCTAAGGCCATTTTAAAATCTGTATTAAGTTAATGTTCACCTTGAGCATTGAATCAGTTTATTCGAAGTGGAATGACCGGTCATTTTATATCCTTGTATATTTAAGGGCCTTTAATGTCTCTCAACTTATTGTTATGCATCTGTTTAATTGTATACATTTCTACCACCAATGCCAACTTTTCGATAACGCCTCGTGTTTCCTAGTTTTGCTTTTCACTTCCCTATATGTATGTTTATATGCCTGTAAATGACCCCGTGTTAAGACTTCAGTAGAGGAATTGTGTTGACTCCATGTTCACCAATGACAAGGCTTGGATGCATTTTCTTTCATCTTCAAGACAGACATTACACAAAAAGGTCCCATCCAGACGTGGATATCACCTGCAATACAACACAGTTTGAATACTTAAAAATCCAAAACAAGCACAAATCCATGAAATGCAAAGCACATGCAATATGGCCAGTCTTTGAAACGGCACCATTTGTATTCTACCGCTCCTGTGGTGAAATTAGGGCTCATGTGCAGCTCTGAAATCGCTGCCACTGGTGGCAATGGCCTCAGTACAGGGAGCTCTGGGGGGTATTTCACGCTGGCTGCAAGTTTGGAAGAGGTGGAATTTCCCCACCACGCGACCTGGCGATCAACTGTGGTGGACCCATAAATATTGCTGGGCCGACAGAGGCGTAAGGACATTAAAGAACTCGCACCATTGTTTCAACTGTCCCCTTGGAAAATGAAATATAATCAGATATTCTAAACGTTCCACCACTGCAGAAATCCATATTTTTAAGGATGTACTTCAAAATCAATACAAAAAATGAGTAGATAGAAGGCCTCACCTTGGAATGTGAAACTTTGTGATTAAAATCTTTGAAGATCCAGGATCTGAAAATAATTTTAAAACCTTGTCAGATATTACAGTTGAAATTTAATTTCGCAGACACGCCTTCGTGTCTCTGCTTAAACTCAGATTGAAGACGTCTACACAAATATTCAGGTCAGACATTTTAGGCATCATCGAAGCAGAGTTTGGAGGAATACCTTTATTCCAGGGTGTTTAACAGTAATTCAACACAAGCACATGATTTAAATGTATGGCAATTGCCCTAACTTTTTTTAGTTTAGCAACGGAGGTTGACTTCTCAATAATTATACAGAATACTCCAGTACAGCACTCCATGCCTAAAATTAATTTCGAGAAATTGCATATGTAGAAGATATTATTCAGATGGTTATTTAGCTGTAACTAGATTTGTTACATTGAAATGTTATAAAACAGTGTACATGACACGTTTGGCTGTAACCAAGGTCCGTCACCCTTGCTCCCGTGTCTCAACGGGTTCATATTATGGTTAAATACATGAGACCGAGCTTGGGAGTGTCTACATTTTGTAACGGTTTTTTATTTATATATACACCACTCATCTCATGAAACTAGCTAGGGCTTGTCATGTGCATGGGATGTAATTAAAAATAAATCGGAAGTAAAGAAAACGCGTTTTGACTGATTGGGAAAAACCTCACCTTGGAACCTGCAACCTTCAAGCGATTGCATCCGATGACTCCAGAATCTTGAAAAATAATGATTTCAAAACGTCAAGTCAGACTAAAATGTAAATTAAATCTAGCAAGAATGCCTCAATGGCTGTGCTGCAACTCAGATGAAGGATGTCTACACACGTTATTCAGGTCAGACATTTTAGGCATCATGGAAGCACAGCGATTGGAGCAAACCTGTACTCCAGGTTGCAGAGTATTTATCAAAAGTTAGCGGGCAAGTGGAACCAGGGCACACAATTCACACTTAACCCAATAATAAAAGCGTTATATTACCTGCATTCTCGAAGAGTTCTGACCTTTAGGCCAGGATTCTAAAAAAAAGAGAGCGTGTACATCGTGTACATCCAATCAGCCACACGACCTACTGGGGAGTGCCATCTTTTTGGACGCATTGGTTCAGTTCAATACAATTAAACGCTTAATCCGTTTTGACAGTCTCGGCAACAAAGTCAGGTTTACAGGTGAGCTTCCAGATGTTTATAGGCTAGGAATGTTAGACATGGGTCCCACACACAAACACGTACTAGACATTACATAGCTCATTCTTTGGGTATTTCGGTACAGCCACGTAGATAGAAAACAAAAATATCACGTTTGGATCGTAACGCAAGCAGTCGTCATCAAGTGAAAAAAACCGTCGTGATATTTTAAATATTTTTTCTATCTACGTGGCTTTACCGAAAGACCCAAAGAATATGAATTCCTGCAGTCACGAAAGCTTTAAGTCAGGATTACACAGCTCGTTTCCATTTGTACTGTACACGCACGTGCACACTGTACACGCACACGTGGCCGCCCCCTTCACAAACCCGCGCGAACCAGCGTGGGGAAGTATGGCCAATAACTCGTCACACCCGGCGCAATGCCACTCACGTTGCCGTACCTTAGTCGGGTTCCCCGCGTAACTCGGGGCTCATAGCAGCGGCCTCCATCCGAGACAGAGCTCCATCGCGTGCGGTGGAGCGCGTGTGCGTAGAGTGTTTGTGCGTATTAGACAGTGTTTGTGCGTACTAGGGGCATGCGAGTGTGCGGGGTGAGTGTCTGTGCATACTACAGAGGAACGTGTGAGTGTAGCGAGCGAGTGGAGTGTTTGGGGAGAGCGAAACGAACCACGCTGTGCTCTCGCCTCCATGGCGCCGCAAAATGGCGTCTCCATCGCGAATGACGTAATCGCGCTCCACACGATGACGTCACGAAATCGGTTAACAATCCACACTGTACAGTATTTTAATACGCCGTGGTCGCTGGGCGATGACATCATTTATTTATATCGGGTCACACGTCACCGCAACGCGTCGGGGACGTCATTCGCGGGTGACGTCACGTGGGTCGCCCGTGTTTGTGATCGGTGACGCGAGGCACGGGGCCGGTGTCGCGGCACCGCCATGACCCCGATGGAGCGCCTCGTCAAAGCGTTCGAGACGCTCAAGGCCTCGCAGGGCGCTGGCCCCGCGTGGGACGCGGACGAGCAGCAGCCGGGGCCGGGCAAGACGTGAGCCCCGCGAGCCGCCTGCACCTCGCATCGCGCTCCGTCCCTCGCGCTACACACCAACAACTGCACACGCACTGTACACCCACTGTGCGCACTGTACTCACAAAACACGAACTGTAGACGCACCATGCCCATGTGCACCGTGTGCGCTGTGCTCAGCTCGTGCGCTGTGGTCAGCATTCGCTACTCACGCCGCACTGGGGACGGGACACACGCCACTCACTGTACGCACTTTAAACATTCGCGCTGCACGCACCCTACTGTACTCTTCGCAGTATTCTCGCGTTGTATGAACCAGCACTGTGCTTCCTGCATACATCACTCACTCTCAAGCAGCAGCCATGGTCAATCGACTGCTGGATGAGAGCCTCTCCCAGCCGTCACTGTCTCTGACGCGATGTAATATCAACCTCGCACCCGTGTACACGAGCCCGTCTCGTCTCCCGTCTGGCACACCACGACACAGATGGGCAGCGAAGTGGCCCGGAGATGGCAGTGAAGATAATTTATTATTTGAGTCCATCTGTGGGAGCCTTTGATTGGCACCCCCAATTTACGTATTTTTTTTCCGGGTTCTTTGACTTCCGCGCGCGCCAAACCAGGAATAAATGAAATTGGCCAGGCAACTCAATTCCGTTTCCTCCTGACGCGGCGAGCCTGGCATGGATCACCAGCACCAGTAGCAGCAGCAGCATTTTGACCGCACTGCCAACACGGCACGACGACACGGACTCGTGCTCGCCACAGCACTGCGTGGGGGGCCCCGCACTGGACATGCCGCACGCCGCGCTGTGCATCTTTGCTAACCGGGCTCTGGAATCGCCACTCTGGTTGCCACCAATGATGCTGTAGATCAAACCCGGATATATTTCTTAGCTTAGGTCAGCTGTAAAAACAGTGCAGACACAATCCAGGTACCAAATCTCGGCACAAACCTATTTCTGACGCACGAACACGGATGCCCCATTCCAAGACTGTTCGGGCAAATTCCGAACAGGTGGCAACCGAAATCTCGAGGTTCTCGCGCGTCATCCCCATCGCCTCGTTGCGCTTTGCTCGCTCCCCGTCTCCCCACGGCTCCTCGTCGCCGTCCACTCGCTCACAGTTGTACTCTTTTGATGTTTTTGTTGCACCCTGTGTTGTTAAATCCGTGGGGGTGACGCTGAGTTTGGCAGATTGTGATACCATGTACAATACATGCCGTATACATTGCGTACCATGTACAATGGCTGCGTGCCATGTACTTGAGTACACGAGCAGGCGCCGTGCGTACCACCTGCGTTTATGTAGTGGAACACAATCCCGATGAAGATGTTGCCTCTCGTGTTCAAGGGGATTGAGGGTAGAGGTATGGAGAAGGATGTGGCACCACAACAGGGAACTTCAGGGATGAGACGCCCGACTCGTGCTGAATGTGAACGCCAACAGCGCCACGGAGTGGACAGAGCCCCGGGACCTTCAGCTCGTGAGTGTGATGAGCGGACAGGACGAGCTCTCAGTGAAGGGAGCTCATGGAGTTGAAGGGCAGTGAAGAGTGAGTTAAGCCTGTAGAAGACGAGAGAGCGGCTGGGTTTTGAGAGCTCTGCGTGTAGTTGAATAATAACAATATAAGTGTTACAGTGCAAGTAGACACGCTACCGATTGTTCCAAGTGTGTAACGGTATATTTTATTGTATTAAATCGTTGTACCCATATGGGTTCAACCGTACACTCGTGCAAGAGGCTGCTCTTACTGTTTATGTACATTACATAGTAAACCATAGGCGACGCTACATTTGTGCTGTACAATCAAACTGGGCTTGGATGTCCCCATTATTCCCGCTACTCCCCGCTCTGTGTGGCGCCTCTGCTCTGCGCAGGCTATTTGGTAACGCTGCGTTGGCAATGGTACACAAGCATCACGGGAACATTACAGAAACTCGGCACGTTCTTTGGTAGCACCGTGGCCATAGAAGGAAATCAGAATCGGCGACGTTTCAGGAAATAGCCCTTCGGAGCGCGTGTCGCGTCTCAGTGGCTTCCTGAGTGAAGGGTGTGGTGCCGCTTGTTCGAGGGAAATAGTCAATTACTGACTGATGGTTTCTTAAGTCTCCAAAATCACTCTGTATGTCGATAGATGATTCACACAGTGACCTTTAGTTTGCAAAACTTGGCAGTGAGGCAGTAGCGTATGGATAACCATCACAAGAAATTTGTAATGCCTCGGGCTTAAAGCAGAGGGAATGATTGCACATTCGATCGAGGACGACACAACTGTGCAATCATCTGTCCCAACGTTACCGGAGGGTCTTCTCTAGGGCTCCCTCTCTAGAGGGCCCTTTAGTGGAGCCCTTCCTACAGCATTGAGGCGAGGACGTAATCGCACAGGAGCTGGCTGACGTTGCTGCATGCGGCGTGTGAACAAACAGCCACGTGCGCTAGCGCCATGCATGGGGTGAGCAGAGAGGGCCGATGAACGCGAGGGCCGGGGGGCCGTGACTGGGGACTAGAGGAGCGTTGCTCCCTGTACGATGTGGGGAAAAGGATTCCACGGTGGGGACCAGCAGCAGGAGGGTGGGGGGGGGGAATTGCAGGCGACAGTCACGGCAGCAGAGGAAAAGCAGCGACCTCCACCGATTCTCCTCATGCCTCAAACGCCTGCGATCTCATCGCTTCCAAAATACAATCGGTTACTCTTCCATCTAAATCTCAATTTGATGCGGAGCTGTCTGATTCTCGTTGATAATTTCACTTGCAGCTCTATTTGATATAATTTTCTCTGCAAATACTCGTGCAACAATCAGACAATCTAATTAATATTTTTTTAAAATTTGCTTTGATTTTCTAAATATTTTTGTTTAAGCCAACTTTAAAGGAAATATATTTTATTTAATGTTGATTATGTTTGTGCACTCTTTTCGATTTCTTCTGTAATGTGGTTGTATATCCTGTAATTTATATTCGGTTGTTTTTGCTCTGATTTTTTTGCTGCTGTGTTGTAATGAGTTTTATGTTTGTATTGATTTTATCGTGTTGGTGACCCAGATCACTTTTGCAAATGAGACTATCCTGGTCTCTTGAATTCACACACAGGTACACAAAATCAACGTTAAAATTTACATTAGAGTTTCACCAAGAGGCGTTGGTTGCTGGAGAGCAGTGTACCATTAGGGGAGTGGAGAGGGGAGAGCGGAGAAGCAAGACCATTTAGGATCTCGAACATGTTAAGGACAATCTCATGATCAATTTAATATTGAATTAGGATTGGAGTGACACTGTTACATTTACAAGTGCGAGTGAAAAGCCTGGTGCTGGGATTCTGAAGTTGTGTTGCCGAGGGATGTGGGAGAGTTCTTTGGTCAGGAAGCGGATTTCACATCCATTCAGCTCACAGCGGCAGACTGAGTAAGGAAATCACGTGTGCACGAGATGTTACCAGGGGAAGGTACAGTGAGGGAAGAAAGTGTTTGATCCCCTGCTGATTTTGTACGTTTGCCCACTGACAAAGAAATGATCAGTCTATAATTTTAATGGTAGGTTTATTTGAACAGTGAGAGACAGAACAACAACAAAATCCAGAAAAATGCATGTAAAAAATGTTATAAATTGATTTGCATGTTAATGAGGGAAATAAGTATTTGACCCCCTCTCAATCAGAAAGATTTCTGGCTCCCAGGTGTCTTTTATACAGGTAATGAGCTGAGATTAGGAGCACACTCTTAAAGGGAGTGCTTCTAATCTCAGCTTGTTACCTGTATAAAATGCACCTGTCCACAGAAGCAATCAATCAGATTCCAAACTCTCCACCATGGCCAAGACCAAAGAGCTCTCCAAGGATGTCAGGGACAAGATTGTAGACCTACACAAGGCTGGAATGGGCTACAAGACCATTGCCAAGCAGCTTGGTGAGAAGGTGACAACAGTTGGTGCGATTATTCGCAAACTGTAGATGGCTTTGCGGGGTTGGGGGATGAGAGAGAGAGGAAGGGTGCTTTGATGGCACCAAGGTTTTTAGATATTCGTAGCAAACTCAATGTCTGTATTTATAAGATCGATTTTGGGAGGGGGGATTAAATTAAAGTAGGATCCTTGCCAAGAACGACCTATTTCTAATATCCAGTTTACAGCCCTGAGCCAGTGGTGGAAATTCCCACAAAGCAGTAATAATTGTATTGACCCCGTAGGGATGATGGGTTGAGTCAACTCATATTAGCATGGTTGGCTATGTACAATGCGAAAGAAGTTCAACATACAACTCCCAACTAGGATATGAACTCGCAACCTACCAATTGCAAGCCACTTGCACAGAAGAAGGACACCGGATGAGGATTGGTGTGGCCAATTGCAGAAAAAAACCTTCTGTGATTTCTCTTCTGCTTTAACTGACGAACTCAATGTTTACAATTTATATTTGAATTCTAATTTTTTATTGAAGAGAGAAATTGCATCTTGAATCTGTGCTGCGTTCAGGGTTATTACTATCTCGAGCACGAATGGAAAATTAAAAACTATCAGTTGTGCGGTGACTGTGGTCACCCGGAACAAAACGATGAAACTAAGAACGATTCCATGCCTGATTCACAAACACGAAGGAGGAGGCATCATCACAGCAGTGATGATTCACCACTCTGCTACTCCTGATGCAGTTATTTGGCACCACCTCATCGTAAAATGAGTTGTTGATCTGCATCAACATGGGCCGTATGAAGAAGCATTTGTGTAACTATAGAATCTGTATTGCAGCTGGGATGATATCTGTACACTTTATTACCTTGCCAGAAGTGGGCTCGAGGAGTCTACTGTTTATTCATATTCTATTCCTTTTTCATTCATTGTGTAGGAAAAAAGAAGGTCCTGCCAATAAAAAGGAGAGAATTTCGTACTGCCAGACCATTGCGGAGACCATCATTTCGTCGAATGTGAGGTAAGCTATGTCAGTGCTTCTCTCGGATTTCCATGCAGCGTTTCAACCACTTAATGCTGCATGTATCCTCTAGGAAGCTCTGTGAGTGCCCATGTCAACAGGCTCCAATTTGAGTGTGCACCACTGGACGCTGGCCACGCACTGCCAAGGAGCGTGTGAAGCCTTGCAGTCGTCATTGGTTGGGTCTGTTTCTCACTACTGCCCGTTGGCACAGCCACAAGTCTTTGGCCACGTATTTGGTTCTTTTGCGTTGGTGGTCTGGATAAGACCACGAGCTTTTGTGCACGCGATGCTGCACACCTGTGCGTGTTTCCACTCGTTCAGGAATTCCTCGGACTTCCCAAAGTTTCTTGGTATCGCTGTGGAGACCTTCCTGCTGTGCTGCGATGACACGGAGGCCGATGTGAGGATGGTGGCCGATGAGTGTCTCAACAAGGTCATCAAGGTGACGGCCTTGGAATTACGGTATCAGCGATCACAGTGCACCGGTTAAGAGTGGGGCGCCGACGGTCATTTGAAATCAGACCGTGCCGTACCGCCAAAGGTTCATGCTGTGCTGCATATTCTATGCGGCTGTAGGTGAACAAACATCGCATATGCTCATTAAATACTGCACGTACGATTTTTTTTATGAAAACCAGCAAGCTCGGCTTGAAGAGAATGGTTTTATCTCGCGTGGGTATGAGTTGAGTGGTGGCTATGACTCAACGTTCGAGCTGTGGATGCGGCTGCTGTCTGCACCACATGTCCCCCCTGGCGGAGCGTTCTGGGTGCAGGTGCGTGAGCTCGCAACGCGCTCTGCGTGTCAGTGCAGTGCCGCTGTCTACGTTGGTCACTGCAGACGCCGGTTGTCGAGCCGGCCTTTTACTTTTCCTGCGTGTGCCCTTCTGCTGGACGCCTTCATCGATTCTGTGTTGATTTGTCTAACAGCGGTGGCTGTCTGCCCCGTTATGTGTGGCGTAGGCCCTCATGGACACACACGTGGCGAGGCTCCAGCTTGAGCTCTACAAGGAAATTAAGAAGGTGATGTCTTGGAGCATTCATCTCCTCGGTTACAGCTGCAGAGACTTAAATACTTCATGTTCTGAGCTGCATTGTAAAATACATTTGATAATCGGAGGGGAATTATCTGCTATCTTGGAGTATTCTGCCGCACATTTGACAAAGATAACATGCCAGGTGAAAGCACTGCAGCAATTTGTTTGTGTGGACATGTCGGGAGCGGTGACGTAGTGGTTAGCGTACTTTTGAACGAACACGGCCGTCTGAATTCGATTCCGCCTCACGGACAACATCATTGACGATTATCTGAACTGGACGTAGGCCTCCCCTCGGTTGACTCAGTCTTACATGAATACCTGATACAGTGTGTAAACAGCACTGGGGAGGCAAAGGTGACCTGGCACGGTGCTGGCCACCCACCCCACCGTGTGCCGTGTCGGCCTTTATAGGTGCTCGCTAACAGCACTTGCCACAAAGCAGTCTTTTAAGGGCTACACGGGGGGCCTTGTGCGTTGTGTTGGGCTGCAGAACGGGGCTTCTCGCAGTCTCCGTGCTGCCCTCTGGCGCTTTGCTGAGCTGGCGCATCTCATCCGACCTCAGAAGTGCAGGTAACGGTTGCATCCGCATGCCCGCCTACGGGCCGTGGGGAAGTACATTCCACCACTGGAGCGAGCACCTTTGTCGCTGACCGAGAGGGATGTAACATTTCACAGGTTCGTCAAATGCGATGCAAGCACCGTTGTCGCTTGGGTGCGCGTCACGATGGAGTGCTTTGTGTTGCGGCGTTGTCTAGTTTTGCGAGGTGTTGAGCTCTGTGTTGTGGTACCACTGTTGCTTTTGTCCCCGCTACGGCCGCTGCTGCTACGCAGGCCCTACATGTTGAACCTGCTACCATGCCTGGTGCACGTGAGCCGCCGGCTGGAGGAGCCAGTGCAGGAGACGCTGGCGGGTGCCGTGCCCAAGATGGTCAGCGTGCTGGGCAGCTTCACCAACGACGGCGAGATCAAGGTGCGACTGGGTTGCGGGCAGCGCCATGCAGCGGCCTTCAGGCCCCAACTTTACGGCATTGCTGTTGGCTGCGGTGTTTCAAGATGACACTTTACTTTGTCTTTGAAAATGCAGTGAGTGGATCCAGTGTGTTAGAGTGTATTTTGTGGCAGTGTGGTGGTGGTGGTGTTAGAAGTGGTGGTGGTCGTGATGGTGAGGAGTGATGGTGGTGCTGTGAGGAATGGTGGTGTGGTGGCGGCGGAGTGAGGAGTGGTGGAAGGGTGGTGGCGGAGTGAGGAGTAGTGACGATGGTGCTGATGAACACCACGTCGTGAACTCACTGCCTCTGCCCCCTGCAGACACTGCTGCGTGCGTTTGTGCTGAACCTCAAGTCAGGCTCGGCGGCCATGCGGCGCGCGGCCTCCACGTGCGCCGTGGCCGTGTGCCAGCACTCACGCCGCCCGCACGCATTCTACGCCTGGCTGCTCTCCGTGCTGCTGGGTGAGCCTCGCTCCTCGCCGCGTCCACCTCTCTCGCTCACCACATCCGCCTCTCGCTCTTCACCACGTCTGCCTCTCTCGCTCATCACCACGTCCACCTCACTCATCACCGCATCCCCCTCTCTCGCTCCTCACCTTGTCCACCTTCCTCGCTCATCATTGTGTCCACCTGGCTTCTCGCCATGTCCGCCTCGCTCCTCACCGTGAGCGGGGCGCCGCCGCCCCACATTCCATTGCGCCGTGTGGCATAGTGACGAGCGGTGCTGCGCGGTGGCGCAGGGCTGGTGACGCCGCTGGGGGAGGCGCGCGTGTCATCGCTGCTGCTCGGTGTGCTGCACTGCCTGCGGGCGATTGTGCCCCACGTGCAGCAGCCAGCTTCCGACGCGGGCCTCAAGGGCAGCTTCGGCGTGACACAGCGCGAGGCCGACGCCGGCGTCGCTCCTCACGTCCTCGTGCAGGCAAGTAGGCCTCGGTGTGCAACAGCGCAGCCGCTTTGCGCCCCTCGCGCCACGCGGGAGACGCGGCCCCCACGATGCGCAGCTCATGGAGACGCATAGCGAGCTGGTCTGTTCGGTGCTTACCCAACGAAGACTTTAGAGATATGGCCAAGTGAGCGATCCGGCCGGGTGCCTCACCGCTCGAAATGGGAAGGTGGCGAGTTCAAATCCTCCTGGTTGGCAAGCGGGGGATTGACACAGCTCGTCATCCCTTCAGGGTCGATAAAATAGATACCACTTTGTGGGGAAGTCAACAGGAGTTGTCCTATGGAGAGTCTCGCCCTCACCATAGGAATGTGAAAATTCCAATAACTCAGGGCTATAAAGGAACATTACTGCAATGCTCATTTGAGCAGGAAATCGTTTGCACTCTGTGTCTGTGGCGTTCTAGTAACGTTACAGCAGCGTCAATCCTGCTTGTCTTCATGGCAGTGTCACTGTCTTGTCGAGTTCTGAGGAACGAGGCTCCAAACCCAGAGGCCGCTGCGTTGCGCTGCGTTGCGCTGCTCGGCTCACCCTGACGAGGAAGAGGTGCGCGTTTTCCCAACAGATGTATGAGGTGACGCTGTTCTACACGCAGCACCCGGAGCACAACGTCGCCACCACGGCGCTCGAGATGCTGCAGCAGCTGCTGCGGATGCCACCGAGCGCCTTGCAGCTGGCGCTGACCACGGCCGGCGGCATCCGCCACCCCCTGCCCTGTGCTCGACGCTCCGCCAGCGCGTCCAGCCTCGTCGGTACCGCCAGCGTTGTTCGGCCGTGGTCAGAGTCGGCATCTGGTTTTCGCGATGGTCGTCGCGTGGTTTCGCGTTGTTTGTCTGTCGCAGGACGCCGGGCGCTGGGGCCGGTCCGCTGCCGGTGTTACCCCTTCCCCCCCGGAGCATCCCGCAGTGGCGACTTTTGCACGCTGCAGCCTCTTGGCAGGCTGCGGCCCTCTCTATTCCTGCTCCAAACGGAAGTCTCAAATCACATTGTCGATCGCATGCATCTGGTAGTGACCGATAACAACCCGATTCACTCTGGTCATGGGCGTTCACCATAACTTTAGAATCTTGTGGAAAAGTGAAATGCTCAAATTGAAGACGAAGCCACGGCAGGGGTTGGGGCGACGTAGCATTGTGCGTGAGAGACGACCTCTGGCCGGGAACGATCAGCAGTGGTTACTCGTGAGCTCGTTTGGAAACCCTCCAGAAGCCAGTGCTGATGGACGCTCTTTTTCTGCAGCCCTCATGCTCCCACTGTGTCTCGTGACGTCTTCGGTAAAATTTCCATCGTTTCTGTCCTCGTTGGTCTCCCGTTGGTTTAATTTGCAGGTAATTGTTTTTCAGCGTTGGGATGTTGGCCAATACCAGTTAGTGTATGTATATGAGTCACCAAAATAAAAAAAAACAATCTCATAAAATATTGATATTACCTAGGCTGCCCTGCTGGTCTCCAGTGTTTTTTTTTACTGTAGATAAAGGGGCCCAAATTCCCAGCGTCAAGGACAGAGCGTCTGATCTGTTAAGGTCACATTTTCTCACAGCGCCGCTGAGAGATGAATGAGATGAACGGGTAGGTCAGCAAATGGGCACAGCAGCTGCCTCACGTGTAAAACCCTGCATGGCGTAGGCCTATACAGCGCCTCCACCCAACCCTGGGCAACCCTCACCGCACGCCTCTGGAATCCCAACCCACACCCTCCCTCGCCTTTGTTAACATAATTTTGGCCGACTGCACCCACATGGTCTGTACAAAATGAGCAACATAGTTTATGTTTGTAATTTATTTTAAAAAATAGTCAAACCAAATTTAGTCGTTGAGGCGAGTGGTTTGCTTAAATGAGTCTTATTTGCTTCATAGTTCAGAGGACATGATTCACTTAGCCCTCCATTCTTTCTCCATGTGTGTAACTGTGTGTGCCTTTGGCTGTCCGTGTGTCGCTCTACCCTTTTACAGAAATCAATACAGGCAACGATCACTGGAACCCTCTTGTACTATTCTGCTTTAACCCATATTTTACTACAGTCTTTGTTTCCTTCTTGTGCTGGCCTCAGGAGGGTGGCGTAAAATGGCTAGTCCTGTTTTACCAAAAGCACAAGGTAATCGATTGTTTCGCGAGTGCTGTAGATGATCTGTGTGTGATGTCCCCATGTGCTGTGTCACCACGTGTATGCGTGTCCTGCGCGGGTGTGGGCAACACCGCCCCATTCAGGCCTTCAACCACCGTGGCCATTTATATTTGGATCAGTTCTGGCTCTCATAGACAGAGTTTAGATTAATTAGCGTCATCATTATCATTGTCATCGTGTCTGGAAACATACGGGCTCCACCACTTTCATGTGTACTCTGTCAGCATTTTGCATGGTGTGTGTGTGTGGGTTACACAGCAGTTTAGATGATGGTGTGTGTGTGGGGGTTACACAGCAGTGTAGATGATGCTGTGTGTGTGTGGGTTACACAGCCAAGTTGCTGTCAGCGGAGGAGGAGGAAGAGGAGGACGTTCTGGAGGATGATGTGGAGGCTAGAGGGAGTGACAGCACCCCGACCCCTTCTCCCGACACGGCCTTGCGTGAGTTGCTTCTCTCGGGGCATTACGGGTTTCATTTCCTTCATCGTCAATTCGTCCAGGGCTACGATTGCTGCCGCTATGTTTTGTTTTTACCAAAATGTCTACGTTGTCATGTTTTAATCGCGCTTATAAATCGCAGGCCTAAAGGCCCAGAAACAGGAACAGCCAGCAACAAACAGCACTACTGAGATATGAATGCTGTGAGTGATTGTAAAAGTAAACATGTACAGTAAAAGCTATTGAAATATGGGACGATGGAAAGCATACTGACTGCTGATGAGACACTATATGTTGAAACCGGTCCAGAGTTTGCTTGTGTTGGGCCAGTGCTGCGGAAATGATACTCTATTAGACGGCCGTGTGGCTGATGGGACAGGCGTGTGAAGGTGGCGCGTTCTGTTCGCTCGCCGGGTGTGCCGCTATTGTGCTGCTGCTGCCGCCGTTGGTGTCAGTGTCGGCGCTGAGCGAGAGTGGCGAGGTGCTATCGGCGCTGTCGGGCGGCGTGGGCAGCGCCGGGCCAGAGCCAGGCACCGCCGAGCGTCCGTGCCTGCTCCACGCGCTTGACTCCTCCGACTCCATTGACCTCAACACTGAGGAATCCGACTCCACCAGCCTGAGCACCGAGCCGGCCGAGAGCTCCAGCCAGCTGAGCGCCACCTCGCTGGAGGCGCTGGGGGCCATGGGCTGCGCATCCCTACGGCCCGCCCCCACCTCCCCCGTGAGCGAGAGCTCCCAGACCACCGAGGGCCCCGACTCTGCCGTGACTCCGTCCGACAACTCGGAACCCGTAAGCGACCGCCGTCCCCGTTCATTCTCCTGCGTGGGTTTTGCCGTTGCGTTCAACGAGTCCGCTTCACAACGTCCGTTTGGGCCGGTGACGCGGCCCCGTGGTGGCGCAGTCGCCGCTTGTCGTAAAGGTTTGCGGTTGGAATCCAGCAGGTCGCCCCGTGGTAACACTCATGCCTCGATGCAAGGTCCCAAGTTCGGTTCCCAGCTTGGGCACCTTTCATTTAGAAGTTTGTATGTTCTCCCCCTGTTCTTCATTGGTTTCCTCCGGGTTCGCTGGTGTCCTCCCAGTGCTGAACAGAATTAAAGAAAAAAAAACACGATGTAACTGGGATAGGCCAAACATCCCAATGCTGAAAATTTACCAGCAAATTACTCCATTGGGATTACACTTTGCCCCCGACTTGGGAAACTTGCAGGACTCTCCTGAATAAGTCTTGAGACTCAGGCTCTCTTGGAAAAAACAGTAAAATAAAAATATGTAATAATAAGCTGCGATGTATATATCTATGCGTTGTTGAAACCTGAACAAACAATTGGCCGGTACTGCATTTTTAGCGGTGCACAAGCACAAAAACAAGAACTCAACACATCCGTCAATAACACTCGGTGAACTTATCAGGAAATAACTACATAATAGGCAACGTTTCAGGTAATGGGCCTTCTGTGCTATGGAGAAGGCCCCTTGCCTGAAACTTTGCTTGTTGTGGATTTAATCCCTTTTCTTGCCACATGGTGTTTGTGACCCGACTAGAATGTCATCTCTAAGCTGGATGCTGCGTGTGTTGCTGTGAGGTGCTTGACTGCGGGGACCTGCAGTACATGGCCTTACCCATGGGCGCACTGCAGGAGCCCGACGGCGGCGACGACGAGGAGGAGGAGTCCAGGGACGCGTTGCCCCGAGACCGGACCCCACGTCATGGTACACGGCCTCACTCGCCGGCATCCGTTCAAGCCTGACTCTGCTGATGAGACGCTGAATGTCAAAACCAGTCCTTGCCTCGAAACATCTGGCAGTTCACCAGCATCGGTTCGAGCAGAGACTGATTCTGCTGATGAGAAACTGAATTTTGAAACAGGTTCATAGTTTGTCTTTGTTGAACCATCGCTGCTGCGTCCACGTTGGCCTGCGGAGTCATCCATTTGTGTTCCGCTCCCTGGGCTCGCGCCATCTCGGCTAAGCCAATCGTTTTGCCCGCCGTTTGGCTACCCATCTTCTCCCCCGGCAGCCCCTGGAGTGGCCGCGCTCCTCCAGCCGCGCTCGCGTCCGGCTCCGCCGCCCGAGGGCGCTGACGAGGACTTTGATGGCTCGGGCGCGGAGAGAAGCAAGGTGAGAGCGAAAGAGGCCGTGGTCGCAATGCGGGGAGCCCGCGACAATGCCAGCCCGCAGAGCTGTGAGGTGGCAAGTAGAAGGCAGTACAGCAAATGGGTTCACAAGCTCTCCGTGAGGATTGTTGAGCGTTATCCATCCCGGTGTATATATGGGTTATTCTGATTTTCCTCCAACGAGTCATATATTACTTTAGGAATTGGCCAAACATCCCAATGCAGAATCCTCCAGGAGAGAGGTGTTGAGGCTCGTTGTGGATTCCCTGGATGACGAATTTGACCGTCCGTCTCAAGAACACGCTGACCATATGCATGTGAAAGCCTTTCCTGCGTTAATCTGGGAAGTCATCGGGAATTCCTCCGACTGGCGTCTCCTGTCGAAGAGCACGGAAACCCGGTTCGCCGAGCCGGCCCCCCCACTGGGCCGCCGGGTGTCTCGCACGCCCAGCTCCCCCCAGCTCTGCCTTGGGCTGTTCAGCGCTCTCTCTGCTGAGCAGAATCCCCACTCGACCCACTAAGCGCCCAGTACGAGGCTGGGCACATCAGCTCGTGGCTTTGAACAGAGCTTGAATATTATTCTCGTAACGTTCAAGATATACCCACCAGGGTCCAATTTGGCTACTTCTTTCCACGAGCTTCATTTTTAAAACATTTTATAATATTTCAAACCACTTGTCAATTTATAGTATTCCTTTATTCATAATTTATATTATGTGCTTGTTTTTATTATTTCCAGTATGGATGTACTGGTGTATGTATTTTGAACTTCTTTCGCACCATACGTGGCCAACCGTGCTCATCAGAGGTGTGGAGGAAGGACAACAAAATAAACACAAAATGCAGTTCTTAAAAAATGTGTCGTATGTTAATTGCTTATGTCTGCTGATTGTGCTGTAAATGTTAGGTACATCTGAAGTGAGAAGTGAATCTCAAGGGTCCCTCCTGGTTAAATTAAAACAGTAACCTGTTAGTTTGTACATTTGGTAAATGTGCCGCTGTGTTTTACAGCAGTAGTTTCAAAGTGGGGACGATTGGGATGTTTGGCCATGACCAGTTACGTTGTGTGTCTTTATTCGCTGCTCCCGCGTGGTCGATTTGACTTGCACACAAGGTTCTCGTGCAGACGGACGTTATGCGCGTTGTGAAGCCCTGCTTACGAGCTGCTCTTCCTCGTATGTGCCGTGCATCTCAGCCGCTCGTGATAAAGGGCATTGTGGGGGAGATGACGGACGAAGACACGCCACCCATCATCCACTGCGTCCGCCTCATCTCGGCCTCCTTCCTGCTCACAGGCACCCCCAACGGTCAGTGTGCTCGGCTCGCTCACGAGCACTGCTCGGCAGGCTCATAGCGAGTGAGCGCAGGCCAGGGCACTGACTCACAATCCAGCGCCCGCATGGCGCCGAGTGGAACCGTTATTCCTGCTACACGCCTGTGTGCCGAGCAGTGTGGTTGCTGTTGGAGGCAGCATAACAAGTAGGCGTGTATGACCTCTCCCCTGGTGAAAGTTCTCCCCATTCTTGTTAGAATTTCTCTGGGCACTCTTTCCTTTTTTATTGCTCTGATTTCTATTTGGTTGTCTTTGCTATGATTTTTTGTTTGCTTCCATGGTGTACTTGTGGTAACCCAGGATGAGTCACTCTTTCAAAAGAGACTACTTTGGTCTCAGTGCTTGTGTGTGTGCATGCGTGCGTATGACGAGCGGTGGAGCAGTCGTTAGTACATTCCGCTACAAATCTGGCGACCCGAGTTCGATTGTCGCTCACGGCCAACGCCACTGAAATCAGCCTCATATGAGGACCCAGTGCAATGTGTAAACTTCACCACTGGAGAGACAAAGGCGGCCAGGCATGGTGCTGGCCACCCAACCCCTGACGTACCGTGCCAGCCTTCATAGGTGCTACTCGCTAACAGCACTTGTCCCAACAGTCTGGAAAGGCTATACGGGGGATCTTTGTGTGCGTATATGTGAATTCAGGCCTGGTATCGGACCGGTGTGTCCGGGTGAGCATGAAGGCGCTGGCCGTGGGCTGCGTGGCTTCTGCCGTCTCCATGCTGCCCTCGGCCTTCTTCCTGCCTCTCTACCGGCGCGCGCTCCACCCGGAGCCACGTACGTTCCCCCATCCCCCGCGCCATCGCGTTCCCCCACTTTTTGAGCACCGCGCGCAGACAAGCGCACCTGTGTTAGCGGCCGCATGCGGCTCGCGCGCGTGGACACGCACAAAGGCAAAAGTCGCCCCTGTAGCTTTTACGAGGCTGTTGGGGAAAGTGCTTTTGGCGAGCACCTACAAAGCCCTGCACGGCACACGAGGAGGTGTGTGGCCAGCACCACGCCCATGGCCAGCACCACACACATGCGTTAGAGCATTCAAGTGCGGTCCCGGCGTGACCGTCAGATGGCGTGGGCGCGTGACACCACCACGCCGCCCGCTCCGCACGCACGGTTTGTATTTCCACATTGGCTGACCATGACGCCGTTTCGACTGCGTTCCCCGTGCCGTCCCCAGAGGAGCAGCAGCTGAGTGACCTCCTGCAGTTCATCTCGCACTCCGACCCGCAGCTGCGTGGAAACGTGGCCGTGTTGTGCGGCGTCATCGTGAGTGCGGTGCTGGCAACGCCACACCGCGCGATCCTGAGCCCAGCGGAACTGGAGGGTACGCACATGCACAAATACAAAGATCCCCAGTATAGCCTAAACAGACTGGAGGGGCAAGTGCTGTTAGTGAGACCCTATAAAGGCCAGCACGGCACACGAGGGGGTGGGTGGCCTACACCACGCCCGGCCGCATTTGTCTCCCCAGTGGCGTTGGCCGTGAGCGGGAATCGAACTTGAACACAAATGTAGGCAAGCAAATACACAGGCGCCTACGTACGCACACACGCACACACGCACACACGCATGCACACATGAATGCACACACGTACGCACACGTATGCACGCATGCACACACACGTACGCACACACGTACGCACGCATGCACACACATTCGCATGCACGCATGTGTACATACACGTATGCACGCTTTCCGGGGGCAGTGCTGCGCTCCAGTAGCAACTACCTCCGATAGAGCAAGCAGTGCTTTCATCTCACTTTAATGCTAAAAACACACACAATGTAACCGATATTCTCCAAACATCCCAATGCTGAAAAAATTACCTGCAAATTACTCAATTTGGATCGCACAGAAGCAGCAACATCATCCCCTCCTGCAAAAGCTTGGCAGGACCCTCCTGAAAGTGATTCTTGAAGTGTCGTAGGTTAACAAGTTTCGTAATACATACACGCAATAATACTCAGCAGGTCAGTAGTGCCATTTTATTGGGTTTTTGGTAAAAAAAACTCTACGTCAATAGCCGCAATGCATTTGAATACGAGACTGTGTTCCAGAATAAATATTGTCATGAAGCAGTAATTAAATAGTCATGCATGCGGCTCCTGAGCCGCAGGTTTCCGACCCCTGGGCTATACTCACACGTGATGTGTGGCTGGCCCTCGAGTGTGAAGGTATCCCAGGCGTTATTTATTTTCAGATGTCGTCCGTCCTCTGCACGTGGCGCTGAAGGACTCGTCGTCTGTCACCTGCCGGCTGGCCTGTGTGGGGGTGCGGGTAAGGCTACCCTGGCTTGTGTGGGGGTGTGGGTAAGGCTGCCCTGGCTTGTGTGGGGGTGTGGGTAAGGCTGCCCTGGCCTGTGTGGGGGTGTGGGTAAGGCTGCCCTGGCCTGTGTGGGGGTGTGGGTAAGGCTGCCCTGGCCTGTGTGTGGGTGCGGGTAAGGCTGCCCTGGCCAGTGTGGGGTGTGGGTAAGGCTGCCCTGGCCTGTGTGTGAGTGCGGGTAAGGCTGCCCTGGCCAGTGTGGGGTGTGGGTAAGGCTGCCCTGGCCTGTGTGGGAAAGGCTGCCCTGGCAGCAAAACCTCAACTTGAGCGTTCTCCTTCATAAATAAGTATCGTGGCTGTGCTTATATCTGAGCCAGAGGATCCGAGCCAATGATGGAAATTCCACACCCTCACGATGGGGTAACCACCAGCAACTTCCTACCAGGTGGACTCGTGTGTGCGAATGTGTTTTGAACCGGTCCTGGGGGACACTCCTTGGTCGACTTAGCCCACAATGGATGCCTGGTGCAGTGTGTCAACATCAGCACTGGGGGAGGGACAGGTGTCCGACATGGAGCTGTCCTCATCAACTCCTTGTGCGCTGTACCGGCCGTTATAGGTTAGGGTCCGGAATAGGTGGCTCTCGCCGACAGCAGTTTTCCCAACAGCATTCGAAGCTGGCCACATGTGGAATCTGTGTCTGTGTGTGTGCAGCACTGCGTGATGCAGCTCTGCAACAGCAAGCAGAGTGGACTGGGCCTGACGCTGCTCTCCGCCCTGCTGCACCTGCACGACAACTCGTACTGGCTGGTCCGCACGGAGCTCATGGACACCGTGGCCGATATTGACTTCAGGTAGCGGCCCCCCCTGTGAGGCTCGTGCTGCACGCGGGAAGCCCCCCACGGCCTCCCTGGCTCAGCCACTGGCCGTGCCACCTGTGGCCTCGGATCCGGCACCGTGGAGAAGGCAGCGAGGGTTGGCGGATCACACACACCCGAAACTCCCTCCCTTAACCGTGAGTCGAGGTCGTTATCTCCTGGCTTGCCAGGGTATGATGGCAGAAAAACAAGTAGGTTAATTTACTTCTGTTTAGGCATTGATCACTGTTGTAAGAGGTTGCGATTGAACTCTACTAAGAGACTGTGATTGTTCATCTATTTCAGGTTGATTGCTTTTCTGGAAAAAAATGTTGGCTGTCACTCTGGATGCGATGAGAAGAGCGAGGTACGTTCACCCGCGCTGCCCCCGTTGTCCACCAAGGACAGTCGTGCAGTGCCTGGTGCCCGGTGCAGGGTGCCCGGTGCAGGGTGTCCGGTGCAGGGTGCTTGGTGCAGGGTGCTCAGTGCAGGGTGCAGGGTGTCCGGTGCAGGCTACTTGGTGCAGGATGCCCAGTGCCTAGTGAAGGCTGATGCACTGCTTGCTGTGGCATCACGTCAGATATTTTGGCTCTCTAAGCTCTACAGCTGGGCGGCTCAGCGAAAAAGCAAGTGGCTCACAATTGCAAGGTTGCGAGTTCACATCCTGGTTGAGGGGGGAGGGCGGGGATGGTTGACTTCGCCCATCATCCCTCCAGGGTGTTAAACAGTGGTTGTCTTCTGTAGAGATAACCCCCATCATAATAATGTGGAATTTCCACCATTGGCTCAGGTCCGTGAACAGGAGCACTAATACCTCGATGCACATTTGAGCAGAAAGCCACTTTGCCTCATGGACTTTATACTATTTGGTTCTATTGGGTAAAGTCACGTAGGTAAAAAATAAAACAAAAAATCACGACGTTTCGGCCACAACACAAGCGGCCTATGTGACTTTACCGAATAGAACCAAAGAGTATGGATCCTTGCAGTAACGAAAGCTTTAAATCTAGAACTCATGGACTTTGTTTTTTTACATCCCAACGTAATACTGCCACCACATCCCCATCACTCCTCTCCATCCACCGTGCTGGCTTAGAGATGCAAGTTGGAAAACGAAAATTACCAATTCGCTTGAATAACTAGGACAACCTGAAATTCAAGCAAAGTAATATGGCAACTGGTTATACATTAGTAAAATATACTTAACTTTATATTTTTTATATTGTATTAAAATTTTGCTGACACTGCGCAGAGCGGTGGTTCTCACCCCCTATGGGGTGTAGCAGCCCCCCAATCCAGACCACTGCTCCCGGCCCCATCTTGAGCCCCTGTGTCCTAAGCCCACAGTACACAGAGACACCATGTGCCCATGTCTCTACTCAACCCGGGCTCACCAAGGCATATTTTTCGTGTTGTGCATCACTTCATTTTGTCGCCGCGACGTCGCACAGACGTTTCCTGCGAACGTTTGGTATTTGTCCCGCACTGTATCTATGCAGCAACCCCCACGCCCCCTTGACCGGCTGCGTGCCGGTGCGTGCGCTGTGTGCTGTTACCAGGAGCGCCTGCAAGATCGCGCCGTCGCCAGCATCCTGCGCCTGCTGAGCGACGAGGACGGCAGGGTTCGCCACGCGGCTGCCGCCTCACTTTCCAGGTGAGCTCCGCCACCACTCGGCGCCCGTCCCTCCATGCCCGAGGCCCCACGGGGGACAGTGTCGAGCCCGGAGATGAACCCTGGCGGACGGGCCGGGTACGAGAAGGTCATTGGAGCGCACGGCGCACGCATGGGATAATCCGTTCGTGCCGTGTCCCTGCACAGGTTGGTGCCGAATTTGTTCTTCGAGTGCGACCAAGCCCAGAACGACCCCGTGGTGGCTATCGCGAGAGCCCACACGGCCTCCTGCCTGGAGCTGCTCGTGCACGAGAACTCCACACCACCGCGGCACTATGTGTCCGGGGCAGCCACAGCTGCTGCGTGGTGAGAGACGCGCACACACACACGCACACGTACACACGCGCGCACACATGCACACGCACACATGCATGCACGCTCACACACGTGCACACACGCACACGTGCGTATACGTACACACGTACACACACACGTATACACACACACAAAACAAATGTGGAACTTGTTTCTCGCAGTCCCTATCGTGGCTACGAGACATCCTGCACGGCCGACGCAACTTTGGAAAACAATTTGTCCAGAATTATCACAGCCATCTCCACGGCGCTCAACCGATCCAAATCGCGACATTTAAAAGTAAGTTATGGTTATCTTTACTTGAATCATGAATAATAATTACAATCATTTATGCCATTTGGTATTGTGAAGGTACTGCAGATAGTCTGCAGTAGTTTTACAGTAGGTGGCGATGTTGCTGTTAAGTGGAAACCACATTCCGTAATCTGCAGTGGAAGTTCAGCATTGTTACACATTATATTATTTGGTTCTTTCGGTAAAGTCACGTAGATTAAAAAATAATAATAATAACATTTTTTTTAATAAAAACACTAATGTAGACTGTTGCCTGGTTCTAAATCGGAGTGAGTGTACTGGCAGTCTATAATGTAGACTGTAGCTTGGTTATTAAGTTTGGTGAGTGTACTGGCAGTCTATAATGTAGACTGTAGCAATGGTTATTAAGCTGGGTGAGTGTACTGGCAGTCTATAATGTAGACTGTAGCCTGGTTCTTAACCTCAGTGAGTGTACTGGCAGTCTATAATGTAGACTGTAGCCTGGTTCTTAACCTCAGTGAGTGTACTGGCAGTCTATAATGTAAACTGTAGCCTGGTTTTTAAGCTGGTGAGCGTATTGGCAGTCTATGATGTAGACTGCAGCAATGGTTATTAAACTGAGCGTACTGGCAGTCTATAATGTAGACTGTAGACTGTACTACTGTCGACTGTACTACATCATAGACTGCTAATACGCTCACCAGCTTAAAAACCAGGCTACAGTCTACATTATAGACTGCCAGTACACTCACTCCGATTTAGAAGCAGGCTACAGTCTACATTAGTGTTTTTTTATTTTTATTAGTTTTTCTATCTATGCGGCTTTACCGAAAGAACCAAAGAATATGAATTCCTGCAGTCACGAAAGTTTTAAGTCAAAATGTTACACATTAATTACGAATCATTTGCTTAATACTGGCACTGGCGTGTGTGCATCTGTATGTGTGTTTGCCTGCATGGGGAGCGGGAGTGCAACGTTTAGCGTGCTGCACTACAAACCCGGAAACCCAAGTTCGATTCTGGGTCACAGCCAACACCAGTGACGATTATTTGAACCGGTCCCAGGCCTCTCCTGGGTAGCCTCAAATGAGTACCTGGTGCGTTTTGTAAACATCGCCACTGGGGAGACAAAGGCGGCCGGGCGTGGTGCTGGCCAACCCACCCCCTCATG
The DNA here is from genome assembly GCF_048934315.1 of Petromyzon marinus. Taxonomy (NCBI): domain Eukaryota; kingdom Metazoa; phylum Chordata; class Hyperoartia; order Petromyzontiformes; family Petromyzontidae; genus Petromyzon; species Petromyzon marinus. The sequence goes on along the minus strand of NC_133675.1, from coordinate 17,433,583 downwards.
TGCCGTACCGGCCTTCATAGGTGCTCGAGAACAGCACTTGCCCCAACAGTGCTGTTAGGCTATCCGGGGGATCTTTGTGTTTGCCTGCCCATCTAATACCGTGTGGCTGTCTTGTGTTGCAGTTTGGTTGCTGTGAAGCTCTGTACCTGCTCTCAGCTGCGTACCCCGTGAGCATGTGGAGCAATGGCTGGCACTGTGGCTTTGTGCCTGCACTAGCCCCACCGCCAGCACATGCGAGGCCACAGCTGCCCTTCACAAACATACCCAGGTGTGGAACGCCAAGCAAGGCGTCATCCCCACAGTGCAGAATTGTCTGTGCCCAGCCACTGCATGCCCAAGCAGCTTCTGTCTGGCCGGATCGAGATGGGCTGATCCGGAACAGGTGGATGTGGAGCTGAGTTGACTTGCCAAAGACCGGCACCAGCGGTGTCAAGATTGGCCTCTGTGGAGGAGGATTGTGAAGCACACTACTGGCCAATTAGAAGCAGTCGCCCTCCAATAACAACAGAGGGCAGAGGAATGACGCTCCCCACAATGAGCGGAGTGGCCTGCAGTTAAAGTGCAGCAAGCGGGCACAGATTGTGCATCGGCCAAAATCTTAGTCAGTGAATCCATTACACCTGGATCTATCCCGTGACCTCCTGTCAGCGAGCCTTCGACACTTCACGTGGCCTCAACGTGCACATAGCCTGGCACAAGCGTCGTGGTGACATCACCGCCACTTAGTGGCGAATGGCGGTTGTTGTGTGTGTGTGTACGGGTGTGCAGGACCGGTGTGGAGGGGGGTGGCCGCGTGTCGGTGCTGCCCATCTTGCTGACGTTACTCTCATCGTCGTGGTTCCCCCTGGACCTGCCCGCCCACCAGGACGCCCTCCTGCTCACGGGGAACCTCATCGCCGGTAGGAGCACGGCTCTCTCGTACTCTCCTCTTGGCGTTACTCACACCGAGTGACCAACGAGAATTGCCGTCGTTCCTGCTCGTTAAATTTTCCGGCCAACTGCCGGGCGCAGTCGAAAAGTTGCGAGTTCAAATCCTAGTTGGGTGTTGACTCAGCTCATCATCCTAATGGGGTGGATAATTTGAGTACAACGTTGTGCAGAAGTTAACGGTGGTTGTCCTAGGGACACACTCACCCCTGCCATATGATTGGTGGTGAGTGCCGGGTGGTGAGTGTGGTGCGGCGAGTGCCAGGCGACGAGTGCCGGGTGGCGAGCGCGCGTCCTGTGCACGTAGCGGTGGCATGCAGGTCGCTGCGCAGGCCGTGCGTGTCCGAGGACGACGCAGCGATGCCCAAGGTGGAGGAGCCGTGGGCTGCGCTAGCCGACCGCTCGCTGGTGCCCATGGTCGAGCAACTCTTCTCCCACCTGCTCAAGCTGCTCAACATCTGCACGCATGTGCTGGATGACGTCCCTCCCGTCCAGCCCACTCTCAAGGCAACGTTCGCACTCTTTCCATCTATCTCGTATAAGCGCCCCCCGTAGGGATGCTGCTGGGGGTGGTATGGTCGATATTTTGTCTCCACTTTGTCGTCGGGAACCGGACACATCACCGGTGACGTACCACGGTCGCCACTCGGCAGACCACCCCGGTTAATATTGCGGGTATATTAATCGTAAAAATACTACGTGCCGTTTGCTTCACAGTGGACATGAAAAATCTTCTGGCGTCATTCAAAAAGAGTAGGCCTGCTGCGAATCTACTGCAGACCGTGTCTGCGAAACGTAGCGCCTGCCTTCGCACGAGCCTTGCGCTTTAAGAAAGGCACGAACACCACGTACGCGACTCGTGATTTGACTTGATCACCATCGTCTGCTCTGGAATGCAGCCCACGTTGCCAACGCTGCCGAGCGCACCTTCCCTTAGTCCCATCCGCAAGAAGACCAAAGAGAGGGACGCCGTGGAGTTCCCCCCGGCTCCCGCAAGCCCCCGCAAGCCCGGCGAGCTGGGCGCCGGTGAGCACGTCGGTCTGCTCGCGTTTTGACAAACCGCACTCGGGGGCTCCCCGCTTGCGCGAGCGACCGGGCGGCGCATGCCTGCGCTGTCAGGACAAAGTCGGTGGTGGAAATTCCACGTTCCCATTATGGCGGTCAGTCTTCGCACGCGTTGACCGCTCGGAAATTCTTATGGAGTAACGTTTGCTTCGTCGCCCAGTGAGGGACGGTGGTCCGAGTTAACCTGCGACCGATCAGCCATTCAAGTTGAACGCACCGCGTAAATCGTTTGTTCGTACAACACAGGGCACTCTCGCAAATTAGACCCAGCCTTGTCTCTCCTCAGGTTTCCCCCCCATTAAACATTTGTAAAAAAGTAGTTCTGGTTTTTAAAGCCTCTCGCGTCTCCTTCACTGAGGCTTATTAATTTCACGAATTTCCATTGCATAATAAAGGTCATAATAATAAAGGTCATAATAAAGGTCATAATAATAAAGGTCATAATAAAGGTCATAATAATAAAGGTCATTAGAATTTAATTTTATATAACATCCCACGCTACTGTACCAAGCAAAATCAAAATTTAATAAATAAATTAAGAAATGGCACCGGGAGAGGGCTGAGTAGAACGCTGTGGTGCCGCAGGCAAGGCGGGCGAGGGCAGCGGTGGCGGAGTGGGCCGCAGCGTGCCGCTACTGGGTGGCTTCTACCACCTGTCCCACTACGTCCGTCTGCACGACATCCTCAAGGCCACCTACACCAACTACAAGGTGCCAGGACGCGCAGCACCGTGCGGCACCTCGTAGGCCGTACTAATCACGCCACTTCCTGCTCTCTCATTCCACGCGGCGGAGGGTTTCACGACACGTGTTTGGTCACATCGTTCCGTGGCCAAGCCCAAAAATCAATTACAAATCGGAGTGTCACATACGTCGTCTTTTGTGGACGTGAAACCCTAACCCCAGCCCGTGCTGCCGTGCCCTTTGCCAGATGTCGCTGGACATGCTGAGTCTGAGTGAGAAGTTTGGTGGATTTCTGGGCACGGCGCTCGACGTGCTGGCTCAGCTGTTGGAGATTGCAACGCTTCAGGACGTGGGGAAGGTAACTCCAACAAGTAATTAACAACGATGCAGGTCCCGCTAAAGGGTTTGGAAACATTGTCCTCAACATTATTCCTGATACTAGAGTAAAAACATTAGGATCTATTAACTTTTCACTGTTAAGCATAAGCATAAGTAAACATTTGCATTTATTCAGCGCTTATATGTATTAGCATCGCCAAGAAGCTGACAACAGTATACAGAAGATATGAGAGTGGAACAAAAGAAACAAAAACACAGCAGCAGATCCCCCGTGTAGCCATAGCAGACTGTTGGGAATTGTGCTGGAAGCGAGTACCACCTATGGAAGCCAGCACGGCACACAAGGGGGTGAGTGGCTAACACCACGCCCGGCTACCCTTGTCTCCCCAGTGCTGATGTTAACGCACCACACCAGGTACTGATTTAAGGCTGAGCCAATCCAGGGGAGGCCCAGGACCGATTAAAATATTCGCCACTGTTATTGACTTTGAGTGGGTATCAAACTCTCCGGGTTTGTACACAGCATCCTTACAAATGTGCCACCACACACACTCTCTCACGTATAATCGGGGCACAGCAATCAGCACAGGTTACATTTGTGATGACCACGTAACCCGCACAGAGAGAGAGAGAGACATTTGACTTCATTGGGCACCTTGCCTTCACCACAACCTGTGTTCAGTATGGTGTTATGATTTCATTACAGTACGCCGAAGAGGTTCTGGGATATTTAAAATCCTGCTTCAACCGTGAACCGACAGTCACCACACTGTGTGTGCAGCAGGTATGCGCGGAGTGATGCACCACCACCACACAACTCCTCTCACAAGCAGTCGAGTGACTCTTGCAGTGTAAATCCTAGCCCATACACGGCACGTGTGGAATAGTTGCAATCCTATGAGCAACGTTAATAACAGCAAGAAATCCTGGGTTCGACTCCTGACTAGAGCACCTCTGTGTGGAGTATGTTTGTTCTCCCCCTGTTCTGAATGGGTTTCCTCCGGGTTTTCTGGTAGCTAAAAACACGTACAGTACAAAACATGCCAATGCTGAAAAATTACCCACAAATTACTCAATTGGGAGTGCAATTGAGCCAGTTCCCTCCTGAAAAAGAGTATTTAGACTCGGTGAGGTATTCCCGAGTAAACTAGTGTAATAAAATTTGATTTAAAGCTTTCGTGACTGCAGGGATTCATATTCTTGGTTCTTTCGATAAAGTCACGTAGAAGGGAAACAATAAAATGATAAAAATATAAAACAATAAAATTCTCACGACGTTTCGACTGCAACACAAGCAATCATCATCAGGTGTGAAAACCACATTACTTTACCGCAAGAACCAAGAATATAGTGTAATAAATGACTATAGTGGAAGCTCCACTGCAAGAGACACTCTTGTGCTTTCAGCTGTATGGAAAGGAGTGAACTAAGCGGCAGTGTTTGTGCCACCATTGCAGCTATTGAAGGCCCTGTTTGGAACGAACCTGGTGAACGCGCTGGACGGGGCCGGCGTGGACCCACGCGGCCAGGGCCGCGGCCAGCAGCTGGGCTCCTCGGGCCTGCAGCCGGGCCTCTACCACTACTGCTTCATGGCTCCCTACACCCAGTTCACGCAGGCCCTTGCCTCGGCCAGCCTGCGCAACATGGCGCAGACGGAGGTGGAGTCTGACACGTTGGGGTAAGCGCAGCGGGCATGGGACGCCATGGCAACGATCCCTCTCTTGGGAGCCGCGACTGCGACAGCGGCAGCGTTGGTAGTTTGCTGCGTACAGACGGGGGGTTGGGGGGGGTTTGAGCCTCGAGTCGCGGCTCGGCCAACGACTCCCATCACGGGCCGGGGGACGATTCGTCGTCTCGGCCAGTTACAGAAACGTCGACATAATTTTAGGGTTACTGTTACACCGGTGAATAAACAATACGACGATATGTATCCACTCCGTTTGCATAGAGAATCCACGTGTCTGTCAAGGGGAAGCGTTCTAAGCGTTTTCTTTCGTGTAGGTGGTTCGATATCCTCAAGAGAAAAGCCTCCCAAGTAAAATCCAACCCCATGAGTGCCACCAAGCAGAAGGCCGACAAGGTACGATGACTCGTGCAGCGGTCATTATAATAACAGTAATAAAGGTAACTTTGTACATTTGCTATTCGCGCCTTTCTTAGGGTGCAGGGCTGGCACGAGGGAAGGCGCTGCTGTGTTTCACAGACACAGTCTGCAGTTGCTGCACAGTGGGGGGCGATATTGTTGTGTGTGTCATCCCATTTAAGTAATTTGCGGTGTAATTTTTCTAATTTGGACTGTGACGCCGACCCACAATGGCCTATTTTAAATGACATCACGGGATCTTAAACGTCCGCTGTGAAGCAGACGGCGCGTGGTATTTTATGGTTGCTACTACACGTATGACAGCAACTGTGGGACCGGCGTTGGCTGACAGTGACTGACGGTGACTGGCGGTGCCTGGTGGGCACGCGCACGCTTTCTGCATTGCCGCCCCCTCCCCTTGCATACAGGGCGCTATTCACAACTACATCCGCCTGTTCGAGCCGCTCGTGATCAAGGCACTGAAACAGTACACCATCACGACGTCAGTGGCACTACAGAAGCAGGTGCTCAGCCTGCTGGTGCAGCTCGTGCAGCTTCGGGTCAACTACTGCCTCCTCGACTCCGACCAGGTGAGCGCCAGCGTACGTTTGCGTTGTTTACTTTTTTAAGTTTTCTGCAGTGAATGTCGTTGCACTGAATTTGCATCTCCTCTCTTATCCCAGACTCCTCTTTTTAAATATAACTTCTTCTCAATGTGCTTTCTCACCTGATGCTCAGTGCGGAGTCATTGATCAACCTAAAACAATAAAAAATGAACTCTATGTCAATCGAGATCGTGCCTTTGCTAATTGTGACTTTTCCACGCAGGTTTTCATTGGCTTTGTGATAAAGCAATTTGAGTTCATAGAAGAGGGACAGATCAAGTGAGTACCGTATCTATCGCCTACTGGCCAATCAATGCGCGTGAATCGCCCTCGCTGCCGTCTCCTCTCACCGGAGTAACGTTGCCTTGTCGTTCACAGGGACTCAGAGACTCTAATCCCTTACATCTTCTACTTCCTGGTGTTGCTCTCCTACGAGCGCTATCACTCCAAGTCCATCATCGGAATGCCCAAGATCATCCAGCTGTGTGATGGGCTCATGGCCAGCGGACGCAAAGCCATCACTCACGGCACGGATAACATGCAGCATCGTACATCGAGTTGGATTTGGAACACCATGAACGCTAAATGAAACGTGGAGTCGGTACTTTTAATTTATATTTGCAGCCCGTATTACGATCTGTAATTTATTTTTGGGTTTGGCGACCTAATGATCCAGCCAACATTGGATCGTGAAACCCTCCACTAGTCAACCTAGCTGAACAAATTAAATAGTCAGGTGGTGTGCAAGACTTTAATGTGCCAAACGTTTTTTTGTCTCAGCTCACCGGTAAGCTGAAGATTAATCCACACAATAAATGTCACTATAAGACACAATCAGATATTTCTGTGAGAATTGTTCTTGAACTTACCAGAGCAGTAAATGGAGCGAGTCGTGCATGACGTGTAATGTATTCAAAAAGCGTTTGGCTCTCAGAATTTTTATTTAGACTGAAGGAATCCATTGAGCTATGAAGCTCTTTTTCACAGATGTCCAGTCGGGGCGCCGTATGCATTTGGCGTTTGGCACGTCTAGCCCTGGCAGATGACAACAGTGTGACTACTTCCATTGACCTCACTTCCTGATGGAGCACTCGAGCGGAGACAATCCGGCAGACCGGACCATGCATCGTCATGGCTGTGGCCGATCGGTCGCTGGAGAGTGGCGTGCCACGCGACGCGACACGTGGACTAGCAGTAGAAATGATCACTCGTGGATCTAAGCCGCGTGGTTTCGACGAGCGCGGTTTTGTTTCTCTCCGCTCATGCCGTATTGTTGCGTGCTGCGCAGCCATTCCCGCGCTGCAGCCCATTGTGCACGACCTGTTCGTAGTACGCGGGGCCAACAAGGCCGACGTGGGGAAGGAGCTCGAGACGCAAAAGGAGGTGGTGGTGTCCATGCTGCTCCGCCTCATCCATTACCACCAGGTACCCAGTCACTACCACGGGTACCCAGTCACTACCACAGGTCCCAGTCACTAGCACAGATACCCAGTCACTACCACAGGTCCCAGTCACTACCACAAGTCCCACCCACTATCACAGGTCCCAGTCACTACCACAGGTCCCAGTCAATACCACAGGTCCCAGTCACTACCACAGGTCCCAGTCACTTCCACATATCCCCAGTCACTATCACAGGTACCCAGTCACTATCACAGATACCCAGTTACTACCACAGGTCCCAGTCACTACCAGAGGAACCCAGTCACTACCACAGATATCCAGTCACTACCACAGATACCCAGTCACTATCATGGTACTCAGTCACTACCACAGATACCCAGTCACTATCACAGGTCCCAGTCACTACCACAGATATCCAGTCACTATCACAGATATCCAGTCACTATCACAGATACCCAGTCACTATCACGGTACTCAGTCACTATCACAGATACCCAGTCACTATCACAGATACCCAGTCACTATCACGGTACTCAGTCACTACCACAGATATCCAGTCACTACCACAGATACCCAGTCACTTTCACAGGTACCCAGTCACTACCACAGGTCCCAGTCACTATCACAGGTACCCAGTCACTATCACAGGTACCCAGTCACTAGCACAGGTACCCAGTCACTATCACAGGTACCCAGTCACTGTCACAGGTACCCAGTCACTACCACAGGTACCAGTCACTATCACAGGTACCCAGTCACTATCACAGGTACCCAGTCACTATCACAGGTCCCAGTCACCACCACAGGTACCCAGTCACTATCACAGGTACCCAGTCACTATCACAGATACCCAGTTACTACCACAGATACCCAGTCGCTATCACAGGTACCCAGTCACTATCACAGGTCCCAGTCACTATCACAGGTCCCAGTCACTATCACAGGTACCCAGTCACTATCACAGATATCCAGTCACTACCACAGATACCCAGTCACTATCATGGTACTCAGTCACTACCACAGATACCCAGTCACTATCACAGGTCCCAGTCACTACCACAGATATCCAGTCACTATCACAGATATCCAGTCACTATCACAGATACCCAGTCACTATCACGGTACTCAGTCACTACCACAGATATCCAGTCACTACCACAGATACCCAGTCACTTTCACAGGTACCCAGTCACTACCACAGGTCCCAGTCACTATCACAGGTACCCAGTCACTATCACAGGTACCCAGTCACTATCACAGGTACCCAGTCACTAGCACAGGTACCCAGTCACTATCACAGGTACCCAGTCACTATCACAGGTACCAGTCACTATCACAGGTACCCAGTCACTATCACAGGTACCCAGTCACTATCACAGGTACCCAGTCACTATCACAGGTCCCAGTCACCACCACAGGTACCCAGTCACTATCACAGGTACCCAGTCACTATCACAGATACCCAGTTACTACCACAGATACCCAGTCACTATCACAGGTACCCAGTCACTATCACAGGTCCCAGTCACTATCACAGGTCCCAGTCACTATCACAGGTACCCAGTCACTATCACAGATACCCAGTCACTATCACAGGTACCCAGTCACTATCACAGGTACCCAGTCACTGTCACAGGTACCCAGTCACTACCACAGGTACAAGTCACTATCACAGGTACCCAGTCACTATCACAGGTCCCAGTCACTATCACAGGTCCCAGTCACTGTCACAGGTCCCAGTCACTATCACAGGTACCCAGTCACTATCACAGGTACCCAGTCACTATCACAGATCCCAGTCACTACCACAGGTCCCAGTCACTATCACAGGTACCCAGTTACTATCACAGGTCCCAGTCACTATCACAGGTCCCAGTCACTGTCACAGATCCCAGTCACTACCACAGGTCCCAGTCACTATCACAGGTCCCAGTCACTATCACAGATATCCAGTCACTACCACAGGTAACCAGTCACTATCACGGGTACCCAGTCCCTACCACAGATACCCAGTCACTATCACAGGTCCCAGTCACTATCACAGGTCCCAGTCACTATCACAGGTCCCAGTCACTGTCACAGGTACCCAGTCACTACCACAGGTACCCAGTCACTACCACAGGTACCCAGTCACTACCACAGGTACCCAGTCACTACCACATGTACCCAGTCACTATCACAGGTTCCAGTCACTAGCACAGGTACCCAGTCACTAGCACAGATACCCAGTCACTACCACAGGTCCCAGTCACTACCACAGGTCCCAGTCACTTCCACATATCCCCAGTCACTATCACAGATATCTAGTCACTACCACAGGTACCCAGTCACTATCACAGATATCTAGTCACTACCACAGGTCCCAATCACTATCACAGGTCCCAGTCACTACCACAGGTCCCAGTCTCTACCACAGATACCCAGTCACTATCACAGGTACCCAGTCACTACCACAGGTACCCAGTCACTATCACAGATACCCAGTCACTACCACAGGTCCCAGTCACTACCAGAGGAACCCAGTCACTACCACAGATATCCAGTCACTCCCACAGATACCCAGTCACTGTCATGGTACCCAGTCACTATCACAGATATCCAGTCACTACCACAGATACCCAGTCACTTTTACAGGTACCCAGTCACTACCACAGGTCCCAGTCACTATCACAGGTCCCAGTCACTATCACAGGTACCCAGTCACTATCACAGGTGCCCAGTCACTATCACAGGTACCCAGTCACTATCACAGATACCCAGTGACTACCACAGGTCCCAATCACTATCACAGGTACCCAGTCACTATCACAGATACCCAGTCACTACCACGGATACCCAGTCACTATCACAGGTCCCAGTCACTACCACAAGTCCCAGTCACTATCACAGGTCCCAGTCACCACCACAGATACCCAGTCACTACCACGGATACCCAGTCACTATCACGGGTACCCAGTCACTATCACGGTACTCAAGTCACTACCACAGGTACCCAGTCACTATCACAGGTACTCGGTCACTATCACAGGTACCCGGTCACTATCACGGTACTCAGTCACTATCACAGGTCCCAGTCACCACCACAGATACCCAGTCACTATCACAGGAACCCAGTCACTATCACAGATACCCAGTTACTACCACAGATACCCAGTCACTATCACAGATACCCGGTCACTATCACAGGTACTCGGTCACTATCACAGGTCCCAGTCACTACCACAGATACCCAGTCACTACCACAGATACCCAGTCACTATCACAGATACCCAGTCACTATCACAGGTACTCGGACACTATCACAGGTTCCCAGTCATTATCACAGGTACCAATTCCCTACCACAAGTGTGGGTGAACGTGGGTAAGAACGAGAGTGAGTGCGGATGAGAGCGAGCGAGTGCGGATGAGAGCGAGCGAGTGCGGATGAGAGCGAGCGAGAAGAGTGAGTGGAGAAGAGGTGCGGGCGGGTGAGAATGGGTGAGCTCACACCCGCGAGTGCCCCCCGGTGGCGGTGGCCGTGGAGCGTGCAGGTGCTGGAGCTGCTCGTGCTGGTGCTGCAGCAGTGCCGCAAGGAGAGTGAGGACAAGTGGAAGAAGCTCTCCCGCCAGGTCACCGACCTCGTGCTGCCCATGCTGGCCAAGCAACAGGTAGCGGGGCGCTGTGACGTGCGGTGAAAAAACGCATTGGGAGCGAAGCACCGATCGTGCAGATATTAGCCAATCAAAAATAGGGGGCGTTTCATACCACGCTTTTCTAACCAGTGGGTTTACTCCATCCCCGAATTGCTCGCCAATGAATCGATTAACCCACAAATCGATACTTAAAGGTGGTTTTTGGATCGATTGTGAGCAGAATCAATACAATAGACGCCTCTATTCGGGTTTCAATATATGGGCAGAGACACACCCCTACGGGAAAAGCCACCGCTACTTTCTCCCATATATGGGCAAATTGCCAAAATGTGATTTTGTCGTCGTCTGTTCTCTGCAGTGATTGACATGGCTCCTCTGAGACCACGCATCGTTTCTAGAGTCTTGCTGGTTTTTCAACATCCTCAAACGTCGATGCATATGGTCCGCATCGTCCCTCGGGGCACGGCTCGCTCGCACGCATGGCAGCGTCGTGTGCAATCCCGCGAATTGTTTTGCAAGAATATCCCTCGTTAAAGTTAGATTCCGTCGTCGACGAAGAAGTAGACTGACTACGTGAAGAATCTGTGACGTGGGCTCAGAGGAGCGGGGCCCGGAGAAGGGACGGTGGTGTTGATAGCTTAACCTCCCATGTGACTGACCAGAAACGTTCGTTGCGACGCCTCTGTGGGTTTGTTGCGCGAATGTCTCACTGGTCCCCCGTGTGTCGCAGATCAACACGGACTCGCGGGAGGCGCTGCGGGTGCTCAACACCCTGTTTGAGGAGGTGTCTCCCTCCGCCCTGCGCCCCGTCGACATGCTGCTCAAGAGCATGTTCGTGCTGCCCTGCGACGTGGTGAGAGGCTTGCGACGCGTTCACCCCGAACCTAGCGGGAGCTCCCTCGTCGGCACCGCCGCAGCCGGGCGCGGTGCGAGCCATGCCACTCGCTCGCGTGCCGTGCCGGCCTTTGTAAATGCTCACTCACTAATGGCACCTGCCCCACAGTCCGTTAAAGGCAATATGGGGAATCTCTACGTACGTGCGTGTGTGCGCGTGGAAATAATAACACAGAATTGCTGTTGTGCCGCTCGGCCTCTCCGTGAACCACGTGTGCCGCCCGCAGGAGTGCGTCACGACGGTGCAGAAGTGGATTTCAGGAATCCTGGCGATCCTCCGCGTGCTCATCTCCCAGTCGTCAGAGGACATCATCTTGTCGCGCATGCAGGAGCTCGCTGGCCCCCCCGTGGTGGCCATGCCCCCGTGCGGGTTGCGCATCCCGGGGAGCGGGGACGAGACGCTCGACACCCGGGGAGAGGAGGAGAAGGCTCCCCCGCCGGGTAACCCGGAGGGACCGGAGGCAGGGGATGGCGTGAGGGGCCGGGCCTCTCAATTGCCCGAACCTGCGGCCTGCTCCACGCCTCCCGCTCCCGGGCCTCTAGAGGGAGCCCCTCTTATTGCGCAGCAGCCAGATACGCAGCCGGCCGAGGAGAGGTTTGCAAGGTACCCTACCACCCCACTTGCGTCCGGCCTCATTGCTTTCAAACAAGCGCCTGATACCCGGCGAAGTTAACCGTGAACAACGTTTTCATAATATGTTACTGGCTCAGCACCCGGGTCTCCACTGCTCTGTCGCGGGTGCCATTTGCCTACTTTTGGGGCCCACTTGCCTTGTACTGCTGCAGCTGTTGTAACTATCGTTGCTGTTATTGATACTCCTGCTGCCACTGTTGTCACTACTGCTGCTGCTTGCTACTGCTGTATTGCAGGCTTGGGCATCATTAGTTGGCATGTCAGCAATGCATTTTTTTATTCATTGGAATTTATTTTATTGTTCACAATACACACATCGGATGATGCGTGTGTGCGCTGTAGGTTCATGATCCAGCTGGTGGGCATCTTATTTGAGCGCACGGAGAACGGTGGCGGTGGCGTTGGGGTGACGCCACCGCAGCACGCGCTGTCTGCCCAGCAGCTCGGCGCCCTGCTCATGTGTCTCATCCACATGTTCAAGTCTGGTGCGGCACACCTTCCACGCTCGCCACAGTCGTCTCTCTTACCACGCCACGGCACTCCTCGCCGTGTGCCCTTTTGTGCAATCTCCCGCTCCACACGCGCTCGTGCCACCGTAAGCCACACACGCCGCTTAACAGCCTGTGCCGTGAAGCTGTGGCTGCTTAGGCAGTGGTACGCAAGTAACAAAACTCAAACACGTTCGGCAATATATAAAGAGCAACGTACGCACGTACAGTAGGCGACGTGTCCACAAACGGGCCTTCCTCACAGCACAACACACAGGGCACGGTGTCTCCAAGCGCCGATAGCTGGTACGCTGACGCCTCCCGTTCGAGGCCCGTCTGGCACCGCACCGCACAGGAGCCGCACCCTTTTCCGTCGACTCCGCGTGAAACCCCGTCGTGTTCGTGTTTCCCTCCGCCCGTGTCTCCACACCCGTGTCTCCACACCTGTGTCTCTACGCCCGTGTTTCCTCACACCCAACAGGGACGTTCCGGCGGACGTCGGGAGCTACTGTGCGGCTTCTGCGGCAGGAGAAGCAGGCCGGGCAGTACTCGCTGGGCGAGCTCAATGAGCTGGCCGGAGCACTCATCCCCACGCAGCCCTGCTCCGTGCTACTCTGGTGTCAGCTGCTGCTGCTCATGAATTTCACGGAGCGCAGCTGGTGGGAGGCCGTGCTGCGCACTCGGCGGTACAGAGTTCCTCGCGCCCGCCTCAAACTGTGTTTTCCCCTCCCCCATCATCCGCACTGCGCATGACGATGCAGTCAAGTTCTGCACAAACGTAAAAATGAAACTCGCCCTATCCGACTGTGTGAGTGTTCGGATCTGTGTGTGTGTACAGGTCTCCGAGTATGTGTATGGGTCTCCGTGTGAGTCTATGGGTCTCCGTGTGAGTGTACGAGTCTCCGTGTGCGTGTACGGATCTCTGTGTGGGTGTACGGATCTCTGTGTGGGTGTACGGATCTCCGTGTGAGTACGGGTGTCCGTGTGAGTCTACGGATGTCTGTGTGAGTCTATGGGTCTCTGTGTGAGTGTACGCGTCTCCTTGTGAACTCGTGTCCACTGCGAGTCGATCATCAGCGCCCCCTACTGGCAGTCTGTTGACCAATTGCAGGCCAGGTGCTGATGCATCTTGTGCCTACAGGGACAGCTGCCACTGGAGAACACTTTTGTCATTATTAAAAGCAAGAATAAAAAAGAGACTTGAAATTAAAAAGTGGACCGCGCATGCCAGGTGGGCTTGTGGGTATTGGGGCCGCAGTGTCGGGGCCATTGTCGCTAACGTTGCTGCTGTTCTGCACTTCAACCTGCAGGAGGCCGGCGCTGTCCGGCGCCACACCGCACCCGGAGCAGCCACACAAGTCGGCGCCGGAGAGCAAGCTGCTGTGTGGCGCCGAGATGGTGCGCCGCGGCGGCTTCATCCTCTTCGCAGACTACGTGGTGAGGCCCGGCGCTTCCTGCAGCCTGCCTTGCCCGGCACCCCCGGGCATGGCTCTGCTCTTAGGCACATAACTCTGCTCTGTGCCATAATTCCTTGAGTCTATCTCTGGGCTACCCTGTCTCCCAATGTCGATCCCATAAGAGTCCCCTTCAATTACATTTTGAAACCCTGGCAGAGCTTTTCCAGCCTCTCACGCTGTGACTGTTAATATTTTATTTCAGTCTTGTTCATTAAGCGTGTGCTTTAGTTAGAAGTGTACAGCAGAACTCCTATTATTGGAAAATAAGTATAAAGAGAGAGTTACTAGGAATGGAATTTGCAGGGAAGAGGAGAGTCATCTCGGATCGTCGCAAACAATGCGCAAGTGATCTCCCTCTTGGGTTTGCATCTCCGAGGTCCTCACTCGAGTCTGCACTGCGTTGCATGAGACGCCGAGACAATATGACGCATCCTCGAGTCTGAACAAATCCGGTGTTACATTGTGGCTGTAATCCGCTGTCTCAGCAGAGCAGATGAGCTAAGTGATAAAAACATTCTGAGGTGTCTGGGTGGCTGGCTTGGCACACGCGCCAAGTGCGATATTCACGATGCACGGACAGCACGAAGCACGGTGTGGCGTGGAGCAGATGGCACCGCAGAGCAGCGAGCATGCAGGGGCTGCGTTGACAACGTGGTGCGTGTGTTGCCCGATGATCGACTTGAGTTCCGATCGCAACGCGTGTCCAGGAGCGGTCTCCGCCCAGCTGATGTGGCGTCGCTGCGTCGCACTGTCGTTGTTGTGTTCAGTGTCAGAACCTGCACGACTCGGAGCACATGACGTGGCTGATCGTCAACCACGTGCGCGACCTGGTGGCGCTGGCATCCGAGCCACCCGTGCAGGACTGCGTGAGCGCCGTGCATCGCAATGCGGCTGCCAGCGGTCTCTTCATCCAGGCCATCCAGTCGCGGGGACTCGACCTCACCAAGGTGGCAGCGTGGGTCACCTCGTGACCTTTTCTCTCAGACAGCCCAACACGTCGGTTTTATCTGCCACCGTCACAAGACATTAGTGACTTTTGGGTTCGGCCACGTGATGATGTGGCCATTCGACTTCCTGGTTTCCGACCTGAAGATGCTTGATGCAACTTCAAGCGAAATGTCATTTATGATTTCTGAATATTATTGTGATAATTGTATTTCAACTTACAGGTAAGCCGAACCAGCACTGACTGGCACATTAAGCGCCTGTACACCTCATGACAATTTTATTTGTTTGCCTGCGTCGGGTGGCGAGGGTTGTGGGACACCAATGTGGCCAGTGGACCGACTCAAAACTCAACCACAAATCGCACACGAGTTGTTCGCCCAGGGGCGCTGACTGCGAGCGCGCACACACTGGCCACGCCATGGTGGCGCTGATTACGGTACCCGGCGATGAGCCGAGCCTGTGCTTTATGTCGCAGCCGGTGGTGCTGCGCCGGACGCTGCAGCGCCTGGAGGGCATCCACCTGAGTCAGTCAGGCGCCGTCCTCGCCCTGCTTGTCGAGTCGTTCCTGGCGACGCCGCTTCGCGTGCTGGGCCACATGGTGGACACGCTGGCGTGCCGCCGCGTCGAGATGCTGCTTGCCGAGAACCTGGAGGTGCGGCCGCCTCCCTCCCTCAGTTCCTCCATCCCTCAATACCTCCCTCCTTCCTCAGCCCTGCATGCTCCAATCGCGGTGTTGATAATGTATCGCAGTGGAACTCCTCCCGTTATATAGTAAACAGATGATAGGGCGATGCTGTTGCTGCTGCTGCATTGGCAGTGGTGCCCAAGCACAAATAAAAAATGCAACGCAGTCATCAATAACATTGTGGTCTTCAAAATAAATATATTTGTATATAATAGATTATATGGACACGTGGCGTGCTGTGCAGTCGGGCCTCGGCTCATACATCGCCTTTTGTACTTTACGCATGACAGAGGTTGTGCTTCGAGCTAGCAGCCATCTCGAACAGAGAGAGTCCTTGCCTCTAAACATCTGGCATGAAAGTGGCATGAAAGTGAAGTCCTGCACGTCTGAACTGTACAGATCTGCTGTTAAATTATATATTTCACCGACCGCAGCATGTCGGCTGTATCGTGTGGCGCTTTTGTTTGTCTTTCGTGGTGCTAAGCATTGTGTGGTTTTGTCCACAGGATAGCAGCAGCCAACTTCCCATTGAAGATCTGGAGAGAATTCAAAGCCACCTGCAGCAGACGGGGCTTTCTAACAGGTGCAGTGCCTCACGGAGAGAACGACCGACACCAGGGCTGTTAAACCGGTGACCGGTAAAGTGGTGACCGTTTTCACAAACACAGTGGGTTACCGGTTCCGAAAGTCGTGAACCAGTAACCGATTGCAGTGGAATGTTGGATGAACGCACCAATTGGCACGCACACATGGCACGGCAGCCCAAGTCATCGCGTGGTACAGTTGCCCTCGTCTCTCAGTCAAAAGGTAAAGGAGCAGCCCTGCAATAGCTTGCTCACGGCATCCCGGCTGAAGGGCCTCCACTAGAGGGAGCTGTTGGCCGCTCTCGACGTGTCTGCACGCATGGCAAACTGGCCACCTACGCGACGATCGTTTTTATATGCGGTTACCGGTGACGCAAAGCCCTCATAACGTGACTCCCTACTCTTGGTATATCCCGCACGCAATGCAGCAGCAGCGTGTTCTAGAACTCGATGTGTACTCACTGCTGACCTGTGCCATTTCTGCGGCGTAATAAATAACGACGGTTTGTGTAGCGCCATGACATGGCAAGCCGTTACAAGGGTACCGGCGCGTGCAGGCAGCTGGCTGTCCGCCAGCCGGCTTAGAAGTTCTACGCCCTTAGCGGCAACCAGCATGCATTTAACTGTGGAGGGCAGAATGCTTGCACACCTGTGCCAGCTCGTACAGCTCGCCCACAATCCTTGGCCTGTGGGAGTTATTTTGGGATGGTTGCATTTTTCACCGCTGCTGGGTCATTTGGGCAGCCGGGCACTTGGTGGCCCGCTCGCGTGAATGGTATCTCGGTCGTGGGTAATTCGCCGGGCATCGGCAAGAACCCTCGACCCCGTAACCTGGCCGGGGCTGCGATCGTCGACAGCTCGGCTGACGAGCGCCCCCTCCCACCCCCCGCTGCCGCACAACTCCTGATGTCCGCAGGCACAAGCGCCTGGCGTCCCTCCTGGACAGGCTGCACGAGGTGATGGCGGCCGAGTGCGGCGTCTCCCCGCGCGCTCGCCTCGCGGCGCACCCCCTCACGGAGGAGGAGGAGGTTGCCCCGCAGGACGTGACACCCAACAAGGTGACGTTACACTCCCACTCACGCGAGTTGCGACTTTATTTTTCAGTCAAAATGCCACCTGGACAATCCAATCCCTTGAGATGGGACTTCTCTCACTGGCAAGGGCGTCCAGTGACACGTAACAAGCATGCTGTGACGTGTATATAGCGAGTAGCACATGACGAGTTGGCTGGCCAACACCATGCCCATCCTTTTTGTCTTCAGCAGTGGTGATGTTTACATACCGCACCAGGTACTCATTTGAGGCTGAGTTCACCTAGTGGATTCCCAGCACCGGTTCAAATAATTGTCACTGGTGTTGGCCAGGTTCATAGCGCAGCACGCTAACCGCTACACCACCGCTGCCCACACACAAATACAAAGTACATAGCTCGCACATAATGACATGCATACTCACATTTTAAAGAAATCACTTATACAGTGAGCATCAATACAATAAATAGACATTGCCATCAGTCAAAACACACAATAAATACTTAGGTAATTAAGTGGTGCACACTTCTGGGTCGTATTGACGCTCCTTAGCGGTAGCGGCTGCGGTTGCCGTGAGAGTGAGACATTTGTCGGTTTTATTTGCAAAACACACGGACACTTTCAGTAACAGCACTGTATCGCTTAGCGATTGTAAGGCCCAGGGGGATGGCATTTCTCGGTGTGTAAATATATGTGGAATTAACATAACTTGTAAAAGCTCCGACCTTTTAGCAGCAATCGGGTGCAGTATTGTTTGTAGTTATACTGCATAGGGCAGCAGTTTCACGGAAAACAACCTCTAGGTTTAACTGCGGTCTGGACGAACGCATCGCCGAGGGATTTCCTCCACGTGAGATGGGATGGGGTGGCTGCCGTGTGCGTGCCTCGGGGCGGCGTGCCAGCCCTGCCGTTCCGGAGTCTAACCCTGGACTGCGTTTGTCCCAGGCCTGGTTCGTGTCGCTGGTGAGAGGCCAGTGTTTCCAGCAGAGCTGCTCCGCCGCTAAGTGCGCAGAACTTCTCAGCCAGCTGCCGGAAAGCACGGAGCTGCTCTCCGTCTTGCGTTCCCGGGTACAGTTCCCGTCGCCATGACCTCGTCGAGCGTTGTGCCACGCGTGACGGTGCCCCACGTGAACCTTCCTGATACACGCGCACAGCACTGCTGCTCATCCTATCTTGGCTTGTTTGTGAAATGGACAGTCACAAGCTGACATCCACAACAACTGAGTAACTGATAAAAGTTCATAGTTCCCTGTGCTCACTGTTTTGACTTGCTGTAATTGCTGTGCAACGTGTGTGTGCGGTACGTTCGCCGTGGTGCTGCGTGCGACTCGCTGTGTGTGGTTTGTTCACTGAGTGCTGTGTGAGGCTTATTCACCGTGTGCTGTGTGCGGCTTGTTCAAAGTGTGCTGTGTGTGGCTTGTTTACATGTGTTGTGTGGCTTGTTCACGTGTGTTGTGTGGCTTGTTCACCATGTGCCGCGTGCGGCTTGTTCACTGCGTCCTGTGTGTGGCTTGTTCACCGGGTGTTGTGTGGCTTGTACGCTGTGTGCTGTGTGTTTTGTTCACCTCGTGCTGCGTGCGGCGTGCTGCAGGAGTGCAACTTGGCAGTGCTGCGGGCCTGCGTGTCGCTGGGCGCGTTCCAGCTTGGCCTGGGTGCGGGGGAGGGGACGGCCTTGCTACGCAGCGCCGTCACCGCCACCATGGAGTTCGTAGCCGACGCAGTAGCGCGCCTGCCCGTCAGCGCCCACATCTTCCGCCCGGCTACCGCGCCCCTCCCCAACCCCTACTGGGCCTTCGTGTCGGCCATCAGCGGTAACCGCACGCATCAGGCAGCTCGTAGCACCACCACTCGTGGCGTAACGGCCACGCGCGTGACGTTATGCCGCTGGATGTAGCCAAATGTAGCAATTACGTGACGAAACTGTGGATCTCTACGCGTCACAAGCGTCTGAAGCGCCTCTGTTGCGTTAAGCGCCTGTGTGTTGCGTTAAGCGCTTTGTTGCGTTGGGACGGCGGTGGCAGAGGACGAGGCGAGCTGCGGCCGGGTGATGCGGCTGGCGGAGTGCGTGGTGCAGGCCCTCCTGGCCGGAGAGGCCCTGCTCTCAGCGGCCCCCGCCATGCCGGGGGCGGCGCCCGCGCTGGGAGGGGCCGCGGTGCCCCCCGAGAGGGAGGCGGACGTCTGCCACTTTGCCCTCCTCACCCTGGAGGTGAGAGCACTGCCACCTCACGCTCACGCCTCAAGCTCACACCTTTCACATCTCACACCAACATCAGTGATGAATCAGCTCTGGGCCTCTCTAAGGTCGACTCAGCCTTAAATGAGTGCACCGTGTTGGAACGCTTTTCCTCGCTGTCAGTTCAGGCTCCCCGGGGGACCTTTGTCTTTGCGTGAGTGCAGGTGATCTGCTGCCAGGCGGCACGCGGGCGCCGCGCCGCCGTGGGCGACGTGCAGGCGGCGCTCGAGTGCTGCTGCCTGGTGATGCAGCAGCCGCGCCTGTGGGAGCTGTACGCCTCCGCACGGCACGTCACCTGGGCCTGCTCGCTGCTCAACTGCCTGCGCTTCATCCTCCAGCAGGGTAGGCCCCGGGGGCTGCCTCCGCGCGGCCTGGCGGTAGCGCAGTTGCCGCTCGTTTTAAAGATTCGCGGTTCGAATATGGCAGGCCGCCCTGGTTGTAACTGCAGTGGGTGTATTGACCGTAAAAATACTATGCGCCGTCTGGTTCACAGCGGACGTTAAAGATCCCCAGGCGTCATTTCAAACCGGGTAGGCCATTACGTGCCGGCGTCATGGTCCAAATCTTTACACCGCAAATGACTAAATTGGAATTACGCACGGCAGTAATCGTTGCCCCCTTCCTGGCAGCAGAACTCATTCCCATCTGCAGGCCAGGTGGGCCTGCAGGTGGGCCCTCTCATTGCAGTGCTTGCAATGAGAGGGACCAATGGGGGTGCCCTTTCATACGTTTCAGATGAAATGTAAGTCGCTTATCGAGTCGCCCCAGTGTAGAGGAGGGCGGCTCTAACCAAACACTGCCCACTCGTACGGTCGCTCTTCACTCGTCGCCAGGCCGTGGCACCGCCTTCACGCCGGGCTGTGTGCGCTCAGGATTCCATCAGTGCCATTGCCATTCATGGAATTGCCGTAGTATGTCGATGCCCCTCAAGTGTTGATGCAGTTACTTGTCTTCATCCACACTTGTGTGTCTGTGTGAATGTTTGTTGTGTGTGTGCGCAACGTGTGTATGTACGACGTGTGTTTGTGCGTGTGTGTGTGTGCGACGTGTGTGTGTGTGGGTGATGTGTGTTTGTGTGCGACGTGTGTGCGGCTCTAGTTTTCTCCTTCCCGATGGAGAAGTACGCAGTGCCGGTTCCTCAGAACATCCCCCGGCCTCAGGACGCCGTGGGCAGCCGCGTGGCTGCAATGGCCGGTGAGCAGCGCCATCTCTCCTAGCCGCCGCGTTTACGAATGGGCACGGCAACTAATTTTTAATTCCAGATTAACTCTTCGTTTCTGCTTCTAATTTGTATAGATTTATTCCAGCTACATAGAACAAGCAAAATGTTATTAATGACCGTGGAGGGTGAATTGCGCACGCGACGTATTCGGTAATTGTGATTCGAGAGTTGCTTTGTGGGTTTACCGTTGGCGTAGAAACGAGCTCGCAGGCGTGCGAGACGATCGCGGCGCTGCTGCAGGCCGTGCTGGGGCCCCTTTCGGCGGGCGACTGCGCCAAAGTGCCACCCTTCCTCGTTGCTCCCATCAAGCAGCTGGTGGTGAACCTGGCCAGGCTGCCGCTGGTGAACAGCTTCGCCAGGACCCCTCCCATCGTGAGTGCCGGTTCCGTGCTGCGAGTCCCCCTGCGATCGTGTCGGCGTGCCTCGCGGTGACCGCACGGTGACCGTTTGGTGACCGCACGGCGAACTGAAGGAGGCGTCCGGCGGGGACGACTGTGCCGACTCTCGTCCACACCGCGTGCAAGCAGTCACCACGTCGATTAATTCACATCGATAGGTTTTTCTGTGTGTACGTCTTCGCCTCTGGAAACAGTGTGGATTTCCATGTCGGACGTGTCGCATGTTGTGGGCGACAGGGTCCCGCAATGGAAATCGCAGCAACAAGTGCCTGGGTTCCACTCTGGACTCGGGTACCTTGCCCTGTGGGGTTTGTTTTATCTCCGTGCGCTGCATGGGTGTCTTCCAGCTTCAAAACAAAATGTTGCAGAACCCTTCTGAAAATGAGTCTCCTGTATCCATGTGTCCATGTGTCCGCATGTCCGTGTGTCTGTGGAGGTGTGGAAGATGGGATGGATGCCCACAGCGGGGGGCGTGTTTGGAACGACCCTCTCGGAAATTCCCATTGAATTTCTGCGAGACAAAGACGTCCTCAAGGAGTTTGTGTGCCGGCTCAACACTATAGGCAAGTGCAGCGTTGGAGGTATGGACGCCGAGTGAATGCACTCCCTCCATCCTCGATCGAGTCCCTCCCACCGTCTCTTCTCCCAAGCTCTTGTAACCACTTTAAGAGACAACCACTTTAAGAGTTAACACCCTTCTTTTACAACTTTGATAACATTGCAGCTTGCTGCTGGCCGCTTGACCTTTTGGGCCTTTGGGTCTGTGCTCAGCAACTGTAATATAGAAATTTCCATCCACTCTCTCACTCAATACAATAAATACACATTGCCATCAGTCAAAACACACAATAAATACTTAGGTAATTAAGTGGTGCACACTTCTGGGTCGTATTGACGCTCCTTAGCGGTAGCGGTTGCCGTGAGAGTGAGACATTTGGCATGGCTCGGCCATGCCGATGTCGCTTCTCACAGTGAGTCTACTTGTCTGTGGGACTCCTGGAGCAAGAGGAGAACAGAGATCGTTTACACCGCTCGTCAGTGCCGCTGGAGACCTGGTGCGTCATGCCGCATGCGTCGTGGTGTGCAGGCTGGACGTCGCGCACTCAGTTTGAGGAGTCATGGGCGACGCTGCTCGGGGTGCTCGTCATGCAGCCGCTGGGCCTGGAGCCTGAGGGAGCGCTGTCCGCTGAGGTGATGCTCGCTGCTCCCCGGGCCGCTGCGCAGCGCCAGCGCCCCTCCCCAGGACGTCGCGCTGGGTTCACGCCTCCCATGCTGACACTTCGTCGCGGTTCTTGACGTCTGCGGTGCTTCTCGCGCCGTGTTACACGGATGATGTGGAATGCAGAGCAACCTGACTTGGGTTTAGTTCAGAAACTGAATCCAGGAGAACAACATTTACGCAATGAAGGTTTCCTTGTGGTCCCAGTGAGGCCTGCAGTACGATAGATCAACTGGAGCCTGCTGTTCAAACAGCAGTCGGCTGCGTGTGCCGGTTCAAATTAGCCAAATCTAAAGAATTGCATGCAAATTACTTTAATTTGGATAACGACATCGCAACATCGACCTCCGCTGGTGGACTTACCAGTTCGAGGGCCGGTGTCCGCATTCCGCTTGTGCCGCGTAGCTTACCGCAGACATTCCCTTGGCTCAGCTACCTCGGGCCTGAGACGAGGAGCGCTGTACGGTACTCCGAGGCGCCGAGGCATTTAAGCGAGTGCCACTGTCTGGGCGGACCGTGCACCTCCCGCCGTGATTGTTCGAGTGTCTGGGGAGCGGAGGGTTGCGTTTGACGCCACGTGCGTGGCTCCTTGGGCTCGGTGTGGCGGCTCACTGTGGCTCACCGTGACTCACTACGGCTCGCTGTGCGGTGGTGCAGGAGGAGAGCGAGCGCACGCAGCTGTCCGTGCTGTCAGTGCGCAGCATCACGGCGCTGGTGCTGAGCGCCATGCTGCTGCCCACGGCGGGGAGCCCCGCGGGCGGCTGCATGGAGCAGCAGCCCCGGAATAAAGCGATCGAGGCCCTCAATACCAGGCAGGGCCCCTCACTCACTCACCCGGCCCCCCCTCTCTCACTCACCCACCCCCCCCTCACTCACTCACCCGGCCCCCCCTCTCACTCACCCACCCCCCCCCCTCACTCACTCACCCGGCCCCCTCCTCTCACTCACCCACCCCCCCCCCCCTCACTCACTCACCCGGCCCCCCCTCTTTCACTCACCCGGCCCCCCTCTCTCACTCACCCGGCCCTCACTCACCGGCCCCCCCCTCTCACTCACCCGGCCCCCCCTCTCTGACTCACCCATCCCCCCCTCACTCACCTGGCCCTCCTTCACTCACTCACCCGGCCCCCCCTCACTCACTCACTCACTCACTCACCCGGCCCCCCCTCACTCGCTCACCCGGCCCTCACTCACCCAGCCCCCCCTTTTGTCACTCACCCACCCCCCCCCTCACTCACCCACCCCCCCCTCTCTCACTCACCCAGCCTCACTCACTCGGCCCCCCCTCTTTCACTCACCCGGCCCCCCTCTCTCACTCACCCGGCCCTCACTCACCGGCCCCCCTCTCTCACTCACCCGGCCCCCCCTCTCTGACTCACCCATCCCCCCCTCACTCACCTGGCCCTCCTTCACTCACTCACCCGGCCCCCCCTCACTCACTCACTCACCCGGCCCCCCCTCACTCGCTCACCCGGCCCTCACTCACCCGGCCCCCCCTTTCTCACTCACCCACCCCCCCCCTCTCACTCACCCACCCCCCCCTCTCTCACTCACCCAGCCTCACTCACTCGGCCCCCCCTCTTTCACTCACCCGGCCCCCCTCTCTCACTCACCCGGCCCTCACTCACCGGCCCCCCCTCTCTCACTCACCCGGCCCCCCCTCTCTGACTCACCCGGCCCCCCCTCTCTGACTCACCCAGCCCCCCCTCACTCACCTGGCCCTCCTTCACTCACTCACTCACTCACCCGGCCCCCCCCTCACTCACTCACTCACTCACCCGGCCCCCCTCACTCACTGACCCGGCCCTCACTCACCCGGCTCCCCCTCTCTCACTCACTCACTCGGCCCCCCCTCACTCACCGGACCCCCCTTCACTCACTCACCCGGCCCCCCCTCTCTTACACACCCACCCCCCTCACTCACTCACCCGGCCCCCCCTCACTCACTCACCCGGCCCCCCTTCACTCACTCACTCACTCACTCGGCCCCCCCTCTCTCACTCACCCACCATAACCCCCTCACTCACCCGGCACCCCCTCACTCACCCGGCCTCCCCTGTCTCACTCAGCCCCCCCTCACTCACCCGGCCTCCCCCGTCTCACTCAGCCCCCCCTCACTCACCCGGCTCCCCCTCTCTCACTTAGTCGGCCCTCACTTAATTGGCATGCTATGAGCATTGCGATAAATGTTTGGAGAGGCATCCTTGGTGTGTTCTTGAAATGGGTCATCATGCTTGTCTTAGCATGGACATCACTGCCAAATATCTAAATAATCTTCGACACTCTTTGGTTCTATTCGGTAAAGTCACGTAGGTAAAAAATAAAACAACAAAAATCACTACGTTTCGGCCACAACACAAGCGGCCTTCATCAGGTGAAGGGATCAGGCTGTCTCGAGGACAGCGCTGGATTGAAACACAGCCACGCTCAGACCGCGACCCTTAAGCTGTGTGCGAGGAAACAAGGTGCCTTGACAAAGGAATTAGCATAAAAAATTAGCATTTGATTGGCCGACTTAGCATAGAGGTGGTGTACGGGTGCACATGCCAGTTGGCGCGGGGGGGGGAGGGGGAGTTTACCTATTGATGGTGTGAAAGGGGAATTTAAGAGCTGTGAAAGTTTGGGGTACCATTACTTGAAAAATATACTGTACCATTGAAAATTAGTTTAATGTTTGGTTCGATTTAGAACATCTTTCCAATGGTTGCTTAATTTGAATCCATCTTCTCGGTTGAAATTGTGTTTGTACTTGTAGATCTGAATTGCCTCGTGAACAAATCTCTGATAAAAACCTGTGGGTTTGCAAAGAACCTTGGTATCGGAGAAAATTATATCGTGATCACCCACAGCGTTGTAACAATGATCAGCTACGGCAGAAGAATTCGTTTTGCCGTGTTTCAAAAATGATTTGTGCTCGCGAATTCGGTCAGAGACATGTCGCTTTGTCTCCCCGATATAGCAATCACCGCACGTACAACTCAATTTGTAAACCCCGGGGTACTGTAAGTCAGGAATGACATCCTTCATGGATGGGATCAGATCACGAATTTTGCGTACTATATTGAACCGGACCTGGATCTTATGTTTGTTTAGAATTTTGGAAATCCTTTTAGTAACGCCTGCTATATAGCAGGATTTCCAAAATTCTAAACAAACACAAGATCCAGGTCCGGTTCTTTAAATCTAGAATTAATCTTCGACAATTTGCTTCCTTCTGTCGGTCAGAATCGGGAGAAAGCTGTACGCGGTGCGCTGCATCGTGGAGCGAGAGATCTGGGCGCTGGCCTCAAAGCGCGATGGCTGCGCCACTCACTACCCCTACCAGGAGAAGGAGCCTATTTTCTTGCTCACGCCTTCAGGGTCTGGTAAGAACGTAGCGACTGGGCGTCGCGAAGCTGGTAGATCGCACAAATGCGGCGAAACTCCCTTCCTGTATGTGGTTAGGTGCCATACTGAGGAAGTGTTTTACTCAGCTCGTCATCTCTATAAAGTGAGCACCGCTTTGCAGGAAATTGGTAGTGGCTCTTAACTGCTTGTAAGTTGTCATCGATCTCTCAGTGGGTTGTCTTCTCCTTTATTTAACCAGGAGATGCAATAAATGCACCGAAACCTGTGAAACGACATTGCCTCTTTTGCAAGGCGACCCGAGTGTGCGTTGGCTCATGACATAGGAACGTGGAATTCCCACATCTGGTTCTGCGCCGCCACAGAGGCGAGCGGTACTCGCTGACTGGCCGAGCGATTCGGAGTTGCTGAGAGTCGCACGTCGAGAGTGCGAGCGCTGACGGGCCGACGCGGCGGCGCGCGTGCTCCTCCTCTCAGGGTGCCTCGTCAACCACAGGCGGCTGCTGCTGCAGGCGAACGTGGAGCGCGACCTGGGCAACACGGACTACAAGCACGGCCAGGTGCGCCCCCACCGCTCTCACCAAGCGCCGGAAGTCTCGACCTGCGGGGCGGTGCGGGGCGGTGCACGGCGGTGCACGGCGGTGCACGGCGGTGCACGCCTCCCGCGTACGTCACGTCGCTTGTTGGTTTTGTCGCTCGTTGGTTTTGTCGCTCGATGGTTTTGTCGCTTGTTGGTTTTGTCGCTCGTTGGTTTTGTCGCTCGTTGGTTTTGTCTCTTGTTTGGTATTGTCTCTTGTTGGTTTTGTCGCTCGTTGGTTTTGTCGCTCGATGGTTTTGTCGCTCGTTGGTTTTATCGCTCGTTGGTTTTGTTGCTCGTTGGTTTTGTCGCTTGTTGGTTTTGTCGCTCGTTGGTTTTGTTGCTCGTTGGTTTTGTCGCTTGTTGGTTTTGTCTCTTGTTGGTTTTGTCGCTCGATGGTTTTGTCGCTCGTTGGTTTTGTCGCGTGATGGTTTTGTCGCTCGATGGTTTTGTCGCTTGTTGGTTTTGTCGCTCGTTGGTTTTGTCGCTTGTTGGTTTTGTCGCTCGTTGGTTTTATCGCTCGTTGGTTTTATCGCTCGATGGTTTTGTCGCTTGTTGGTTTTGTCGCTCGTTGGTTTTGTCGCTCGTTGGTTTTGTCGCTCGATGGTTTTGTCGCTTGTTGGTTTTGTCGCTCGTTGGTTTTGTCGCTCGTTGATTTTGTCGCTGGATGGTTTTGTCGCTGGATGGTTTTGTCGCTTAATAGTTTTGTCGGTCGTTGGTTTTGTCGCTCGTTGGTTTTGTCGCTCGTTGGTTTTGTCGCTCGTTGGTTTTGTCGCTCGTTGGTTTTCTCGCTCGTTGGTTTTGTCGCTCGTTGATTTTGTCGCTCGATGGTTTTGTCGCTCGTTGGTTTTATCGCTCGATGGTTTTGTCGCTGGATGGTTTTGTCGCTTGATGGTTTTGTCACTGGATGGTTTTGTCGCTTGATGGTTTTGTCGGTCGTTGGTTTTATCGCTCGATGGTTTTGTCGCTCGTTGGTTTTGTCGCTTGTTGGTTTTGTCGCTTGTTGGTTTTGTCGCTCGTTGGTTTTGTCGCTCGTTGATTTTGTCGCTAGATGGTTTTGTCGCTTGATGGTTTTGTCGCTTGTTGGTTTTGTCGCTAGATGGTTTTATCGCTTGATGGTTTTGTCGCTTGATGGTTTTATCGCTCGATGGTTTTGTCGCTCGTTGGTTTTGTCGCTTGTTGGTTTTGTCGCTCGATGGCTTTGTCGCTCGATGGTTTTGTCTCTTGTTGGTTTTGTCGCTCGATGGTTTTGTCGCTTGTTGGTTTTGTTGCTTGTTGGTTTTGTCGCTCGTTGGTTTTGTCTCTTGTTGGTTTTGTCGCTCGATGGTTTTGTCGCTCGATGCTTTTATCGCGCACCGGGGACCTCAGGGCCGTTTCGTTCAGAAGTGAGTGAGTGTCCGTCGGGTGATGGCTTGCTTTGTGTGGCTTTTGATTGGAAAACTCAGGACTAGGTTTGGACTTGACACGGCAAGGAAAACTCGCAGTGCCGTTCCTAGGTAGAGAGAGACGTGGTATAATCTGAGTAACAAAATAAATATTACTATTAGGATTCTGCTTCTTTACTCGGGGGGCGATGTTGCTCTGCTTAAGCCTAATTTGGAGATAATATTTCGATATTGAGATGCTTTAGATGGTGTGTTTTTATCTATTGGAAGAATCCAGAGGAACCCCATGCAGAACAAACTCTGCACAGTAAGGTGCCCGAGCCAGGAATCTAACCCAGGAACTGAGTCCTGTGAGGCGCGAGTATCACCACTGAGCGGCCATGCTGCCGCCCTGTCACCGCTCAGCCCATTTACCGTCCGTGTCCAGATCTCAGTGCACTCCATCTGGCTCAGCACCAAGATCACGCCACTGCGTGCCGAGGAGCTGGAGGGCGAGGAGGAGGAGGACGTGGAGCTGCAGGCCGAGTCGCTGCCATCGTCCCCGCTCAACTCCAGGTGCGCTACACCCTACTGCACCCTGCTGCTGGTGCTGCTTGTGCTGCTGCTAGCAATTGGTGGAAGAAAGGCCATGGTCGCCGACGTCTTTAAGAGAGTCCACGGTACACAGAGATAGTCGTCGTCATCGTTGTCGCGATGTGTGCGGTGTGCACAGAAAGCAGCGTGTGAGCGTGGACGTGCACTCGTGCTCACAGTTCCTGCTCGAGCTCTACGGGCAGTGGCTGCTGGCGGGGCCCTCCTCCCGCAGGGTGCCCTGCAGCCTGGCAAGCGAGGTCGTCAAGTCGGTGCGTGCCCCGCTCCACCACTCCCTCGCTCACTGCGCACACTCACTCACATTGATCCCACACACTCTCACTCACTCCACGCACTCACTCACCCCCATACACCCTCACCCTCACGCACTTACTCGCCCCCACACACTCTCACTCACCCCCACGCACTCTCACTCACCCCCACGCACTCTCACTCACCTCCACGCACTCTCACTCACCCCCACGCACTCTCACTCACCCTCACACACTCTCACTAGCTCCACTCACTCACCCCCACGCACTCTCACTCACCCCCACGCACTCTCACTCACCCCCACGCACTCTCACTCACCCCCACACACTCTCAATCACCCCCACACTCTCACTCAGCCCCACGCACTCTCACTCAGCGCCACGCATTCTCTCACTCACCCCCACGCACTCTCACTCATCCCCACGCACTCTCACTCAGCCCCACACACTCTCACTCACCCCCACACTCTCACTCACCCCCACGCACCCTCACTCACCCTCACACTCTCACTCACCCCCACGCACTCTCACTCACCCCCACGTACTCTCACTCACCCTCACGCACTTACTCGCCCCCACGCACTCTCACTCACCCCCACGCACTCTCACTCACCCCCACGCACTCTCACTCACCCCCACAAACTCTCACTCACCCCCACGCACTCTCACTCACCCCCACACTCTCACGCACTCTCACTCACCCTCACACTCTCACTCACCCCCACGCACCCTCACTTACCCTCACGCACTCTCACTCACCCCCACACTCTCACTCACCCCCACACTCTCACTCACCCCCACGCACTCTCACTCGCCCCCACGCACTCTCACCCCCACACTCTCACTCACCCCCACGCACTCTCACCCCCACACTCTCACTCACCCCCACGCACTCTCACTCACCCCCACTTACTGGCTCATTCACTCATCGTTACTGAACTCGCTTTGAGATGACACGCGTGACCAGCCTGTGGTGACGATCAAGGTGCGCGCTGTGAATTCCCGAAACTCCGCTTTCCTGTGCCGTGCTGGAGCGGCGAGGCTCCAAGTCCCCGCCGCGGTTGTTTCATCGTTGGCCGCGCTCGCCATGGGATGATGGCACCGCGCCGTTTGCTCCACAGCTGCTGATGATCTCCGACTTGTTCTCGGAGAGGAGCCAGTACGAGGCAATGTTCGCCATCCTGACGGAGCTGCTCAAGGTTCACCCCACCGAGGACGAGATCTTCAGCCAGTACTCGGTCCCGGCTATCTGCAAGGCCGCGGCCGTGCTGGGCATGGTGAGTCCTCGCGGCGCGCCACGCCTCCCCCGCATGCCAGCCGAGCCGGCACGTGCATACGGTCCCACTGGGGCGAGCGTGGCATGTAGGAGCGTGTGGTGTCTTAGTATGTGTGTGTGTGTGGTGAGTGTGGCATACTCTTTGGTTCTATTCGGTAAAGTCACGTAGGTAAAAAAATAAAACAACAAAAATCACGACGTTTCGGCCACAACACAAGCGGCCTTCATCATGAAGGCCGCTTGTGTCGGCCACAACACAAGCGGCCTTCATGATGAAGGCCGCTTGTGTTGTGGCCGAAACGTCGTGGCCGAAACGTCGTGATTTTTGTTTTATTTTTTTACTTACGTGACTTTACCGAATAGAACCAAAGAGTATAGATCCTTGCAGTCACGAAAGCTTTAAATCTAGAAGTGAGTGTGGCGAGTAGAGTGGTGTGTATGGTGAGTAGGTGAGTAGGTGAGTGGTGTGTGCGGTGAGTAGGTGAGTGGCGTGTGTGTGTGTTCGGTGAGTAGGACCGTGCGATGGCAGAGCCCGTGAGCCAGCTGCTGGAGCTGACTCTGCGCAGCGCCCACATCTCGTGCCGTGTGGGCGCGCTGCACGGCGTGCTCTACGTGCTCGAGTGCGACCTGCTGGAGGAGACAACGCGCCA
The DNA here is from genome assembly GCF_048934315.1 of Petromyzon marinus. NCBI lineage: Eukaryota > Metazoa > Chordata > Hyperoartia > Petromyzontiformes > Petromyzontidae > Petromyzon > Petromyzon marinus. Next base: position 17,402,977 of record NC_133675.1, on the reverse strand, counting down.
GCTTATCCCCGCCGTGTCGCACTACCTGCTGCGCAACCTGGAGGGCATCGCGCAGTGAGTGTCTTGCGCCCGCCACCCCACGCGCAATCGCGACTGCCACGTGCGCTCCTCCCCACGCGTCCACACGGTCGCCGGACCGTCGCGCCATTGATAACAATCGGCTCCGGACTCATTACCGATTCCTCGAACCGCGCAATCGGCCGTCGGGTCCTTTTCAACGTTTGCGGCGACGGAGCCGGTCGGTGCCCGTGCGCAAAAAAAACCGACCGTCAGAGGCGCTACAACGGCACGGCCGGGTCGCGTCGCGTGGTAACCGCATTGCTCGGTAACCTCCCCGCGCGGTAACCTCCCCACGCGGTAACCTCCCCGCGCGGTAACCTCCCCGCGCGGTAACCGCGTTGCTCGGTAACCTCCCCGCGCGGTAACCTCCCCGCGCGGTAACCGCGTTGCTTGGTAACCTCCCCGCGCGGTAACCTCCCCGCGCGGTAACCTCCCCGCGGCCATTGTGTTGCAGCTGCGTGAACCTGCACAGCCAGCAGCACGCGCTGCTCATGTGCGCCGCTGCATTCTACCTCATCGAGAACTACCCCGACGACATCGAGCAGGACTTCACCGCGCGCGTCATACAGGTGACGGGGCCCACCGCAGAACCCACACGGGCATCGCCATCAGCGCGCGGGTTTGAACGCCGTCCACTCACTCGCCGCCCGAGCCATCGTTGTGCCGTTGACCGCCGTCTACCTCGGGGGGGTCGCAAAGACGCGGCATCGTCGTCTTTCCTCTTGGTGCGCGTGTTAGATTTGCGGAGTCGTAATATCCGGCAACGAAGAGTCGACCTCTTCCATCATTTACCACTGCGTGTTGCGGGGGCTGGAGCGCCTCGCTCTGTCCGGCAAGCTGTCCAAGATGGATGGAGACGCCCTGGTGAAGCTGAGCGTGGAGCGTCTGAACATGTCGAGCCCGCACCGCGCACTGGCCGCCCTTGGCCTCATGCTCACGTGCATGTACAAAGGTGAGTGGCACCGCACTGACAACACGCACGCTCGCGTTCACACGCACGTACGCACGTCCACACGCTTGGTTCCACACGCTCACCGTGCCCCCCCTCCACGTGCCCCCCCTCCGCGTGCCCCTGGTGATGATTAAAGAGGGAATCCTGTTTATAGAGCAAAGCTTCGACACGATCGTCCCCGCCACTGAATGCGCAGCACTCAGTGTTCTCAGTGCTGCGCAAAGGGACCCACGACTACGTTGGGGTGCGATTGGCCAAAGTTCGATTGCTGTGCCCCCCATGCCGCTCATGCCCCCGCCCGCCCCCCCCCCCCCCCCGTGTGCAGGACGTGAGAAGGGCGGCACCTCCAGCAGCGATGCCACGGACGGCGGCCACGCGGCCGACGAAACCGAGTCCACCATCGTGGCCATGGAGAGGGTGTCGGTCCTCTTTGACAGGTACAAGTCCGGCAATTACATGTGCGAGTCCTCTCGTCGCAGGTGCGACTCCAGTACTGGCAGGTGCGGGTGGGTAAGCGTTGCACCTAACGGTGCCAAGCGAGCGCAGTGGTGTGGCGATTGCGCGGTACGATTGTGCGGGCGTGAGTCAGGGGCGTTCGCGAGTGCCCTTCGACCCCCGAGCCGCGTCGGCGATTACTGCCGCACTTACCGTCAATGCGGCGGCGCTCGTTGTCGCGGACAGGCTGAGGAGGGGCGTGCCGTGCGAGGCCGGGGTCGTGTCCCGAATCCTGCCCCAGTTCCTCGACGACTTCTTCCCTCCGCAAGACATCATGAACAAAATCATTGGAGAGTTCCTCTCGAGCCAGCAGCCGTACCCGCAGTTCATGGCATACGTGGTTTACAAGGTGAGGCGCGGCGCTCGCAGCGACGGCGAGACGCAAACTCAGTGAATAGCCGGGCCTGACTCAGTCGGTGGAGGCTGACGCTGCAGAGCCGGTGGGAGCTACACTTCACGTGGCCGTAATCCAGCACTGTGTGTAGAGGCAGCAGTGAGGGTTAGTGGATCACCGCACACAAGTTGCGAAACTCCCTACCCGTGGGTGTTGAGGATACCATACTCTGGCTAACCAGAAAAAGTCAGTAGCAGCAAAAATGCGGACTCCACCTGTTCCCTCGGTATAATAATAATTTACATTTGTAAGGCCCATTTCATCCAAAGATCCCATTGTATGGGATAGTGTTTCTCCCTCGAACGTGTGGGTTTCCTCCGGGTATTCTGGTTTCCACCGACATGGAAACATGGGCAATTGTTTGCGCCAGCTCGCCACGTGACTTGGGTCCTGCTTGTCCATGGTTCCTCGCGCCTCTGTGCCGTTCTCTGTCGTGTTCAGAGCGAGCGAACACCGTGCGGCAGCGACGGCGTGTTGCAAGTTTAAACGATAAGATGAACGTCGGCTCTGAGCAAACAATTCAAATGGGGACGGCCGCTTTGGTGGCGGTCCATCTTGGTCGCCCTCGGCACGACTCCACTAACGGCTTCTCACTGCCGCCTGCCGCAGGTTTTTCAAGGCCTACACGACAGTGGGCGCACGTCCATGGTGCGCGAGTGGGTGATGCTGTCCCTGTCCAACTTCACCCAGCGGACGCCCATGAGCATGGCCGTGTGGAGCCTCAGCTGCTTCTTCGTGAGCGCGTCGCACACCCAGTGGATTTCTGCGCTGTATCCTTCCCGCGCCTGGCAGCGGAGCCAAATGCTTGCTACGGTTATCACGTTCGTTGCGGTAAACGAAAAAAATCTTGAACGATTTCTGCTAGTATGAGTCATTGTGTATAGCCCTCAGCCAGTGGTGAAATTCCACAATCCTATGGCGTGGGCGAGTCTCTCCAAAGGACAACCATTGTTGACTTCCCTGCAATATGGTTCTACCCCAGAGGGATGATGGGCTGAGTCAACCCCCAACCGGGATTTGAACTTTTCACCTTTTGTTTGCAAGCCGCTCACCCTACCGCTGAGCTATTGTATGATCTAATCAGACCTTGTCCTGAGATAGCCGCCCCTCCTCGTTGTCTGGGAGCAAGACTTCACGCTCTGCCATATTGTCCATTCATGCCAAGGATTTCCAGAGTAAAAGCTTGGAAGCCGTGATGAAGATGGTAACGCAGCCGAATGTATCATCATTGACTGTCATGTGGCCGAGTGGCCCCATGATGAATCGATGTTCCCCCCAGAGCGCCGAGTTGTTCACTGCACCGTACTCCACGGTTCCACAAAAGTTGGGAATCGCGGTCATCGGCCAAACGCTTTTCTTTTTCCTTAACCCCGTGTCCATCAGTTTCCCATACGTGATCAGCCGCATTGGAAAGTTTGAGAAAGCGGACAGGCGTCTGTTTTGCGTGCTTGGATTAGATTTCTATCGGAACCAGCTGGAGGAGGAGCTGGATCGCCGGGCGTTCCAGTCGGTGCTGGAGGTGGTGGCCGCCCCAGGGAACCCGTACGCACAGCTGCTCGTCTGCCTGGCGAGCGTCCAGCAGAGCTCGGCGCTGTAGCGGCAGCGCCGTGCGTCCAACGAGCCCTTAACCCTCGAGTACTTAACTCTGTGTTGAAGGTATTTGGCTAAAGAGTGGTGAATACTTTATAAAACATCTTCAGCGTGTCCTGCGCATATGGCTTGTGCATAGTCACGTCCAGTTGTAACATTGGCTTAATGGCGCGATTTAGTTTTACACTTGGTTACAAATGTGGTTTAGCACTGAGCTATCAGCAGATTGTGTGGTGATGCATTGCCAGTGGTGTCCAAATAACAAAAAAAGTCAACACGTTTGTCAATAATAAAACTGTCCCTTTGAAAGGAAAAATGTATACTAGGCAACGTTTTGGGCAATGGCCCAAAATGTTACCTCTTATTTATGGAGTTTATTACATCAGCAGGGAGCAGTGCAGCACTTGTACAGTAGTCCACATTCCCCCACCTCACCAACCCGCACTGACCAGCGTTGTGAAGTATGGTCAAACAGACCCTCACAACCAACGCAGCGTAAGGAGGCCCTCGTCCAGCAATTAATTGACATCGGCTCTACGTGCACTGCACACCCCCCCCCCCCCCCGCCAGTCCCCCCGCGGGTGCAGCACCCGCGAGTTGTGCTTTGTGTCACCGTGACGTGTAGTCTGTGGTCGTCAGAGGGTCACCTGAAATAATATTCACAAGTTACCATGGCAAGTGTGAAGCCCAAGTAGAGTCCAGTGTTTTGCTACTAAACTGGCGACGTCCAACTCGCTCCTCGGACCACCGGTCAGGGCGATGAAGGCGGCACGGCACTTCTGCAGTGGCACCGTAGGAGTGCCGTGCGGCGTCGAGCCGCGAACCGTTCAGCCGCACCCGGCGTGCGGCTCGATGTGGAGTTAGCGTGGCCCTTGAATGGCCACGCAACGTGGCTCTGCGGACCTGACCTCAGATTGATTTTTGTCAACGTCACGGCTTTTGTGAATTCTGCGTGTTGATAAAGTGAATGGGTTAGTGAAACGTAGTGATGTAGTTGGGTGGTTTATTACGAGTGGACGGCATCACCGCACGGGGGTGACCGCGCACCTTGAGCGTGTGGCCGGCCCCGTTTGTGTCGCTCTCACCTTGGCACTTCTCCACCTCCTCACGGGGATGAGAATGCAGTGTGGCTCTCGTGAAAAACCAAAGGATCAAGGAACACTACTTCGTTCCGCGGTCGTGCACGACGCGTTAACCGCAATGAACCCTCTTAACGAAGGAAGCAGAGGTTTGAATTCTTGTTCTTAAAGCTTACTACCTTCGTTGGCACTTGCTGCTCACGTTGGTATGGTTTGGCCGACCCTTGCAGCCGTTGGTAGGAATAGCAAGACTCGCACTACAACGCCCATCTTCCAACATTTCCCTTTGCGTGATTTTTTTTAATTTACATGTTGGCGTCTTCTCCGTCGTGTCTCACTGGTCATACTTGTAATAAAAATGGTCTTAGATTTATTGGAAATGGGTTTGTAACATAACGCATTTGTTAAAGAATATACCCCTACGTATATTTGTTGGAATATATTGAATTGTATGTACAGTTGAAGGCAATATAATTGAATAATAAAATGTAACTGGATTTCATTGTTCACTTTGCCCTGCGTCCCACGATGTGCGTTTGTCTTTATCGAACGGTAGAGACCTCTTTGTTGGTCGTGGTGCAGGGGCACAGCTAACACAGAGTACAACGCGGTCGGCATTGCCACATGCACTCTAACAAAAATGGTAATTTGCCCAAACGTCGCCCATGGTGTATTTCACCGCGTGGCCTCACCAGGGATTTTGGTGGCTATACCAGGTCATCCAACGTGGTGTTTTGCCTGCATTGTTATTGCTGGTAAAGCATTAACACCTGTATAAGTCTACACATTTTAATCCAAAGAGGTGTTTCTACAAAAAATGCTACAGTCACACCAGTGGACCTATAATCAACGAAAATCATTTAATCGTTATGCATATTCTTTCATAATTGCACAATTCATAAACATGGCAGCTCTTAAATTAGTTTGAAATCAGAGGACAGATGGTCATTGTTTAACAGTTAACTCTCACATTCCACATTTTTCAATTGGGCTGAACAATGTCTCCAAAAAGCTTCACTCCCCTCTGTACGTGGCGTCTTCAGGGGCGCGGCGCACGCGCCGCCACTCTGAAGCGCATCGTGACGACGCCACTGATCCCGGCCACCAGCTCGTCCCCCTCCTGCACGGCCGCCACCCCCGAAGGGGTGCCTGGCGCACGGACACGGACACGGCAAAGCGTTTATGAAACTCCCACACCCGCTGGCCAGCGAGGTGGCCAGACAGGCAAGTGGATTCTTGAATCCACTGATGTGGACATGTGTGTTATGTCCTGACTTTGCATCGCGATCATCATCAGCACCATCTTCGTATTGTAAGGATTGGTATACCTGTCAGGATGAGGTCCCCCTCCTCTAGAGTCATGATGCTACTGATGTAGTTGATGAGGAATGGAATGCTGAAGATCATGTTGGAGGTGTGGCCATCTTGCCGCCGCTGCCCATTCACCTGCACAACAAGACCATCAACCCCCGTATCAGCCTGAATCAACAAATGTGAGTGCTTTGTGCAAGGCGTTTGCTTCATGTGCTGGCAAGTCGTGCATTAGGCACTTGTTTCACGTTGTTTATCGGTGTTTTGGCGCAGCAACGTACCGTCAATATTCCCCAAGCACAGTTACATTTCTCCTACACGGTATCCATGCCGCTCCCCCCCCCCCAAGAGCCCCACGGGGCGAGGGAGGGGGATAGCTGTCAGTACCGGCGTGAGTGGGGAGCTCACCTCGAGCCAGATGTTAAGGTCGTGGGGGTCGGGGATGCGCTCCTTGGGGATGAAGTCGCTCACGGGGCACGAACCGTCGAAGGCTGTGGCACACGCACACCAGGAAGTCAAGTAATCAGTATTTTTGTTTACCGTACGTGTGGCACCTTTCTGGCACAAATATACCACTCAAAGCGCCATCATCAGATGGACACTAAAACTCAACATACAATTTTAAAGATTCTACACAACGAATAAATATATATTTACTATCTAGTTAAAAATAAATGGCACAGACCGAGCAGCTCACACCCAAGCAGGTTCTGCTACTGAATCTAAACGAAGTGATAAATGTTACTTATTTACCCAGGAAAGCCACATTAAGTCGGAAGATGCCTCTTTTCAGAATGGTGCTGCTTTGGGATGTTTGGGCAATGCCATTCTCCATGCTTTTGGTTTCGATTGGAAACTCGAGAAGCTGGAGGAAGTCCATGCTGAGCGGGATAAAATAATACAAACTCCACAAACAGGTGCCCAAGTCAGGAATCGAACCCAGATTTTTCTTACTGTGGGGCACGTTTAACCACTACGCCACCTTGTCGCCCCAATAGTTTACTGATTGTTTTACAGTTGATAAGTTAAATAGTTTACAATGCTGCGGTTAAATGTACAGTACTTGCGAATGAAAACCGTTCACATCATGAGTCACCCAAGGGCTCGGTCCTAGGCTGGTGTTTAGGACTCGGGACTCCTCGCGGGCTCCCAATGTGGCTGCTGGACATCGTGTCAGGGTTCGTGTGGCTTCGTGTCTCCCACGAGGGAGGCGAGGCTCAGGCATGTGAGGGGCATCCCCTGTGGTGGCCGGGTACGTGTATCGCGTGGCGGCCACAGTACGAGAGCAGCACGGCGGTGAATGCCCTCCACCGATGGCTGCTGCACGTCTCCGGAGCGAGAAGACGGTGGCGTGCGAGGGTTCGCTACTCGAAACACCACCGCTTCAATGTCGCTGGGATAGTCGTGATGTTACATCGCCTGTTTACCCAGGAAAGCCTCACCAAATCACAAGACTTTCAAGAGGGTCCTACTAAGTGTTTGCATTTTCAGAATCGGCATGTTTAGCCTGGAGGAATCCAATAAGCTGTATGTATTGTCTGTTTAACGGAGCCAACCGCGCTCATCGGAGGTGCGAGCTCTGAAACGCTCTTTCACAAATGTCCAGTAGGGGCGGGTCAGCAAGTTACAACAACAACAGCACGAGGGGGTTCCCAATTAAGTAATTTGCCGGTATTTTTTGTATTAGATCGTAACGCTTGGCACACAATGGCCTATTGTTCTTTTAAAACGACGTCACTGGATATTTAACGAGCACTGTAAAGCAGACGGCGTGCCGCGTTTACTGCCAGTTCACCCGCGGCATCAATCGAACCGCTCGGGGTCAAGTGACCGCCCCAGGTCGTGAGGTCGTGAACGGGGAAGGGTATCGAGCGGAGCAGCAGCTCGCCTCACGAGGCCCAACTGGGAGCTTGGGGCGCGTGTGTCTACAACAACAACAACCTTTAGCGAGAGTCCAGGGGAGGCCCTTGCTCTTGCAGGCCTCCTGCGTGTCCCGCGCCGTCATGTCCAGGCACAGCGCGTAGCCTGCCACGTGCTCCATCGCGGCCGCCTGAGAGATGCAGCTCCCGGCTCGGCCCACAACCACTCCCAGCTCCACCTCGTGGTGCAGCGACGAGCAGAACCATGGAGCCTGCAACAGCAGCGCCACGCACAAGCTACACAGACGTAGCGTCACGCGAGCGTGCTTCACGGTGATTCAGTGCGCTGTTGTGTTCAGTGGCCGTGTCTCCCACGGGTTCCCAGTCGATTGAGGTTCATTGGCGATGCCTTTTGGTGTAAGCTCATTCCAGTGTGCGCCGTATGAACCAGCGTCCACTCAAGGGTTTAGGTTTCAGCCCCTCTTATCAGTCCACTGCTGGATGAGGGCTTCCCCACACTGTGCGGTTCGTGGAAGTTCTATGACCGTACTTTTACTGAATGTAAACGAAGCCGGTGTCCTGTAAGCTAAGGCGAAGCTGCTGCTGGTGGTGGTGCTGTGTGCGGCTACCCGCAGAGGGCGGCCCTGTTCCCGCACGTAGGCCGTGGGCGGCTTGAGGAAGAGCACGGGCTCCTGGGGCAGGGGGTTGTTCAGCTCCCTCGCGTGCTCCCTGCCCTCGTGAGCGCACACATCACACGCGCCGTCACCTCCATGCGGACGGATGGAAGACATTGGCAATTACTGTAAACCTACTTTTAAGTTAGTTTAAGTTGTTACACTTAGGTGACCCCCCCCCGCCGCCGCCGCCATCTACCCCAGTGCCCCTATCTCCCCCAGCCGTCTCCATCTCCCCGTGGACTGGGGGCCACTCACGCGTAGTTCCTGCCCACGCACACCGCCTTGCGGCCCCGCTCCCAGAAGCGCAGCGCGGCGGCGGCGGTGGTGGTGGCGGCGGTGGCGGCGCTCATCGCGACCCCGGGCCCAGCGCGTGGACACCTACGCCAGGGCGGAGGGAAACCCTCTAACTCGCGATTGTCGCGATATATCTGCAGCTGTAATATGCGCTGCTTCCTATAGATTATAGATTGTCGAGACGCCACGCACACCGCGAGCTGCGAATTCTTCAGCCGGGGGGAGCACGACCGCCTCGTGGCTCCCACTCAGGAGGGTCCTGCCACTGCTTGGCCTCGACGTCACCATCCCTCATTCACTTCCGATGTGCAAAAGTGCTCGCGGTTCATGGATACGATCGTGCATTCACAGCGGCAATCACTGGCGCCGGGCTTGTCATGAATACTTGATGAGGGAGTCCAATATTTAATAAAAAGGTGAATGGTCCGAACGTGATCGCTCGCCAATTGGTGAATTGGATAATACACGTGGCAGCGCAGTGCCGCACGGGGACAGCTGCCACTGGGCGTGCCCGAGGATAATCAGCAGCACGGCACTGGCGTGGTTGAGACGAGGCCCTTCCAACTTGCCGAGACATTTCAGCAGCGCCAGAGAAATGAAATGGTTGAATAGCCAGAACGATATTGAGAACTGACGATATACGATCATCGCGATTCTTACGAACAGCGATTTCCATGTGCGGGTCTAATTGCCGTTCCTGTTTAGTTTTGAGATTTCCAGTGAGCCAGCCGCTCACGCTTTGTCAGGGAGGCGCTCGCTCCCCCCACCCCCGAGCCCTGGCCCGGCCACCGCGTGGCCTCGCGACACCCCGGGCGCCTCAGGACCTCCGGAGGGCGCCGGAAGTGGAGGGGCGCGGAGGTAAGGGGCGGAGCCCGCGCGGGAGAGGGGCGGAGCCCGCGAGGGAGAGGGGCGGAGCCTGCGGGTGAGGGGCGCGCGATCGCTGCAGTGACTGAGAGAGCGCGAGGCTCCGCCGTGCTTGTGGGGTGAGTGAGTGAGTGAGAAAAGTGAAGTTTGTGAGGGTGGGTGAGGGTGAGTGAGGGTGAGGGAGGGTGAGTGAGGGTGAGTGAGGGAGGACGACTGAGGGAGTGCGCGGAGTTGGCGGCCATGTGAGTGCGATGAGAGGGAGGCCCGTGGGCGAGGGGACGGGACGCGTCGCTATGGCGACCGCGCTGGAGGGTGAACTCGACTCGAACAACACTCACAGACTAACACAACACTCACACAACACTCACAGACTAACACAACACTCACAGACTAACACAACACTCACACAACACTCACAGACTAACACAACACTCACAGACTAACACAACACTCACAGACTAACACAACACTCAGACTAACACAACACTCACAGACTAACACAACACTCACACAACATTCACACAACACTCACAGACTAACACAACACTCACAGACTAACACAACATTCACACAACACTCACAGACTAACACAACACTCACACAACACTCACAGACTAACACAACACTCACACAACACTCACAGACTAACACAACACTCACACAACACTCACACAACACTCACAGACTAACACAACACTCACAGACTAACACAACACTCACAGACTAACACAACACTCACAGACTAACACAACACTCACACAACATTCACACAACACACACAGACTAACACAACACTCACAGAACACTCACACAACACTCACAGACTAACACAACACTCACAGACTAACACAACACTCACAGACTAACACAACACTCACACAACACTCACAGACTAACACAACACTCACACAACACTCACAGACTAACGCAACACTCACACAACACTCACACAACATTCACACAACACTCACAGACTAACACAACACTCACACAACACTCACAGACTAACGCAACACTCACACAACATTCACACAACACTCACAGACTAACACAACACTCACACAACACTCACAGACGAACACAACACTCACAGACTAACACAACACTCACACAACACTCACAGACTAACACAACACTCACAGACTAACACAACACTCACAGACTCACACAACACTCACAGACACAACATCACACAACACTCACAGACTAACACAACACTCACGCAACATTCACACAACACTTACAGACTAACACAACACTCACACAACACTCACAGACTAACACAACACTCACAGACTAACACAACACTCACACAACACTCACAGACTAACACAATATTCACACAACACTCACAGACTAACACAACACTCACACAACACTCACAGACTAACACAACACTCACAGACTAACACAACACTCACACAACACTCACAGACTAACACAACACTCACAGACTCACGCAACACTCACAGACTAACACAACACTCACAGACTAACACAACACTCACACAACACTCACAGACTAACACAACACTCACAGACTCACACAACACTCACACAACACTCACACAACATTCACACAACACTCACAGACTAACACAACACTCACAGACTAACACAACACTCACACAACACTTACACAACACTCACACAACACTCACAGACTCACACAACACTCACACAACACTCACACAACACTGACAGACTCACACAACACTAACACAACACTCACAGACTCATACAACACTAACACAACACTCAGACTCATACAACACTCACAAACAAACACAACACGCACACAACACTCACAGACTCACACAACACTAACACAACACTCACAGACTCATACAACACTCACAGACTAACACAACACTCACACAACACTCACAGACTAACACAACACTCACAGACTCACACAACACTCACACAACACTCACAGACTAACACAACACTCACACAACACTCACACAACACTCACAGACTAACACAACACTCACAGACACTACATCACACAACACTCACAGACTCACACAACACTCACACAACACTCACAGACTCACACAACACTCACAGACTAACACAACACTCACAGACTCATACAACACTCACACCACTCACAGACTAACACAACACTCACAGACTAACACAACACTCAGACTAACACAACACTCACACAACACTCACAGACTCACACAACACTCACAGACTAACACAACACTCACAGACTCATACAACACTCACACCACTCACAGACTAACACAACACTCACACAACACTCACAGACTAACACAACACTCACACAACACTCACAGACTAACACAACACTCACAAAACACTCACAGACTCATACAACACTCACAGACTAACACAACACTCACACAACACTCACACAACACTCACAACACTCACACAACACTCACAGACTAACACAACACTCACACAACACTCACAGACTAACACAACACTCACAGACTCACACAACACTCACACAACACTCACAGACTAACACAACACTCACACAACACTCACACAACACTCACAGACTAACACAACACTCACAGACACAACATCACACAACACTCACAGACTCACACAACACTCACAGACTAACACAACACTCACAGACTAACACAACACTCACACAACACTCACAGACTAACACAACACTCACACAACACTCACAGACTAACACAACACTCACAAAACACTCACAGACTCATACAACACTCACAGACTAACACAACACTCACACAACACTCACACAACACTCACAGACTAACACAACACTCACAGACTAACACACCACTCACAAAACACTCACAGACTAACACAACACTCACACAACACTCACAGACTAACACAACACTCACAGACTCACACAACACTCACAGACTAACACAACACTCACAGACTAACACAACACTCACAGACACAACATCACACAACACTCACAGACTCACACAACACTCACAGACTAACACAACACTCACAGACTAACACAACACTCACACAACACTCACAGACTCACACAACACTCACAGACTAACACAACACTCACAGACTCATACAACACTCACACCACTCACAGACTAACACAACACTCACACAACACTCAGAGACTAACACAACACTCACACAACACTCACAGACTAAAACAACACTCACACAACACTCACAGACTCATACAACACTCACAGACTAACACAACACTCACACAACACTCACAGACTAACACAACACTCACAGACTAACACACCACTCACACAACACTCACAGACTAACACAACACTCACACAACACTCACAGACTAACACAACACTCACAGACTCACACAACACTCACACAACACTCACAGACTAACACAACACTCACACAACACTCACACAACACTCACAGACTAACACAACACTCACAGACACAACATCACACAACACTCACAGACTCACACAACACTCACAGACTAACACAACACTCACAGACTAACACAACACTCACACAACACTCACAGACTAACACAACACTCACACAACACTCACAGACTAACACAACACTCACAAAACACTCACAGACTCATACAACACTGACAGACTAACACAACACTCACACAACACTCACACAACACTCACAGACTAACACAACACTCACAGACACTACATCACACAACACTCACAGACTCACACAACACTCACACAACACTCACAGACTCACACAACACTCACAGACTAACACAACACTCACAGACTCATACAACACTCACACAACACTCACAGACTCACACAACACTCACAGACTAACACAACACTCACAGACTCATACAACACTCACACCACTCACAGACTAACACAACACTCACACAACACTCACAGACTAACACAACACTCACACAACACTCACAGACTAACACAACACTCACAAAACACTCACAGACTCATACAACACTCACAGACTAACACAACACTCACACAACACTCACACAACACTCACAGACTAACACAACACTCACAGACTAACACACCACTCACAAAACACTCACAGACTAACACAACACTCACACAACACTCACACAACACTCACAGACTAACACAACACTCACACAACACTCACAGACTAACACAACACTCACACAACACTCACACAACACTCACAGACTAACACAACACTCACACAACACTCACACAACACTCACAGACTAACACAACACTCACAGACACAACATCACACAACACTCACAGACTCACACAACACTCACAGACTAACACAACACTCACAGACTAACACAACACTCACACAACACTCACAGACTAACACAACACTCACACAACACTCACAGACTAACACAACACTCACAACACACTCACAGACTCATACAACACTCACAGACTAACACAACACTCACACAACACTCACACAACACTCACAGACTAACACAACACTCACAGACTAACACACCACTCACAAAACACTCACAGACTAACACAACACTCACACAACACTCACAGACTAACACAACACTCACAGACTCACACAACACTCACAGACTAACACAACACTCACAGACTCACACAACACTCACAGACTAACACAACACTCACAGACTAACACAACACTCACACAACACTCACAGACTCACACAACACTCACAGACTAACACAACACTCACAGACTCATACAACACTCACACCACTCACAGACTAACACAACACTCACACAACACTCACAGACTAACACAACACTCACACAACACTCACAGACTAAAACAACACTCACACAACACTCACAGACTCATACAACACTCACAGACTAACACAACACTCACACAACACTCACAGACTAACACAACACTCACAGACTAACACACCACTCACACAACACTCACAGACTAACACAACACTCACACAACACTCACAGACTAACACAACACTCACAGACTCACACAACACTCACACAACACTCACAGACTAACACAACACTCACACAACACTCACACAACACTCACAGACTAACACAACACTCACAGACACAACATCACACAACACTCACAGACTCACACAACACTCACAGACTAACACAACACTCACAGACTAACACAACACTCACACAACACTCACAGACTAACACAACACTCACACAACACTCACAGACTAACACAACACTCACAAAACACTCACAGACTCATACAACACTGACAGACTAACACAACACTCACACAACACTCACACAACACTCACAGACTAACACAACACTCACAGACTAACACACCACTCACAAAACACTCACAGACTAACACAACACTCACACAACACTCACAGACTAACACAACACTCACAGACTCACACAACACTCACAGACTAACACAACACTCACAGACTAACACAACACTCACAGACACAACATCACACAACACTCACAGACTCACACAACACTCACAGACTAACACAACACTCACAGACTAACACAACACTCACACAACACTCACAGACTCACACAACACTCACAGACTAACACAACACTCACAGACTCATACAACACTCACACCACTCACAGACTAACACAACACTCACACAACACTCACAGACTAACACAACACTCACACAACACTCACAGACTAAAACAACACTCACACAACACTCACAGACTCATACAACACTCACAGACTAACACAACACTCACACAACACTCACAGACTAACACAACACTCACAGACTAACACACCACTCACACAACACTCACAGACTAACACAACACTCACACAACACTCACACAACACTCACAGACTAACACAACACTCACAGACTAACACAACACTCACAAAACACTCACAGACTAACACATCACTCACAGACTCACACAACACTCACACAACACTCACATACTAACACAACACTCACAGACTCACACAACACTCACAGACTAACACAACACTCACAGACTAAAACAAAACTCACAGACTCACACAACACTCACACAACACTCACAGACTAACACAACACTCACAGACAAACACAACACTCACAGACTCATACAACACTCACAGACTAACACAACACTCACACAACACTCACAGACTAACACAACACTCACAGACTAACACACCGCTCACACAACACTCACAGACTAACACAACACTCACACAACACTCACACAACACTCACAGACTAACACAACACTCACAGACTAACACAACACTCACACAACACTCACTGACTAACACAACACTCACAGAGTTTAGTACCGCAGAGGTGGTTTTTCCAGTAAAAGGCCGTAGGATTTCAGACAGAAAACCAGCCAGTTTGTAGGTGGGGGAGTTGATAGTAGAGACGATGGAACGAAGGAGTGTATCTTCTTTTTGTATCTTTGGAAGGCCATATAATCTTGGTGGCCTGGCCGCAGAAGGTTTCAACGATAACTGTTTGGTTTGATCAATTAATGATGTTGAATCTGTGGTAGCAGCTACATTGGAGAAACCAAATGACATATCTCAGACCGCATCCGTGAACTTAAAGCAGACTTGAAACACGGTCGGACGAACGCCTCAGCCATGGAAGATCACTGTTATAGTTCAGTGGGCTCACATGACATTGACTTCTCCAAGACGGAGGTTCTCTGCAAGCCATCCGACCACCATGAGAGATTCGTTCATGAGGCCATCCACATATACAAACACAGAGACAATTTCAACCGAGAAGATGGATTCTGGCTTAGTAACCATTGGAAAAACGTTATAAACCATTTCGGTTCTTGATTTATTGTATTTTAAGGTGACTTTCAGACTGCAGTCCTTTCGCTGGCACTGCCTCTTAATACCTGTCACACGACGGTCAATGGTATGGTTTATAGCATGTATAATAATAAATAGTATAAGTGTAATGTTTAACATAATTCAAAAGGCATTATATAGTATCGTAATTGTATAGTGAATATACAGCAGTGTGGTATACAGTAGGGTTGGTAGAATAATATATAGTGTAATATTACAAGTCTAATATTTAATAGTCTAAAGTATAGGGCAGTGTATAGTAACGCATTATATAATTCAAGGGTGGGGTTTGTCTATGGCAGTGTATATTACGGTGTATAGTCGTGTAATGTAGAAAAAAGTTTAGTTGGAGACACATCAATATAATGCATAATGTTAGAGCTTACATTGGGCTGTGTATACGATATTATACAATGTAGTTTAGATTGGAAGGTATAACATTGTAATGTATAGTAGTCTAGTTTATAACATAGTTGTAACGCAACACAGGACAGAGCAGCGCATCGTGGCTGTTTCTCCTCCGTTCCGAGCATAGATGGACTCGTCCGTCTGAACAAAGCTCGTTGCTTTCCGTGGTGCTAACGTTGAAAAGAAAAAACCGCCAACTTTTGTTCGACATAGAATTGTAATGTATAACGACTTATTGTTAGTAGCTCAGCTGATTGGAGAGTATATTGAGTTTATTGATAACATTGATGGAGTTTATATTTTAGTTTATCAGTTTACTATATGGTTTTCATTATATAGTGTAGTGTATACCCAGTTACTTTATGTTAATAGGTCAACTTATTGAAGAATATATTGAGTACATTTATTATATTCATGTAGTTTATAATTTGTTCTTTCACATCGGCTTATTGTATGATAGTTGGGTAGTTGCAGTTCTTTAGCATCAATATACTAAATGCCTTTGTTGATATGTAAACTCTGACTTTAACATAGCTACTTCCGTGACCAGTTACATGCTCATCCCTCACATTAACATCATGCTAATCTCCCAGTTACATGCTAATATATGACTTTAACACCCTGCTAATCCAACACTTTAACACAGCTATTTCAATGCTAAATTCTTCTGTTGATATGTAAACTTCTTTGTCAAGGCGCTCTACTCCTCCCACCCAGCTTAAAAGATGCTGCGAAGCTTAGCAGTGTTCATTGAAGCGCTGTCGTCCCGACAGTTCTGTTCCTTCACCTGAAGAAGGCTACTTGTGTTGTGGCCGAAACGTCGTGAGAATTTGATTTTATTATGTTTTATTTTTATTATTTTATTTCCATTCTATGTGACTTTACTGAAAGAACCAAGAAGATGAATCCCTGCAGTCACGAAAGCTTTAAATCGAAATTCAGGGATAACTAAGCCTATCATACTACCGGATCAATAAAATTAGTACTCTACCAATTTGTGGTAAGTCATTTTATGGAAAGGCTGGTCCCCGCCATTGAAATGTGGAATTTTCACCACTGGCACCGGGCCACCAAGAGACAACTGCTGCCTTATTACTTAATAGCAAATGGTTCATGTGTAGGTATACAAGTGGCAATATAAGCAGTAGTGGCTGTGATGGATCCTGCAGGTAAGCTTGCCTCAACTCATTAAACAGCATGGTTTTTATGTAATAGATGTTTTTGTATCTAATTACAATTTCCGCATTTTAATAATCTGCCTTATTGCACCATATTTCAAAATGGATGTGAACTTTCACAGGCAATACATTTCATGCTTCGAAATTAATGTTTTGGTTTGGCCACGTAATGATCTGGCCAAATTTGTGTCATGAAACCGCGGCCACCAAACTTACAGGGTCCTGTCCTGAAGATACTTGACAGAGTTTCAAGCGAAACATAATGTACTGTATCTAATTGCAACATTTAATGATGAGAATTGTTCTTTAACTTAACCGCTGAACTCAAACAATATACTAACCGGGGCATTGAACTTTGTACATGTGACAATCTATTTTGTCTAGCCATTTTGGGTGGGGAAAGTTTTTATGACACATTTGACCAAATAATTACGTGGCTTAACTCAAAAATCAATTATGAATCTTAAAAAATAGTTTACATGCTGGTGAATATTTGAAAAAAATATATATTTTCCATGCGCGTAGAAGCGACATGTCTTGTGCCGTAAGCGCGGACTGTAGAGTGTGGATAACTGGCAATTCTGTTGTTGTGTACGGCAGCAATAGGTTCAGGAGCTAAATGCAAATATCGAGGTCTGATAGCTACGAGAAGGGTTCAGGAGAGAGTTTGTGCAATGTGAGCACAGGATGGTCTTTGCGCTGTGGTATTTGTAGATGAGGGCCTCTGCTCACCACAAGTGCTGGAGAACAAAGATGCAATGGACTCGGCACTGGGCCAGGCGAGGCCTGTGGGTCTGGCGGGGCACAGGAGAGAGGATCTGCACACGGTGGAGCTCGCAAGGGGCCCGCTCGGCTACGGTTTCACGGTGGTGGCGCGTGCCCCGTGCCTGGTGAACTGCGTGCTACCAGGAGGCCCTGCCGACGTGGCCGGCCTGCGTGCCGGAGACCAAATCGTGGCCATAAACGACAAAGATGTGTCCTGCGCCAGCCATCATGGTGTGGTCGCCCTTATTGGGCAATCCCTCCACACTCTGAAGTTAGTGATGGCACAAAATTGCAACAAACCATATGTTCTTTTAAACAATGAGGCATCCCCTTGCAAATACAGAGAATCCTTTGAATTGGATGGTGTAATTAAAGGTGCTCCAATATTTCACAAGATGGAAAACAACCATAGCTTAATGACAGACGAGCGCCTGCCTCCTCCTCACAGGGCCCAGTCGCTAGTTTATCCAATTGTAGCAGTCCCACACGCAGGTTCAGGTGATGGAGGCCGTGAGCTGCCATCTCGGTGGGAAGGGACCGATGACCCTGATGATTCACTGTCGGGGGATGTTGACCTCTTAACTGTTAAATTGATTGTGTGCTATTTGGGGTCAGTGGAGCTACCTTCGTTTGACATGGACGCAGAGGTGGAAGTGTTGTCCACCATACAGTCGTGTTTACAGCGCCTTCGCACCAAGCACAGGATCCATTCCCTTCTTCTCATGAAAATACTACAGGACTGCATTCAGTTGTACAATGAAGAACACGCTCTGATCGCCACGTATTCAGCGGATAAGCTGGCCTTCAGTGTCGTCTGTCCGTATGACAGAAATGTAGTTGGCATTGTGACCATAGCGCACGTAGACGACACTGCGGGTGAAGGTGGTGCACTGAGGATGTCTTGTCATGTGTTTTTTATTGATCCCACTCTGAGCGCACACAGCTGCCATGTTTCAGTTGCCCAGCAGTTTAGCTTCGAGTGCACACCTGACCCCGATACAAACGGCTGCCTGGAGTTTGGAGACTCGAGCCAGACACTACTACAGTTTGTGTCTGTGCTCTATCGTGAAATGGGAGAAGTAATTGAGAAGATCAGGGCAGTGGCATTTGCTGACGTGGGACACACAGAATTGGAAGCCAAGAGAAGCGTATACAGCCTGAACAGTGATAGTGGCATAGGAGGCTTTGGGATGGAGGTGAAGGACTTGCCGCTGGATGGGAATGGCGGCGCAGTGTCTACCAGAGAAACTCTGTTATTAGATGAGAGTGTGTCTCTTTACACATCAAGCATCTCAGTGGGCAGTAATTATAATCGGACTCCTGTCGGTGCGAGCTTCACTGCACTGATCAACAGCGATACTCAAGGGGCATCTCGACACAATGACGTTTACCTTGACAAACGACACAATACAGAGGATTGTTCTTGCAGCAAGGATGCTGGCGTAGCCGCGACTGGATCGCCATCCATCGCGGAGTACAATGATACCCAGGAGTACTGTGCTGGAGAACGAGCATTGTGCGTGGCGGCGGAAGTGAGCTGCGACCACGCTGTGTCAGCGAGTTTCCCACGCGACCTGCCGCCTCCCATGATGCACATTGAGATGAACAAGTATAAGAAACCCGTCGCTCCACAGCACAGCGCTCAGAGAAACAAGTACGACAGAAGCTCACTCACTCAACAGCTTTCTCAAACCAATGAGGATCTCACCCGGCCATCGCTCAGTCAACCAGAGGTACAATTCAGTGCGGTTTAATGTAACATAGCTTAATGTGGTGTGATATCAAAGCTTCTATTGAATACACACAGAAACTGTACGGCTGCTCCATAGGGAGCTGTATTAATGCCTATACAAACACGTTTTTATGAAAGTCGACACTCGCACAATCACGCAGATCAGCAGGGTGTCGCAGTGATGACACTCGTGGCTCACATCAGGAGCGCCTGGGTTTGATAAAAAAAAACGTACAATGTATCTTGTATTGGCCAAACATCCTAATGCTGAAAATGTACCTGCAAATTTCTCAATTGGGATAACTACAGGTGAAATCACCAATTTTATTTTGCTAATTAGGTAACGTGGCATTAAAGATGCTGTGACGTCATTCACAAGAGTTGGCCATTGTGTGCGAGCATAACAGTCCAAAAATGAAAAATTACCCCTAAATTGGATTACGCACAGCAGCAACATCGCCTCCCGACTGCGAACATTTGGCAAGACCCTCCTGAAAGTAAGTTGAGATGTGGCTCCACTATGATGCATCGTGCGGTATAAGGTCCACAGTCGTATTGTCTGTTTTGTAAAATATAGTTGTAATGTAATTATTGTGCTCATTTTATTAATAAAATATTTATTTTGCCGACAAAATATTTGTGAACGAACACAAATAGAGAGTACCAATGAATCGGTGCTTTACAAAACGTTTCCTGGAAGCCGAGTGGAGAACGTTAGATCACGGAGGCATCCAAGGACACACGTTCGCCGAAATACGTACAACAAATACATATATGGCTTTAGAATTGCTCATGCACACATGCCAATTATATTTATTGCAGTGGTGGGGGAGGAGCATCTTACATTTCTTCGTGTTGAAACGTACATCTCGAATTTTCTACACATGATTAGCATTTAATTTTACCACAAACCGCTTCATTAGTGTGCACACAGTATTCTGCGTGGAGTATTTGTGGATTACATTTATTTCAGTAGCCTGTCTGGCTTACTTGAGACCTGCCAGCTTGAAGAGGTTTTAATGTGTGTTTGTCACTGTGTAATGTGATGAAGCAGAGCGTGAAACTAAAATATGGTGTTAGCTGAAACTCCAGCGAGCGTGAGCGATAACTTGTTTATTCACGCTCATGTTTAATCGGTGCGGTGTGTTTCCATGCAGGACTTGGAGTCATCTGGGAGGCTCACAGATTCCATCAGTCGAGCGCTCACAAGAACAGGCCACAACGGTCCCAGGTTCACACAATCGGCTGACGCACTGGATGTGAGTGTTGGTTGATCTTCACTTCCACCGCATGGTCACTGCCTCGCATCACAACTTCTGGGCATCTACCCTGAGCCTGTCACTATGACTGTGCCCTTCTCTTGGGATCAGCGCAGGGTGCGGCGTGTGGGTCTCGGTGCAGGATGTGGGTGGCTATGCGGGGCACATTCCCCTCTGTGTGTGTGTGATGCCGGCTTGCCTGTTGCCCTTACCCCACACAGACACCCATGGCAAATAAGGAGATCCCGCCGGCCTCTGTGTGGTGCTCGTCAGCTCTGCGCGAGTATTTATATCCCGATTGTGTCATCGGGGTCATGCAGCATGGCATCCACCTGCAACCCTTCAATCAGCGGTGTGCATTGTTATTGCACTGGCTAGCACTGTCGTGTGCTTAGTAGTACAATTCACGTGGGCTGTGTCCGTATTCACAGTCATGCTTTCCCCTTCAATAAATATGTATAATTCTAGATGATTCAGCTACACATCAGGTTGCCATGTGTGACGTCGAACGACCCTGCCGGTGAACACCATAAGAAGGAGAGAGGCAAAATCATGTTATTATTATAGCCTCATTGACTCTCAGGACTCTGTTTCAGGAGGGTCCTGCCAATTGTTTTTCAGTAGAGGGTGATATTCCAACAATGTAATGCCAATTGAGAAAAACATTTTCAGCTTTGGGAAGCTTGGCCAATACCAGTTACATTGTGTGTGGTTTTGCACGAGCATGGAGGATATGGTGGGCGGCATGCTCGTGCCGAATATAACCAACACACGTGTGGGAGTCATCGCTTGTAGGTGTGGGTGCTGTGCCCCAGGCAAGGGCTGTTGCCACCTGTAATCCCGAGGAGCACTTAACCGTGATGGTTACTGGTCCTGTGAACTTCACTCATTGATTGCTCCACCCATGTTGAGGACTCGGTCTATCAACCAGACTGTTTCATTTCATCCAAACTGTGTTCAACCATCTTCTTTGGTTATTTCGGTAAAGTCACGTAGAATGAGAATAAAATAATAAATTGATAAAATAAAATAACACAATAATATTCTCACGACGTTTCAGCCACAACACAAGCGGCCTTCATCAGGTGAAGGGGACGAGACTGTCTGGAGGACAGCGCTGGAGTCAGAAAGCCACGCTGAGATCACGACCTTTAAGCTGTGTGAGAAGAAACAAAGCGCCTTGACAAAGGAATTAGCATATAATTTAGCATTGAAATGGCTGAGTGATTAGCTTGTGACTGGTCACAGAAAAGGCTATGTTAAAGTTAAAGCATACACATCCGCAAAGGCACCCCTTGACAAAGGAATTAGCATAGAATTTAGCATTGAAATAGCTAAGTTAAAGTATACACATCCGCAGAGGCACTCCTTGACAAAGGAATTAGCATAGAATTTAGCATTGAAATAGCTGAGTGATTAGCTTGTAACTGGTCACAGAAATAGCTATGTTAAAGTCAGAGTATATACATTCACCGAGGCACCTAGTACAAATCAAACAGGAGAATTTAGCATTGAAATAACTAGGCGAATTTAGCACTGAAATAACTGAGTGATTAGCTTGTGACTGGTCACAGAAATGGCTATGTTGAAGTTAAGGCCTACACATCTGAACTATTCACAGTAACTGGGTATACAATACAATATATAATGAATACTATATAGTGAACCAATAAAAAATACTAAAATATAAATTACCTCAATGTTATCAATAAACTCTATATTCTCGAATCAGCTAAGCTACCAACAATAAGTCGTTATATATCACAATGCTATATGGCGAAAAATGGGTGGATTCTTACCCTCAACTTTAGCAACACGGATAGCTACGGGTCCCGTTCAGACGGACGAGTTTATCCATGGTCAGAACAGAGGAGGGGGAGAGAGACAGCTGCGAGGCGCTGTTATACTCCATGTTGTAAACCATACCATTAACCGTGGTGTGAGAGGTATTAAGAGTCAATGCCAGCGAAAGAGCTGCGTTCTGAAGGTCATCGTAAAATACAATTAATTAAGAACGGAAATGGTTTAAAACATCTTTCCAATGGTTACTAAGCCAGAATCCATCTTCTCGGTTGAAATTGTCTCTGTGCTTGTATATGTGAATGGCCTCATGAACGAATCTCTCATGGTAGCCGGTTGGTTTGCAAAAAACCTCCGTCTTGGAGAAGTCAATGTCATGTGAGCCCACTGAATTATAACAGTGATCTGCCACGGCAGAGGAGTTTGTTCTACCGTGTTTCAAGTCTGCTTTATGTTCGCGGATGCGGTCCGAGATATGTCGTTTGGTTTCTCCAATGTAGCTACTACCACAGAGGCACTTTAGTTTGTAAACGCCCGGGTACTGTATGTCTGGAACAGCATCTTTTACAGATGGAACTAGATCACGGATTTTATGTACTGTGTTGAATCGGACCTGGATCTTGTGTTTATTCAGGATTTTGGAGATCTTTTTAATGACCCCTGCAATGTAGGGTAAGGTGATGGTTTTGAGTGGCTCCACAAGAGGATCCTTCTTCATGACTGGAGTGATGGCTTTGCGGATTGTGTAGTCGGAGTAGCCATTAGCCCTGAGAGCCTGGTGTACGTGCTTGAGTTCACTGGTAATGTGTTCCTGGTCGGAAATGCATTGGGCTCTGGTATAGAGTCTTGATGAGGGAGTTCTTCTGGGATGGATGGTGGTGGGAATCCGGTTTCAAGTAATCATCTGTATGGGTAGCTTTCCTGTAGACAGAGTGGCTCATTGAACCATCATGTCTCCTTTTAATTAAGACATCCAAAAAGGGTAGTTTGCCATCTTTTTCGACCTCCATGGTAAATCTGATGGCTGGGTGTATGGAATTGATGTGGTCGCGGAATTGGTCTAGAGCAGGCTGGCCATGTGGCCAGATGACAAAGGTGTCATCAACGTACCTCTTCCATAAGGTCGGGCGTAGAGTGGCAGTCTGGATGGCGTCAGTTTCAAATTTTTCCATGAATACGTTGGCTACAACTGGAGATAGGGGGGAGCCCATTGGGGTGCCCTCAGTTTGTTTGTAGAAAGTTCCATTCCAGGTGAAGTATGTGTTGGTTAAGCAATGTCTCACCAGGGGGGGTACATCAGTGTGCAGTCCTTGATGAACCAGGTCTTCAATGATAGCGATGGTGTCAGGTACCGGGACTTTGGTGAACAAGGACACCACATCAAAACTGACAAGCAGGTCGTCTGGGGACAGGGAAATGCCTTTGATTGTCGATACAAGGTGAGTAGAATTTAGTACCGCAGAGGTGGTTTTTCCAGTGAAAGGTCGCAGTATATCAGCAAGAAAACGTGCCAGTTTATAGGTGGGGGAGTTGATAGTAGTGTGTTCAACCACCACACTGCACACACAACAACACGCTCACCTTCCCACTCACCGACTCACTCATTCATCCAATCACTCTCTCACCCGATAAATCACCCACTCGCTCGCTCACTCACTCACCAGACTGCAGGTCACCTCATTTCTAATTCCGATTCGTCCCTTGCACTGCTCCACTTTGGGTGTCCCTCCCACCGTCTCTTTTCCCAAGCTCTTCTAATAGCCTTACACTCTTACCTATTTCAACTTTGATGGTGCTGTTTGTTGCTGACCGCTTGATATTTTGGATCTGTTTCGAACGCTTGCTCACGACGAGCGATGCTGGGAGTTGCCTATTCTCATTGTCACCCACTGCCAAATTTTGTTCAAGTTTACACCTAGAAACGCATCGTCATCCAAATACTCACGAAAAATATAGTCTTGATTTGAAGCTTTCGTGACTGCAGGAATTACTCTTTGGTTCTTTCGGTAAAGTCACGTAGAAAGAAAATAAATTAAATAATAGAATACGACGTTTTGATTGCAAGACAAGCAACCGTCATCAGGTAGGAATGAATGAGAAAACAAACCTAGGAAACTTAGAGATATAATGCAATACAACACAGAGAGTCGGCTAACACAACAGTCACCACCCTACCTGATTTATTACGTTCTTCCAAAGATTGCTAAATTTGAGAGAGACAAAACACAGACACGGAGACACCCTCTCTGTGTGTGTCACTATCTGCTTGTGTGTATATCTATGTCTGTGTTTTGTGTCTCTCTCAAATTTAGCAATCCTTGGAAGAACGTAATCAACCAGGTAAGGTGTTGACTGTTGAGTTAGCCAACTCTCTGTGTTGTACTGCATTATATTTCTAAGTTTACTAGGTTTGTTTTCTCATTCATTCTTACCTGATGACGGTTGCTTGTCTTGCAATCGGAACGTCGTAATCTATTATTATTTAATTTATTTTCTTTCTACGTGACTTTACCGAAAGAACCAAAGAGTAATTATAGTCTTGTTTAATTTTATTCCAGATTCTTCAGAGTCAGAAACTAAATCAATGGTATGAATCATAATTAACAACAAGTATGTAGGCTTGTGTCACGTGTCATTTTGAATATTCGTACACAAAATAAATACATCAAAGTTTAACATCGGTCAAGAAATATGTACAATTAGTATGTAGTGTATGTACTCCAAGCTTATAGGGTGCCACGGTATGATGTAACGCATTAGCGAGTGGCAGTAGCTCTTTGGACTGTGTGTAAATAAGCTGTCTGTTTGTGTTCCCCAGGGCACTGTGGCATCAGATGGAGGTAAGTTCTGCGTTCTGTCCGTACTTTAACTTTCATAACTTCCTTGTTTTGTGATGGCATTATGGCGATATAAGGTTGGGGATGTCGCGAGGGTGATGGTGACAATGTGGAGGATGGCGTGTGAAATTAGGAGACGACACCGTGTGTGAGAGGATATGATGTGCGGCTGTCAGACCACGGTGTTTGCGGTGTTACGCGGGCACGGAGCGGTGAGGGAGAAGGATCCTAGGGAAGCAGTGGCTGAAGAGCGAGCGAGTGGTGGAAACCCAGAGCGCCGCTCGCCGGGGCCCTTTGATTGTCTGGCCGCGTGCATTTTGGGCTCCCGGGTGCAAGCAAGGCGACGTGCGTGCGGTCCACGAGCGTGCGCCGTTACGGGACCAGGGACAGCGGCTCGGGGAGCCGCCGACGTCGAGGGACCTCAGCCGGCTGAGACACAGACAGAGCAGGAGCAGGGAGCGTGGAACACCAGACGACGTGCGGGGACAGGGAGAGCAGCACGCGGGGCGTGGGTTGGGAGAGCGAGAGCCGGGCCGAGAGAGGGGGTGATGGCGGCGGGGTGTCGCTTCATGTAATCGTGTCTCTATTGCTTTCCTTATTCGTTTTTGCCTCTATTTTACTCTGTTCTGTCTCTCTTACTCTATGTCACCATTATCTAACATCCAATTGCTAAATTTGGTTATTGTTCTCCAACTTTGCAGTGAGCTGATGTGATAATAATCAACATGTTAAAAACTCGTGCACATGACAATTTAATTCGGTTGGCTGTGTCAGGTAGTGTATGGTTACACGACAAAAAATTGATCAGATGCATTACATGGGCTGACCCATAAAAAAAAATGTATCTGTCATAAATTTACACGGTTGTATGTAAAGTTTCAAATTGTATTTCGATGACTGCCACTAAAAAACTAAATTAAACTAAACTATTTTATTTTACTAGGTAAGGCCCACTCAGCTATATAGATATTTTTCAGAAGCGGCCTGGCCACAAATGATAGCTCAACGAAGTGGCTTATCATGCGGATATTTATAGCAGCCAAATACTCTAAATGCAGAAACATTCACGCAACCACGGGAAAAACACGCAAACTCCAAATATACAGGCATCGTCAGGGTTGGGATCGAGCCCACGACCTCCTGTATACCAGACAAGGTAGTTAACATGGCACCCCACTATTGATGGCGTGGGGTGATGTGAATGTTGTAAGATATATTTTCATTCCATTGTTTGTGCATAATTGTCAAATGTGTTTTGAGCACACAATATTTAGTTTAATCCCAGGCACGGCATGCATCAGCCTTAGTTCTGTTAGCGCGTGACGGTTGATTCAACAGCAGCAGCGGCAGCAGCGGCAGTGGGTGCGCTGCTGCTGCTTTTGAGAGATTGGCCAGCGCTCTCAGAGCCTCCCTTGTGAAGTCCTCTTCAACATCCTTTACATCTTAAATATAAAGATGGTTTTGCATCATGTGGGTTGTCATTACAAAATTCGTAAGTTGTGGTTGAGGTTATGTGTCTGGCAAATTAGGATACTTACACGAAATGCGGTTTCATTGCTTTTAATATATAATGCATAGCACGTGCATAATTTACGTTGTGTCAGCACGTTGCTTAGGGACGCGCTTTAGAGGGATGGTCTCGGCCGTTGGATTAGTCGTTGACCAAATAAAGCACGCGATTATGATTTTGTCTTAAAGCAATGGATCAGTTTTAGTGTAAGATGTCACTTTAAGGCTGGTGCAGTGTATATTGAGTGAGGTGCAGTCCCTGGTAGGTTCGTCCACGTTTGAGCGGAGTGCGTAGGGACATAGTCGCGCCGTAGTCGTCTCTGCGTGTGCGCGGTGCGAAGTCTGCGTTGCTCCAGCGCCGGCTCGGCTGGTGGCGGTGGCACTCACCGTCCCGGGGACGATGTGTCCGGTGCCGGAGCCGTCATGGGGATGACCCCGCGGCGGGCCGGCGGTCTCGCCAACTCACTCTAGATCTAAGCCACCAGGAATCACGTTCACTTCTCCCTCATCATGCGTGCAGGATAATGGAATGCGGTAAGACATTTTAATGTTGTGCTATTACAATTAATGCATCTCGTGGTATAATATATGTGGTATAATATATGTGGTGATCTCCTGGCTGTTTTCACTTTATTTTCTAAACGTATTTACAAGCTCTCATTCCAAAATGATTAACAAATAACAAAACAGAGTAAATTACATGCAGATCATAACACTGATTCGAAGGACCCTATCCTGAATTCACTGGCAATTATATTTCAGTTCCAACATAACAAATTCCATTGCTTTAACTCTGTTTCGATGTGGTAAACTCCTCTCCATTTCTAGAACTATCTGTGCCTGTCCACTCACTCAGCCTGGGTGAACACCGCTGCAGAACCCCCCCCGCCCCCTGCTCTAACCGGCCGCTACCGCCAGGGCCTCTTTCCCCCTCGCTGCCCGCCACCGCTGTCACCCCCCCCGTCGGCCCGGCTCTCGCTCTCCCGTCCCGCGCGCTGCTCTCCGTCCCTGCACGTCTGGTGTTCCGTGCTCCCTGCCCCTGCTCTGTCTGCGTCTCGGCCGACCAACATCCCTCGGCGTTGGCCACTCCCCGAGTCGCTGCCGTCCCCGGTTCCGTAACGTCGCACGCTCGCGAACCGCGCGCACGCCGCCTTACTTGCCCCCGCGAGCCCAAAACGCACGCGGCCCAACAGTGTGCAGACCTGGCGAGCGGCCCTCTGGGTTGCCGCCACTCACTCGCTCTGCAGCCACTGCTTCCCTAGGATCCCGCTCCATCACCATCGCAGTGCCTCTGGATACTAGGCACTAACGAAGCCGCTTTGGTTTAGGGTTGGCTGCGGAGTTTCTGTGATCGCGCGCCCGCGTTACACCACAAACACCGCAGTTTCAGAGCCGCGCATCATCCCCTTCACACGCGATGTCGTCTGCCTTAGCGGGTGCGTGCCTAATTTCACACGCCATCCTCCACATCGTCACCATCACCCTGACTACATCCCCAACCTTATTCTGCGATAAACCCCTCACAACACACGTCTGGTAACTGGTATTTGTACCAACTTTACCATTTATGTGTTGGTGCTGAACAATCGTAATTCTTTTTTGTCTTTTGCTTTTCAAAGTCTTGTTTTCTTCACCTCTGGAAGCCGGTCTTTTGCGGTTCACAACTACTGTTGAGTTGCATTGCTCCCATGCAGTGCTCTCAGCACCAGGAAATCACTTTGTCTATTCTAGTTTTTGAAACTCTAAAGACACGTCTCTTTTTTCTAGTATTTAGCTATGTTTCCACTTTCACACTGTCTTGCATGGGTTTCCTTGTGGGATGTGGAGCTGGATTTTGTTGATTGTGTTGGACAGAGTTAGATCGGGGAGAACTGAACTCCAGCAGCAGTCAGCAGAGTGTGAGCAGCAACGCGAGCCTGCCGTCGGCGCTCAGCGTGCGGCGCCAGCAGCAGCTCTCCTACGAGGGCCGTGTGGCCAGCTGGGCCCTCTCCTTCGAACGCCTTCTGCACGACCCCCTGGGCCTCCGGTACTTCACGGTGAGTGCACGGCCCCGCCAGGCCTCACGCCGGCAAGGCGCCCGTGCAGTAGAACGTCACACGGCACCCGTGGTGTGCGCGACCGTAGTTTGCAGCCATCAGAGCTACACACGCTGGGTGGCAGGTTGGCGCAGTCATAAGCCTGTGCCTCACTGCAAAAAAAGGCCTGTGTTCGATTCCCAACTCGGGCGCTGCCTTTCCTCCCATAGCTGAAAACAAAAGTACAATGTACCTAGTATTGGCCAAACATCCCAATGCTGAAAAATTACCCGCAAATTACTCAATTGGGATCACACATACCGATTTTTCCCCCCGACTGCAAAAACTTGAAAATTAGTCTTGAGACACGGTGAGGTTTTCCTGGCTTAATAATAATATTGATAATGAATACAACACGTACTGTATGTACTTGAGTTATAGATTAATGGTATTTATGTTGTTGCACATTGCAAGTATTGGGATTCATCTGTGAAGTAAGTTGTGTTTATTCAATGAAGCAGCTTCCCCTTTGATTGAACAGGAGTTCCTGAAGAAGGAGTTCAGTGAGGAGAACATCCTGTTCTGGCTCGCATGCGAGCAGTTCAAGCAGACTGCCTATCACGACAAACACACCGTGAGTATCACTCTCACAGCACTGCCATACACAGTGAGTGTCACTCTTACAATCACTGTCATTCTCACAACACTGCAGTGCTCTTAGCAGACTTGTTTTGTCTTCAAATAAATGTATTCAAATTAAAAAGAGACGCATGTTTTTATATTCTTCGTGAATGCCTTGGCCTAACGTAATTAGGGGCATTGTATAGGTAGTACAACACAAGTTACAGGACGATTAGCAGCTGTATATGAAAGTGATCACTTAGCATGTCAGTTTGTTGAATTTGTGGAAGAGTTGTTGGCTTTGTTGGCATTCGCGTCGCTTTTTCACAGCTGCGGGAGAAGGCGAGAGAGATCTTTCACGCGTTCCTTTCACGCCGCGCGCCCAACCCCGTCAACATCGACAGCCACGGGCAGCTTTGCGAGCGCATGTTGCAGGACCCTCACGCCCACATGTTCCTGGAACAGCAGCAGCAGGTACGAGTGTCGTCGCCCGCCTCTCTGCCGTCGTCCTGGACGCGATCGTGACATAGACGCCACGCGAATTGTCACCGCTTCGCGTCGCAGAATACGTGCGACGAGGGGAGCCTGCCATGAGGCTGCTATGCTACCAGGTGACCGGGCTCGTGTTCGTTTCCACAATTTTAGTCCAACTCCGCTCGTTCACGAATTCTCTCGTCCACGACCCCCATCCCTTCACGGCGCTGTGGCGCGTGGCTGCCGCGGTGACGTATGCAGATTTTCAGCCTCATGAAGTTTGACAGCTATGCACGCTTCCTCAAGTCGGCTCTCTACCAGCACTGCCTTCTGGCGGAGGTCGGGGGACATCCCCTGCCTTCCCTTGCGTCCCCCGCTGTGAGCCCGCCAGCTTCACAGCTCACTGCCAACCAAGCTTCGGCTGCCATTCCGGACCAGGTGACCAGACATTGCGTTCGGTCTCAGTGGCGTTTGCACCGGCCTTGGGACCAAATACGACATTGGCTTTGAACAGGGCAACTGTGAACAAGCACGATACAACTGTCATGATAGAGACGGAATCATTAAACCAGTGGAGGAATTGAACTCGGTTCTCCGTACGTAAGTAATCAAAAAGGTACAGTGGAACTTATGTCAAAATGTCCCAACGTAACAGCACCCATCTGAAAAGGAGTCTTCAGACTCAATGCGTCTTTTCTGGGTAAATAAGCAAATATCATCATTGTTATTATACCGATTCAAAATTAATCCCGATATTGTGTTTACAAATGTGCATGCAACAAAGCAGAGATGGAAAGTGCAACGGTGAGAGCTGTTGTGAGCATGTGTAGGCCGGGACCGATGAAGACTGGTGCCGTGTGGTATTGCCCGATGGGCACAGCGCCACTCTGCACGTGAGGCCACGCCTCTCCATCCGGGAGCTTCTGCGGCCGCTCTGCGAGCAGAGGGGTCTCCCGCTCGCGGCCACAGACGTCTTCCTGCTCGGCGGAGAGAAGGTGTTTCACTTCACCTGGGTTCAGGCGTTGGTATGGCCCCAGTGCCACGCTGCTTCGGCACATGTTACTCTGCGCACGGCGTAGTTGGCTGCTGTCAAGGAAATTCTAGTGTACGCTAGGCTATAGGCAAGGCTACATACACGCGTAGCTGCCCTATGTGCATACTACCCTGCGGAGATCGACCGCCGGGTTCGTATACACGTGCGTCCGGACAATAATCGCTTGACTTTTCATCTCCCTAGCCCTTGGTCATGGAGCAAGAAAGTTCTTCCCTGGCGATGCGCGAAATCCGACTGGAGCCCAGGACGTTGTTCAGGCAAGTTCTCGCACACAAGACGACTGGATTTTGCAGTCGGGGATGATATTGCTTTGTGTAATCCCAATTCATTAGCTTGCAGTGAAGCTTTTCAGCATTGAGATGTTTGGCCAATATAATAGACATTGTATGTGTTTAATCTTGAGAAGGAAACTGGAGAACGTGGGGAAAATGCCGATAGAACGGGGAGAATGTACAAACTCAACACATAGAATGACAACTGAGTTGGGTATCAACCACAGGTTCTTTTTGCTGTGAGGCATGAGTGTTACCACTTCGCCACTCGTCCGCCCATGTTTAGCAGTGTCCATGAAGCGTCGTAATGTTTTGAGGAATGCGCCTCATGGACTATTTCATCTCAGTGTTTTGTAGTAGAACAACATCCGTTTTAATCCACGGTAATGACACAACGTCCTGGAGAGCTGTGTGTAAGTGTTGATTATAGCTTTCGCACAGCAGTCGCATCAAATCAACACACATAATATAATTAGATGATTTGCATACTTTGTTCAATGAAGACATTTACGTTAAAATACTAATAAAACATTATACAAGGGATATACATTTCAGACGTGATCATGTGAACCCAGTCTGACCCCTTATTAATGTAAAAATCTCTTCTGTTAGCGCTGTTCTCCAAAAGGTCTCGCCCACAACTCCTTTAGCAGGTGCTTAATGTGAATGGCGGCTGGGTATGTGTGTGCGCTCGCTAACATCACTTACCCAAACAGTCTGTTGTATGTTGAACTTCCTTCACACCGTACGTAGTCACCCATGCTAAAAAGGCAACACGGGGGATCTTTTCTTTGTTTTGTGCGTAGGCTGGACCTGGTTCCCATTAACAGATCCGTGGGCGTGAAAGCCAAGCCCACGAAAGCCGTCACCGAGGTGCTAAAGCCAATCGTCACCAAGTACGGCATGAAGCTGGAGGACCTAGTGGCTACCATGGTGGGTCTCGCCTGCATACACCCACCTTGCAAGACGCACGGCTCGCAGGGAACTATCATTCACCTCGTTATGGAGAATATATTGGGCGGTGGCGCGGCCCAGCGATAGCAGCGCTTGCTGCTCATTGCAGAGGTTCACGGATCGAATCCCGCAGTCGCCCTGGTTATTACTGAGGTGCATAATGACGATTACAATAATACTACTCCTATGCACCATCTGCTTCAGTGGATGTTAAAGATCCCGCGACGTGATTCGCAGGATTCGGCCTTAGTGCGCCGACGTCGGGGTCCACATTTTCCAAATAAAAAAATAACATAGCCAAATACCCAATTGGGATTACGCCCAACAATCATTGCCCCCCACTGCTCTGGATCACTGAGACTATCTTGAGTTCTTACCTGGTTAAACATCGCATTGGCCACATGGTCTTTTTTAAGTAATAATTTTCAGTACCATCGGTTTATCACAAGCAAACTCTGGATCGGTTTGCACATTAATTGTCTCACAAACAGAGTCAGGCTTGCATAAACCAATGCTGTTTAAACCAACACATTAACACCGATAATGATGCCCAGCTACGCTCTGAATTCTTCATAACCGTCAAGCGTTTCAATGCGGCGACACAAACACGCGTCTTTCACAGGAAGGGCAGAGCGTCCCCCTCGACCTCGGGATTGCCGTGTCCAGCCTGGACGGGCAGCGCGTGGTGTTGGACACGCGGCGGCAGCTACGCACCCAGCAGGGTGAGATCCCAGCCGCAGTGGCGTAAACCAGGCCCGAGACTGCGTCGCCACCACACGCCGCGCTGATAGTTAAGGATCGCCGGATTAGTTTGTTTCAATTTGTACATAAATGTCTTGAGAATGTTTCTGAATTTATTATTTATTACATCCTGACCGTGCGGTCAGCATTGACACAAATGTCACTTTGTTTTATAGATTTTATATGAATGTCTAGTTACGCTATCGTGAAGCTAATATTCTAACCAAGTTCCCAATGGCTTCTAGCCACAGCACTGAGGCTCGATGGGACCTTCCTGGGTAAACAAGTATAATGATAATAATCTGATGATGAAGCAGAAACGTAGGTCGTGGTGGTCGTTGTGGTGTGTAAATTCCAGGTGGTGACACAACGGAACGCGGTCACACGCCGCCCGCAACTGCCCACGTGCTCGCAAGCAGCCCGGTCCAGGTGAGTGCCGCTCGCGTCACACTCACGTGAACGCGTGGGCCAGTGTGAGCAGGGTGGCAGCGCACCGGTGATGCTCACGGTAGCCATGTTGCATGGGGGTTGTCATCTTAGCTTCTGATTGGCTGGTGCAGTGGGAGTGATGTTATAATCCCTAGCAACCACTGAACGCTCATAGCTTTGCAATCTCACGAGGACCCATGAATTTACTTTGACTGGTGGTCCATAACCTCTGATGGCATTAAGAATCAAACTGTGATCAGAACCTGCCAGACAAATTTCAGGAGCGATTTCTGTACTCTAGCCCCTGACCAACATCAGCATAGGGTACTCATACGCAGCCTGGCACAATCACCTTCAAGTGTACTTTGTCAAATGTAATAGGTGCTCGCGAACAGATATTGCTTGTTCACTAAGTGGCTAATTGGCGACATGCTTTTGTGTGTAATGCAGGTTCGTTCGGGAAATGAAAAAAAGTCCTATGCAAGACATATTTCAACTGCGAAAGCTATTTTTGGAAGTGGTGAAAAATGTGATAACTCGTCAAAACAAACTTATATATCAAGAAAGAAGAAAACTGGGACAAAGATGGATGATGTTGAAGGTTAGGACTGTGTGTTAGGACTGTGTAAAGGTTAGGACTGTGTGTTAGGACTGTGTGTTAGGACTGTGTTTTAGGACTGTGTGTTAGCACTGTGTGAAGGTTAGGACTGTGTGAAGGTCAGGACTGTGTGTTAGGCCTGTGTGAAGGTAAGGACTGTGTGTTAGGACTGTGTGTTAGGACTGTGTGTTAGGACTGTGTGAAGGTTAGGACTGTGTGAAGGTTAGGACTGTGTGTATTCTAAAAGATGTTACTCGTCGGGTCCACTAATCCTTGTCGGCCCAGATGTCAACAAACAGAACGTTGTCTTTATTTGTTAGCGACTCTACGACGTGCTCTCTGCGTCTCCTGTGCAGACAAAAGAGTGTAGCCAGAGGTGTTGCCAGCCCCATTGCCTGTGCCCACGGCACGTGCGTGGAGCATGCCCCATGGCTCTCGGAATCGCCGCGCGTCAGTTTCACGTACGCAGGGTCGCGTGCGCGCTCTGTTCCAAACCAGTCAGTAAGCGGATTTAAAACTGACTGAAGCTGGTAGGCTGTGCAAAGCATACGGTTTTTTCTTGCGGAACTCAAAATATTGAATTCCCCATGCTACATGATCTAATTTGTACTTATATACTTTATCTAGATTTATTTATTGTAGTGACTTGCTTACCTTTTCTCTATTGAACACTCCTATCGTTTTTTTGTATTGTTTGTTGTTGTAACTTGTTGACCTACTCCTACTGGCAATCTGTGAAAAAGAGCTTCATAGCTCATTGGATTTCTCCAGTCTAAATAAAGATTCTAATTGTGATAATATTGCTTTGTGTTTCGACAGAACTATTTGAAATCCTGGTGAAGGCACAGAGCAATCGTGTCAACGATCAGCGGGGACTGCTTTGCAAAGAGGACCTGATCCTGCCAGACTTCCTCAAGGCAAATTCTGCTCATCACAAGCACAGGTACCACCAGCCGGCAGCCACCAACACATTCACCTCCGCTGCCATCCACAAGAGAGAACTCCACAGAAACCCGCTCGATCACAAGACCACAGAGCCAGGAGTAAACTATGCACAAAGGACCAACAGGGCCACCCTTGAGGAGTCTGGGGGAAGTTTTATTCCTGCGAACCACAGGACCCATGAGTACTCTCGACTCGAGTCTCTTCCCTCACAACACAAGAGACCCGACCCTGGTTATTCTGAACGCCCGCGCTTGGGCCCGACGCACTCGCACAACGAATCCAACGGCGCCGAGGGGAGTTGGCAGCCCAGGGCCGCCTGCGTAGCGGTTTGTGCGAGAGATGGCAGCGCCACGCGTCATCCCAGCCCGAGCGCCCGGCCCAGTGCGGCACATGGTAAGAGGACTCAGTCTGTGCGCACGAGAGACCCGGGGAAGACTCTGCACCCTTGGGAGACATCGCACACGCGCGCCGAGGATTACCGCGCGGGCACAGGGGAAATGGAAACGGGGCACCGAGGAGTGGCGAACAGCAGGATGCGAGGTGAAGTTGTGCCCGACATGTTTGCTTCTGCTTACATAATTCCTGTCTTGGCCACTTCAGGCGTATGTGTAACTCAGTGTTTCATGTGGAGGGACAGCTATATGAAGGTGTATTCTTTGGATATTTATTTTGTTACTGAAATTCTCCACAACACTGATCACTTTTGTGTCATCTATGATAGTCTTGTGTCGAACGAGGACCCATATTTCACGTATGGTCCTTACCTATAACATCTGTCAGCTCACCAGCATTGCTTCAAGCGAGCCTGACACATAATGCTGATGAGTCACCTCATGTCAGGACTCCTCCAGTCTGCTTGTGTTGAGCCAGTGCTGCTGATGTTGTGCTCTTCTGTGCAGTCATGTGTCTGATGGAATGTGTAGGAAGTGCTTTTGTTTTTTACGCGGGGAGACAAATATGTGAATCGGGCGTAGCGTCTCTTTTTAGTCCATCCCGCTAACAAGTATTATTATTACAAGATTGTGTGATATTTTGATGTTGGTGGAGTGTCTAATGTACGTCTGTCTGACTACAGGCACCGTCCCACACCACTCGTGTTGCCATATACGTACATTATTTACAAAAAACATCTCCCGTGTAAATCATGACCTGCGGCCGTGTTCATCCTGAATTCTTGTTCTTAGATGATGAGAATGGCAACGAAGGAGCCAAGCGGAATCTGGTGGCCGAATTGGACTTGGCGAGCCATGCCACGGCCATGCGACTCTCCAAAGTGGCCAACTACACCGCACTGCTACCTAACTGCAACCCGCACGGCGGTGGCGTCGCGTCTCGGCCGTCGCGCGCGCCTCCGCAGTCTGCGCCTCTGCACGGTAACACAGCGCGTCGTGCAACACGGCCTGCCTCCTGCTGCTCGCGGAACTCGCATTCTAAGCAGCGCGCGTGCTCATCGTAACGTCGTCATGCATCATTCGTATTGGATTTCGCCAAACATCTTGATGTAGGACCACAGAGCTTGGGCAATTGTTGGTAGCCTTTTTCTGGCTGCATT
Organism: Petromyzon marinus; assembly: GCF_048934315.1. Lineage (NCBI taxonomy): Eukaryota > Metazoa > Chordata > Hyperoartia > Petromyzontiformes > Petromyzontidae > Petromyzon > Petromyzon marinus. The sequence goes on along the minus strand of NC_133675.1, from coordinate 17,365,502 downwards.
CCCACTTGTCTGTTGTCTCCTGTTCCTCTGTGCAAAAATCGCTAAAGACACCGCTATATAAAATGAACCGTGATTAGAAGATGTACCATATTGCAACATTCCTATTTTCGTAAGGCTATGAACTCACAGTTGAAAATTGTGGCCATTCCAACAGAGACAACTGTAGACCAGTTTCATCCTCTCAAGGACTCATCAGTACAATAATACGACCACACATCCCTTGAGCTGGTACATGTATGTATATTGAACTTCTTTCACACTGTACGTAATCAGCCGTTCTAATTTGAGTTGTGGGGAAAGAACAACAAACTAAACACAAAAAGCAGTTGTAAACAAATGGGTTTTTAATCTAGATTTAAAAGGGCATGGCTCCAGTGGCTTCCTAATAAAGGCTGAAAGCATTGTACATGCGATGTGATTACATGAAATGCACACAAGGCATGATGGGAGTTGTGACTAGTTGCTGTTTGTGAGTGGCAGACCTCTGCACGTGATCTCTACACTGATTGATGCAGTAGGCTTTGATGACACTGCTTCATCGGAGGAATGTTTGCCTGTTTGGTTTTACCTGATAAGAGACGTGGATTGATAAGTGTTATCGTTTGTCTCCCATGTAACGGATACATAATTATTAATTTTCTTTTTGTCACACAGACTTCCTTTGTCGCAAACCCATTTCCCCACATAGCAACTATGGCTACCTTTATTGTATCACCCGAGGACTGCAAACTCTCATTTGTGCGCTGCAGATCACAGTGCCACGCGGAACCACAAGCCACCAGGCCGCACCGACGTTCTTGGTACTGAGAAGAAGCCACTTTACCGGGAAGCGCTGGACGTCGACAGCGTGGACTTTGCGAAACCCCGGGGCCCCCCATTGTCCAGAAAAACGCAACATGGGGCACAGGCCACTGACGCCACGCGCGGCACCCAGGCCTCCTGTAGCCTGGAGCAGGTCGCCCACGAGCTGACGGCGCGAAAAGGCCGCACCCGAGTCCCCATCTACCGTCACTCAGGCCCGGCGGCAGCGGTGGCGGGAGACGAATCCCTTTGCAGAACCCGACAAGAAACGACGCTGAAGGCATCTTTTGTTTAGCATCAGTCTGTTGGATACCACACGTTGACCGCCAGCTGCACCATACACTTCTCAGTCCGTCTGGACCTGATATCAAATTTTGTATTTTAAAACAGCATTCGTCAACCCAAGAGGCCCATGGCATAAATGCAGTAAATGCAAAAAATCTTATTTTACACGGCCTAATATCAAATTAGTCGACTAATCATTCGACTGACCTATGTTTAGGACCACTAATATATGATGTATTAGTATTTTAACTAAATATAGTGTTAAATATATTGATAAGGAAAGTGGTATTAGAATTGCTCAAACAACTTCACATGACCAACACAGCCAGAGGTCTTCATCCAGCAGTCGATTGACAAGAGTTACAGTAAATTATTATTTATTAGGAATGTCACAATGCAGCTCTCCACAGTTTGATGACATGTTACAGTTGTAATTCGATTCACAATTGTTTTGGTGTCATTGTGGTATATGTAGAACATTGAGGTGGGACTATAACATCTACTGGAATATAGTTTATATAAACATGCCAATTCAAAACGATCGATTCGCACAATACAACACGTGCATCTTGAGTGTAGTTAGGATGCATTTCACCGAACTATAGTCTTGAGTATTCATGCTTCTGTAAGTATTGCAAAACGCTGCTGGCAAGGTGGATAATAAAGGATGTATCACTCGTTCCTGACAGTCCACATCCGGTGACGTTCATTGTCATGCATGGTGCAGACACGTACCCACAAGTACCCAACTGTTAATCTCTTTCGGCAGACAATAAACACCAAGTGCAAAATGCACACTGCCCAACAAAGGACCATATCATTTCAGAGCCAGCCATGCACGATGTAAGCAAGCCAACCTACAAGATTTGCTTTTTACAACAGAAATCAGAACCCCAACACATTAGGCAGATAGCGTGCATTAAAGTTTTATCAGAGTACATACGGATTAATATATACGCACACCAGCCCACGGTCTACATTGCAGTTGGTTTATAATTTATTTTAAGGATGTCACGATCTGGCCAAATGTGTGGTAAGACTCCACCACCCGATAGCCAAAAACATTAAACGGTCACGTGCAATAAAGCAAAGCTTTTTTTTATTGAACCATAAAATGGTAAGTCATTATATACATGGGCATGTTCATCGACTACGTTGAACAATTCTCATGAAAATGTAGCAATTAGATCAGATTAGCTTGGAAATGCCATGTATTGTATGTAATAACTTAAGTTGGTTGTGAGAATTGTTTGGCTATGTTGGGTGTTGGAGGGTGTTATAGCATGGATTTGTCCAGAACAGTACGTGGCCTATCCCAAAAATAAATTATGACCAAATGCAATCAGCTTGTGAAAGGTGTGTCAAGTTCATTGAGATTTTTACAAAGTTACTGCAAGGGGCTGCACAGCCCAAATATTCCGAATTCCTGTGACAATTTAATCTCTCCAAATGATAACCAACTCAATCGCCTTTTACAATAACTCAGCTTTAGAAAAAAAAGCACACCTTTACAAACTGGTGGAAACTGCTGCTGCATCAGTGTCAGCGCTGAGTCGGCCATATGGAGGTATGGGCGCTCACGTGTGTGAAGTTTATACTGTATTCACTCGTGCAGAGTTCCGAGGGGTGAGCACAGAATGGCACAGGTGGAACCTCCAGCAGGGCCAAAAAGTGCAGCACAAATGTTTTACTGTATAGAGGTAGTGTATAGACTTTTGAGCAAGCCTGACCCTGGTGAGACGCTGTCGAACTAGTCCAAAGGACGACCTCTGCTAAGATACACACTGCACACACACCGCAAACACATCACACAGGCACGTATACGCCACATCAAACTCGTGTCGCTGGGTTTGGATTGCAATGCGCTCACCACTGCCCTCACCCACTGCATAACAAGGGAAGAACACAACATCCACACAATCACTCTGCAGAAGAAGCACACTTAACGCTCTCGGTGTAGTGAAACGCAATCCTTGTGTATAAAGAAATCGAGAGGCTCTATGAAAAGGGAGGTGACACCATAACTGGGAACCGCAGGGATGAGACTCAACGTATGGTGCTGAATGTGAGCGTTATCAGCACCACTGAGTGGACAGAGCCCCGCTCCTACAGCTCGTGGGTGTAAGGTGCAGTGGAATCGATAGACAGCCGTGGTTGGGGCCTGTCAGTTGGGGCAGTTAAAGGACAGCCACGAGGCTGTCAGTTTGGCCACTTAAGGGAGGAGAGTAGCAGTTGGAGTTCAGTTTAGCATGGAGAGAGGAGAGGGAGTGGCTGGATTGTGAGCTCCATTGGAAGTTATAGAATTAATTTCGGAGTGTAAACAACACGTAATATTATTTGATTTGAAGCTTTCGTGGCTGCGGGAATTACTCTTTGGTTCTTTCAGTAAATTCACATAGAAAGAAAATAAATTAAATAGAATACGACGTTTCGATTGCAACACAAGCAATCATCATCAGGTAAGAATGAATGAAAAAATAAACCTAGTAAACTTAAGAGATATAATGCAGTACAACACAGAGAGTCGGCTTTCACAACAGTCAACACCCTACCTGGTTAATTACGTTCGCCCCGAATTGCCCGATGATGCTGGATGTATTTACCAGCGAAACGTACTCAAAACTGTAAATGTTGTGGATTCACTCTTCAACACACCGGTGGGCTAAAGTAGTGAATTATTTGTCTTTTGTCAACGTGACACCTTTTTTTGCTGATTGGCCGTGTCGGGTGGTGGAGGGTTACGACACATTTATAAATAACGCGATCTAACCCAAAAACCTTTATTATGAAAAGGTGACTTAGTAAATTTAAATAATCAAATAGTTAATAATGAAAATGTATCACAATTTGTGTTATAACAATTCTATTTAATTAAGTATAACGTGTTGTTTACATTTCAAGTTGCGTTTTTTGTGACGTCACATTTCTCAAACACCCCCCCTCCCTCGCCACACATCGTCACAAATGTCTGAACCCCCGAGGTGCGTGACGTCATTTATGGACAGCACCTTAGTGTTGATGATGTGTGTTAGTGATGTGGGTCCGTGTTGATGTGTTCGTGATGATGTGGGTCCGCGTGATGATGTGGGTTTGTATTGATGTGGGTTTGTATTGATGATGTGTTAATAATGATGTGAGTCCGTGTGATGATGTTAGTGTTGATGTAGGTCTGTGTTGATGATGTGGGTCTGTGTCATGTGGGTCTGTGGCACTGGGGGTGTCCCCCTGTCTACACCACGTGGCGACATCGCCCCCTACTGCCGTCACAACTTGCCAGGACTCCAAAATGAGGAATCCCGGCCCTCGGCGACGCATGGCTGACTCAGTGCTCGTTCACTGCACTTGCCCCAACAGACTGTTAAAGGCTCTCCGTGGTTTTCTCTGTATCGGTGCGTGTGTGTAGATGGCCGAGGTTACAGATCAGGATATGGGTGGCAGCAGGGATGTGCAGTGGAGCGCGCAGATTCCATCAAACGCCATTACCACCGGCTTTGGCAAAACCCCGCAAGGTAATACACGCGGTGTGACATCACGATGCCCATGTTGTGTGGGGAACGTCACGGTGGCAAGAGCCTGACAGAAACAGCAACCATGTGAATTGTTATGGCTTGTACACTTTGTGAGGAGGCGAGGTGGTCACACTCGTGCCTGGTTTCCATTCCCAACTGGGTGCCTTTCCGTGTGGAGTTTGTATGTTCTCCCTCTGTTGAGCATGGGTTTTCTCTGGGTTATTCAACCTCCGCCCATAGCGAAAAAATATATTCAATGCATCTTGTATTGTCCAAATAACAATCCAATGCTCAAAAATTACCTACAAATAACTCAAATGGGATTCCACAGCAGCAGTATCGCTCCGTACTGAAAAATATTGGCAAGACTTCTAAAAAGAGTCTAGGGACTTGGTGGTGCTTTCCTGGGTAAACAGTAACAAGTGGAACAGTAATAATCGTAAAATACTAATCATTGTCGTTGTCGTTTGTGTTGGTGAAGAAATCCTGACGCTATTTGGAGATAACCTGACCCCTATCGAGAGGAGTGAACTCTTCACCGTGGACCGTGTCTGGTATTTCGGACTCCACAACAGAGGATTAGGCACCAAAAACCTGGACTACGATGATGCCTATAACCATTACGTCTCGGTAAGACTCCCCACACTACACGCCGGCTTCAGAGTGGGCGACATGGCCCAGCGTGTCCGCTGCCCTGGTTAATACTGTGGCCATCATCACCACCACCACACACATGCACAGGGTTATCAATCACATTCTTGTCAAACAGTAATATCATCATCATCAAGTCCAGTGTCATCAAGCACAGGGTCATTGCTCAAAACATCATCAAGCCCAGTGGCCACCCTGGTTAAGACTGGGAGTAAAACACGATGCATCGTCTGCTTGACAGTGGACGTTAAAGATCCCGTTACATCATTCAAAGCGAGTAGGCCATTTTGTCCTGGCGTCAAGGTCCACATTTCAAGTATTACTTGCAAATTACTGAATTGAGGTTACGCGTAGCACCATTGCCCCCCTGCTGTGAAGAACAAACTCCACACATTCTCTCACTCGCATTGTCACACTCTGCAGAACAGGCAGAGTACATGTACTCTTCTGCTTTGGTTCTTTCGGTAAAGTCACGTAGAATGAGAATAAAATAATACATTCATAAAATAACACAATAATATTCTCACGACGTTTCGGCCACAACACAAGCGGCCTTCATCAGGTGAAGGGACGAGACTGTCTGGAGGACAGCGCTGGAGTGAAAAAGCCACGCTCAGATCACGACCTTTAAGCTGTGAGAAGAAACAAAGCGCCTTGACAAAGGAATTCGCATATAATTTAGCATTGAAATGGCTGAGTGATTAGCTTGTGACTGGTCACAGAAATGGCTATGTTAAAGTTAAAGCATACACATCCACAGAGGCACCCCTTGACAAAGGAATTAGCATAGAATTTAGCATCGAAATAGCTAAGTTAAAGTATACACATCCGCAGAGGCACCCCTTGACAAAGGAATTCAGCATTGAATAGCTGAGTGATTAGCTTGTAACTGGTCACAGAAATAGCTATGTTAAAGTCAGAGCATATACATTCACCGAGGCACCTAGTACAGATCAAACAGGAGAATTTAGCATTGAAATAACTAGGCGAATTTAGCATTGAAATAACTGAGTGATTAGCTTGTGACTGGTCACAGAAATGGCTATGTTGAAGTCAAGGCCTACACATCTGAGCTATTCACAGTAACTGGGTATACAATACAATATATAATGAATACTATATAGTGAACCAATAAAAAACTAAAATATAAATTACCTCAATGGTATCAATAAACTCTATATTCTCCAATCAGCTAAGCTACCAACAATAAGTCGTTATATATCACAATGCTATATGGCGAAAAAATGGGTGGATTCTTACCCTCAACTTTAGCAACACGGATAGCTACGGGTCCCGTTCAGACGGACGAGTTCATCCATGGTCGGAACAAAGGAGGGGGAGAGAGACAGCTGCGAGGCGCTGTTATACTCCATGTTGTAAACCATACCATTAACCGTGGTGTGAGAGGTATTAAGAGTCAATGCCAGCGAAAGAGCTGCGGTCTGAAGGTCATCGTAAAATACAATTAATTAAGAACGGAAATGGTTTAAAACATATTTCCAGTGGTTACTAAGCCAGAATCCATCTTCTCGGTTGAAATTGTCTCTGTGCTTGTATATGTGAATGGCCTCATGAACGAATCTCTCATGGTAGCCGGTTGGTTTGCAAAGAACCTCCGTCTTGGAGAAGTCAATGTCATGTGAGCCTACTGAATTATAACAGTGATCTGCCACGGCAGAGGAGTTCGTTCTACCGTGTTTCAAGTCTGCTTTATGTTCGCGGATGCGGTCCGAGATATGTCGTTTGGTTTCTCCAATGTAGCTACTACCACAGAGGCACTTTAGTTTGTAAACGCCCGGGTACTGTATGTCTGGAACAGCATCTTTTACAGATGGAACTAGATCACGGATTTTATGTACTGTGTTGAATCGGACCTGGATCTTGTGTTTATTCAGGATTTTGGAGATCTTTTTAGTGACCCATGCAATGTAGGGTAAGGTGATGGTTTTGAGTGGCTCCACAAGAGGATCCTTCTTCATGACTGGAGTGATGGCTTTGCGGATTGTGTAGTCGGAGTAACCATTAGCCCTGAGAGCCTGGTGTACGTGCTTGAGTTCACTGGTAATGTGTTCCTGGTCGGAAATGCATTGGGCTCTATGGTATACAGTCTTGATGAGGGAGTTCTTCTGGGATGGATGTGGTGGGAATCCGGTTTCAAGTAAGCATCTGTATGGGTAGCTTTCCTGTAGACAGAGTGGCTCATTGAACCATCATGTCTCCTTTTAATTAAGACATCCAAAAAGGGTAGTTTGCCATCTTTTCACTCCAGCGCTGTCCTCCAGACAGTCTCGTCCCTTCACCTGATGAAGGCCGCTTGTGTTGTGGCCAAAACGTCGTGAAAATATTGTTATTTTATTTTATCAATTTATAATTTTATTCTCATTCTACGTGACTTTACCGAAAGAACCAAAGAAGATGAATCCTTGCAGTCACGAAAGCTTTAAATTGAAATTACATGTACTCTATTCAGAAAGGCACTCAAGATGGGAATTGAACCCAGCCCATTGTTGCTGTGAGCCACAATTGTTAGCATCGCCACCAGCCTTTAGCCAAAATGGGATCTGACACTCAGTTACCTAGCACAGCAGACGAGAGCGCATCAAGTCTCATTCTTCATCATTTACTAGAATTGACAGAGCTCTTGGCGCTGCATGAATTATGTCTCTGTTGTCTATGTGTAACAAGAACTGAATCAGCAGTGATGGAATGAGCGTGGATTGAATCGGTTCTTATGGTGCGATTGTTGTGTAGGTCCAATACGAGCATCTAAATTTCCGCTACGAGGTGCTGGAATGGTTGGTGCTCAAAGGTCAAAGCCAGCTCTTCAGATGCCGAGACCACAAGACCAATACCATGGTGAACGTGAAGATGTGGAGGCAGCCAACGAGGTAAGTCTTCACAATGGGAAGTGCGATTTTGAGGCTGATATTATTAACCCTGGATTGCCAGAGGAAAGCAGTACAAGAAGTGAGTTGATTTCCATTTATATGGGGATAGTGTTACCCCCCCCCCCGCCAATGTGAACGCACGGGTTTTCTCCTAGTGCTCTGGTTTCCTCCCTTGTTTCAACAAGAATGTTGCCGAAATCATCTTAAAATATGGAGAACCGCAGATCTTGGGAAAATGTTGGTAGCACCAGCTAACCACCTGTATGTACGTTGAACTTTTGACTTAAAGCTTTCGTGACTGCAGGAATTCATATTCTTGGGTCTTTCGGTAAAGTCACGTAGGTTAGGTTATTTTCTTTGAACCTATCTATGCGACTTTACCGAAAGACCCCAGAATACATTGAACTTTGTTCGCACCGTATGTAGCCAACCGTGCTGCTGCATTCCAGGTTGTCTGTGGTTCCGAGCACCTCCAAGTCATTCTTTCTTCAGAGAGCGAGCAACAAAATGTGTACATTACACGTCAATTATTTTTGCTGTTAATATGAAGTTGTGGATTTCCTCTGTGCAGCCCCCAGGATAACCACATGCAGGCGATGGAGCTCAAGATCTTTTTCAGACTTCAGGAACTGGCCAATGATTTCAATGTAAAACTCCTGGACCATTTTTACTTCAGAGGGCACAACTGCCTCGTCCTGGAGGACTTATGCAAGTACGTACCGCGCAGTCTGTTCGGGCCATGGATCTGATGATCTCACGCCACCACGTGTTTGATAATACTGTGAAGCTGCCACGTGTCTAGGACACGTTGAACTGGAAGCCCCACCACTCCCGTTTCTCTATCAAACCCGCCCACTCTTACACGGTCAGGCCCACTCAACCGGCAGGGTGTCGGCAGAGTGTTTACGCTTGCACCTCACGGCAAGAAGCACCTGGGTTCAATTCCTGACTGTTGTCTTTCTGTGTGAAGTTTGTTTGTCCTCCCTCTGTTCCACAGAGATTGTGTGTGTGTTTTACAAGAGTGTGAGTTTGGGGTTTGTATTCTCTCCCCCTGTTCTACATGAGTTCCTTCGGGTTCTGCGGTTTCCTTCCATAGCTAAAAAAAACCCCACAAGTAACCTATATTTGACCAAACATCTCAATGCTAATATATTACCTTCATATTACCCAATTGAGGTTAAAAACACAGCAACACCTGAAAAGGTTTTGAGACTTTGAGAGCATTTCTTGGGTAAATAAGCATAATAAACGATGATTATGAATTGACTCAGCCTTTCACAGGATGGCACTGACTCTATGTTGTTGTTGTTGTCTCTTTTGCAGTCCAAGTGTCTCCCATTCTATTAAATCGATGAAATCCCAGCGAGACGTGATGGTGATAGTGCAACTAATCACCAAGTCCATTCTCAGAATCCTGATCCAGCTCCACACCAAGGGCATTGTGCATGGGAACATCAAGCCGGTGAGTGGACTCCGCGTTCAGTGCAACTCCACCGTGATGTCGCATCGCTATTGGGGACTGGGCCTGGAGAAAACTGGACGCGTTGATCAATGCGTTGCTCTGAACGTGGAGACACAAACCAGTGCAAGTAAAAAGGACTGTTTGCAAACATGCAGACACACTTATAAATCCCGACAGCCACCCATCAGCTTCTACGCTGCTCCTAAAAACCTTTGGAATACAAACGCGCGTGAGGATGCATTACCAACACCATCCTTGTGCACGTTTTTTCCTAAAACGTTCACTAACTGCTAGGAGCTTCGCTTGGGTTTCCTTTAACAATCGTGATTCACGTTTGATAAGAGCACTCTCCTTGACACCGGGGTGTCTCAGAGCACTTTACACGACATGTACGGTGCAAAAGAAGTTCAACATACATACGTATATTTGAATGGGCACCCCCAGTGGCAGCCGTCAGAAAACATTCCATATTGTTATTTCGACTCCCTTTTGAATGTTTTGCGGTATTTTGGTACACGACCAATCTACTGCTAGCTGAATGCTGATTAGTCGGGCAATGGAGATGCTTGCCTACAATCTAGCACTGAGCTGTGGGTTGGTGGTTTTCTCCTACATGTACGGTATAAACCAGGGGTGGGGAATGTCCGGCCCGCGGGCCGTATAAGGCCCGCGAAATCATTTGTTGTGGCCTTGCCAAGGCAACCGCAGGCGGGACTCGAAATTCAATAAATCTAGGAGCTAACCTGGAAAAGCAGTTGCGAGTAGCAAAATCATCAATACCAGCCAACATCACACGCCTCACAAAAGAGAAGCAGTTCCAGCCATCACACTATGGGTGAGTTAATTCAATGTTTGACCAAATATAACAGGCTAATTTTTAAGTTGATAATTTTGTATGGCCCGCGAATGATGTTATAAATATCTAAATGGCCCTTGGCAGAAATAAGGTTCCCCGCCCCTGGTATAAACACTCATTGAATGCCCGATAACACCTTCATATACAGAGGACTGCAGACCTTGGGGGGACTTTGCCACCAGCTCAGTGCCTGGCTGCTGCCTTCCCAATTGTTTGTGGATCCTCCCGCTTCTGAATCGTCCCATCTCTTCAAGACGGAAGGAATAGTGTGGTGTTTTACAAGTTGAAATTGTTATTATTTTAACCTTCGAGTGTGAATGCCTTCTGCCGCCCTTCTAGAAGAACTTGTCATTCAAGGACGCCCTGGCAGGAACCATCCGCATCAAAAACGTAGAGAGCAGTTTTTTTCCCGGATGTCAATGTGAGTCGTGTGTGAGAGTTTGTGCGCGAGTGTGTTGTGTGTGAGTAAGAGTTTGTGTGTGAGGAGCGGTAGTGCGCTGCTTTACAAATCCGGAAACCTGAGCTCAATTCCCGCTCATGGCCAACACCAGTGACAATTATCTCCACCGGCCCTGGGCCTCCCCTAGGTCGACTCAGCCTTAAATGAGTACCTGGTGCAATGAGTAAACGTCGCCACTTGAGAAACAAGGAGGAGGTTCTTGAAAGACGCGACTTGGCAGTTAAGAGGCAGTCGCTTGCCAGCAACAGCAGGGGGTAGTGGAGCGACACTCACAACAAGTGGAGCGTCAGGTGGCTATAATACAGCAAGGTGGCACAGTAGGGGGCACAGGTGGTGAATATGCCTGTCATCTCAGTCAGTCAACCAATGGAACCTGGGTCTGTCCTGTGACTTGCCAATGAGCCTTCAACACTTCACGTAGCCTCAATGGGCACATAGCCGAGCACAAGCGCTGTGGTGACATCACCAATACTTCGTGGCAAATGGACAACATTCGTGAAAAAGAGCCGCACAGTTAATTGGATTTCTCCAAGATAAAGATTCTGATTCTGGTTGTGCATATCACTGTGCGTGTAATGATCATGCCATTCAAGGCTATATCGGTGATCTTTGTCGTTTGTTCTATGCAGGTTCACAGATTTTTGGTACTCGTGCATACCTTGCCCCAGAGGCTTTCCTGGGACACGCGGCCTCGTTCCCGGTTGACATGTGGGCGCTGGGCTGTACGGTGGCCGAGTTGGTTACTGGGAGCGTCCTGTTTCCGGCCGTCGGCCGGTATGACCAACTTCCATGTTACATGGAGGTACAGTATTCCCACATTGCAGTTTCACTATACGATGCCTTTTTATTTGTGGGCTAGGCCACAGAATGACCTGGCCAAATCTTGTAAGCCTCCACCACCCAACATGGTCAAATAAAATGGATTGCTGGCGGTACGAGCGTTTATCGCAGTAATTATTATTGGTCCAGCTTAACCGATGGTGAGTTGGAGGACAATTCTCATCACCACATTCATCAATTGGATGTTTTTGCTTGAAACGATGTCAAGCATGTTCGGGATCATGATGTCTGCGCACAATGGCTTACTTGTTTCAAATAACGTCAAGGGACCTTTCGCGCCCATTTTATGGTGAATACCGGAGTAATAACCAGGGCGGCCACTGGGTGTGAACTGCCCTTGCTGGGACATGCCATGAACACTGCCCTCTGCCTGTGTGTGGACTATTGGGAGTGATAGTCTAGTGGTTTGCGCACTGCTCTACAAACCCGGATACCCGAGTTCGATTCCCGCTTGCGGCGAACATTGGTGATGAATATCTGAACCGGTCTTCTCCTAGGTCGCCTTAAATAAGTAACCGTTGCGGTGTGTAAAGTTGCTGGTGTGGATTTGTGTGCCATGTACCGTCATTAAAAGTTGCTCGCTAACAGCACTTGCTATGACAATCTATTAATGCTATATGGGTGATCTTTGTCTGTGTGATTTGTGTATAGGTCCTGGGAATGCCTCCTGAGAGTCTGGTGAATGCCGCGCCCGAGAGGAACAAATACTTTGGTGAGTGAGGGGGCGAGGGGGCGAGGGGGCGAGGGGGCGAGGGGGCGAGGGGGCGAGGGGGCGAGGGGGCGAGGGGGCGAGGGGGCGAGGGGGCGAGGGGGCGAGGGGGCGAGGGGGCGAGGGGGCGAGGGGGCGAGGGGGCGAGGGGGCGAGGGGGCGAGGGGGCGAGGGGGCGAGGGGGCGAGGGGGCGAGGGGGCGAGGGGGCGAGGGGGCGAGGGGGCGAGGGGGCGAGGGGGCGAGGGGGCGAGGGGGCGAGGGGGCGAGGGGGCGAGGGGGCGAGGGGGCGAGGGGGCGAGGGGGCGAGGGGGCGAGGGGGCGAGGGGGCGAGGGGGCGAGGGGGCGAGGGGGCGAGGGGGCGAGGGGGCGAGGGGGCGAGGGGGCGAGGGGGCGAGGGGGCGAGGGGGCGAGGGGGCGAGGGGGCGAGGGGGCGAGGGGGCGAGGGGGCGAGGGGGCGAGGGGGCGAGGGGGCGAGGGGGCGAGGGGGCGAGGGGGCGAGGGGGCGAGGGGGCGAGGGGGCGAGGGGGCGAGGGGGCGAGGGGGCGAGGGGGCGAGGGGGCGAGGGGGCGAGGGGGCGAGGGGGCGAGGGGGCGAGGGGGCGAGGGGGCGAGGGGGCGAGGGGGCGAGGGGGCGAGGGGGCGAGGGGGCGAGGGGGCGAGGGGGCGAGGGGGCGAGGGGGCGAGGGGGCGAGGGGGCGAGGGGGCGAGGGGGCGAGGGGGCGAGGGGGCGAGGGGGCGAGGGGGCGAGGGGGCGAGGGGGCGAGGGGGCGAGGGGGCGAGGGGGCGAGGGGGCGAGGGGGCGAGGGGGCGAGGGGGCGAGGGGGCGAGGGGGCGAGGGGGCGAGGGGGCGAGGGGGCGAGGGGGCGAGGGGGCGAGGGGGCGAGGGGGCGAGGGGGCGAGGGGGCGAGGGGGCGAGGGGGCGAGGGGGCGAGGGGGCGAGGGGGCGAGGGGGCGAGGGGGCGAGGGGGCGAGGGGGCGAGGGGGCGAGGGGGCGAGGGGGCGAGGGGGCGAGGGGGCGAGGGGGCGAGGGGGCGAGGGGGCGAGGGGGCGAGGGGGCGAGGGGGCGAGGGGGCGAGGGGGCGAGGGGGCGAGGGGGCGAGGGGGCGAGGGGGCGAGGGGGCGAGGGGGCGAGGGGGCGAGGGGGCGAGGGGGCGAGGGGGCGAGGGGGCGAGGGGGCGAGGGGGCGAGGGGGCGAGGGGGCGAGGGGGCGAGGGGGCGAGGGGGCGAGGGGGCGAGGGGGCGAGGGGGCGAGGGGGCGAGGGGGCGAGGGGGCGAGGGGGCGAGGGGGCGAGGGGGCGAGGGGGCGAGGGGGCGAGGGGGCGAGGGGGCGAGGGGGCGAGGGGGCGAGGGGGCGAGGGGGCGAGGGGGCGAGGGGGCGAGGGGGCGAGGGGGCGAGGGGGCGAGGGGGCGAGGGGGCGAGGGGGCGAGGGGGCGAGGGGGCGAGGGGGCGAGGGGGCGAGGGGGCGAGGGGGCGAGGGGGCGAGGGGGCGAGGGGGCGAGGGGGCGAGGGGGCGAGGGGGCGAGGGGGCGAGGGGGCGAGGGGGCGAGGGGGCGAGGGGGCGAGGGGGCGAGGGGGCGAGGGGGCGAGGGGGCGAGGGGGCGAGGGGGCGAGGGGGCGAGGGGGCGAGGGGGCGAGGGGGCGAGGGGGCGAGGGGGCGAGGGGGCGAGGGGGCGAGGGGGCGAGGGGGCGAGGGGGCGAGGGGGCGAGGGGGCGAGGGGGCGAGGGGGCGAGGGGGCGAGGGGGCGAGGGGGCGAGGGGGCGAGGGGGCGAGGGGGCGAGGGGGCGAGGGGGCGAGGGGGCGAGGGGGCGAGGGGGCGAGGGGGCGAGGGGGCGAGGGGGCGAGGGGGCGAGGGGGCGAGGGGGCGAGGGGGCGAGGGGGCGAGGGGGCGAGGGGGCGAGGGGGCGAGGGGGCGAGGGGGCGAGGGGGCGAGGGGGCGAGGGGGCGAGGGGGCGAGGGGGCGAGGGGGCGAGGGGGCGAGGGGGCGAGGGGGCGAGGGGGCGAGGGGGCGAGGGGGCGAGGGGGCGAGGGGGCGAGGGGGCGAGGGGGCGAGGGGGCGAGGGGGCGAGGGGGCGAGGGGGCGAGGGGGCGAGGGGGCGAGGGGGCGAGGGGGCGAGGGGGCGAGGGGGCGAGGGGGCGAGGGGGCGAGGGGGCGAGGGGGCGAGGGGGCGAGGGGGCGAGGGGGCGAGGGGGCGAGGGGGCGAGGGGGCGAGGGGGCGAGGGGGCGAGGGGGCGAGGGGGCGAGGGGGCGAGGGGGCGAGGGGGCGAGGGGGCGAGGGGGCGAGGGGGCGAGGGGGCGAGGGGGCGAGGGGGCGAGGGGGCGAGGGGGCGAGGGGGCGAGGGGGCGAGGGGGCGAGGGGGCGAGGGGGCGAGGGGGCGAGGGGGCGAGGGGGCGAGGGGGCGAGGGGGCGAGGGGGCGAGGGGGCGAGGGGGCGAGGGGGCGAGGGGGCGAGGGGGCGAGGGGGCGAGGGGGCGAGGGGGCGAGGGGGCGAGGGGGCGAGGGGGCGAGGGGGCGAGGGGGCGAGGGGGCGAGGGGGCGAGGGGGCGAGGGGGCGAGGGGGCGAGGGGGCGAGGGGGCGAGGGGGCGAGGGGGCGAGGGGGCGAGGGGAGGGACTGGGTTCAATTTGAGGGGAGCCTGGGGCTGTTCTAGTTTAATGGGGTATCACTTTCTAACTTAAATTACTTCCATGTGTTATGTCACAGCCGATATAATACATAATAGATTTTTGTGTTAGGGTTAGGCCACGTAATGGTCTGGCCTAGTTTGTGTCGTTACGACCCTCCACCAGCCAACAGGCAAACAAATTGCTGCTGCTGTGTGTGATGCCAATTGAATAATTTTCAAATTGGACGAAGGCACCGGCACACAATGGCCTAAATTTATAATGACACAAGATCTTTAATGTTCCACTGCGAAACAATCTGGCGCACTGCGGTTTACGGTGAATACGGATATAACGAGGGAGGCTAGGATTCGAATCGCGAAGCTCTGCAACGAGCGGTGAACGCGCAACTGCCGGTCCACGTCATGTTTCTACGCTGCGAGTGTGCAAGGGCGGAGTGCGTTGTGACTACGTTTCTCCTATTCCGCACGGTTCCTGCAGACCCTTTGGGCAGTCCTGTGATGTCCGGACAAGACAGGGTACCGGGCAGTAACCCAATCAGCGTGGCCCTCGGGAGTCAGGACACGGAGTTCAACGACTTCATCAGCCGCTGCTTGGAGTAAGAGCCCCACCAACCCCCCGGACGAGGAATTCCCCATCGGCCAATCCCCTCCAAGCGATCAGCGATCGGAGGATGTCTCATTATTGCATGATCCATAGACTTACGTAGAGACCCATAGACTCACATACACTTACATAGAGATGCGTACATGTACATACACTTACACAGAGACCCATAGATGTACATGCACTTACACAGAGACCCATAGATGTACATACACTTACATAAAATAACTATAGACATATGTGGACTTACACGAACCATACCCTGACGTCGTGTGTGTGGAGGAGGCCCGTGTAAGGTATTACTAGGCAGCGCCGGGCTACACGCACTCTGAGGCTACTCAGCGGTTGGAAGCAGTCACCCTCCAACAACAACGGAGGGTGGAGGAGCGATGCTCACAATGAGCGGAGCGCTGGGTGGATTAAATTCAGTGAGGTGGCACAATGGGGAGCACAGGAGATGCACCTGCCAGTCATCCCAGCAGCAGATGGTTAACGACGACGACGACGATGATGACGATTGCTAAAAGTGGAGGACAGCTGCTGTCCACTATAAGTTTATGGATAGGGGGAGACGCACGTGAACCCTGAAATCATAATCACCCTTGCCTCGTGCGCCATGTGTGCTCCCGTCTTGCCAGATGGGATCCGGCTCTGCGCATGACGCCTGTCGAGGCGCTGGCGCACCCTTGGCTGGGAAGGACGCCACCGGACGAGAGAGTGCCCAGGCAGCCAGCGGCGTCCACCCAGGAGGATGAGACGCAACAGGACGGGTCGGTGGAGCAGCACGGGCCTGGGCCCCAAGGTGGGCCCCAGGTTGAGCAGCACGGGCCTGGGGCCCAAGCTGGGCCCCAGGTGGAGCAGCACGAGCCTGGGCTCCAAGTGGAGCAGCACGGGCCTAGGCCCCAAGCTGGGCCCCAGGCGGAGCAGCATGTGTCTGGGCCCCAAGCTGGGCCCCAGGCGGAGCAACATGGGCCTGGGCCCCAAGCTGGGCCCCAGGCGGAGCAGCACGGGCCTGGGCTCCAGGTTGAGCAGCACGGGCCTGGGCCCCAGGATGGGAGCCAGGTGGAGCAGCATGGACCTGGGCCCAAAGCTGGGCCCCAGGTGGAGCAGCATGGGCCTGGGCCCCTGGATGGGAGCCAGGTGGAGCAGCACGAGCCTGGGTCCCAGGCGGAGCAGCACGGGCCTGGGCTCCAGGTTGAGCAGCACGGGCCTGGGCCCCAGGATGGGAGCCAGGTGGAGCAGCATGGACCTGGGCCCCAAGCTGGGCCCCAGGTGGAGCAGCATGGGCCTGGGCCCCTGGATGGGAGCCAGGTGGAGCAGCACGAGCCTGGGTCCCAGGTGGAGCAGCACGAGCCTGGGCTCCAGCAGGCAGAGGAGGAGAAGAAGAGCGAGGAGGAGAAGAGTGAGGAGGAGAATCGGGAGCAGAAGAATGGGGAGGAGGAGAATAGGAAGAAGAAGCACGTGTCCCTGGGTCGAGCGTGCAGAGTGGTCCGCTCAATTTTCCGCGCCCTCTTCTACTGCGGTGATTCACCCACCGCAGAATAGTGGGGGAACTAAGTGTGGTAATGTCGTGTGATGGGATCAACATTGCCACCATCACACATTCACCACACACCACCCACCACACATGCACACACTCACCATACACCACACAAACATGCACACATTCATCACACATAAGCACACACACATACCATACACCAGACAAACATGCACACATTCATCACACATAAGCACAAACATACTCACCATACACCACACACTACACACATGCACACACTCACCACATGTAAGCACACACACACACATGCACACATTCACCAACCACACACACCACACACTCACCACACACCAACCACACATGCACACACCACACACATGCACACATTCATCACACATAAGCACACACTCACCACACACCAACCACACATGCACACACTCACCAAACACCACACACTCACCACACACACCGCACATGCACACACTCACCAAACACCACCCACACTCATCGCACATACACCCACACACCGATCCAGCCTCTCACAGACTTGTGGAAAATGACAATATTTACACATCACCCAAAGTACTGTACTTATTTGAGGCTGAGTCGACCGAGGGGAGGCCCAGCACTGCTCCAGACAATCGTCCCTGGTGTTGGCCGTGAGCGGGATTCGGACTCTAGCCGCTCCACACCGCCCTCCCTACACACACACACTACATGCACATTCGTGTAGCCAGCCCCACCCTGGGCTCTTCCATGCTGGTTTTCTTCCAGGCAGTCCTCAGAGGATGACCTCGCCATGGTTTCCAGGTCATGGAAGAGGATAGCCGCGCCAGGGTGTGAGAGCTGAGGTGGCCTGATGTAGGATCAACCTGATTACTTTTTTTGTAAATATTCACGTTGTTGTAAACCGTATAATAATAAAAACACTAAAATATGAACATGCATTTATGAAATCAATTCAAAGTGGTGTGTCGTGCAACTCGGAGTGAATGTGAGTGGAGACATGGCGTTTCATGACAGGGTAGATCGGGAATACCGTTGTGAGACTTGCCTCATATTATTGGTTCTTTCGGTAAAGTCACAAACATTGCATTGCTGATGAGACTTACCTCGTCAGCAATGCACTTTGACTCACTGGGGAGGAGAATGGTGGCCCCGATGATGATTTCGTCGTCATCTTTGTCGTCACTGCCATGGACTTTCTACGGCCCTCGTGCTCGACCAACTCGGTCACCCGATGTGTCCACCACGGCGCGTTGCACGCATCCTGTCGTGCGGTTTCCATGTCTGGTCCCACAGTGGTGTTTCTCTTCTCAGCGCCTTTATTGAGTGGCCAAGAAGCTCGATCAGCAGCACAAAAACGCAGCCTCGATGCCTCACGCATCGCCGTGGTCAGGATGGCGGCTCCCGCGCCTGTGATGTGCACACGCGGGCAGAGTCAACCGCTAGGCGACGCACACTCACTCACTCTCGAGGTTGATGAAGTTAGAATCCCACATCCTACACGAATACAAATGTATTGTCTCCCGGGGCGGTGGAGACAATATGAGGGGTGCCACCACCATCAAGCCCTGTGTCAACAATCACAGCGTCATCACGCGCGATCATTAATCAATATCAAGCCCAGCAGCAGCAGCCCTGGTTAATACTGCGATATGTACTCATCGTAAACTACCGCACAGTAAATACCACAACCTACGTCTCCCCCCCTCCCCCCCTTATGAACACCGCCACCTGATTTACGTCGTCTAAACCCGCACCTCTGTCGCTGACGGCATCGTTCTCTCTCTCTCGTATCCGCCGCCTCAGCAATCTACCCTGGAAATTGCTTTGATTTGCCTCGTTTCCATATTCGTCGTCGCACCTTTCGGGAACGCGTCCCCGACGCTAACCACGACGGGAGACGAGCACGGCTGGCGACGTTCAACATAGGTGCAGTTCAACGCTGTGCGTTGTTCTGCTTGCTGACCCGGATCTCTACTCCTTTGAGGGCCCTGATTCGTTTTTACAGTAGGGCCTGATAATAACCACTACGCATTTCCCAATTAAGTAAATTTTCGAGTAACTTTTAAAAAGTTGGCACGAAATCCTTGACTTGCTCCATGGACAGTGTCCAGGGTTTATTCAGTCTCGTGTTTTTCATGGATGTTTGGGACTCCTCTTATCCGCGGCAGCTGGAGGGTCCGGGAAAACTGTTTTCCCAAAGCTCTCTTCCCATTATCCACGAATTTTAACCAAAATGCATCGTGAAGCGGCGTCCTCAAACTCGCGGGGTTTTCCCGGACAGAGGCGTAAGGCGGCAAATTCGTCGTCCTCTTACCCACGGAGTCATCTGCAAAATGAGTCGCGGATAACCCCGCAAATTGGATCTGAGATGTGGGTCGTCTCCCCATATCACCGCAGAGGGGTTCTGTAATTATTCACATTAAAGTTTACAGTCCTTCACGGGTAAAAACTCCACATTCCTATGACGAGGGCGCCTCCCTGCACAGGATAACCACAGTTGATTTCCGAACACACCGGCACTTTTTTATATTGATAGAAGGTAGCGCCGACGCGACTCCAAACAACGCATCACAAGCGGTGCCCAGCGCGGTGCATCCACGACACGCCCCTGTGGGCGTGACGTCATCAAGAAAGTCCTGCCGAGTGACGTCACGGCGACCAGGAAGCGGCGTGAGACGAGGGGAGACACCGGGAGACGAGGCACGGGGAGAGGAGGAGAGGCACGGGGAGAGGCACGGGGAGAGGAGGAGAGGCACGGGAAGAGGAGGAGAGGCACGGGAAGAGGAGGAGAGGCACGGGGAGACGAAGCGAGAGGCACGGGGAGACGAAGAGGGGGATGCAGCATCAGGCGCCGCTGCCGCCAGGATGGGAGATGAAGATGGAGCCCACCTCGGGGTGGCCATACTTCATCAACCACAACGAGCAGTCCACCACGTGGAGCGACCCCCGGGTAACGGCCACAACTACCACGCAGCCGCCACCACACCACAGCGATCACCACCACATCACTCGCGCGGGTACAACCACCACACGGCGGACACGACAAGATGCGCACTCACCAGCACTCAGGAGCCAGGCGGGCCGGCATCTGTAGCCACTGACGACTCCTGTTGAAGATGAAACCACTCGGCCCTCCTGGCGGGCCCGGCTGTGAACCAACACCGTGGGTGGCGGCCTTGCTGCCCCTGGGCGCTGCCGAGGGGAGCAGCGCGGTGCCCGTGGGGAACCTCGTCGGCAACGTCACGGGATGAGAGGTGGTGAGGAGCGGGGGGGGTGCGCAGTGGTTGTCACGGCTGATGTCCGTGGCTAGTGATATCCGAACCAGTCCCGCCCTCCCACTTCTCCAACCCACACTGGCCACGGGTGGTGAAGTATGGTCAAAGGCACCCATGACAGATGCGGCGAGCGGGGTGGGGGAGGCATCCAAGGATTTTTAACTTCCGTTCCGCGGCCACGTCCCACGAATGGGGGTGGTTTGTGGTATTATGGCCACAGGACGATACGAGGCCATTCTGGGTGGAGACGACACGAATGTAATTGTTCGCTGCTGCTGCTGAAGGCGCATCGGTGCCTCTGGCCGTGATCCCCGGGCGAGCGCGGCACGGGACTCGCAGTGAGCGCGCGTGACCTCAGTCGCTGGGTTTGGTGACACTGGCAGGGTGGAGGAGGTGCCCAGGCGCAACGGCAGAACCGCAGTCGACGATAGCTCTGTTGACGATGCCCGGATTGCTGCCACTGCTCGGGGCAAGGGACCCCACTCCCAGCAGGAGTCGCGAGGTTTTGGAGGCGCTCGCGACGCCGCGAGCGGTGGCGAGGAGGAGGCCGGGACGCGGTCGCCATCGGAGCCAGGCGCCTGGCACACGGAGAGCCAAGGCTAAGCTCGGCTTAGAGAATTCATTTTTAGCGCAAACTGCCCTCGGCTAATTGAGGCTCCACGGCACGTGACCACAATGGCACTGGAGGGACTGAGGCCACCGAGAGTCGTTTACTTTGACGGGGCGTGCGTTTATAGCGCAAACGTCAAGCAACAACAGAGCTCCGCTGAAGGATGATTTAGGCACAGGCATGTCGCGCGTTGTTTATGTACAGTACTCTCCAGTATTCCCACTGCCCTCACTACACTCGCACGACTCCACACCCCATAACGCCTGTTACGCTGTCCCTTATATCAGTGCACAGGCAGGCATAGTGGTGTTCCACCACGTGTTCAGGTTTATAAACAAATGAGCACTGCCTCAATGCTTGTTAACTTTTAATGGAGGCTATGGGACATGAAATACACGCGTTAGTTGTCACAGGAGAAACACTCACTAGGCGCCTTAGGACATTAGAGGGATGCGCCTTACAATTAAATGTACATTAGTATTAAGTGGTGCTTGTGGAAAGGTTTGTCGCTAACACCAGGCAACCCAGCAGCAGTGCTGTGCTTAACAGGCCACACGTTACTGATGAAACTTGGCAGTTAAACCCAGTCCAAAATAAATATTGCTGGAAGGCATTGGTTGAGAAAGCCATAGGCCTCGGAAGTGCAAGGTTACGTTATCGTGACTCGGTGAGATGGTGCCGATGGCACCGAATTCACCATGCGGTCACTCCAATCCAGGAGGACGGAGACAGTGCGCTTCACCTTCCGTTCATACAAGAAACAAGGATATTAAAATCAAGAACATCGTAAATTATTGTAATATTTTATGATGTAATATATAATGTAAAAATTCCCTTTTTTATGACGTGTTTTTACATTGGACCATGGTCAGGACGCGGTGCCGCCAAGCGCTGTGCACGGCTCCGTCCCCAGCACGAGCGTCCGCTGCCGCCAATAAACAATCGACGGTGGAGTTGGCCGAGCATCCCGATTTTATACCACCGACCTTGGGCAATCGTTGGCTCCGTTTCTAGCAGACAAGCTGCTCGGCTCGATCGTGGTTTCCCACGTCTTCCTTGCGAAGTCTGTGCGTTACAAATTCTACAACCTTTTTGAGATGCAATTTGCATGAATGATGCAAATCACAAATAAAAGTTGTAATATATTCTCTGTTTCTGTTTGCTTCATTTTAGGTTCCTATGGTAGACAATCACAGCCTCGCTGGGCAACAGGGAGCCTTCTACAACGGAGTTTCATACCCACAACAGCAAGCGGCCTTCCACCAGCCGCCTCTTAACCACAACTCCACCCCCTACCCCTCCGGCTCCGCGGTCCACGGACAGCACACGGCCCCCTACTCCGCCGGCCCCGCGGCCCACGGACAAAACGCCACGAACCATGCCAACCAACCGCCGTACTCCATGGGTTACCACGCGGGTCCCCAGCCTGCGCCCGTGCCCAGCGTGGGCCCAACCCCACACCTCGCACCGACTCAGCCGTCTCCCTACCACCCTTATCCCCACAGCGCGGCGCCCTACACCACCCAGCCCGGGGCGCAGCAGTCTTTGTCGCTCGCGCACGCCGCCTCGCACATCCCTCGGCCGCACGTCGCCCCTTCTTCGCAGGTGGCAGGAGCTGCCCAGGCCCAGGCGTGCCACGTGGTGAGTGCGCGTTCACGCCAGTCAGTTGGCGCCCTCCTTTATGCCACGGTGATGTCAAGTTCAGCGGAGGTTCGGGCTACACTAGGTTTTCACCTTTTTTGAAAGGTCGCCTCCAGCTTATGGCCATTGTGTAATAGTGTACCATCGTGCAGCGTCACGAATTGTCGTGGGTTTATTTTCTAAAAGAATAATCTGCAAGGTGACGTCATGGTGGTGCACGGTCGGTGGAGCCGCCTTGAGATTTTTCCCGGCGCAGATCCACCGTGACGAACAGCTCACCGCGGTTTCACATGATTCCGCAGGCTGTCTTAGCCCAGAGGTTCAGTTGCCTTGTGCCGTCCGCAGCCCGGCAGGGACGGAGTCAGCGAGGGCTCCGAGCTGCACCGAGCGGCCCGGTACGTCCGCCGACCCGATGACGGGGGCGCCGCTGCCGCCCCGGCGACATGGAGTGGGCCCTCGCGTAGCGCCCAGCCCGTGCTCATCCCGCCCGACGCTCGGCAGCGCGCGGCCCAGCAGCGTGCCGAGGCACTGCCTGGCGTGCGCGAGGTGAATTCCATCATGGCGGTGGTGCGCAGCCTGGAGGCCCAGGTGCGTGCCTTCGAGGGCCGGCGCTCGGACAAGGCCTACCTGGCACTTGAGGAGATGCTGACCAAGGAGGTGCTCAAGCTGGACACGGTGGACACGGGCGGGCATGAGGAAGTGCGGCAGGCTCGCAAGCAGGCCATCCGTGAGGTCCAGGCCATCCTGGAGCACCTGGAGCTCAAGGCCCAGATCTTCGAGGGCTGACGGCCCGTTTTGCAAGCGCATGGTGAGGGGTGCGTGTACGCGGTGGCCATCGGTCGTAGCATGCACTCGCCATGCCGGTGATTTAGTTCAATAACATAATCCCAAATAAGTTATCCAAAGCATGAAAATTTTACCCCAATTACTTCAAAATATACAGGAGACTTTAGAATATCACGGAGGTTACATTCTTGTAAAGTTCCGCAAAAGCCGAAACCGCAATATTCAATACTTAAGCCTTACCTAAATAATGGAGTTAGGTACACGGCAACCAAAAAAAGACGCATCACAATTGAAATAAATACTGTACTTTATGCCCAGTTAACTAAAAACTAAGTAATTGAAATAACACGTAAAAACTCAATTAAAAAAACATTCCTTGTAGTAGTATAAATACTGAATATTGTACTTACCGATGATGATCCACAGCGGGTGTGTTTGTTTGTCCGTGAGTGGGGAGTCGTAGTGCTATGGTTTGCAAGCTGTGCTACGAATCCAGCGACCCGAATTCGATTCTCGGACACACCCAACACCAATGACAATTATCTGAATGGGTTCTGGGCCTCCCCTAGGTCGACTCGGCCTGAAATGAGTACCTGATGCGGTGTGTAAATATTTCCACTGGGGAGACAAAGGCGGCTGGTCGTGGTTCTGGCCACCCACATCCTCGTGTGGTGTGCCGACCTTCATAGGTGCTCGCAAACAGCACTTGCCCCAAGTCTAGGCTATATCAGGGGTCTTCATCTTTGTTTCTCCGCGAGATGGTTGGGCGGCAAAAGTTGAGGTGCTACTGACTGCCTCGCATCCCTCGCCCGCCCCGCACCACGGTATCAGCCAATAACACAGTACTTCCGGGTATAGTGTACCCGAAAAATGCCAAAACGAACCCCCACGATAGCTAAATTGGTGCAGAGGTTGCCCGTGCTAGGTGGAAATCGTGAACAATAAACCCACGATATTCAAGGGTCACCTTTATTGGATAAGTACATTTGTGCAGCCAATATTTTGGATCTTTGGAGAAACTGGGCAAGTCACTGGCTGAGAATTTCCGTCGCCTTCGCGAGTGACAAGTTTGGGCCGTGCTGATGGTGGGGTCTAAGGCGTACCCGCGGGCTCTTTCCCCCGCCCTAAATTCACACGATCGTACGGTTACCTTGTAGATGCACACGGCTGACGCAGTTTGGAGTTGCGTGGGATTGCAGATGGGTCATATGTCTTTGTACAATTCCTGTTAAATTTTGCGCTGTTCTGAACTGTAAGGATCTGGATCCTCGGCAGCTGTGGTCACGACGGAATGTGGAGCTGGGGGGATTCGCAAACGCTGTTGTGGCATTGTACTTCTGTTAAATACCCTCTATCTTTTTGTGTTTATGCAACATTGTGTTCCTCTTTAGATATATGCACATTGCCTTACTTTGACAAATTAGCAGTTCAAAATCATTTTAACTATTTCTTTTCCAATAAAGCTTTAGTCTGTACTATTCTACACTTGGCTTGTTTCACAGTCCATGCTTCACGTGAGGATTGTGACGATGTTGTTCTCTACACACGGGGGAGATCTCCTGGCTCACGAGACTCGTTTGGAGAGATTATGATCCTCGCAGTGCTGCGGGGATGAGTGCGACTGCTATTCTAGAAGCTGCAGTCAATTCCACAAATCCCACGATACCACCCCGCCTCGGAATAGAATTCCATCTGAGAATCTAACCGGGATTCTGGACTTGACTTGTAAATGCTGAGCTCTAATATGCATGTACAGACCTCTTTACAGGATGAGGGCGTCCCCACACGTCGGTTATTTTACCACACTGGACCATGCCCGTAAGTGTGGCTGAGTGAAGGCAGTGAAGGAGAGACGTCCAAGCTTGGTGCATTATAATGCATGTTGCTGCACTGCCGTCTGCCGACATCGCTTCCCGCCCCTTCACTTCCAAGTTGATGACTTCTTCAGCCGCGTTATGCGTCGCTCTCATCGGGAAGAGGTCTTTCGTTTGTTTCCGAAGAGTTATGTAGATCCAGGATGTCCCACAGCTTGGACATAATTTCCACGAACCACTTCTTGAAAGCGTTAGATGGGGCAGGGATCGGACGGCAGCCTCCGATAGCAACCGCGCCGCAAGGGTGAGAATGCAAGGCGGGTGGGCGAGGTGACGCAGCAGGCTGTGTCAAAAGCGGTAAGTGAGCGACAAGAAGGGGTTTGGCAGCGAAGACGCGAAAGGAAAGGACGCAGTGGGCGTGGGAAGGCATGGGAACCTGAGAGAGCGGGAGACGAGGGACATTGCGACATTGGCACGCGTTAACTTTGCAGTTAACTCGTGGCAAACTGTGCAGTCGTGTTTTTAAACTGAAAATTGCACGTAATTGCAAACTGTATGCGTACCAAGAATTGCAAACTCAGAAAGTTTATATAAAATTTGCAGTTATTACATTTAAAAGAGTGCTACATTAAAATGAATGAATTAGTTAAAAAGCTGTCGACTATAGGTACATGTAACAAAATATCAGAGCCACAAGCCATCGGTGACCATTCGATTCCTCCCCATCAAAGCCGCCTCGTCCCCTCGTTCAATAGCAAACGTCCCTTCTCTGAACATCAGCTCATTGCTCCCACTGTGTTAGCATTGACACATGCATATTAAATACCCAACCCACGCCAACACACTTATTAGTGTTGGACGTTTATACCAAAATACAAAACCGAAACCAGTTATTTCTGATCACGCAGAACTCTTAACTCTGGAAATCATCGCAAACACTTGAACAATGCAGCTGCTGCACGGAGCACATGAGCCCACACATTGCACCCACGCACCAGTTTAAAACCGCATGCGCAGCGCTGAATGGCCAGGCTTCTTTGGGGCCGGCACACAGCGCTCCCTTCTCCACTCATCTGCAACCATTCTCCACTCAAACCCTAGGGCCCAAGGTCACTAATCGCCTCATACTCCTGTGATTCCCTGGGTGGCTCGCAGTCAGATTTGTGAGTCGATAAAATGAGTTGGGAAGTCAACAGTGGGTGTTCTGTGGATATACTTATTCCTGGGGTCATAGGAATGTGATATTTCCACCGCTGGCTCCATGCTGTGAATAGATGAGCACCCCCTCAATGCTCACATGAGCCAGAGATTGCTACTTTGAGGTTGGTTTGAGGGAGACACTCGTGCAGACGCTGGCAGTGGAGGCGGCGGAGCTGCGTGGAGACGCTGGTGTGATGGTAGGGCCCGTGTCGCGAGCGAGGAGTGCGGGGTCTGTGCGGGTGAACGCGGAGGGCTGTGGGTAAATGGGGGGGGGGGGGGAGCTGCGTGGGTGAACGCGAGGGTGGGAGGAGGTACTGTCAGTCGGAGTCTCCCTCTCCGTCCCCGAGCCCGAGTCGGCCCAGGCGCCGCTCCTCGTGCCGGAACACCTCGAACTTCCTTGCGAGCTGCCCGCGCAGGTACTCGTAGTCACATACGTCCAGGCCGTGCACGGTGGCCAGGTACGCGGACGCGAGGAGCGAGAGCAGCGCCCGCTCGGCGCTCATGCGCGGCACCACCCACAGCACGAGCAGCGCCTCCACGAACACGGGCACACGCATGTGCCCATAGAGGCGCTGGGCGCGCCGAGACTTGAGCAGCATTGGCTCGCCCAGCCCCATCACCTCATAGTACATCTGCGGGCAGCGCCGGGAGAAAAGGCACAGCCATGCGCACGTGGACTCGGTTAGCGCCGACACCATCACTCGCAGTGTCTGGGCCCGGTAAAACGCAGCCTCTCAAATCCCCATTCACCAATTGAAGGTTTTGTACATAGCTGCTGATTTGAGCAACGTCTGAACTGTGAGCAATGTATCACTGGCACAGTTGATAACTTGTGTTCAGGGTGTGTGTTCAGGGTGAGTGCGTGCCGGGTGTGCATGTATATCGTATTTGTGCAGGGTACGCGTGTGTGTATGGTATGTGTCCAGGGTGTGGATCCACGTGTATAGGGGAGCGTGTGTGTAGGTGTTGTGTGGCCACGTGTTTGGTTGTGTGCTGGTTGTGTGCTGGTTGTGACTGTGCGTGCGGGCATTGTTACTCCGCGAGGCGCTGGTGTGCGTGGCGAGGCGGGCACCTGCTTGATTCCCATCAGCTCGGGGAAGTCGAAGATGATGGCGATGCTCAGTATTACGAGCCAGCTGAGCACGTGCACCAGGAAGCACATGCTGTGCGCCAGCTCGCCGCGCACGCTCCACAGCGGGGGCAGGGCCCTCCCCGGCTCCCACAGGTGGATGAGCAGCTGCGGGGGCACGGTCGGAGACGCACGCACGCACGGCCACGCTCGCCTCCACGGCGCGGGAGCCTCGCGCTCGCAACCTCTCCCGGAGGGTCCTGCCGCCGATGTATGACCACAAGCCTCGTTATCTTACAGGAGAGGAAACGGTGGCACCGCACTAAAGATGTACAGGAAGGAAAGCAATCCGCTCGCTGTACTGTAATGCACTGGCCACCTGTAGGCCGTACAGATTGGAAGTATCACGATTAAATCAGGGATAGACAGCGTGGGAGTATGAGAGGCAGCCGTGAGGTCTGAGTGGTGGTGCTGTCACTGTGTATGGGTGGTAGTGGTGCTGTCACCCTGCTTTTGGCTTCACCTGCACCGTGACGGCCGTGCAGATGACGTGCACGGCGCGCCGGCACACGCCGCAGGTGGCCGCGAGGGCGCGCTGGGCCCATGGTGCCGCCATAGCGCGGTGCAGCAGCAGAAAGGAGACGGCGAGGCCCAGGTCGAAGAGCAGAGGCCAGAGCGAGTCGATCCCCCAGCAAACATCTCGCCAGCGCAGGGCGTCCACGTCGCCGTCTGCGGCACAGAGAGCAACGCTCCACACCAACACGGCACCGCCACACGCGAGCAACAGGTCGCTGCTATGGCACCGAGGCCACCGCACCTCGCCATCGCTGCACGCTCCCGTCCGGCTCTGCGCCTTTCCGCTTGGCCGCCGGCTTCTTGGCGCCCCTGCATTGCACACACGTCCCTGACACCCATCTCAACCTACTCTTTCCGATAATTAAAAGTTGGATGAAGAACATTCACAACTTTATTTCGTGTTCTGCGTACACCTGTATTTAAATGCCAACACCTTTCTCAAGTTTCTTAGTTATAGCAGTTCGTGTAGTCCATTAAAAACCTATCAACGTCACAGCTCTCCATCTCTTCCTCACAGGCTGCTGTGTTAAAACAAATTGCTCAGCACAAACATCTCTCAGCTCACTCCACATTCTCTGGCGGCTGGCTCCTGGGTTAGCTGCACTATTCGTAACCACTGACGTCCACTTTGATTATGGAAGCCCAAGGGAGAAGAACCCCCGTGTCCAGCATCAGTGCCCACAGCTGCCAAGTGCTGCGGTGGCCGTCCTGACATCGCTCCCAACTTGCATTGCAGCTCAGCCACTCAACGTGATCCCTGTGCTTCGCTGTGGCTTGCGGCAACCAGTCAAGCAAGACAGCATAACGGAGCGTAGCAAACCACCACTCACCAGCACACACCAGAGCTACTCACCAGCACACACCACAGCAACTCACCACACATACACACACCATAGCAACTCACCACACACACCACAGCTACTTACCACTCACCAGCAAACACTACAGCAACTCACCACACACCCCAGAGCTACTCACTACTCACCACGCACACTACAGCAACTCACCACACACACTACAGCTACTCACCACTCACCACACACACTACAGCAACTCACCACACACACTGCAGCTACTCACCAGCACACACACCAGAGCTACTCACCACACACACCACAGCTACTTACCACTCACCAGCACACACTACAGCAACTCACCACACACTACAGCAACTCACCACACACACTACAGCAACTCACCACACACACTACAGCTACTCACCAGCACACACACTACAGCTACTCACCAGCACACACACCAGAACTACTCACCAGCACACATCACAGCAACTCACCACACACACCACAGCTACTTACCACTCACCAGCACACTACAGCAACTCACCACACACCAGAGCTATCCACCACTCACCAGCACACATTAGAGCAACTCATCACACACACGAGCGACTCGCCCAAAGCAACTCCACCATACACACGATAGCAACTCACCACTCCACGCACACCACAGAAACGCACCATAGCATTTTACCAAACACACCACAAACTCACCAAACATACCATAGCATCTCACCACCATAGCAACTCACCACTCCCCGCACACACCAGAGCAACTCACCACTCACGACACAAAGTCACCAACATGCACAAGAGCAACCCCCCACTCCGCGGCTCCTCTCACCCGCGCTGGGGATGCTGTTGGTGTTGGGGATGCTGTTGGTGTTGGGGGGCCCCGTGTAGAGGAACCGCGCGAGGCTCCCGCACGCCGCCAGTCCCAGCAGCAGCGACGCGGAGCCCGCGGCCACGAACAGCGGCAGCGCGGCGGCATTCCGCGGTGCCATCACCACCACTCACCACTACCACCACCACAGAGCGCGGCCTCACTCACCCCTCACCACCACCCTCACCACCACCCTCACTCACCACCACCCCTCACTACCACCACCACCCCTCACCACCACCCCTCACTACCACCACCACTCCTCACCACCACCACTCACCACTACCACCACCACAGAGCGCGGCCTCACTCACCCCTCGCCACCACCCTCACTCCTCACCACCACCGCTCCTCACCACCACCACCACTCCCACCACAGAGCGCGGCCTCACTCACCCCTCACCACCACCCTCACTCCTCACCACCACCCTCACTCCTCACCACCACTCCTCACTCCCACCACCCCTCACTCCTCACCACCACGCGCTCCTCGCTCACCCGGAACCACATCACGGCGGGGCCGTCACGCGGCCCCTCCCCTCGCTCCACCCTCGACCCCTGCGGGAACTCCCCAGCGGGCCCTGCTCATCGTCGTCTCTTTGACACATCCCGTCAGCCACAGGGCTTCCCGCACACCTTCAGCAGCATTGGTTCGACACAAACTCTGGACGGGGTTCGTCATTCACCGTCTCATCAGTAGAGCCAGGCTCGCTTGAACCAATGCTGTGGGTGTACAAGTTGCCAGATGGTCACTCTGTATGCTAGAGTATTACACAACGCAGAATAACCATCGTCGTCGTCGTGTTTGCCTGTGTGAGGCGTGTCCACCCTCACCTCCCACCAGCCACCGACCGAGCTGGGGGACACGCTCCCCCAACACACCCAAGTTGATGGAACGGCGTAGCGGGGTCCTTTCGTTGCGAATTTCAAACGAATATCAAACGTCCAACCAACGACACGGGGCTATCGAGCCCGTGCTATATTATATTAGTGGTTATAAAAGTTGGATGGTTTATAATTTTTTGTGCATTTACCGGTAACCGCATTGTTGAGCTTGGGCCGTGGTTGGGCGGATTTACGACTACCAAAATCCTTGAGGAAATATTACTACAATCATACTGATGGCAAGTCTCGACAAAGGGCAGTCTCCACTGCACCAGATATGGCAAGTTCACTTTGTTTTACTCGAGAAGTGAAGGCAAGCTACCAGCAGCACACTCGACTTGCAATCCATCTCCCGGTGCGCGGTTGTTTAAACAATCGGACAAGGTTCTTAAATCCACCCCACAATCGGCCGATTACGTGTGGTGGGGTAAAGTTATACCCACCGCCTCCCAAGACGTCCAGCCAATGTGCAGACCGATTATCCTCGAGCGGAAGGCCATTTCAAAAAGTGCCGTGAATAAGCAATTGCAGAGCTGCATTTTTACCTTTTGAGCGAAGGAAAATGTGCATTGCCTGAGCCCGCCATGCAGTTCGCACGTGGGGGTGTTGTCAATC
This sequence comes from Petromyzon marinus, assembly GCF_048934315.1. Classification (NCBI taxonomy): domain Eukaryota; kingdom Metazoa; phylum Chordata; class Hyperoartia; order Petromyzontiformes; family Petromyzontidae; genus Petromyzon; species Petromyzon marinus. Next base: position 17,334,151 of record NC_133675.1, on the reverse strand, counting down.
GGTGCAATCATTCCGCGCTCAATTGGAAACGATTACCGTCTACTGATTTTAGGAGCCAGTCATCAATTTTGAAAGTGGTTATCGGGCCAACCCCATCAAAATATAATAAATTGCAAAAAAACCCATTTAATTAACAGATTTTACAGCAGTGCATCAGTTTTATATCATTTAGGTCCGTTCACGAACTTTAAATACATTAGAACTGTCCTGCTATTCACAAGCCTAGAGGTTGACGCCTCGTACATTACAACTGGAAGCAGACCCGAGGCGGTCTAAACGATTTCCCGACTGCCCAGTCCTCGAGCGACTTAAACGACAAGACAAAACCATGTTTGATGTTTGTGCAATACCTTCTATTACCCTTTAACAACACCTATTTAAATTATCACCATCAAACCAAACAAACCACATCCCAGTAAGTAAAGACACTCTTATCCACGTCCAAATGCGTCGTCTTTCTCACACATTACGATGAACTGCACACATGCAAATGCGTATTACATCATCCTTATCTGCCACACAGTGTGGTGTCCGTCCTTGTAGCATGTTCCCAACACATCGCACAATCGACGCAGATGTCAAGGAATCACTGGTCTGCAATGCGAGGTTTGTGTTGTGGGATGCCCAGCGGTACTCTATCAGTCGAAGGGTCTGGTGCAGAGTGGCCCGCCTATCGCAACTGTTTATACCAAGCCGGCCACCTCCCCGACCCTACACACTACCCAGAGACCGACAATCTCCTCGCAGACCATTTCACGGCAATGTTGAAAGAAAATAGCGAATTTATCTTGGCCAAACTTTGGGTCCCTTACAGCAAGAAAATGCTATCTTTCATATTTGCAATGTTACCAACCCTGGTTCCTTGACATCCATTCTATGCACATTGTAGGTGGATGCATTTACACCTGGCAACCCAGAAGCATGATGAAACTTAAGGTAGAAATAGACCCAGGTTGACGCTTTCATAAATACCAAAGGGAAGCGTCAGTCCAGAAGCCACACGGGTTGAATGAGATATTTTTTTTGTTACACGGACCCCTTCAATATCCAAAGCAAACACTTAAACAGGACTCACGGAGGCCTGATTTTTCTGGAGGAATACGCAACGCAAATGTATACGTGGAGTGAATATAGCGAGGGCGGAGCGTGCTGGAGAAAGCAGACGCGACGAGGCGTCTGCCGGGGCTTGCGACGGATACGAAGCCGCAGGGATCACGACACAACTTCCTCAAGCGCCGGGGCGAGCTCGGGGAACTTGAAGCGGTAGCCGCTCTCCAGGGTCCTCTTGGGGCTCACGCTCTGACCCTGTAGGAGCAGCAGGCCCCGCTCGCGGCCCAGCATCGCGTTCACAAAGAAGCCGGGCATCGGCAGCAGCGCCGGGCGACCCAGGGCCCGGCCCAACTCTCGCGCGAAGTCGGCGTTGCTGACGGCGCTGGGCGCGACGGCGTTGAGCACCCCGCACACCGACGGAGTCTCCAGGGCGTGCGCGATGATGCCTGCCAGGTCGTCCACGTGGACCCACGGGAAGGGCTGCTTGCCGTTCCCGATCGGGCCGCCCAGCCCCAGCCAGAAGGGCCACACCATGCGACTCATGGCGCCGCCTCCCTTTCCCAGCACCAAGCCCGGCCGCACCACCACCTGTCGGACCGCGCTCTCCTGCTGGCTGCCCGGGAGCTTCGCCGCGGTCTCCCACGCGGTCACGAGTTGCGCCCAGAAGTCCGAGTCTCCGCCTGGGCTGTCCTCGGTGTAGTGCGCGGTGCGGCTCGGCCGGTAGTAGCCCACCCCTGTGACGAGTAGCCACGTGTGAGGCCGCGGCTTGGCCTCCGACACGGCCCGGGCGAGCGCGGCCGTGGTCTCCACGCGGCTGCTGCGCAGCTCCGCGCTCAGCTCCGGGCTCCAGCGGCGCAGCGGGTCGATGGCGGGCAGGCCGGCCAGGTTGAGCGCAGCGTCGCACGGCGGCAGCCCCCTCGCCTTGAGCTCCTCCCAGGTGACGCGGCCCGAGCCGGGCGAGCGCGACACCAGCGTCACGGTGTGGCCCCGGCTGCCGAGCAGACGGCACAGCGCCGAGCCCACAAAGCCCGAGCCGCCTCCCACGACCACCCTCATGGCTGGGACGGGAGACGCGGAGAGAGCACGGGAGGAGACGTGAAGGCGGAGACGGTGTGCCGCCACGTGGGGCTGAATAACACGCGCCCTGGAACGTGGGTGGCGCGGGCACCGCCTCGCCTCATATAACGAGGCAGGGCCCCGGAACGTGAATGTCGAGGGTGGATCGATTCCTCCCGCAATCCCCGTGTCGATTCATTCATCGCAAGGTCGAGGCGAGCGGAGCGCCGTCTTGCGGCGGTCACCGATGGAGGTGGCGAGGGCGGACACCGTAAATTGGGGTCACCGACAATGGGGTCACCGGCAATTGGGGTCACCGTCAATGGGGTCACCGGCAATGCGGTCACCGTTAATGAGGTCACTGTCAATGGGGTCACGGTCAATGGGGTCACCGTCAATTGGGGTCACCGTCAATGGGGTCACCGTCAATGGGGTCACCGTTAATGCGGGTCACCGTTAATGAGGTCACCGTCAATGGGGTCACCGTCAATGGGGTCACCGTTAATGCGGGTCACCGTTAATGAGGTTCATCGTTAATGGGGATAACCGTCAATGCGGGTCACCGTCAATGCGGGTCACTGTTAATGAGGTCACCGTCAATGGGGTCACCGTCAACGGGGTCACCGTCAATGGGGGTCACCGTCAATGGGGTCACCGTCAATGGGGGTCACCGTCAATGGGGTCACCGTTAATGGGGTCACCGTCAATGCGGGTCACCGTTAATGGGGTCACCGTTAATGGGGTCACCGTTAATGGAGTCACCGTTAATGGGGTCACCGTTAATGCGTACACAAATTGAGATTTTATTTCGGTAGGAAGCGGCCCGATTTAAGTGACAATGACGGTTACACAGAGCGCGGTACTAAACAGCGAGTATCCGTTCGCGCTTCGAGAGGTACAGAAGAAATAAGGAACTGGTCGAAAACGCAAAAAGAACCCGTGACTACAGTCTTACGAGCAAAACATGGAACTAAAAGTAATTTAACAAAGCAAACACAATCAGTCATCGGGAACATTTCAAAGCCAACCCTTGAGACTCACGGTCTTCGCTGTTGAGTGTGTCACGGCTGACCAATGGATTCTCACAAGTATATTTTTTGTTCATCTGAAAACAAAATTACTTTACTGTGAGGCGCGGCGTGGTGGTGTTCACTGCGTGGTGGACATTGCCCCCCTGCTGCTCATTTAGTAACCAGCCAGTTCCCGCTGCGTGTGGTTCACTCCTCCTGGGGCTTCTCGGGGTTTTCCTCGCAGCCCCCTTGCGTGTTTCCCCAGGGTACATCGGCCTGAGGGGATGGGCGGGGGGGAGTCTCACTGATATGAATCAGAATCTTTATTTAGGCTTCAGAAGAAATCCGATAAGCTACGAAGCTCTTTTTCACAGACATCCATGAGGGGCGGGTCATTCGACACCTTTGGGGTTGACATGTATTTGTCTTACGATTGGACTTTAGCAGTATCGGTGATCGCATACAAAAATAAACGATGCAACATATCGGTTTGCGGTTGTACCTCCCATCGAAATTAATAAAAAAAACTAATAATTGAGCGCCCAGTTGGGCTCCCGTGACAAACGCGGCATGACGTCATTACACGAATGCCACCAATTAGAGCTCATATTGTGGATGACGTCATCGCGCTGTTTTCATAACCGCGAGAAGGGTGACGTCCCATGCGTAATTGACGTCATCGCGTAGCGCCGCGCGATGTTGCAGGCGGGCGTCACAGGCTGGGAAGCCGCGGCGCAAGGCGGGAACGCGGAGTCCACGGAGCTACGCGGTGACATCACGACGTAGCCGTACGCGCGGTGGCGTCACGACGTAGCCGGGCGCGCGGTGACGTCACGGGGCGGGAGCGGGGAGCGTTCGGAGCCGGGCGGGACTCAGCGCAGCGGGGCCGGCGAGGCGCCATGGAGCTGTTCCAGTCGGACGGGGACTACATCGTCCAGAAGGAGGAGAGCGCGCTGTGGTGCAGCCGCGTGAACGGGCGTCTGAGTGCGCGACCCGGTGAGGTGATCCGCCACAGAAACACTCCACCACAGAGACAGAGACACACCACTACAGAGACACTCATCCACAGAGACACTCCACCACAGAGACGCCACCCCACAGAGACACTCCATCACAGAGACACTCATCCACAGAGACACTCATCCACAGAGACACTCCACCACAGAGACACTCCATCATAGAGACACTCCACCACAGAGACACTCCATCGCAGAGACACTCATCCACAGAGACACTCATCCACAGAGACACTCATCCACAGAGACACTCCACCATAGAGACACACCACCACAGAGACACCACCCCACAGAGACACTCAACCACAGAGACACTCCACCACAGAGACACTCCATCACAGAGACTCCACCACAGAGACACTCCATCACAGAGACACTCCATCACAGAGACACTCCACCACAGAGACACATCACCACAGAGACACACCACCACAGAGACACCACCCCACAGAGACACTCAACCACAGAGCCACCACCACAGAGACACTCCACCACAGAGCCACTCCATCACAGAGACACTCCACCACAGAGCCACTCCATCACAGAGACACTCCACCACAGAGACACACCACCACAGAGACACCACCCCAAAGAGTCACTCCACCACAGAGCGACTCCACCACAGAGACACTCCACCACAGAGACACAAACCCACATAAATACAATAACCGCCGGGGGTGACATCACCACGGCGCTTGTGCCATGCTCGGTGCACTTTGAGGCCACGTGAAGTGAACAGATCCACGTGCCATTGGCTCAGTGGCAGATAGCACCAACTGTGTTCCCCACTGTGCCAACTTGCTTCGTTTTATCCGCCCAGCGCTCCGCTTGTTGTTGTGAGCGTCGCTCCTCCGTCCTCCGTTGTTGCTGGAAGGCGACTGCCTCCAACTGCGTAGGAGCAGCGTCCTTCAAGAGCTTCCTACACAGAGGCCGATCTTGACACCGCTCGTACCAGGCATCAGTAAATCCAACCATCTCCACAAGCTTCTGTGCCATATCAGCCCATCTCTTCTCTATCCAGTACCGCGTCCGTTTAGCCCATCTATCCAGACAGAAGCTGCTTGGGCATCCGATCGCTGGTTATTGAGCGTGGATCGGGATGAAGAATCAGAATCTTTCTGAATCAGAATCTTTCAGAATCAGAATCTTTCAGAATCAGAATATTTTAGAATCAGAATATTTATTTATCCTGGAGGAGTCCCATGAGCCATGAAGCTATATTTCACAGGTGTCCAGTAGGGGCGGGCTGAGATTAATAGGCGAGTGAGAGCAGGGTGGCAGAGCGCTCTTGTAAAATTGAACTTGGCAATGAGAAGCAACCCAGCAATGTGGTTGAAGAGGAACGTCTTCAATCCGTGTGTAGTACTGGCCGCTACTGCTGTGGCTCGGCTATAAACAGGAGATGGTCATGCGGTTCGCATGGCACAGAGCAACGACACACGAGGAACGGACCGGGTGTCGAACCTGGCTCCTGCTTGGGCAGAGACAGGATTAGGGAACGTTATATACAGCCAGTGCAGTGATTGTATGGTCGGTGAGGATCCATTAAGCTGATTTAATGAGCACAGTAATTTACTGGAATCAGACGGTTTGTCCATGCTGCTGACACAATCAATGGTGAAGGCTTACACTGAGGTCCGTCTGCTCTCAAGTACTCAGTGTGGAGCCAGCGGCTGCTGCTGCCCATCGCATAGCCCAGTGAGGCCAATCCCAGAACCCAGCAGGGCCCATCCTAGAGCCCAGTGGGGCCTTCCCAGAGCCCAGCAGGGCCTTCCCAGAGCCCAGCAGGGCCCATCCTAGAGCCCAGTGAGGCCAATCCCGGAGCCAAGCAGGCCCCATCAGGGTCCAAATATCATTTATCCATGGGGGCATGACTACGGATAACCCTGGATATTTGTAAGAATTTGCCGAATAACTACATTTATCTGTATCCTGGACCTCGGCTATTTTGATGGGCATGCCTCCCAGAGTTGGAAGAGAAAAACAGGTTTTTGCCGACCCCGGACAAGCGAATTCAAGGATAATTGGTAAAGGCACAGCCCTGCAATTGCTTGCTCATGCCACTGCTGGCAGAAGGATGTCCACTATGGGAAACTCTAGAGAGCCCCTCTAGGGTATTTTTTTGCCTACTCTGGCTAGACGTCTTGAAAGAGGTGGGCGTACCCACACTTTACCCCACCATACATGACATGCCGAATGACTAAGAAACCTGCTCCATTATTTCAACTGCCTTGCCGGGAGATAAAAACGGCGACCTCTGGATTACAAGTCCACTGTGCCAACCATTACATCACGGCAGCATCCCAATTATAATTAGTTGTATAATAGAAAATAAAAAAATGTATACACAAACAAAAATAAATCACAATTGTACTACGAACATATCTGGGAATGGCCCTTCTTGGGAATCGGCTCGTGAGGTCCGTAGATTTGCGGATGTGTGTGTATTTGTTTTTCATTCTGTACATTAGACACAAAGCTGGGCCAAGCCAAAGGCAACATTCACAAACATATCCGCGTGTGCACAAAGTGGCCCAGTCTTGCTCCGCTCGTGGCTGTGGGAGACTCCGCTTCGTTGTGGTTGTTCGAGCTCCAGAGTGCTGCACCACGGGGTCAGGGCCACAGCGTGGCCGCGGTCCTCGCTCGCATGAGCAGATGCCTGGGCTGATGAGTACAAGTCGGCATGTGTACTCAAACCCGTGGTAGCACTGCTTAGTGCTTGTTGCCTGCTCTTAACATATATGGATTTCTATAGCAATACCGTAATAATAATTTATAATTAGAGACCAGTGATTATGTGCTCACAAATATATGTACGCATTCATAATTACATGGAAATTACGTGACATTTTTTGGAATACTTTATACCAGTGCAGCAAATAGCAAGCCCAGGCTTTCTCTGTTTACTGTGATGGTCCTTGTGTCGTAGCTGCGGATGTCTCTCCACTGTAGCGTTACGAGCGTTTATTAGAGAGCACTAGATTAAGTGCAGCGTATGAACCGAGTCCCAACTAAACACGTGCAATGTCTATCCCGGTTCAAATTTTGTAAAAAAAAATCGATAAATTACGCATAAATTACTTCCACAGCAATTATTTCCCTTCACTGGCAGCGCAGGTCCCATTGCCGAGCCGGGTGCCGAGTCGCCTCGTGCCACACAGGGACGGCTACCAATAGGGGGATCTGCGCTCTGAGACATTTCACTACGTGGTAGGTAGAGCGCCATAGACACGCATGTTCGTTCAAGTAGCGAGGAGCCCTGTGAGGCGGTTGAACGTGTCCTTGATGTGTAACAAGTGCGCCGGGTAAGTTGAGACGATACTCATGCGCGGTGGTGGTGGTGACGCTACCTGCAGGCTCAGATCTGCTAAATGCATGGAACCCGGTGTGCCTCGGGGAAGTGGAGGGAGTCATCGGCAAGATCAAGCTGCACCCCGGTAGGCCGCGCAGTGCAGCTTGTGCCGCCAAACGGCACACGAAGGAAACATCACCGCATTCGAAACGAGTAGGCATGCCGGCGTCACATTCCAAATTTTGCTGCATATGAAACGTACCCGCAAATTACTCAATTGGGATTTGCACAGCATTTACCGCCCCCTACTGGCAGACTATTGCCTACTTGCAAAGCCAGGTGCTACTTTGCCACCTTGTGCTGTGGAGGGACAGCTGCCCCTGGGGGTGCTCTTTTAAATGTATGAGATAAGATGGGATGCAAGTCGGCTATTGCGTGTAAAGTGGCCTGTGATGCCCCGGTGGCAAGGAGGGCGCTCTATCCAGACAAGCCGCGGTGAGAGTTATTGTCACACAGCGGCATGCCACGGCACGTGAGCCGGCGGCACAACGGAGCTTGGCGCGGTGCCACGGTGACGCGGAGCAGGGGTGCGACGCGCCCAGGCACTTTGCCGCCCATTGCATGGCTCACTTCATGCTTGGTTATAAACAGGCATTCGATGTTATTATTTACATTTTAACACACCTGCTGAGCACAGTAGCCCCAAAGGCCCAAATTGTCAAACGGCCAGCGACAAACAGCATCGTAAGGACAGTAGCATTTTATTATTAAGTAAGCCATGTTCAATTGTTCATCTTCATGAAGAGCACGTGACCCTGTGCATCCAATCATAGCGTGTGTTGCTCGTGCAACAGCAACATTGTTCCACCCTGGTTTGATAGATGTTGTGTTTTTCAGTCCAGAGGGCAGCTTTCTTTCTCCAGTGTTGCACCCTTTGTTGAACAGAGAATCCATATGGCAAAATTGTTGAAAAAATTGCATAATCATGTATCCGATTACCTCCTGCCTGAATGCAGGAATTTAATTCTTCTAAGCAGTACATTTCCAACAAAGTTAGAATTTTCAGCAAAATGTGCGCCATTATTGATGCAGCCAATACCTATCAAATCTGTGACTGACTAGAAAAGGCCATGATAGTAGAGAGAGCCCATGGTAAACGGAACAGCGCTGTTGTCAGCGACGTTATAGCAGGAGATGTACGGCATTTATTGGCGTCAGCGTGAACCCTGCCTTCCCGGTGCTGGGGTCCACAGCTCGCCACCACACCCAGCCGCCATACCCACGCCATGTCACGGCACTTGCAGTAAAACGCATCACACGCACACTCGCGGTGGCCCTCTTGGGCCATCGACAGCCCACTTCTATTGCTGTTCCGCTGCAGGCGATACCATTGACATGTCAAAACATCCAATCCTCTTTTGTAACTATAGATACGCAGGTGATGACTAACCGAGTGATTACAGCACCAGGTTCGTGTTACACAATACTGTGAAGGCTACTGTAATTATTTGCCATGAAGCGCTGTGAAAAAAACGATGTTTGACCTCAAAATTTCCTGTTAGGTGACCGGCAGAGCGTGCTTAACGGGTGGCAGTGGAGGGAGGATGCGGAACGTGCGTCTTGCTCTTCACTGGATACTAAAAGGGACAGGGTAGATGGGCTGAATGACCGGCCAGGTGCTACGTCACCTTCTAACCACCCACAGGGACAGCTACTGCTGGGGGCGCCCATTCAAATGTGTTGAAAAGCGACGTAAGTCGCTTATCGTGTGTAAAAAGCTCCTCGGACGCATCGGAGTAAAGTAGGGCGCTCCATTAAAAAAAATCATTATTAATTGTCATTAATGGCATTTATCTCATACACATTGCTGTTTGTCGTCTTTATATTAATAAATAGGGATCTCGTTTTTTTATATAGTTGATTAGAAGTCGCTATGGGAGGAAACCAGAGAACCCGGAGGAAACCCATGCAGAACAGGGGGAGAACATGCAATCTCCACCAAGAAAGGCACCCAGGTTGGGAATCGAATCGAGGGACTTCTTGCTGTGAGGCCACGCGAGTGTCGCCACTGCACCGCCACCCGAGAGAGCCAGGCCTCGGAGCATGCATAATGCAGCAGGATGGGCGCGAGCCGCACGCCCCCACACGTGCGGGGCCTTTGCGTTTTAAATAACGTGGGGAAGGAGCCGTGGTGCAGGAGGAGCGGAGGAGCCTGCCTGACAGGTCCTCGCGGGCAGTGGAAAAACAGAGCGGCGTTTAAATATTGATGCGCGGGTATCGCATGCGCCCCCCGAGCGGCGAGGGCGTGGGTGACCCGGCGACGGCCGTCGCACGTCCCTGCGAGGAGGGCTGTTTGAAGCAGTGCAAGGGAAGAAGCGGAAAGAGAAGTGTGGTGAGTGAGTGATTAAGTGAGAGAATGAGCGTGTGGCTGCTGGGTGGGTAAGTGGGGGGTTGTGACATGCATGGTGATGGTTGAACACAGTGGATGAGACGAAACGGTCAGCCTGGTAGACAGAGTCCTCGACATATGTGGAGGAATCGATGAGTGAAGTTGCGGTCCCGAGCTGGGCCCCGTGTAGCTCTTCCAGCCGTGCAGCTGCCGGGTTCGTTGGGGCCCCGTGTGGGCGTCTCGCTCCACTGACGGGGACCACACCGGCTGCGGTGGGAGCTTCGTGCTCGCCCCGTCCCGCCTTGCACGCTCCAACTTCCTCCACCCCCCCCCATCGTGTCCGCTGCTCCTCGTGTCCTCCACCTCCTCCTAAACTCTCATCGCCGAACACGATAACATCGTCAGTAACGATTTTGTACATTTGGTATTCGCGCCGTTCTTTTAGCGCGAGGCTATCACGGCGGTGCTGTGTTTCACGGTCTCCGGTTGTTTCACCGCAGGTGATGATGTTGCCGTGTGTCATCTCAAATGTGTCATTTGGCGGTAATTTTTCGAATTTGAAAAATGTGGACCATGACGCCGACAAAAGTGTCCAACTCTTTTCAATTGACATCACAGGACCGTAAACGTCCGCTGTGGCACAGACGGCGCGTAATTATGGTTAACACACCAGCAAGAATAACCAGGCTGTTCCGCTGGATTCGAACCGGTAACAAATGGCGAGCATGCTACCGCCAAGCCGTGTCACCGCCCCACAGACGGTGTTACATTTGCTTTATATTATTAGAGTTAATAATTTTTATTTTATCTTTGTGTTATTCTAAATAAAGTTAAGAATAATCTTGTTGCCCAGTGTACAAAATGCCACCGAATTTCAACAGTGAGCGTTGTTCCTGGCACGCCGGGCAGAAGTGGGGCAGGCGCCGACGGCCGTCCCTTGCCGTTTGCTCTGCTGCTGCTGAAATAGATCGCGCAAAAACGTCACTCTCCACGGAGCAATTAAACCGTCGAGATGCTCGGTGTCTTTGTCGCGTAGCGCGCGCGTGGTTGCAGGCGTGCGCGTGTGGCGCTGTTCCCCGTCACAGACCTCCACTGGCATCTGCTGCTGATTCGACAGAAGGAGCTGGTGGGGGTGCTTCCCGGGGGCCATGAGGTCTACAAGGTGTCCCGCATCGCATGCCTGCCACTCAGCGCCGCCGAGCCCTGCGAGATGGAGCTTCAGGTGGATACATACCGCTGCTTCACCACCACCCCTCTCACCCCACATTCACCCAGCAACCACCACCATCTTGTGAGATGTGATTTGCATGAATTACGTCGCTCTGTACAAATAAAACATGAACGGCCGACTCGTCCGCCGATGGAGATCGTACATTCATTCACCCGTCATTTCACCACCAGGAAAGACACAACGGTAATCGTTGCTGCTGCTGTGTTCTAACTTCCTGTAGCCGTGCAAGAAGCATCACTTTGGCATTCCGAAGGGAGATAAGGTTGCCTCTGCAGTTGAGGACAAGTTCCTGCTGAAAACTTTAAACCACTTAAAGTCCAACGTTGCGGCTCCCATCAAGAAAAAGGTGAGAGGCAGCGGCCGTGGGTTTGAGAGGCACTGGCCGTGGGAACCAGAAATGTTAGAAATATATTTTTTTGTTTAACGGAACATCTTTGTTGAATAAATCAAGCGTGTATGCAAATGCATGCTGGGTACGACACATCCGGCAAAATGCAGCCGCGGATGGAGGCTGTTCTGCTGTACCGTGTTGCCCCGGTCAGTCATAGCCGTGTAGGCTGTGGTGTGCAGTGCTGTGCAAGCTGACAGTTTGTGTCGCGATGTGCAATGGAGGTTGTCTGTGATGTGTGGTGCCAGTCAGTGGAGGTTGTCTATGATGTGTGGTGGAGGTTGTCTGTGATGTGTGGTGGAGGTTGTCTGTGATGTGTGGTGCCAGTGGAGGTTGTCTGTGATGTACAGTGGAGGTTGTCTGTGATGTGTGGTGGAGGTTGTCTGTGATGTGTGGTGGAGGTTGTCTGATGTGTGGTGCCAGTGAAGGTTGTCTGTGATGTGTGGTGGAGGTTGTCTGTGACGTGCAGTGGAGGTTGTCTGTGATGTGTGGTGGAGGTTGTCTGTGACGTGCAGTGGAGGTTGTCTGTGATGTGTGGTGGAGGTTGTCTGTGATGTGTGGTGGCGGTGGAGGTTGTCTGTGATGTGTGGTGGAGGTTGTCTGTGATGTGTGGTGGAGGTTGTCTGTGATGTGTGGTGGAGGTTGCCTGTGATGTACTGTGGAGGTTGTCTGTGATGTACAGTGGAGGTTGTCTGTGATGTACAGTGGAGGTTGTCTGTGATGTACAGTGGAGGTTGTCTGTGATGTGTGGTGCCAGTCAGTGGAGGTTGTCTGTGATGTGTGGTGCCAGTCAGTGGAGGTTGTCTGTGATGTGTGGTGCCAGTCAGTGGAGGTTGTCTGTGATGTGTGGTGGAGGTTGTCTGTGATGTACAGTGGAGGTTGTCTGTGATGTGTGGTGGAGGTTGTCTGTGATGTGTGGTGGAGGTTGTCTGTGATGTACAGTGGAGGTTGTCTGTGATGTGTGGTGGAGGTTGTCTGTGATGTGTGGTGCCAGTGGAGGTTGTCTGTGATGTGAGGTGCCAGTGGAGGCTCACTATGATGTGCAGTGCTATGGAGTAGAAGTTGCCTGTGATGTGAAGTGCTGTGCAGTTCTGTCCTTGCGTATGATGGCAATGTTTACGAGCTAAAAGCGAATGTCATGGTCTGCTATCCACAACAAGAGGGCTTCAGGAGAGAGTTTGTGTAATTTTGCTACTCCGTTGAAGAAGCGCAGACCAGTGGTTTACTATATTGTCCAGAGTTTGGGTAGCATGGTCACAATTTCACTACTGTGACTTGTGTCTGGCTTGCAGTAGCAACTCTGTGTGATGTGCACTGCTGTGTAGTAGAGTCTGGTTGTGATGTGCAGTGCGATGGAGGCTGGTCGTGGTGTGTGACGTTATTTGCTGATGCTTCCCCCGCTCAGACCCAGAAGGATGCGTCAGGCCGGGATCGTCTGGAGCGCCGGCTGTTGGAAGAGCTGGTGAAGATGTTCACAGACTCGGACTCCTTCTTCTTTTCACCGACGTTTGACCTCACCAGTAGCGTGCAGAGGCAGCGCTCCTGCCAGCGCTCCAAGCCGCTCGCGTGGCAGGAGGTAACGAGCGTTAGAACAGCCATGCCAACACTAAGACTGTTTACGGTGTCTGAAAGCTAAAGGTATCTAAGATGCTGTATGGAACATATCACCGAAAAGATAACAACACCAATAATCAGCTTAAAAAATAAGTGGAAAATGCCACAGAAATGTGGTCAAGTATGGTTGACGGACTGATTCTCCACACACAAGCCCCCACAACCACCACGGATTGACCTAGGCTCAGAGTGATGTCAAATACCGGAGTAGACAGTGTAGTTACGTGCGTGCGTGTGCACGTAGGTCTAGTGGAGCAGCAGAGGTTAGCGTGCTCCACTTCGAATCTGGCCACCCAAGTTCAATTCCCGCTCACGCCCACCAACACCAGTGACGATTATATAAACCGGTCCTCGGCCTGCCTGAGGTCGACTCGGCCTCAAATGAGTACTTGGTGCTGTGTGTAAACATCGCCAATGGAGAGGCAGAGGCGGTCGGGCGTGGTGCTGGCCACTCATCCCCTCGTGTTCCACAGTGCCGGCCTTCATAGGTGCTACTCGCTGACAGCACTTTCCCCAAAAGTTTGTTAAGGGTACACGGTGGATCTTTGTCTTTGTCCAGTGCGATGACCGCTTCTTCTGGAACAAGCTCATGCTGCAGGACCTCATCGACTCGCAGGTGAGCCCTATCCACCACGCTGCAGCTGCTCGCGTGGGCCCCCCCCCCCCCAACAGACTTGGCCATGACAACCTCTGCCCCCCCTCTCCGCCCCCCCCCCCCACTCAGGGGACTCTGCTGATGTTTCGGTTTTGGCCCTTTTGTAAGGTTGCAGCGGATAAGTTTTGAGTCATTTTGAGCTCACAAATAGTTTTTGTTATTTTTATGGAGTTGGGTCAATTTATATTTTCTAAAATATCTAAAAAGGTTTTATTGACACAACCGAGTATAAAAAAAAACTAATTATATAAAGTGCTACTACTGTCAAAAAAATTAAGATGTATCAATGTGGCATGGAATACTGTGCTAGCTGCAGTGAATGTTCAGCATGTACATCTGTATTGTACCGTTTTAGCTTTGTACCACGTGACCAGGCTTAGCGCAATTCCTACCTTTGATCCGGCACCATGGAGGTGGGGTTGATGGATCGTGCTCCGGTGTGAGTCCGAGGCCGCTGTGGTGGCAGGGCCCCATAGAGCTTCTCTCGGCTGTTCTGCGGCGTGGCAGCTGATGTGTCTGCAATCAGCCACGGGGTCTTGTCTGGACACTGGAGCTTGTAATTCTTTGTATTTGCAGTTATTGCAATCGCAATGTAAGTTTGGTTATTTTGATGTTTCTACAATTTCATTTCACTCCAAATGGTTTTTTAAAGAATGTTGAAGGAGCCAAGCTTTGTTACTGCAATTGTATTTAATATCGATTATGTTTGTGCACTATTTTCGATTTCTTCTGAAACGTGGTTGTTTTTGCTCCGATTTAATTTCGCTTCTTTGTTGTGCTTGCTTCTTATGTGATTGCTTTTGTGGTTTTGGTGACCCAGGTCTCTCTTGCAAATGAGACTCTATCCTGGTCTATGCAGTTCTCACCTGGTTAAGCAAAATCAACTTGCAATTGGTTGGCAGGGCGGTGCCCTTGCACCTCACAGCAAGGAGTTCCTGGGTTCGATTCCTGACTTGGGTGCCTTTCTCTATGGAGTTTGTTTGTTCTGCCCCTGTTTTGCATGGGTTTCCACCAGGTCCTCCCAGTTTCCCCTCCCCTTAACTAATAAACATATAATGTCGGTCTTAATTAAAATTTGCGAAAATTGCCGCACAGAGGCTGCCAATAGGGTGACTTGCGCTCTCAGACACTTCACTTCGTGGTAGATGGAGCGCGTTACGTACGCAAGTTCGTCCATCGGAAACACTAATGTTTTGCATGACGGGGCAAGCCAGACACGCAGGCCTTGCCTGACTTAAAGTCGAGGCTAATTTAATTTGCAGCGGTTGAGTTTCGGTGAACCGGATGCTGCCGTCACATTCCCAGGACGAGCGGGCGGACTTCTGGATCATGCCGGTGATCCAGGGGTTTGTGCAGATCGAGAAGCTTGTGGTGAAGTATGGGGACTCTTCGGACGACGAGCGCAGCAGCCCCGAGAGCCCGCCCACAGAAGCCTCGACCGAGGCCCCCCACCCCGAGTTCCTCGTCGCCCTTATCTCCCGGCGCAGCCGTCACCGCGCAGGTCTCACGGGCGGCCACGCGGCACGCACACGGGCGGCACATGCGCAGGCGGGCACATGCACAGGCGGGCACACGGCAGGTTCATGGGTGGGCAGTGGGGGGTATGCGAACAGCTCGATGGACAAACAGGTGGGCAGGTGGACAGGCTGGCCAAGGTTATTTTTTTTCTTTCTGGAGAATGTAAACTGCGGTCACGTGAACCCATGCATGCAACACGCGCATACACGTATAATAACGGATCCCTAATCGCTGTTTGATGCAGGCAATGTTGGCAAAATAGATTAGGTCTCTGGATTTTTCGACTTTTTCATTCACGTTATTTCCGGAGGGTTTTACACAGCAGACCAAGAGCAACAATTCACCACAAATGGGGTGGGGGTGTTGTCGCAGGCATGAGGTACAAGCGGCGTGGGGTGGACAGGGACGGCCACGTCGCCAACTTTGTGGAGACAGAGCAGCTGATCCACATTCACACGCACACGCTGTCCTTCGTGCAAACGCGCGGCTCGGTGCCCGTCTACTGGAGCCAGGCTGGGTACACCTACAACCCCAGGCCACAGCTGACCAAAGGTGAGAGACTCATCTCGCTCGCCCGGTGCTCGCGCCCAGCCAGCACGCTCCGGCGCTCGCCAAGTGCTCTCTGCACGCTCCCAGCGGGACAATGAGCAAGCGGAATATGCCAACTATTTTGACTCATTGCCGTCGACAAAAGTATAAACAAGAAAAAACGTGTTTTTGATGCTCGTAACCATGTCCGCTGTTGTATTCACCACTGTAAACCTGTTTATCTACATACATGGCTAAGCCAGTTTAGAATTGCTATATATGACGGAAGTAATTTTTATTTTCATTACCAATACATGCTTGCTTTGTGACAAATGCAAGTGTGGAAATACCCACATCAAACGTTTTTACCAAATTATCTGCGAGGTTTGTTGCTGTTACTGGTGGTGAGAGTATTTGGTATGAGTGATGTGGTAGCAGGTAAAGGGAATCTCTGTGTGGCAGGGTGACGCAGCGATAACAGGTAAAGGGACTCTCTCTGTGTGGCAGGGTGATGCAGCGATAACAGGTAAAGGGAATCTCTCTGTGTGGCAGGGTGACGCAGCGGTAACAGCTAAAGGGACTCTCTCTGTGTGGCAGGGTGACGCAGTGGTAACAGGTAAAGGGAATCTCTCTGTGTGGCAGGGTGATGCAGCGATAACAGGTAAAGGGAATCTCTCTGTGTGGCAGGGTGACGCAGCGGTAACAGGTAAAGGGAATCTCTCTGTGTGGCAGGGTGATGCAGCGATAACAGGTAAAGGGAATCTCTCTGTGTGGCAGGGTGACGCAGCGGTAACAGCTAAAGGGAATCTCTCTGTGTGGCAGGGTGACGCAGTGGTAACAGGTAAAGGGAATCTCTCTGTGTAGCAGGGTGACGCAGCGGTAACAGGTAAAGGGAATCTCTCTGTGTGGCAGGGTGATGCAGCGATAACAGGTAAAGGGAATCTCTCTGTGTGGCAGGGTGACGCAGCAGTAACAGCTAAAGGGAATCTCTCTGTGTGGCAGGGTGACGCAGTGGTAACAGGTAAAGGGAATCTCTCTGTGTGGCAGGGTGACGCAGCGGTAACAGCTAAAGGGAATCTCTCTGTGTGGCAGGGTGACGCAGTGGTAACAGGTAAAGGGTATCTCTCTGTGTGGCAGGGTGACGCAGTGGTAACAGGTAAAGGGAATCTCTCTGTGTGGCAGGGTGGCGCAGTGGTAACAGGTAAAGGGTATCTCTCTGTGTGGCAGGGTGACGCAGTGGTAACAGCTAAAGGGTATCTCTCTGTGTGGCAGGGTGACGCAGCGGTAACAGGTAAAGGGTATATCTCTGTGTGGCAGGGTGACGCAGCGGTAACAGGTAAAGGGTATATCTCTGTGTGGCAGGGTGACGCAGCGGTAACAGGTAAAGGGTATATCTCTGTGTGGCAGGGTGACGCAGCGGTAACAGGTAAAGGGTATATCTCTGTGTGGCAGGGTGACGCAGCGGTAACAGGTAAAGGGTATATCTCTGTGTGGCAGGGTGACGCAGCGGTAACACTCATGCCTCACGGCAATAAGGACCTGGATTCGATTCCTGACTCGGATGCCTCTGTGTGTGGAGTTTGTATGTTCTCCCCCTGCTCTGCTTGGGTTTCCCTTTGGTTCTCTCTCATAGGTAAAACAACCAAACAATGTAACCGGTATTGGACTAACATTGCAAAGCTGAAAAATCACTTGTAGATTACTCAGCTGGTTTCAGACCAAAGCAACATTACCCCTCCTGTGAAGGCTCCTCAAAAAGAGTCTTGAGACTTTCCTGGGTAAACCAACAAAATAATGATGGTCTGGTGAGATGCGTGGTGGAGGTGACGGGTGCTACCTCATGTTCTTCCAGGTGACAAGGAAACCAGGGATGCGTTTGAATTTCACTTTAAGAAGCAGCTTGAGATCTACCAGAGGCAGGTGTGTATTATATATATTTATATTTTAAGTTACCTGTGATGCAGTTTGACTGACAGCACACTTTGCTTCGGTTTTTGCTGCCAATGTGATATATTTTTGGTTGAGGCCACGTAATTATCCGGGAAATGTTTTGTCATGAAACCCTCCACCACTCTACATAGCCAGACAAATTAAATTGTCACGTGGTGTACGAGCGTTTAACGCGATAGTTGTTATTGTTTCAGCTCACTCATCAGCAATAAAATAATGTATTTTGCTTGAAAGTGCTCCATGCATCTTCAAGACAGTATAGTTTCAGTTAACCGTTACCTTTTACCCATACATTGACAACACGACTTCAGAGTGGCATCGGCTAGAAAAGTCAGTGTCGCTCTCTCTGGCGCGTACCGGTGATTTCAAGCGACTTGCCCAACGGTGAAACCATAATGCAGTGGGAAGCATTTATCACAGGTGGTCGTCAACCTGGTGGACCAGGCCGGTCGGGAGAAGATCATTGGGGACACGTTCCTCAAGCACGTGCTGCACTTCAACAGCAAGCAACTCACCTACATCACCTTTGACTTCCACGAGCACTGGTACCCTCACCTAAACGGGCACCGCACTGGTACCCTCACCACACGGGCACTGCACTGGTACCCTCACCACACGGGCACCGCACTGGTACCCTCACCACACGGGCACCAAACTGGTACCCTCACCTACACGGGCACCGCACTGGTACCCTCACCACACGGGCACTGCACTGGTACCCTCACCACACGGGCACCGCACTGGTACCCTCACCACACAGGCACCACACTGATACCCTCTCCACACGGGCACCGCATTGGTACCCTCTCCACACGGGCACCAAACTGGTACCCTCTCCACACGGGCACCGCACTGGTACCCTCACCACACGGGCACCGCACTGGTACCCTCACCACACGGGCACTGCACTGGTACCCTCACCTACACGGGCACCGCACTGGTACCCTCACCTACACGGGCACCGCACTGGTACCCTCACCACACGGGCACCTCACTGGTACCCTCACCACACGGGCACTGCACTGGTACCATCACCTACACGGGCACCGCACTGGTACCCTCTCCTACACGGGCACCGCACTGGTACCCTCTCCACACGGGCACCGCACTGGTACCCTCACCACACGGGCACCTCACTGGTACCCTCACCACACGGGCACCTCACTGATACCCTCTCCACACGGGCACCGCACTGGTACCCTCTCCACAGGGGCACCAAACTGGTACCCTCTCCACACGGGCACCACACTGGTACCCTCACCACACGGGCACCGCATTGGTACCCTCACCACACGGGCACCTCACTGGTACCCTCACCTACACGGGCACTGCACTGGTACCCTCACCGAAACGGGCACCTCACTGGTACCCTCGCCTACACGGGCACTGCACTGGTACCCTCACCACACGGGCACCGCATTGGTACCCTCACCACACGGGCACCTCACTGGTACCCTCACCTACACGGGCACTGCACTGGTACCCTCACCTACACGGGCACTGCACTGGTACCCTCACCGAAACGGGCACCTCACTGGTACCCTCACCACACAGGCACCGCGGCCTGCCGAGAGCATGCTGAGTGATTCGGCTAATTCCAGACCCTCCGTCTCCTCCCGACACCAAGAATAAACCCCGGGAATGAGCCACTGACTCCTAATGTTCAAACTAACAGCAATGCAAGCACGGAGTTACCATTCACACTGCAGCAAAACTTTAACGTCAACACTAACCCTCGTGAGTTAACTCCAGCTAATATTTTATTTACTAATTTAACATCAAATTCACTCATTTTTGATCCCTTTACCCCTAACTCATCCAGAACTGCTCATTGGCAACGGTCATGGAAATCTGTGGAATTGCTCATGTATGACTTATCATTGTGCATTCTAAATATATAATATATCATTTGAAAATTGAGTTGTTAAAAATAATGTCAACAAAAAGGTAATTTTATCTCCAAAAAATCTGATACTGCTGAGTTCATCTCTGTTAGGCATCATCTCTGCCAAGGTTCATCTCTGCCAGGGCTCGATGGCATCTCCCGTGTTTGCTGGATTAGCGCCGAGCAGTCCGCTGGTATGGGGGGCAGGCAGGGTGCCAGTGGTAATACTACTCATGCACGACTCAGGTGCCTCTCTGTGGAGTTTTATCCTGTCCTCTGTTGGTTTACTCTGGGTTCTCCAGTTTATTCCCATAGCTAAAAAACATACAGTCTAACTGATATACAGTGTAACTGATATTGGTCAAACATTCCAGTGCTGCAAGTTATTCAAACGGTTTACGCAGAGCAACATTGTTCCCAACTGTGTAATAATATAAAGAATAATTATTAATCATAATTGCTGATAGCACGGCGAGGTTGGAGAGCAGCCACGTGTGGATCGCAGTGCTGCGAATGAGCAGCTGGTACAGTCAAACAATCCCGACACTAACTGCCGTCATTCAGCAGTGGATTGACATTTGGCTTCAACGCTACGAACCATCAATCGCCGGCGATTGCACAATGAAAAGTCACGTGCGAACGGTTCCACAGATGCGTATTGGCGTGGTGTGCGCGCCCGCTTGCTTGTGTTGACGTGCGCGTCCCGTCCCCAGCCGCGGCATGAAGTTTGAAAACGTTCACATTCTCACGGACGCCATCTGCGAGATTATCAGTGACATGAAATGGTGCTGGTAAGCGTTTATCTCTTTGCGACATAAACCAATCGCGCCACCAAACTTTAAACCCGATGGTCGAGATGGTGTGCTCCACCGTGCGCTCCACCGTGTGCTCCACCGTGTGCTCCACCGTGTGCCCCACCGTGTGCCCCATGTGCATGCTCACTCGCCTGTGCTCCACCGTGTGCCCCTGCCTGTCATGCGTGTGCGTCATTGTGTTTGTGTACCAATGGGGAGCAATGGTGCAGCGGTTAGTGTGCCGCACTACGAACCCGGCGCCCCGAGTTTGATTCCCGCTCACAGTCGAAATCCGTGACAAATATCTGAACTGGTCATGGACCTCCACTAGGTCGACTCGCCTTTAAATTACTGTCTTATGCAGTGTGTAAACATCAAATTGGGGAGAAAAAGGCAGCTTGACGTGGTGTTGGCCACTCACCCCCCTCGTGTACATGGCAGTCTTCAAATGTGCTCGCTAACAGCACCTCCGATTAGCAGGGTTTGGCTGCGTCCGGTGAAAAAGAATTTGAACAAACAGTACATACTTGCCCCAACAGTGGTGGGTGTCGGCGTGGGTGGCGAGCGTCTCCGTGCGTGGTGGCTGTCGGCGTGGGTGGCGAGCGTCTCCGTGCGTGGTGGGTGTCGGCGTGGGTGGCGAGCGTCTCCGTGCGTGGTGGGTGTCGGCGTGGGTGGCGAGCGTCTCCGTGCGTGGTGGGTGTCGGTGTGGGTGGCGAGCGTCTCCGTGCGTGGTGGGTGTCGGTGTGGGTGGCGAGCGTCTCCGTGCGTGGTGGGTGTCGGCGTGGGTGGCGAGCGTCTCCGTGCGTGGTGGCTGTTGGCGTGGGTGGCGAGCGTCTCCGTGCGTGGTGGGTGTCGGCGTGGGTGGCGAGCGTCTCCGTGCGTTGCCAGGGCGGACGCGGCGGGGCTCATTCAGGTACAGCAAGGAGTGTTCCGCGTGAACTGCATGGACTGCCTCGACCGCACCAACGTGGTGCAGGCCGCCATCGCCCGCATCGTCATGGAGAGCCAGGTATCTGCATCTCCCACCACTAACCACGGCACTGCCAATCTCTGCACAAATGTCCCTAACCTCACCCGCACTAATATCATCATCATTGTGATCATCATCTGGTGACCAGGCTACTCTGGTGTGTCATTGAGATTTTGGTCCATAACACTGCATTTTGTGTTCGGAATTTGACTCGACCCATCATTCTGCTGTGGTAGATAAAACGACTACTACCCGTGGAAATTCTATATTTGTTCTCCATTCAATATTTGTTGTCCATCAATCTAAGTGAGTGGGATTGCGCAGGACATGTCAGGAGAAGGGATGATGGTCGATGGTGAAGAATAGCGATGTAGTGGCAGCTGAGGTAGGCGCAGCTCCCAAGGGGCTGTCCGCCAAACAGATGGAGTGATTAAATTTGGTCCATGTGCAGGTGCTAACCGCTTATTTATTACATCGCAGGATTGCGAGAGATGGTGGTGGCTTGAGGAGGCCTTTGTCCAGCAGTGGATCGATCATGATGGTAGAGATAATGGCCCCCACCATAGGAATGTGGAATTTTCACAGCCCGCAGACCCCCACAGAGATGTGCACCGTCAAACGCGCATCGAGCACGGAGAGGGGCCCCGTGTTGTGACCGCGCCCCTCCTCCCGCCCCTCTCAGCTAAAGAAGCTGGGTGCCATGCCCCCTGAGCACCAGCTGCCCATTAAATGCCGGCGCATCTACCAGGTGATGTGGGCCAACCACGGGGACACGGTGAGCCGGCAGTACGCTGGCACGGCCGCCCTCAAGGTGAGTTGTGCGCCGCCTTGCTCGTCAGCAGCACCGCCCTTGGGCTCACGGCAGGGAAGCTCGCGGGTCTGCCGCTTTCACGTGCGGTTGTGGGACGTGTAGCAACTAGGCGGTTGTGGGACGTGTAGCCACTAGGCGGTTGTGGGACGTGTAGCGACTAGGCGGTTGTGGGACGTGTAGCCACTAGGCGGTTGTGGGACGTGTAGCGACTAGGCGGTTGTGGGACGTGTAGCCACTAGGCGGTTGTGGGACGTGTAGCCACTAGGAGCTTGTGGGACGTGTACAACAAATCCAACTGCCATGCGTACGAGCGTCGTAACGACATGCGTGTCTCCGCTCGCAGGGGGACTTCACGCGCACTGGCGAGCGGCGGTTCGCCGGCGTGATGAAGGACGGCTACAACTCAGCTAATAGATACTACCTCAACCAGTTCCGCGACGCCTATCGGCAAGCTGCCATAGGTGCGGTGCCCACACACCGAGCATCACACTACTCCTGGTCTTGCGGTGTGATCCCTGCCCAGCTACCCACTCAACGTGCCTCTGGCTCTCCTGTCCAACTCTCTCATGTTTTTGTTATTTATAGCTGCTTCCATTGGAGGACATGGAAACAAATTTGCTTAAAAAAAATGCTGATATAATTTTTTCCAGAAAAAGTTATCAATTCCACCAAATTCTGAGTCGCCATTAAGACTGCCCTTTGTATAAGCGTTTCATTTGATTAACTAAATGTGCAACCTGGCTGGTATTTTGTTTAATGCAATATAATTTGGACTGACTCTGTGCCACTCGCAGTGAGCATTGTTTTGTTTGCCTGGCCGTGATGGTGCCATCTGTCCCGTGCCGCCTGCGTGCGCAGACCTCATGCAGGGGCTGCCGGTGACGGATGACCTGAGCACCATCGTGAGCCGTGAGCGGCACCACGAGGCGCTGGCTCGCAGGGAGAGCCGGCGCAGCCAGGCCGAGCAGGTGAGCCAGCTGCTGCAGTCCTGCATGAAGCAGCTGCTGCCCAGCCACGAGGAGTTCCACGGGGGCTGGGCGCTCATCGACTGCGACCCCAGGTGAGGGCGAGGAACGGCCCTCGACCCCCCGCTCAGCGCCACCACTCCCTGCTGCTCACACGGAGCCCCCTGCTTCATTCACGCCGTACGTAGCTTGGCTACGTATGGTGCGAAACAAGTTCACATATGCACATACGTGCTCGGCGCGAATGCTCACAGCTGCTCACGCATGACCGATACGTGCTTCACAGTGCTTGTACACAAATTATTCGATTGCTACTGCCCAGTAGTTTTGCGTTAGCGCAGTGACAGAACTGTCGATGAGTTCGACGCGTCTTCTACACGTGAAGCGTAAACACGCGCGGGACGGCTCGCAGAACGGAACCGCCGCGTCTCTCCGCGGGCCGCGTCTGGGGTTGTGTGCGTGGCGCGCATTGTACGGGCGGTCTGGAGCAGGCGGAGTGCACATGGCGAGAACTCCGGACGTGGGGTCTGCGACGTCAAGGCCAATGTGGCACGGAGGGGGGTGGTGGAGGTGACCGCGTCCGTGTTGAATGTGACCCCCACAGTCTGACGGACGCCACGCACCGCGACGTCGACGTCCTGCTCATCCTCACCAACCGCGCGTACTACGTCGCATAGTGAGTCGCGGCAAAGACGCACATGCACCGGTGCGGGTGTGTGTCTGCATGGCGGGTTATCGCGCTGCGCCACGAACCTGACCACCCAAGTCCGATTCCCGCTCACAGCCATCACCAGTGACGATTATTTGAATCAATCCTGGGCTTTCCCTAGGTCAACTCGGCCTCAAATGAGTACCTGGTGCGATATGTAAACATCGCCACTGGGGAGATAAATGTGGCCGGGCGTGGTGCTGGACCCCCACCCCGTCGTGTGCCGTGGCGGCCTTCATAGGTGCTCGCTAACTACACTTGTCCCGACAACCTGTTTCAGCTATACGGGGGAACTTTGTTTTTGTGGAGTGGTAGCGTAGCGGTTAGCACTCTGTGCTACAAACCCGGCGACCCCAGTTTAATTTGCGCTCATGGCCACCATCGGTAACGAATATCTGAACTGGCCCTGGACCTTCGCTAGGCGTTCACACGTTACTCACCCCCTGAGGTGTATCACATGTGAATGATGAAGTGGCAGCGCAAGTCTCAGCTGCATATTCACCGTGTGAACTACGTGCGCGCGGTCTGCGGCATGTGACCGTGTGTGCTGCAGCTTTGACGAGGAGGCTGATAAGATCACTCACTACCAAAGGATCGACCTGGCCGACCTGGAGAAAATAGAGATCGGTGAGCGTGCTTCACCTGGTCGGACGCAGCGATTCTCGTGATGATGATTGATTGATGATGAGGAATATTTCAAGCATTGATCTCTAGAAGTAATAATGAGCGGAGCACTAGGTTTTCGCAGACAATGGTGCAATCCAATGTTGATCTTTGGGCGAGGCCACGTAACGATCTGGCCAAATTTGTGTCGTTAAGACCCCTCCACCACCCGACACGGCCAAAACAAATGTAATTGTGACGAGTTCGGGCGTACGCATTTCAGCTTCCCGGTAAGTTTCAGAATGAGTCTCACAACCAGATTTGAAGATTGGCCAAGAACGACTTGCAAGCGTCCCCTGCACGAGCGCCGACTCTGACAGATTACACGATGTCCTGCACATGCAGTGTAACCAGAGTGCCAAACGGCTCCAACGAGGAACGCTTGCCTTATTGTACCAGTGGTTAGCAATGCTCGTGTAAGCAGTGGAGTGACAACTTCCGTTTGTTTGAAGTTTCGCCGGACATGTGAATATATATAGAGAGCGACGTATCCACGCGCTGCGTCAGCGCCGTGCTGTGCTGCGCTCGTTGCAGGCCCTGAGCCCACGCTGTTCGGGAAGCCCAAGTTCATCTGCATGCGCGTGCACTCCACGTTCAACGGCGCCGGCGGGTACTTCCACACGCTGCGAGCCGCCACGCGCTCCCCCGAGGACAGCGGCAAAGGTGAGCGTGTGTGTGCAGCTGTGTGTAGGGGGGCTTTGTGTGTGTGTGCAGCTGTGTGTAGGGGGGCTTTGTGTGTGTGGGAAGCGGTAGTGTAGCGGTTAGCACGCTGCGCTACGAACCCAGAGACCCAAGGCCGATTCCCGCTCACGGCCGACACCAGTGACGATTATCTGAACCGGTTCTGGCCCTCGCCTGGTTGACTCAGCCTGAAATGAGTACCTGGTGCGGTGTGTCAGCATCCCAACTATGGAGACAAAAGCGGCTGGGCGTGGTGTTGGCCACCCACCCCCTCGTATGCCACAGTGCTGGCCTTCACAGGTGGAACTAACAGCACTTGCCCCAACAGCCTGTTACAGGCTATATACGGGGCTATACGGGGCTATATGGAGCTGCGCGTGTGTGGAGCTGCGCATGTGGGGGGGCTTTGAGTGTGTGTGTGTGGAGCTGCGTGTGTGTGAAGCTCCTTGTGTGTGGAGCTGCGTGTGTGTGTGGAGCTGCTGTGCTAGTGTGCAGCTGCATGTGTGTGGAGCTATGTGTGTTGGGGGCTGCGTGTGTGTGGAGCTGCATTTGTGTGTGTAACTGCATATGTGTGGAGCTACGTGTGTGGGGGGCTGTGTGCGTGTGGAGTTGCGTGTGTGGAGCGCAGCTTCCAACCCGGCGACCGGAGTTCGATTCCTATTCACGGCCAACACCAGTGATGATTATCTGAACTGATCCTGGACCTCTCCTAGGTCGACTCAGTCTCATTTGAGTGGCAAGTGCAATGTATGAACATTACCACTTGGGAGACAAAGGCGGCGAGGCGTGGTGCCGGCTACCCACCTCCTCGTGTGCTGTGCTGACTTTCATAGGACCTACCCAATGGCAGAGCCAGGATTTTTAGGTAGGGGGGGCAACCCCTCCCGCAATGAAAAATGATAGGAGTTGTTAGTAAGTAAGGACTTGTCCCTTGCTTTTTATTCGACGCGTGTGCGGCGATGGCGCAGCCATCGATCGAGGGTCGAATTCGAACCGTGTGTGATCGGCATCGCACTCGCTGAAGGTATCCTTTCAGGGAAGTCGTGTACTGTATATGCGACTGCGCGCAATTCTGAGTCACTTATAACCGCTTTGCCGTTACTTATTGCCAATTATGGACTCGGACTATTGTCCTATCATCTCACAGAGTCCCTGTCACGTAATAATATGCTACACGGTGGCAGTGGGGGTTGCAAAATGCCGATTTATTACTAATAAACCCCAATAATCCGATCTAAATGAGGGATTTCGATCGGATCATTGGGGGGGCACGTGCCACCCCACCCCCCCACTGGCTCTGACAGTGGTCCTACTTATTAACAGCACTCGCCCCAACAGTCTGTTAAGGCTATATGGGGGACCTTTGTCTCTTTTGCGTGTGGAGTTGTGTAGAGAACAGTCTTGGGCAGACATGTGCTGGTCTCGTAAACGATATGGAAACGTCACGGCACATGTGGCAGGCAGCATTTTGCATAGCAGGCGTCTAGCAGTCACACTCCATCGGTCATCGCGGTCAAGTTGTGGTCTTGGCCGAGTCGTCTTATTGCATAATTTCTACGGCCACAAACGTGACCGTCTCATCGATTGCAACCTATTGTGAGATGCACGCGCACGAACACGTGCAGTCCTGTGCTCGAGCGTTTGCGTCAATCATTTACAAAGCACGCCGCTTGATTCTACTTGAATTGTAATTTTGACGTGCCGCGTGACGCACCGCACTGTGCTGCAGACACGCTGCAGTGCATCACAGAGATCTTCCAGATCGTGAAGCAGACGAGCGGCGGAACCCTGCTGCAGACCGAGGGCAAGCTGGAAAAGTAAGTCCCAGGGTGTGACGCAGGACAGCGGTGCCTAGATAAGGAGGCGATAACGATTACAAAATATATTTAATGTTTGTACGTTTGGCATTCGCAACGTTCTCATAGCGGAGGGCCGCAAGGTCTGTGTCGCCGGTGTAGTCGGCCGCCTAAAGGTCACAGTGACGAGATGTTAATTACCTTGCCTGGTATACAGGTCATGGGTTCGATCCCGACCCTGACGATACCTGCATATTTGGAGTTTGCAATTCTCCCCATGGTTGTGGATTTTTCTCCGGATCCTCCGGTTTTTCCCTCCACATTTAGAATCAACATCATGCGTTAAAGAGTATTCGGCTGCTATAAATTTCCACAAGATAAGTCCCTTTGTCGAGCTATAATTTGTGACCAGGTCGCTCCTGAAAAATAACTATATAGCTCAGGGAGCCTTATCTGGTAAAATAAAAACGGTTTAGTTTTTGTTTTAAAGCCTGTCTCCCGGGCGCGCAGGAAGAAGAGCAAGCCACACGAGGAAATCATTGGCGTGTCTCACAAGGAGGAGGGTGCCGACGGCTGGTCAGAGGAGAACTTCTCGAAGCTGTCGCTGGGCTCCCCGTCGGGCCGCTCGGGGCTGGCGCAGAGCAAGCGCTACCTGGCAGGCGTCCAGCAGAACGTGCGCAGCAAGTTCTCGTCGCTCAACCAGAGGGTCAAGCAGTCCAAGCCCAACGTGAACCTCGCCGACCTCGGCAGCAACTTCCGCACGCTGAGGGCGTTTGAGGGGCCCAATCAGCCGAAGGCCGCCGCCGTTGCCGCGGCGCAGCGCGCTCAGCCTGGCCGGGGAGGCCCGCAGGCCTCTGGCCAGCGGGCGCTGGACGCCGAAAGCGACCCGTCACTCTCCGACTCGGACAGCATGGCAGAGGTCGGCACCAGCCCCTGGGGTCCCACGTCAAATGGCGGGTTTCGTCATCATCACCATCGTCAGCCATGATCATTCCACTGCTGGACGGAGGCCTCCCCACGCCGTCATCTCCCCATACGGTCCTGCGATGCCACAATCCATCTTCCTGTAGTTCATGAGCTGATCTCATCTCCACTCTCATCCATCGGCCCTTCTCGTGACGTGTCCTCCCCAAAGCCCACTTGCTTCCCTTCCCAATGTCTTTAAGTGGTGTTTGTTCCCCGAGACACCTGTTCCTCTTTGTGTCCCTCGGTGTCATTCCGAGCACACACCTCCTTATGCTGCTTATTTACGTACTTGTCAGCTTTTATGTTCTTTGCATTTTGATAGAGAAGCTGTCGAGCAAATAGTTTTTCCTAAAATAATTGGGTAAGTTAAGTTTCCTCTCCTACAAAATATTCGTAGAACGGTGTTCTCGGATGCCGCGACTCCTGACCGCGTGGTTACTGGGCGCTTGTGTGGCTGTTCCTTCAGGACGAGGACGAGTTTGGGATCGCGACAGCGAAGTCCGACGACGAGCGCCATGCGTCGCAGCCCGATGTCCTGGACTACGTGCTGCCGAGCTGCGGCATCGTGGCGTCCGCTCCGCCCGCGGCGCGCCCCTGCGGCGGCACCGGCCTCGTACGCCCCTCCAGCATCGTCGTCACCGACTGCAGCGACCCCGCCCGTGAGGCCACGCGGTCCGTCGAGGAGTTCCCCGGGGATTCGGCGGACCCCAAGGAGCGGCAGGAGCCGGCGCGGCGACCCTCGCGCCTCGACATTGCGTGCGGAGGGCCGGCAGCCGCGGCGGGCGATCCGCGGGCGGGTGCGTCGGATGAGCGCGCCAGTCCCGGCGGGCGGCCCACCCCCACCTCCGCCGAGGGCAGCCGCACCGTGTCGCCTTTTGCGCGCATCAAGAGCTCGATGGCGCAGATGGCCAACATGCCATCCCCGCTGGGCCTGCTGCAGGGCATGAGCTTCCCGTCGGGGCGCAGCCCAGAGCCCGATTCCCAGGAGTCCCAGGAGCAGAGCCTCCATGAAATCAAGGCCATGATGCAAAACTGCCAGACGCGCATTATCCAGATCTAACTAAAATACAACAAGCCTCCTGCATCCACACATACATAAAGTCTCCTGCATCCACACAGACACCTCCGATTATCACCGTTGGGTATGTACATACAACCCCACTGCATCCACACAGAAATACTCGAGCATGCGACACGCAGTGACCACCGGGCGACAAGCAGCAACGTGTATCATGGCCAGCAGTAATGCTCTGTTACACTCGCGATATAAATATATACAGGACCATTACGTTATTATTATTATTGAATGTCTTAAAAGTGCACTTTAACATATATAGTGTTGGAATTTAACTTTAAAGAGATGCTCCCTCAACATAACTAATTACAATTCGGTATTGTCCTCGTTTGTAAATTATTTTACCAATAACCTAAGAGACAATTTCAGAGTGATCCCCATACACAATCCAATCATAGATCCCCGATAATAAACGTTGGGAAGACAAGTTTTTATATTTTTCACAACGGCCATTATTTTAATAGAGAACGCGAGAGAGACGCTCAAGGGGTCCAAGGGTCCTGGTTTACGCAACTCAGAATTACACCGCCGCCAACTCGCGTCGCGTTAAACTACTGGATTAAGGGATATAGTGACCGGTTTTTGAGAAGGCCGCCATTTAGCCTATAAGTAAACATTTTATCTACAGTAATACCCTTAAAATAATTAAACCTGAACTACTGTGTCAAGACTATAAAGAAGCAATGCAGTGGAAGGGTGCGACGTGTGAACCCGTGACGGCGCGTCGGTGTTGCCGTCGCCGCGTTGCACGTGCTTCTCGTCGTGGTGAAGCCGAAGGGAAAGAGCGCCGTGGGTTGGGCGCGCGGGCGGCTTTACCTCTTCCGCTATGGACACATTCCAAACTCAAGACTGTTGTATCCATCTCTTTCATTTCCTTTGACAATATTTTACAGCTGACGTTTTGTTATATTTTACGATGTTTGATAAATGCGTACGTAAATATGTACCCGTGGGGTTTGTGCTGTTGGTACTGTATCGTAAGTGCTATCGTTTTGAGGTTTAATACATGTCAAGCTTGCTGAATTTGAGCCTCAAGCAGTGGTTAATTCCCTGTGCGAGCCTCGCCGCACCACAGGGCTCCCGTCCGCACGCTTCTGCTGCCCCGCACGCTTCTGCTGCCCCGCACGCTTCTGCTGCCCCGCACGCACGTGTGGTCATGGGGGGTGCAGGCCCATGCACGAACAGTACTGGTGCTTAAACCTTCAGCTGTGCACGGCTGCTCTAGCAGATGGCATTGGAAGAGATGAGAAGTGTGTGATCTGCTCTTGGCCGCAGGTCGTGTTCTGGACCTGGTCGAGATGGTCCCACTGACTGAGGGTTTCTCTGCAACAGAGCCAACACCTGTACAGAGGTGGTCGCCAGGGTTCAGTGTTGCTGTTAGGTCCCCTGTGTTTCCTGTAGGCAATGGAACTTGACAGCTGGCACGGCGACATCCAACCAAAGAAACCTGGAGGATGACTCCAGCCATGCATGAGAAAGGATAGAGGGGCTCATCCACGTAGTTCATTCGATGTGTAATACTGGACTTGCCACATTTCCACACAGGTGTGTGGCCTTGCATCCACCGACTGAATGCACGAATGCCAGTTCCACACACGCGACACGAGTGTCCGCATGTGTGGAACTGGCGATTGAACACATCCCAACTCTCAATGTGGTCGTTCCATGTGCAATGCCATCGTCAATCATTGAAGCGGTGCTCTTCTCCTGTTTACAGCCCTGAGCCAGTGCTGGAAATTCAACATTCCTTTGGTGGGGGAAGGTTTATCCGTAGGGCAACCGCTGCAGAATTCAGTGGTACTAATTTTATTGACACTGGAGGGATGATGGGCCGAGTCACCCACCAACTGGGATTTGAACTCTCACCCTTGTGATTGTAAGCCGGTCGCTCCACCGCTGATCCACTGGGCCGGCAATGCCTCGCTCGGAACCAATTTGCATCGGCAGAGCAGGAAATTATGACCAAACGCTCAATCGCTTGAGCACACACACATGGCCTTGTACACAGCTAGTGCTTATTTCCATTGAGTACAGTCACTTCCAATAAGGCGAGTGAGTATATTAGGAGAGAAACACTAACGAATGCATTCTATCGGGGGGTGATAAAGATGTCACGGCTTTATGACAGGCGAATAGCCTCGGCATCTGTTGCTCCTGAGTGGAATGTCTCACGGTTGGTATAATGACTTTTACTGAATGTGAGAGTGCCCGAAATACACCTTGCAGTTGAGTGAGGCGGAGCCTTGGCACTGCCAGCAGGGATAACGCCGTTGTGAGAGGCAGCGTCCTCCATGCAGGCGCGCTGGCTGCCCAGGCAGCAGCAGGGCAGTAGCAGGGCAGCAGCAGGGCAGAAGGCACGCGATGGACTTTACGCTGTGTTCCATCCCACAGGCAGCAAATCAGAGGACGATTGAGAAATTTCGCAAGGGTGGTCCCAAAATGTGTAATTCTTTAACTTGGATCCTACGTTAATAAATGTGATGTATTTGCTCTGGGCAATACCAATACAATGCTGAATTTTGGGATATCAAGGTGGGGGGGGGGGCACTGACCAGCTTCTTGTACATCAAGGTTGTGCTGTTAAAACAATCATTCGGCTCGTGCATTTCCTAAGACGAGCATCCATGATGCACGTTTTGAATCTGATCCAAAATGCCTTAAGGTTAATTTTCTTCTCTGCTGCTGCACGACCCTTGAATGTGGACATGGGGTGAAGCCAAGCCTCACGGCACGAGGCCAGTGCACAGCAGCCATCTCTGCATGAGCGCGCACACAATCACTTGGTTTCACTTGGGCTTTTTTGCCCAGATTTAGTAACATTTTATTATTTCTATTTTATTCTGCTTGTTTACTGAGAAAGGCCTCATTGAGTCTCATTATTTTGTTTCAGGGAGGCTCCCGGTAGGGTTTTGCGGTAGGGGGAAATTATTGCTCCGTTTCCCAATTAAGTAATGTGCGATGTGATTTTGCAAATCTGGACACAATGGCCTACCCGTCCCGAATGACGTCAGAGGATCTTTAACGTCCCCCGTGAAGCACGCCGCGATTTGTTTGGCGATGGGAGGCCTCCACGCCTCCTTAACATCACGCACCCGTTTTGATCACAATCCACCTTCGAGGACCGCCCGTGGTATTTACACCCGAGTCGTTTTCCAGCCGTGTGCCTTCACCGGAGGGCTTCATCTGTCAGCACGTCGTTCGACTTCACCAATCCAGTCGTGTTTGTTTAACACGTAGGAGGCTTTCGCGACCAATATCATCCATAATAGAGTTTTTTTTGGGTTAGATCGCGTAAATGTGTCGTTAAAATCCGCCACTACCCGACATCAGCCAACCAGTAAGGGTTGTCACGTAAAGTGAACGTACCAATTCGTCACTCGTACAGCACACCGGTGTGTTGGAGAGCCAAGCCACAACATTTAGTCGTGTTTGTTTTGCCTCCTTTCCATCATTTTACAATCCCACTCGAACTCTCAGCAAAGCCTCGCCCGGAAAAGCCACCCTCAGTCCCTGCCCAAGCACCAGCGACACTTGAGTCAGTGCGGCGACTCGCACCGCTGCACGGCGATGTCTAATTGTAAGTGGCACATTGCCGACGAATGTTCGGTGGATGCGACAATGTGACGGCGGCGCGGGTGTGGCCCCGCAGTGAGAAGCGGCGTCAGTGGGGCTCGCCCAGACGCCACCCCGGGGCAGCCCGGTGCGGCGGCCTTCACCACCGGGCCCCTTCACAACAACACCACCACCACCACCCGCTCCACCCACCCGGAGGGGCGTACTCTCGCTCGCTCCTCGCCACCACACCGAGGGTGCACCTCACAACTTTGTTACGTTATTTAAATGTTGGATCCAAACAAACGTCAGTGATGTCCTGCTGCTCAAATGAGCATGGAGCTCCTGTTTAACAGCTCTGAGCCAGTGGTGAAAATTCCACATTCCTATGGCTAATCCATTACTAGGACAATCACTGTTAATTTCCCCACACCGAAGTTCTCATTTTATTGACCCCATTGAGATAATAGGCTGAGTCAACCCCCATCCATCATCTGAAATTGGGATGGGCAAAACAAATCGATGCATCGGTAACGGTGATGACATTTGTGCTGAAACGTCCAACAACATCGGGATCTCGATGTTCTGACATCGCTGTTATGTTGGATGAAAACACCTACATCTGATGAAAACACCTACATCTGATGATAACACCTATCTATATCTGATGAAAACACCTACATCTGATGAAAACACCTATATCTGATAACACCTATATCTGAAAACACCTATATCTGATGAAAACACGTCTGTGAAAGTTACTAGATATCTGTGAAAAAAATACTTTATAGCTCATCGGAATCTTCCAGTATTAATATTATAAAACGTCGTTTAGTCGTGGTGCACGATCGATGAATGTCGTCACGCATACTTGACCCCCCCATCCCCCATGCGACAATGACGAGGTGACGCCTTCAAACTCAACTAAACGGGAAGTATTACATTTCACGCCGTGACGTCGAAGCGTGGGGGCTCCCCAACGCGCGGGGCCTGGGGCAGTCGCCCCGATTCGCCGTACCCGAGGGACGGCTCCGCTCGCACGCGATGCCACGATGGTTGTTGCAGTACAGTATCCACAAGTCGCCCGTTCGATCTCCCGGCACGGCAGCTGAATCAATGGTCAAGTTGCCTCACGTCTGCCCACCCCCCTACGCCTCTGCCCCCCGAGCTGTATAAAGGGATACACCGCGGTTGCTCGCTCGCCAGCTCGCGTGTGGTGGGGTAAAGTGTGGGGGTATTCGCCACCTCTTCAAACAATTCTGGTCAGCGTGCAACAGGAGACATCGGTATCCCTCTGGAGTGGAGCCTCTCGTCCGCTAGCAGTGGCGTGAGCGAGCTACTTCGGGGCTGCGCCCGCACCTGCTATCACTGAGCACCGAATGCCTCACGCAGCTTCGTGATTACAATGCCACTGGCATCGGTTACCGGTTGACGACGCGGTCGTTTAAATGCCCGCCGCGTCCACGCGGTCGTTTAAATGCCCGCCGCGTCCACTCAAGGTCCACGTGGCCCACGCGCCGCGTGGCAGGTTCCCATGGCGATCAATCCGAGCGCGGGATTTCAAACAACATTTTGACAATTGCGACATTTAACTGCGGCTGGCCTGAATGGATCCCTTCCACGTAGCCCTGTGGTATAAGCGAGATAGAGAGCCGTGCGAGGCTGCTGTAGGACGGTGTGGGAGGGGGGGGGGGGCACGGGCCGAGACTTCATTTCCCACGGCCCCACGAATGCCGCGCGCGACCGGCCACTCGAATCGGCCACACGGCGCGTCCGTCACCGCCAGCGGCATCGGAGCCGCACTCCTCGGGCGCCAGAGCTCGGGGTGGTTGCCACGCGGGGACGCCGTTCGCCGGCACCTCCGATGTGCACGGTTGTGTACGCAGGGCGCGAGACAAGTCCAGCACCCTGCGGCCACCGTGCGCCCTGACGACTCGCGCGTGTGGCGGGTGGCGACTGTGCGGTTAGTGGGGGTGGGGGGCTATGGGGGCCCTCGGGTGAGAGGATGCCCCCCCACCCCGGCACGCGGGGATGAGCGCAGCGCGCGGCCCCGTCCGCTCCCTCCCTCCCGGCGCGGCAGGCGACAGATTCCCCGTGGAGTCGCAACATTCCCTCGCAAAATTACAT
Organism: Petromyzon marinus; assembly: GCF_048934315.1. NCBI lineage: Eukaryota > Metazoa > Chordata > Hyperoartia > Petromyzontiformes > Petromyzontidae > Petromyzon > Petromyzon marinus. The sequence continues at coordinate 17,299,460 of NC_133675.1, read as the reverse complement.
TCCGCGCTCCCCTCAAATAGGAGGCCGCGGCAAGACGCGCCCCGACAGCATCAGCAGCAGCAGTCGCATCATCATTAGTAGCAGTAGCACAAGCAGCAGCATCAGCATCACCATGAGGAGCAGCTCCATCGCCGTCGGCCACAGGAGCGCGACCGTGAGCGGCGCCGCGGGCCGCTCGCAGTCGTGGGCCTCGGCGCCAGGGCCCGGCCACCGTGGCGTGGGCCAGGCGGTGGTGGTGGTGTCCGAGACGTCGCAGGTGGTGCAGGACGAGAAGGAGGAGCTGCAGGTGCTCAACAGCCGCTTCGCGGGCTACATCGACAAAGTGCGGCTGTTGGGCGAGCGCAACAGCGAGCTCAAGGCGGAGCTGGCCAAGCTGCGGCAGAAGTCGGCGGGGCCCAGCAGCCTGTGGGCCGAGTTCGAGGCGGCCTTCGGCGAGGTGAAGGATCGCATCGTGCAGTGCGCGCACGTCAAGGGCGCGGCCGACATCGCGAAGGGGAACCTGCAGGAAGACCTCGAGTACTGGGCCTCGCGTCTCGAGCAGGAGCGCGGCCTGCGCGACCAGGCGCTCGCCACGCTCAAGGAGTTCCGCAAGGACGTGGACGACGCCACGCTGCAGAAGGTGGACCTGGAGCGCCAGGCCGAGCAGCTCACGGCCGAGATCGAGTTCCTCAAGAAGCTGCACGACGAGGAGGTGGCCGAGCTGCTGGTGCAGATCCAGGAGGCGAACGTCTCCGTGGAGTTGGAGGCGAACCGCCCCGACCTGGCGGCCGCGCTGCGCGACATCCGAGCGCAGTACGAGTCGATCGCCACGCAGAACGTGGCGGACGCCGCGGGCTGGTACAAGAACAAGTTCGACGCCCTGCAGCAGCAGGCGGCCAAGCGCGACGAGCAGATGCGCGCCACCAAGGAGGAGATCTCCGAGTTCCGGCGCCAGGCGCAGAGCCTCCAGGGCGAGATCGACGCCATGCGCAGCCGCAACGAGGCGCTGGAGGCGCAGCTGCGGGAGATGGGGGCCGAGCACGCGGCACAACTCGACGAGATGCGAGACGCTGCCGCGCAGCTCGAAGCGCAGCTGCGCGGCCTCAAGGCCGACATGGCGCAGCACCTGCGGGCCTACCAGGAGCTGCTCAACATCAAGCTGCAGCTGGACGCCGAGCTCGCCACCTACCGGCATCTGCTGGACGCCGAGGAGAAGCGCCTCAAGGGCAACGTGGCCTGAGCTCAGGTAAGAGCCACGGGCGCGCACCACGCACGGCGTCGGGCACTGCCGGGGCAGGGGGAGACGCCGAGCGCTGGGGAGACAAAGGCGGCCGGGCGTGGTGCTCGCCACTACACCCCGCGTGGCCGTGTCCGGCATCAATCGGTGCTGCTACTCGCTAACAGCGCTCGCCACAAAAACAAAGATCCCCGTATCGCCTGTAACAGACTGTTGGGGCAAGTCGTCGTTTGCGAGCAGCACCTGTGAAGGCCGGCACGGTGGGGTTGAGTGGCGAACACCACGCCCGCTCGCCGCCTTTGTCTCTCCAGTGGCGATGTTTACTACACACCGCCCCGGGTACTCATTTGAGGCTGAGTCTACCTAGAGCAGGCCCAGCTCTAGGTAGACTCGCCCCGTGCAGCAGCAGCACCACTCAGCGTGTCGTGGCAAGCGCTGCTCGCGAGAAACAGCAGCAGCAGCGGGCTGTGAAGAATCGGCAGCGCTCACGAGGTGGTAAACTAACCAGCACCACGCCCGGCCGCCTTTGTCTCCCCAGTGCTGATGTTTAACACACTGCACCAGGTATCTATGTAATGCTCTATTGAGATGAAACTGGACTGCGCGCGTGCGTGGGGAGAACAAACACGGAGCGCGGTGCGAGGCGGAAGGCCGCCCTGGTCAACGCCGCGGGTGGACGGTTCGGATCCCTGGCGTCATTGGGCCAGTGCGTCTTGGTCCGGATTAAAACGCCACTGCCGATTCCTCAGTTGGGTTCACTCGTAGCGACATCGCCCCCTACTGGCAGACTATGAATTATCATGATTTGTTGTACTGCCTTATCCTGGCCACCGCTGAACCCAGCAGGTTTGCGCATTGAAGTTTTGGGCTCGAGGCGCTGTGGGGGGGACCGGGGAGAGGCCCCCCCCCCCCATGGCAGCTCAGGCCGCGACCGTGCGAGAGCGCAGGCGCTGCCCTTGCTGCTGAGTGACGCTGCGATGTTGTTCCCCGCGCTGCAGATGCCGAGAGAGGACGCCTCAGCCGAGCCTCCCTCCTCCTCCTCGCCTCCCTCCTCCTCCTCGCCTCCCTCCTCCTCGCCACCTCCTCCTATCATCGTCTGGAGTGCCCAGCCTCACCGAGTCTCCAGCAGCTCCGGCTCGCCGCTCCACACGCCTCGACAGATCACCGTGTGACACACACGTCACCAAACAGCAGTGTGTCACACCCACCAACGTGTCTTGTGCCACTCTTAGATGTACGCTAGTGTCCCACACACATCACATGACCGTTGCACACCCGTCACTGACACATACACGTCACTGTTCCACTCCAAAGTGTTGCACACACCACCACACCCATTGCAGTGTCACATCCATCACAATGCCATACCCATCAGCTTGTCCCACGCGGTTGTCACATAGAGCGTGACGCCATCGGCATCACCGCACCCCCCCCCCGCACCCCCCGGGGCAGCGAGATAACCCTGCTGGCTGGGCGAGGCAGTGGCACTCCCCGGACTGTCTCTGGCTGCTCACGTGGTACACACGTTGCGCTCAAGTTGTTCGTCAGCTACGCGAGAATAAACTGGAACGAGATCGCGATGTGTCCTCACCGCCGTGTGTCTGCACGCGAATGCACCCACACGTCAGTTACACGATCGCATCACAATAGCGATGCCATGCGTTCACTAAGAAGCCTAGAGTTTCAAACTCATTTTCTTGCCTGCATTGGGATGTTTGGCCAATTCCTCATTTTGCACGGAGGAAACAAAAGCATCCGAAACAAACCCACAACATACGAGGGTAAAACACGCCAAAGTCCAGGCAGAAGAGTTCACAAAGCCACGTGACAAGCAGCAAGACAGCCACGCGGTGAGTGGGGGTTAACAATTGCCCAAGCTCTGCGGTCCGTTTTACATTAAGGTGATATTGGCCAAACGATTGTTTACATGTAGGAGGAACCCGGAGCACCTGGAGAGAACCCACGCGTGTGAGGGGGGACACTATTCCATAGAGGGAACAGGTGTAGTGGGTTCGAATTAGGTGCACACACGACTCCTTGGGAGGCAACGCTGATTTATTAGAACGGTAAGTAATATAACACTGCACATAAGGTGGTGACCACTAACCTACTCTAGCTAACACATACTTATCAAATACTCTAGCGTGACCCAGCCAGGTGGCTACTGCCAGGTCCGCTGACTGGAGGCTTGACTCTTCTTGGCGTCTTCACGATGCATCTTCGTTCTTGATACGGGCAGCCTCGAACCTCGTGAGGAGGCTGCTTATATGGGCCTCGGCGTGCCCGGGCCCCACCCCGGCCACGCCTCCCTTCGAGAACCCTCTCGAAGCCCCCCTGCTGTCCACGTGCCCTCTGAGGTGCCCCCTAGGCCCCCAGCCCCCACTGGGGTCCAGTCACGTGTCCAGCCGGGGTCACAGAGAGTGCCACGGCCTCACACCACCCTCGTGGCCTCCCGGAGCCCAGAACCGGCCCTGACGTCATTCCCGCCTCCAGCCGGGATGACGTCATGCATGTGTGTAGACCCGCGTGGTCATGACGCTCCCCCGCATAGTGACGTCACGCTTGTGCGTGTGTACACAGTAGCGATTCTACAATCACTACACAGGTAGAGTCCACATTTTAGATGTACTGCCTTCTGGCAAACCTCTATCGATGCCCACTGTGAGGGCGTTTCAAAAAGTCTGTGATGATCCACCACTCCTCACTGCTGACTCCACAGTGCAAGAGTACAGGCCACGTGCAGCAGAGCCACCTCCCCGAACACCCAAGACACCTGGTGTTGAGGCGAGCTTTGTTCTCTGCACGGGGCAGACAGGGCTTGCTCCGTAGAACCTCACTCCTCGTGCACACCTGGACGCCCGCCCCACTGCCCCACAGAGCGAGGGTGAAATAAATTACCACTTTGGAACAAGGTCCTTTATTTTGGTAAATAAGACATTACAAATACACGACGTATACCTGTACACATGCGCATTCACAAAATATTGGTCACCGGGGGAACCAAAAGTGAAAGCTTTATAACAAGTCGGAGACGGGGCACAAGGTCGTGGTGCGAGTGAGACAACGCCGCCTCCCTCAGGCCTTCATCTTCTTGCGCTTGAGGGCTTTCCACTCGCCCTCCTGCGTGGCCAGCAGGTGGTGCAGCTCCTTCACCTTGCGCTTGCGCTCCGAGTCTCTGTGAAGCGACACCCAGAGCAGTCCAAACTTGTTTGTCTCGTGATGTGACAGAGGCAAAGGGAGGCCAGAAAACCCATCAGCTCCTGCACCGATTAGCACGGTTGGCTACATATGGTGCGAAAAAAGTTCAACATTCATACACACAAAGGTCTCCCGTACAGCCTTAGCAGACTTTTGGGGCAAGTGCTGTTAGCGAGCACCTATAAAAGCTCGCACGGCACACATGGGGGTGGGTGGCCAACGCCACAGGTCTGGCCGTACACACACGTGTCCACACACACACACACACGTGTCAACACACACACACACACACACGTGTCCACACACACACGTGTCCACACACACACACGTGTCCACACACACACACACGTGTCCACACACACGTACGTGTCCACACACACACACACACGTACGTGTCCACACACACACACGTACGTGTCCACACACACATACGTGTCTACACAAGCGCAGACAACAAAGGCACGTGTACACAAACACCCGCGCGAGCGTGACGACGAGAGGGTGAGGGAGGAGGAGTGCACCTGTCCATCTGCTCCTTCAGCTGCTGTCGTGCCAAGAACTGCGTGTCCCTGCGGATTTCGCGCACAGCGCCCTTCCACTCCTTCTTGTGCTGCGCCACGAGGCGCTTGCGATCCTTCTCGGGCTTGCTTCCCGCCTTCTTCCTGCCAAACTCCAGCCTGCGCCAGAAACGCCGGATGCCACATGCGCGTTCACGCACGACCCGGACCGCCTCCCGGATCCACGCGTGTGGCACGCAGCCGTTTACTAAGCTCCCTCGGCATCCATCTTTCCTCCCGCCGCCACAGGAATGTGGAATTTCCACAACTCGCTGGGGGCCACCAAGAGAGCCAAGTGTCGACCAGTGTCTACCACCGCGCTCCTGTCTCATGCTTTATGAACCGAGGACCCTTTCATAATTCAGTACAAAGTGTGGTATTCACGCTATTATTGTAGGGTGCCGACGGCCAGCCAGTAGGAAGTGATGTTTCTGTGTGTAATCCCAATTAAGTAATTTGCAGTGTATTTTTATGATTTGAAACCGTGACGCTGGTACACAATGGGCCTACTCGCGTCAGGGGATTTATATATTTTTGGGTAAATTTTTGTCGTGTAACCCTCAACCACCCGACCCGGCCAAACAAATTCAACTGTACACGAGTACGAGTGTTCAACGCACCAGTTCCCATCTCGACTTTGCCGGTATATTAAAGAACAATTCTCACAACCAAATGCAGCAATGAGACACGTCGCTTACTAAATTTATAACGACTGCTCTGGACTGGCGAAGTGTTGACGTAGACCCTCCGAAAGGGACTTACACTTGCTCCACTTTGGGCTGGAACATCTTGAGGGGCTGTGGCCTGCTCTTCTCAAACTTGAGCAGGGTGAGCGTTTGCGGAGCGTCCAGGTCCGCCTTGATCTCCTCCACCATAGCCTGGAGGGTCGGACGAAGCGACGCATGGTTTCCACGCGGCACACAAACGCCGTCGCCAAGGCAGGCCACTTGGGCCGGCCTCGGATTTCACAAGGCAACTTCACGTGGTCCAACTCAACGGCATTCGAGTGTAAACCACGTCACTCTCGCACACGAGGCGATCCTTGCCTCCCGACTTCTCGCCCCGTTAAATACAATCGTAAACCGGCTAAGATGTGGGCATCGCGACCAGCAGCCCATCTGTGTCAAAGCCAATCGCTGGTGCATTCACGGGGGCGGCTCCAAACAGCACCGAGGCCCGGATTCTTAGTCACAGCTCAGACGTGGCTCTAGCTAAAGTGAGCCGTGGCTAAGAGCCATGCGCTTAATCTGAACCGGCTCTGAGCACGGTCCCAGCCATGCTCAGGATTCTCAAGGGCCGAGCCTGAGTCAGGCCGCAGGTGAGCCATTCGGGTGTCGTTGGAAGCTACCGAGTGGCTCAAGCGTGAGCTGAGCAGGAGTGCTAGAGGCTGGGCCAGAGCCGAGCCGCGACTGAAAAGACGGCCCTTCGCGTCTGCGTCGCAGTAGCCTTCCGTGCGCACCGAGTGGCTCAGTGCTGGCGGAATGGCAGCACACCCCATGGGCTGCACGTGAGGCCAGGGCCACTTTCCCCGCAACTTCTAAAAGTGGGGGGGGGGGGTGGTTCTGGGATATCCAGATTTTTCGGTGGGGCCCTACATTAGCAATAATAATAAAACTGGATGGGCGCCTACACAGGAGCGTGCATGTGGACGCCCGTGTGTGGGCGTGTGTGTGGGCGTGTGTGTGGGTGGCGTGTGTGGGCGGTGTGTGTGGGCGGTGTGTGTGGGTGCGTGTGTGCGTCTGTGTGTGGGCATATGTGGCGGCCGCTCACCTGGAAGCTGGGGGGGTAGTCGCTCAGGTCGAGGTGCGTTCCCAGGAGCTCGCGGAGCGGCTGGAAGGCCGGCGTGCGCGAGGGCAACTGCGCATACGCACGCACGCACTCCTGCACCAGCTCCAGGCATAGCCCCACTGCGGAGATCCTGCATCCCGCGGGGGCGGCACAGGAGTGACGCGCGGGAGAGTGACGCGCAAGAGAGTGACGCGCAGGAGTGGCATGTGGGCGAGTGACGCGTGGCCGGGTGAGTTACGCGGGTGCTACAGGTAGTGGCGTGTGTGGTTGCACACGTGTCGCATGCTCACCGGAAGTGGTCGTGCATGGCTGTCGCTGCGGTGGCAACCGCAGCGACTGCTGTGGTGGCGGCCTCGGGAGTGGTGGCGGTGGCGACGGTGGTGGTGTTGGCAGGAGCGGTGGTGGCGGTGGTCGCGGTGTCTTCGCGCTGCAGCTGGATGACGGCGCTGAGCGAGAGCGGCGCCTGGCTCCATGAGGCCAAGGAGGTGGCGTCACGCACCACCAGCAGCCCCCTCCCGCGCACTCCGGCACGGAACGGAGGAACCGCGCGCACGCCTGCCGCGCACCGCAAGGAGCACGCGGGACACGGCACAGAGATACGGTGACATGCGGTACAAACGTGCGCCACGCGCTCGCCTGCCGTGCACACGGCACTAGCGACACACGGTGCATACAAACACAATACACAGATAAAACGGCGCGCAGCACACAACTCGCAAGACACAGCACAGACACAGCAGCAGCAGCAGGCTCAGTGGCTCTTAATGTGACTCGTGAATGGGGACAGTGGTTGGCACAGGAATCAGAGGAATGTGATCGGATGGCCACCCGATCGTGAGATTCCTAAATTACTACAAATGTTCTCATTTTAAAGCAGTTGCCTCTTAAAACAAGAGATCTTTTGAAAATAAAGAATGGCCAATCAGTCGAAAAACGAGCATCATTTGCCGTTGTCTTACCGCGCCAACCGCGGAGGGAGGCGGGCGAGCGAGCACACGAGCAGAGATGGCGTGGCAGGGTGAGACGCGATGGTTACCTGGTGCCGCGTGCGGTGGCAGCGCCAGAACCAGCAGCCCGTGCAGGTGTACAAGCAGCTCGGGCACAAAGCGCTGGGACAGCCGCACAAACTCCAGCAGGAGGTGACACACGAAGAGGCTGACACCCACCGCACGGAGACTGCTCACGGCACACTGGGGGACAACCACACAGCCACGTCCTGTCTACACAGAGACAACCACAGAACCACGTCCCGTCTACACAGAGACAACCACAGAACCACGTTCCATCTACACAGAGACAACCACACAGCCACGTTCTGTCTACACAGAGACAACCACAGAACCACGTCCCGTCTACACAGAGACAACCACAGAACCACGTTCCATCTACACAGAGACAACCACACAGCCACGTTCTGTCTACACAGAGACAACCACAGAACCACGTCCTGTCTACACAGAGACAACCACACAGCCACGTTCTGTCTACACAGAGACAACCACAGAACCACGTCCTGTCTACACAGAGACAACCACAGAACCACGTTCCGTCTACACAGAGACAACCACACATCCACGTTCTGTCTACACAGAGACAACCACAGAACCACGTTCCGTCTACACAGAGACAACCACACAGCCACGTTCCGTCTAGACAGAGACAACCACACAGCCACGTCCTGTCTACACAGAGACAACCACAGCACCACGTCCCGTCTACACAGAGACAACCACAGAACCACGTCCCGTCTACACAGAGACAACCACAGAATCACGTCCCGTCTACACAGAGACAACCACAGAACCACGTCCCGTCTACACAGAGACAACCACAGAGCCACGTTCTGTCTACACAGAGACAACCACACAGCCACGTTCTGTCTACACAGAGACAACCACAGAGCCACGTCCCGTCTACACAGAGACAACCACAGCACCACGTCCCGTCTACACAGAGACAACCACAGAACCACGTCCCGTCTACACAGAGACAACCACAGAACCACGTCCCGTCTACACAGAGACAACCACAGAGCCACGTTCTGTCTACACAGAGACAACCACACAGCCACGTTCTGTCTACACAGAGACAACCACAGAGCCACGTCCCATCTACACAGAGACAACCACAGCACCACGTCCCGTCTACACAGAGACAACCACAGAACCACGTCCCGTCTACACAGAGACAACCACAGAACCACGTCCCGTCTACACAGAGACAACCACACAGCCACGTTCTGTCTACACAGAGACAACCACAGAGCCACGTCCCGTCTACACAGAGACAACCACAGCACCACGTCCCGTCTACACAGAGACAACCACAGAACCACGTCCCGTCTACACAGAGACAACCACAGAACCACGTCCCGTCTACACAGAGACAACCACAGAGCCACGTTCTGTCTACACAGAGACAACCACAGAACCACGTCCCGTCTACACAGAGACAACCACAGCACCACGTCCCGTCTACACAGAGACAACCACAGAACCACGTCCCGTCTACACAGAGACAACCACAGCACCACGTCCCGTCTACACAGAGACAACCACAGAACCACGTCCCGTCTACAGAGACAACCACAGCACCACGTCCCGTCTACACAGAGACAACCACAGAACCACGTCCCGTCTACACAAAGACAACCACAGCACCACGTCCCATCTACACAGAGACAACCACAGAACCACGTCCCGTCTACACACAGACAACCACAGAGCCACGTTCTGTCTACACAGAGACAACCACAGAGCCACGTCCCCTGTAAGGAGTTCGCGCTAGCAAATCGCCCACCTGGGAAAGGATCTGGCTCAAGTAGACGGTGGCAGGGGTGACCACGGGGTGCCGGAAGTCGGACGTGGGGAAGATGAGTGACACGAGCTTGAGGTAGATGAGCTGGAACGCACGCAGCACAACCGTGAGCACAAGTGTGAGTACACGCGGTGCACACGCGGTGCACACGCGGTGCACACGCGGTGCACACGCGGTGCACACGCGGTGCCCACGCGGTGCACACGCGGTGCACACGCGGTGCACACGCGGTGCCCACGCGGTGCACACGCGGTGCACACGCGGTGCAAAGAGTAATCGGTGAGTAGGTAGAATTGTTACCGAGCACAGGCCTAGTGGCCCAAAATGTCAAGCGGCCAGCAATTAACAGCACCAATAAAGTCGTAATAGATAAGATTGAACACGTTTTTTAATTTGAGCAAAGGTTATTTTAAAAAGAGCTTGGGGAAAAGAGATGGTGGGAGGGAATTCCAAGGTGGGGCGGTGCGAGGGAAGAAGCAGAAAGAGAAGCATTGTGACCTGCAATGTGGCGAGTGGGTGGGTGAGTGGATGGGTGGGTGAGTGGGCGAGTGAATGAGTGGGTGTGTTGTTGTGACCTGCAGAATGGGGGTTGAACACAGAGTGGTGAATGAGCAGAAACAGTGAGTCTGGGGGACCGAGTACTCAACATGTAAGGAGGAATCAGTGAGGAACGTTCAAAAAAGGAGTAAAATTGTTAGGGTGATAAGGAGGTGAATGTGAGTGACTGGAGTGAATGAATCAGTCTGTGCTGTATTATGAATAAATGTGACTGCTTGACATCCAATATTATCCAGTACAGGAATGCAGCAGCACGCCTGTACTACGCGACTTGAGACAAGACGGACAGGACAAGCTGCTCGTCGTCACGACGCCGTGCGATCGTCACACTCTGTAAGAGTCACACACGTGCCCCCCCCCCCCCCCCGTGCTCACCTGGTCCAGCGAGGGGGGGCGGCCGTGCTGGCTCAGCTCGCTCTGGCCGGCGGCGAGGACGGCCTGGAAGTCGATGCCCGCCTGTCGCGGGCATAGCCGAGCCAGGTCGTACAGCGGTCTGAGCTCACACAGTACAGCGACACGCCCCCCGTAAACACAGAGCTCCGCTCCGCACAGCTCCCAGCAGGCGGGCGCAGAGAGACCTTTACAGAGCGACGCGCAGCGATCCTCATCCCTAACGTCACCCGTGTGACCCGGTGATTCACGCCGATCTTCACCGGAGGCTACGGAAGCATCGGATGATAATAAAGCGACATCACTTTCTGTTGGAAGGCATACAGAGCACGGGGGGGGAAGTCACAGCCGTTGCCGACTGCCTCATCCACACGGCCTCGCTGAGCAGTGCTCTCACTCCACTGCCACCACCTGCCAGTGCACGATGCTCTACGGAAGAGCAACGGAGGAAAGAGGGCAGTAGCAGTTGTTGCTGCTAGAGCAGCTGGATGTTGTCGCTCTCTAAATCCCTGCAGCATGAAGCAGTCACAGCCTGCACCCTGTGGCACAGCGCAAGCAACTCGGCGCAGCACACAAACATCCGTACCGGGGTTTAACAAACTGCATCTACAAGCCCCTCACTTTCAAAGACATTCCCCACTGTGGACCCTGTGCCACGTCCATTTAATTTGTGAACAACTTTAACTCAACTTCGCTTCTCTACCCAGGAAAGCCTCGCCGAGCCTCAAGACTCTTGTTCAGGAGGGTCCTGCCAAGTTTTTACAGCAGGGGGCGATGTTGCTGTCATACCAAGTGAGTAACTTCTCGGTAATGTTACAGCATTGGGATGTTTGGTCAATACGAGTTACACTGTATTTGTTTTAGCTATGGGAGGAAACCAGAGAACCCAGAGGAAACCCATGTAGAACAAGCTGAATGACAAGGACACACCATAGGGATTGCCCTTCATCGTCTATTTTACCCAAGGTCGTACAATACCAACAATCACACCCTTGCTCCAGTCAAGAACCATGTTAACTGTCATCCACTACATCTTTAACAGTGCTGTTTGTTACTGGCTACTTGATGTTTTGGGCCTTTGGGCCAGTGCCCAACTGGAGGCCTGTAGAGGACAACCACACAGCCATGTCCCCCAGTGTGCCGCGGGGAACGTGCGGAGCAGCTGGGAGAGCCTCTGGGCACCTGATGAGGAGGTCCACGGTGGACAGATCGGGAGGGCAGCGCCGCGCCAGCTCGCCCACGTACTCGAGCACAAACCCACACAGCACCTACACACGGACGCAGTCCACACACACACCAGCACCGCAATATCTTACTTACTCCTATTCCAGCTCCTAATCGTCTCTTTTCCCAAGGTCTTACAACAAAATTCGAGCAACGTTTGAGTCGTCATCTATTCTAACCTTGAAGGAATTTAACGCTTTTGCAGAATTAATTCCGGTGTGAGCTGGAAATTCTGCAAATTCACCAGGAAAATTTAACTCCGTGGCCAATCATTAGTTGGGGGAGTGGCCGGGGGGAGCGAGAGCCGTGCGTGATAACATCGGCACCCTTGCCCTGCTCACACAGACCGAGCCAGCTCACACGCGGCACACACTCGGCTTCAAACGAGCACCTGGTGCGCTGTGTAAACATCAGCACGAGAGAGATAAAGGCGGCTGGGTGTGGTGCTGCCCAACCACCCCATTGTGTGCCGTGCCGGCCTTAATAGGTGCTGCTCACTAACAGCACTTGCTTCATCAGTCTGTTAAAGGCTATACGGGGATCTTTGTTTTATCTTTGTCTGTATATTTGTGCTGTGGGGAGCATTCTTGTATTTGTCATGCGTGTGTGCGCGTGACTTGCTCTGCCCTCTACCGAGGTGTGGTGCTGAGCCTCCGTACCACTTCATCACAATGGTGGTGGTGACGATAACAAAGGTAACAATAACGATGAGAATAGCAAGAATGACGGTGATGACAAGGGTTGAGGTGATCCTAACAGAGATGTGAACTCACGACCTCTCGATTACGAGTTGCACGCGGCGCTCACCAACTATAACACTCGGCTGGACATCGGGAGGTGAGATGGTGGGAGAGAGACAAAGATGGAGAAGATGGGTGAGGGGGGAGATGGTGTTGAGGAAGCAGACTCACGCCCAGCTTGGCTTTGTTGCCCTCAGCCAGGCTGGGATGATTGCAGGCCTGGACACGCGCCAGGACGGTCACACGCTGCTCGGGCCGGTACCTGTCCAGTAGCGTCCGCAGCTCCTGCGCGCTCGTGGGGACTGGGGGGGGGGGGGGAGGGACGCAGGTCGCAGGGCGCCGTGAACATCGAGCGATCGGCTCACGGGTAGCAACGTCGCAACCGCATGGCCGGCGACGCGCAGCGGCCATGCCGTCGCATGCCGGGAACTCACCCGGGAAGGTGAACGGCAGCTCCCTGCTCGCTGCCTCCATCGCCTGCCTCCGCTCGTGCAGCAACGGCGCCGCCTGCTGCTGCACGGCCTGCGTCCGCCTCCCATCCCCAATCGGGCCACCTGGCTCATCATCCTCCTCCCCATCCTCACTCAAAGCCAACTTAAGCACAAAACCAGGCATTTCCTCCTCTTCTTCCTTTTCCTCCTTGTCACCTTCCTCAGAGCCAGCCTGTTCATCCGACTCCAGATCCGAGTGGTCATCATCATCATCATCGCTATCATCACTATCATCATCCTCCTCTTCATCCTCCTCTTCATCCTCCTCTTCATCCTCCTCTTCATCCTCCTCTCTCTTCTCTTCTCCGTGGTCGTCTTCCTCATTGCCGTCCTCGTGGGCAGCGGTCGCCTCGTCGGCCCAGGTCACCGTCTTCAGCTTGCCGTCCTACACCGCAACGGCCAAACCCGGGGCACTTAGCACCATCATCAGCACCATCATCAGCACCATCGCTATCATCAGCACCACCATCAAAATCATCATCGCTATCATCTTCATCGCCCCCCAGGAGCACACGACGCCTTGCCTGGCGCTCGGCATGCCGGGGCTCGAGTTGCAGGCCACGGTAGGGAGGCGACCGGGTAACGACGTAAATCAATGCAATCGTTGAATCTATCCGTGTGGAGCGCTCAGTGCGATTGCCTCGTATACACGTGGGGGTTTTCAGGCACTCAAGTTTCCTTCTGCATACCAATCACTAAACAACGACTGTTAAGTAGCTCAGGCAAATGAAGACCGTCATATTCACAAGCAACTACTTCTAGAGATGAGCATTGCCCCGAGGTGACATACCGCCCACAGAGCACGCACGGCCACCCACCCAGCGGGACGGTCGTGTTCACCTCCCCGGAAAACGAAGGAATGAGCCGCATGTCGCCAATCACGCGGCGATACTACGAGGCTGAGCGATCCCTAGTGGGTCACGTGCTGTGAGAGGGTGGGCCCTGACCCGTGACCCCCAGCGGGCCCTGTGCTGTGAGAGGGTGGGGGTGGCCCTTGATCCCCGGTGGGCCCCGTGCGGGCCTGCACCTCGTAGGCGAGTGCCGGTGCCACGGGCTCATCGTCCACATCGAAGCCGTCGTGGAGGTCGTCGGCTGACAGGTGCTTGGGCCTCTCGCTCTGCGGCTTCTCCTCAAAGGCCCCGCGCATCCTCCGCAGCCTCGCCGCCTGCACGCAGCCAGCAGTGGATAGGGCAGGCGAGCCGTGAGCGGTGAGCTGTGAGCGGTGATTTGTGAGCGGTAAGCCGTGAGTCGTCAGCCATTAGCAGTGAGCCGTGTGTGATGAGCCGTAAGCGGTGAGCCATCAGTGGTGATCAGTGAGCGGTGAGCCGTGAGTGGTGAGTGCTGAGCGGTGAGGCTTGAGTGGCGAGTCACAAGTGTTGAGCCGTGAGCCAGGGTTGCACCACCTCTAGGTGCTGCAGTCGCTGGGCCTCCTCGCGCGCCATCTCCTCCGCTGTCTTGAGGCGCTCGCTCGGTTGCGCCTTCATCTCAAACGCAAGCTCCCGCACCGCCACGTCGTAGGCCTCCATCTGTACATGGGGGGGGGGGGCACTTAAGAGTCACGTCACAAGGCAGGGACCCGGACTAACATAGCCCTCGACAAGAGTGTGACACTCGGGAATTCTGTGATTTAATTATTGAAACCTCCCCCACAACAAAATCCTCCAGCGCACTCCTCCGCTTAACAGCCATTACCAGCACAGAACATCAACGACTGTGGGCTGTTTCACCATGAGAGTTACCCCACGGTGGGTTATTCGAGAGGGAATTGTTGAGGGGCGAGACGGTGGGAAGGAGCGATCGCCCGCACAAGTCCACCGGCTCCGCCTACCGCTCACCCGTGGTGCGTCGTCCTCAGCCTCGGCATGCAGGGCCTTGGGCGATTTGTGCGGCAGCAGTGACTGGATCAGCTTCCAATCGGCATCGAGCTTCTCGGTGAGCTCCAGCGTCTGCTCCCTGGCGTTCTGTCTCTCAAACTGTGGACACACGTACACACACACACATGCGTGCACATACACGTGAATGCGCATATACTTGCACGCACACGCAAGCACGTACGCACAAACCCAACATTCACACCCCAAATTCTGCCACTTGCACCAAGTTCTGCCACTTGCACTCCCCCCGCACTGATGGCCGCGTTGTCGGCCTCGCTGCGGTCTCTGACCGCCGTCGCCTCGCGGCCACTGCTGCTGCTGCGACCTCCCCTCCTCCTCCATCACCACCACCACCACATCCTCCACCGTCCTCAGCAACAACAGCAACAGCAGCAGAAACAGCAACAGCGTGGGCACAAGCGATGGCTACGCGCCTACCTCACACTTCAAGCACGCATGGAGCGCAAGGCTGGGAAGCCGCCGCCCCCGCTACGCGTTAGTGTACGGTGCTTTTTTCAGGAATATTTTGCGGTTTTTTTCATGGATTTTCTGTTTGCACAGTCAGTCATTTTAAGATATTTTTCTTGTTCGTGTTTTTGTTTTTTTTTGTTTGTTGTGGCTACACCCGATTCAAGAGCCGAATGGCTCACAGGGCTATACCAAAATAAACTAAAACTGAAAGTGGATCCTGATAAAAGCCCCAGCAGGGTCAACCTCCCTTTACTCCATCATGTTATTTGAGCTGAGGGCTCCCCTCCCCCTAGGACCTCACAGAAATGCTCAGCCAACCTACAAACCTGTTGCTGGGGGTCGGAGATCAGATCACCATTCTTTCCCTCGAGGACGGTAATAGGTGTGACGCTGGAACACGTAGAGCACACACCCACTCGTGCTTCTACTGAGGAGCAAAAACCACCACACCTCTACCACGCTCCAGCAGAGCACGCGGCGGCTTCCTTGCCAAAGTGAAAGTGGCTTTTACCAAATTACTGCCTAGTCAGGCCACTGCCGAGTGAAATCACTGCCTAGTCAAGCCACTGCTTCGTCATTACTCAGTTAAATACAGAAGAAACTATATTAGGAACCAGGTAAAACAAACTGGGCTCTGAGCTCTTTCTCAGAAGCGACCTGGCCACGTATGATAGCTCATTGCAATGGCCTAGCATGTGTGTAAACGAAACAAGGCGTTCCCCTGTCTCGCAGGACACAGCGGGTGGGCGAGCAAGCTCCACCTTCTCCTTCTTGGACTTGGTGATGAGCTCCTCGATGAGCTCCTTGCGGGAGCGGTGTGGCACCTCGGCAGCCGCCCCGCC
Organism: Petromyzon marinus; assembly: GCF_048934315.1. Taxonomy (NCBI): domain Eukaryota; kingdom Metazoa; phylum Chordata; class Hyperoartia; order Petromyzontiformes; family Petromyzontidae; genus Petromyzon; species Petromyzon marinus. The sequence continues at coordinate 17,283,294 of NC_133675.1, read as the reverse complement.
CCCACCGTCCTCGCCCTCCCCCACCGGAGCAGCAGCTGCAGCAGCCTTCTTCCTCCGCAGCAGGCCCCCTCCGCCGCCAAAGTGCGCCTCCGTGAACTCCGCTGTGCAGCCACAACGACGCCAACACAGCCACGTCGACACACGGTAACAACACAGGCACCAACATAGGCAGGTGTGTGTTGAGGAGTGTCTTAATGTGTGCGTTGAGGGGTGCGTTGAGGGGTGCGTTGAGGGGTGCGTTGAGGGGTGTGTGATAATTGAGTGTGGTGCTGTGCCGGACCTGACAGGAGTCCGCGGTCGCCCGTATCGCTGTCGCTGTCGGGGGCGTCCCCGAGCGCCTGGGCGTCCGCCAGAGACTGCCCGTAGTGCGTGAGCTGCTCCTCATCATCCGCCTCGTGCAGCGCAAACACGTTCTCTCGTGTGTGCTGGCGCTGTGGAGGTAACGCACGGCTCACACACTCACGTCTCACACCTCACTAACACCCGGTCGGCACGCTGACAGATGGCTCGTTCACAGCTTTGGGCTTCCCCACAGCACAGGTCTCGCACATCTACGACACAGTGGCTGTGCCCAGGCTGTGTGTGCCCACGCTGAAACACACACACACTCGACACACTCACTACAGACACAGAAGACATACACACAGAAACATACACTAGACACAAATACTAAGCACATGCACTAGACACACACAGACACTAGACACACACACTATATACAAAAAAACAAAGATCCCCCGTATAGCCTTAACGGACTGTTGGGGCAAGTGCTGTTAGCGAGCACCTATGAAGGCCAGAACGGTACACGAGGGGGTGGGTGGCCAGCACCACGCCCGACCGCCTTTGTCTCCCCAGTGGCGATGTTTACACACTGCACTTGGTACCAGTTCAAATAATCGTCACGGATGTTGCCCATGAGCGGGAATCGAAACTCGGATCACCAGGTTCATAGTGCAGCGCGCTAACCGCTACACCACCGCTCCCCACACGCACACAAACACACACCGGGCAGTGTATGCGTCACACCTGCCGCTCCTTGGCGAAGCGCTGCAACATCTTGTCCTCGAGGCTGATGGACGGGTCATTCTCTCCGATGCGCCGGTCCACGAACACGTTGCTCTTGTTCTTCTGCTTGTGCTCCTGCAGCAGGGTCCCCATGCGCTGCACGAGAGGGGCAATGTGACAACTCCGCGAGCACTTCCCTACCCACGCTAGCCTCCCGGCGCCCCAACACGCCGGCACGAACCGTCGTTTAAGATTTAAGCAAACGCGACACTCCTCTCGTTCGTGGTCTTATTATCCGCAACTCTGTATAATCTCACTTGAGTGACTTGAGGGTAATGTTTCAGTATTGGGATGTTGGTTAAATTAGCCACGGGAGGAAACCAGAGAACCGGGAGCAAACAAAGAGGGCGATTGAATCGTGAATTGAACTCGGGCCCCTCTTGCTGTGAGGCGCCAGTGTTACCACCGTGCCAACCCGCCGCCCCTGTGAGAGATGGAGCCGCTGCCCCTGGAGAGATGGGGGTGCCGCCCCTGTGAGAGATAGGGCCGCTGCCCCTGGAGAGATGGGGCCGCTGCCCCTGTGAGAGATGGGGCCGCTGCCCCTGGAGAGATGGGGCCGCTGCCCCTGTGAGAGATGGAGCCGCTGCCCCTGGAGAGATGGGGCCGCCGCCTCTGTGAGAGATGGAGCCGCTGCCCCTGGAGAGATGGGGCCGCTGCCCCTGTAAGAGATGGGGCCGCTGCCCCTGGAGAGATGGGGCCGCTGCCCCTGTGAGAGATGGACCCTCCTATTTCCAAGCAATGAGAGCGGCGAAACAGCCACTCTCTCCGTGTTCCACACATGCCTTACCTTCTTTATGGATTTGGAGCGGGACACGCCGGGGAGGCCGCGGTCGTGCTTCGGCTTGCGCCCAATGACGGAGAACTTCTGCCGGTTGATCTTCACCTCGAACGGGTTGGTTCGCACGTCGACGGTCTTCTTCGTGCGCCGGACCTTGTCTGCCAAGTTCCGCTTGGGCTTGGCTTTCCCCATGGCGCCGGCTCAGTGCTGCAGACACCACCCTCGATTAGCACGGCTGGCTCCATACGGTGCAAAATAAGTTCAACATACGTACAGTGGAAGGTGAGTGATGTACATCTCCTACCTAACTCACTCACACTCCCCCTCTACCTCACTCGCACTCCACCTCTCACTCACTCGCACTCCACCTCTCACTCACTCGCACTCCACCTCTCCTCACTGCAACTCCACCTCTCCTCACTGCAACTCCACCTCTCCTCAATGCAACTCCACCTCTCACTCACTCGCAATCCACCTCTCCTCACTCACACTCCACCTCTCCTCACTCGCACTCCACCTCTCCTCACTGCAACTCCACCTCTCCTCACTCGCACTCCACCTCTCCTCACTCGCACTCCACCTCCTCACTCCCACTCCACCTCTCCTCACTGTTTTGAGTATGAATCTGTGAAACGCCTCACCGAGTAGCGTGGAGTCTGTGTGCCTCCCGGGTAGAGTGCGAGTGGAACCAAGTAGAGTGCGAGTCTCTGCGCGGAGTGGCCTCTCTGTGCGGAGGTTCCCGAGTCGAGTGTGAGTCTATGGTCGGAGTGCGCGTCTTACCGACTAGAGCGGAGCCTCGGGGTAGAGTCTCTCCGAGTCGTGTCTCTGTGTGTAGAGCTTTGGAGTCTTACCGACTCGAGTGGGATGTCTGTGTGGAGTCGCGATGAGTGGAGAGGAACTCTTCGTGGAGTAAAATCGCCGCTGGCTACTCCCTCCGCTCTCCAATCCGCACGTGCGCACCGCTAGCGAGCCGCCATGACGGTGCACGAGAGGTCAGGGGTCGGGGGTCATTAGAGGGAGGGGCGGCGCTCGCGGGGGACAGATCTCGCGAAAAGGGAGATCTCGCGGGAAGGGGGGATGAGATCTCGCGTAGAGTGAAAATCTCGCGAGATTGCGAGGAGAGGCGTGAGAATCCGCGAGAAAAGAGGCGTGAGATCTCGCGAGAAGAGAGGGGTGAGATCTCGCGGCGCACAGTGGTTGTTGCCAGGAGACGGCGCGGTGAGGGAGCAGCAGGAGGCGCCCGCGTTGTTTACGCGCGGGTTTGTTGATCTGTTGACGTGTTGTTGACGGCTTTACCTTGACGCGTGTTTGTTTGCGCATTCACGTGCCGCGTGTGTGGCCGCGTTTCGCAGCGGAGTTGACGGACTCGGCCGTGTCGCGCAGGCATCGTGAGCGGTGTTGGGGGGCGAGGGGAGATCCCAGCGTGGAGCGGGAGACGTCCCCCGTGTGGGGGGCCGGGGTGGCTGTTGGGGCTGCGTAGTCCGGAGGGGAGATCCCAGCGTGGAGCGGGAGAAGTCCCCCGTGTGGGGGGCCGGGTGGCTGTTGGGGCTGCGTAGTCGGCGCTGCTTCATTCAGTGGCACGCGTGGCCAAACCTCGCCTGGCGAGATGCAGATAATGCCGCGAACTCTGCAACGAAACCCCCACAGTTGGAGCAGGGAAATCCGCGGGAGCGCAGCCAGACACCATCACTCCCAGGGCGCTCCCGCAGATTTCTGCATTCAGAACTCCGCAGCCAACTTATTGCCCACCCCACGTGCACGCGGGTGCTTCTTTTGTCAATTTCGCTGTGTCCCAGGTCTCCATTTGCTAGAGAAGCTCCGGGCTCAGTGGTCACTCACCTGGTCACTCGTACCCGTGTGTGTGTGTAGCCAGTGGTCACTCACCTGGTCACTCGTACCCGTGTGTGTAGCCAGTGGTCACTCACCTGGTCACTCGTACCCGTGTGTGTGTGTAGCCAGTGGTCACTCACCTGGTCACTCGTACCCGTGTGTGTGTGTAGCCAGTGGTCACTCACCTGGTCACTCGTACCCGTGTGTGTGTGTAGCCAGTGGTCACTCACCTGGTCACTCGTACCCGTGTGTGTGTAGCCAGTGGTCACTCACCTGGTCACTCGTACCCGTGTGTGTGTGTAGCCAGTGGTCACTCACCTGGTCACTCCTACCCGTGTGTGTAGCCAGTGGTCACTCACCTGGTCACTCCTACCCGTGTGTGTAGCCAGTGGTCACTCACCTGGTCACTCGTACTCGTGTGTGTGTGTAGCCAGTGGTCACTCACCTGGTCACTCCTACCCGTGTGTGTGTGTAGCCAGTGGTCACTCACCTGGTCACTCCTACCCGTGTGTGTAGCCAGTGGTCACTCACCTGGTCACTCGTACCCTTGTGTGTGTGTAGCCAGTGGTCACTCACCTGGTCACTCCTACCCGTGTGTGTAGCCAGTGGTCACTCACCTGGTCACTCGTACCCGTGTGTGTGTGTAGCCAGTGGTCACTCACCTGGTCACTCGTACCCGTGTGTGTGTGTAGCCAGTGGTCACTCACCTGGTCACTCGTACCCGTGTGTGTGTGTAGCCAGTGGTCACTCACCTGGTCACTCGTACCCGTGTGTGTGTGTAGCCAGTGGTCGACCCGGGCCGGTACAGGCCACACCAGACTCGTGGGTTCCGGCACTCCTCAGAAGGGTTCCAATTCCTACGCCGCGATGTATCCCGCGGAGGAGTAACGGCAGCAGACGCGAGGTTGCAGGACGATTATAGGTTTCATAGAAGCATTTCTACACTTCCATTTCAAACGCTGCGTGTGTATCACAGAACCGCAACACCGTTGGTGGCAGTGCGTCAACAGGGCTGTTTTGCACCGGTGAAGGTGCACACGTCAGCGATATCCGGCCCAATGCCGAATTATTGTCCGTGCAAGTGATGTTCATCGAAGGAGTGAAGCGATATGTGAGGAAAGTTGCAGTGAGATTGGCGAGCCGTGGTGAGGGTAGAGACTCAGACGAGAGATGAAACGGGAGATGCATCAGATGAGACGTGAGGGGGCAGCAGTGGATGATTGCGCGGCGCGGATAATCTTGCGACTGAGGCTCGATTGTCGGCCAACATCAATCGCGAGCTAAATCTGAACCGCTTTTTCCCAACCCCTTCCACTGACCACCATGGTGAAGTATGGTCAAAACTATCTCTATGACCGAATCCTTTTTTTAAATCAATGTCCAGTACTGTACTGACAACAGATGTATGCCCCAAACGGTATAAGGGATAACTTGACAGATTAGTCAATAATATTGGCCTCCAAAATGAAAAATATATAACACGCGAAGTTGGGACAATGGCTCTTCTTGACAGCAACATAAACAAGGGACATCGCCTATAACGGCGCTTGTTACATTTGTTTCTCTTTAAGGCTACAACGTTACTAACGGACGTGTTGAGTTGTTTTTATTGTTGTTATTTGTGCCTGGGCACCACTGGCAATGCAGCAGTAGTATCACCAAAGACTGCTGCTGCGGGGTTATTATTATTATATATGGGAGACGTGGACGCGGGAGGCCGTGGTGACGCAGCCGCGTGTAGAGCCGGGGAGTGGGAAGACACCGCGCGAGTGTGGCGCGAATCTTCACCCTCGCGGACCGCTACCCCCGCAGACCCGGGGCCTCCTAGGGAGCCCTCTGGCTCGGAATCCCCACTGGATTCTACTGGGAACCCACGCCCGCACGGTACAAACAACAACCGGAACGTTGGGCGTCGGGGTGTTTTGTCGCAGTGCGCGCGAGTCGCGGGGCGACTCGGCAGGCGCAGCGAACGGCAGCGGCGCGCGTCCCCGTGCGGTTCTACCGCGGGGAGCTCGCAGTGACGTTCAAAAAGGCCGCGCTTGAGTCTTGAAGGAGTTGCCGCTCAGTGCGACACCAACAGAGCCGCTGCCGCGTGGTCCCCCCCCGCCCCCGTGACAGCGATCGCCGCTGCTGCCGGACCTGCTGCTGCCGGACCTGCTGCGCTTGCGACGAAGTGACGAGAAATTAGCCTCGCAGCGAGGGCGAGCAGCAAGCCGAGTTCGCTTGAAATCCGAGTTTGCCGCACGCGCGCTGCGCTAGGAAAAGGCTTTGAGAGAGAACGCGATGCCCGACAACGGCTGTGTTGTGGGGCGGCAGGCGAGGGGACTCCTCCTCCTGCGCGTGTCTCCTGCATCAATCACCAGCCCCGCGGGCTCCCGAGTAAGAGGGCAGGGGGGTGTCATTGTATGTATAATGTTGAGCTTTCGCACCGTACGTAGCCAACGGTGCGAATCGGAGGTGCGGGTCGTGCCCATGGTGGTATAGATGACTTATTGAGATGGTGTTTAAAACAATGGCTATGTGGCGCTTTGTGTATCCCAGGAGCAATGGGAAACTACGGGGAGCTGATTGGGGAGGTGGTCGCCCTGCTGGATAAGATCACAGCAGGGGAAGAGAACCTCATGCAGATCACAGACGACATCATCCAGTCGCGCCAGGTACGTGCAGCACAGTGGCGGATCCCATTGCCGCCCCGACAGCGTGTATTTATACTTGCAAGAGAAAACACATTGATTGTGTTTTTGTTATACAAATGTAGGGACCTATTTAAAAACCTTGGGAAGTTTGTACATGCTCTGTAGGTGCAGTCATGTTTGAGCAAGGTGATGTTTTAATAAAACACAGAACCTGTTTGTACGGCCAGCTGCTTGGGGAGGCCTTCGCCCAGCAGCAGACTCAATTTTAATGAATTTGTATGTTTTATCTCTCCATAAACCACAAAATTGGAAAATTCTAACACCGCCAATATTTTCCGACGTGCTGTGCTGCGGAGGGCTGGAGTGAAGAGAATTTGGTATTCCTCCTGGGGGTGCTGGGAGGCTGCGTGGAACAGAGGCGACTGCTCGCGGTCGTGGTCAACGCCTTCTACGCTCGCCACGGCAAGCACGTTCTGCTCAAGCAGCGAAACGTCTTTACAGGTGCGTCTCACAGGTGCCCTGCACATTCCACTAAACAATTATCCTGCTACCACCACGTTAAAGCCACTCAAAATAGCACTTTGTAAAAGTTATTTAAATCTCTTCACTGCTCATATAACAATGACCCTTTTGCTTGCATCATTCACCATCGTTATATCACTTTTTGTTACGACTACCTTTCATTACTGTAATTATCGCCGTATTCAATAACCTTGCAATCCTCTCACGATGAGGCCCTTGCCGTCACTATGGCTTAATGGTGTGTGCAGCTGTAATGCACACCCCATACCTGTGTTTCCATTGTAGAAACATCTTACACTTTGTAGTCATTCATCTTTCAATTCCTTTCTTCAGCTGCCATTTCACCTCCAGGTTCCCTTTTTTCCATCCAATGACACAGGACATGAACGTCAATTTCAGAACCTCTTGTGGGAGTAATTGATAAGGATAAGGATTTGTGTTTGTTAAGCATTTATAGTGAAATGGTATCTCAGAGCACAACGCGGGAAAAGTTAAGGTGAGCTCTGCTGGGCTCGATCACTAAGCCAGAGGGGATAGAGAGAGGAAGCTTAGAGGTGTAGACAGAGTAGTGGGAGAGGAGGGGGTGGGGGTGTGAAGATGGAGGATGCAGATAGAGAGAAGTAACAGAGAATTAAAGCAGGATCCGACGAAGCCTCATTTGGATAGCTGTTGTGGGACCAAGATCTTTGGGGTGGAGTTGGACCGCACGCGGGCCATTCTTGGACCAACACAGTCTGGTTTCAAGTGGTTCGTATAAACAAGGCGATACCCATTACTGAAGGCATAGGAGCCTTTTGTAGCTTAATTGTACCACTCACACGGGGGTGAGCGAGCCCGATTATTGTCCACATTCAGATCTGTCACGTGCCTACGTTTGATGTCCATTATTTAAATGAGTATTTATTGAAATTGCTATTTAAATATAGTGCTGTATCGGTGGTGTGGCTACGTGTTGAGATAAAATTTCCACCACTGTTACGTTCGCTCTCAGTCATCGCCTACCTGGCTGTGTTTCGTCTGGAAGAGCTGGGGATGACCAGTTTCACCAAGATAATCAACTCCCAAGACATACCCAGCATGCATAAGGTGACAATGCGTGCAGTTCACAATGTATTCTCCATATTGCCACAGCTGCTGTCATTTTTTCAATGTTTCAAATTATTTATTGATTGCCTATCTTTCTTTCATCTGACATATGAAAAGAAACTGACAAAACATTGTACCTCCTATGTTGAGTTTGGTATTTCAATCGATGGCATGAAGAGTTACTTGATGTAATCCAAGCACGTCACATGAAGTCATCTCCTCTGGACACCTTCCCCAGTTCCTTGTTCACACAGTGCACCACAGCACTCACAATCATGATCACCAATGTCATTAATGCTTATTTCACATTTTGGCGTTTCCAAAATTCCTACAAAACTGATCAAGTCACCCTGCTTCTCAAGAAACCTGGCCTCACTCCAGACATCCCGGGATGCTATCAACCCACAACCAATCTCTCCACCCTCTCCAAGCTTCTCGAATGCCCCACCCTCACCCAGCTGAGGACCCACATTACCTCCTTTCCAAACCTCTGCTCCTTCTAGTCTGCCTTCCGTCAGACCTACTGCTGTGACCAGCGGGGTCCTGCTGTTATGAGCGGGGGTAGCCACTCGACCAAACAAAAACAGGGAAGAAGTCAGTTTGGTAATAACCCTGCCTGGACAATGCTACAACGTGGTCCCTTTGCCCACAAGCTTCGTCTGCCGTTGCCTATGATGCTGCAGTGCTTGCTCAGCGTGAGTTTGTATGATTACTGAACTAATGAGACACGCGGGGACTGTTTTTCCTTGCAGTTTTTGACTTTCCTGTTTGACGAAGTCAACTTGAGCACCTGGATGAAGGATGAGTGGAGTCAGCTCTATGACATCACCTTCGTACAAAATAACCTGCTGGCGCCACTACTCAAGTACGTTTATGAACACTTGGGCCAAGCGCATGGTTTTTAGGGCCACAATTAAGCCATGCAATGACATAACGCCATTTAAAACTGCTCGTGCTGTTTTATATCAAAGCATTTTTACGTGGGATTGGCACCGCCTCCACTTGCACGTGCCTCTGTGTAGGCAGAGCAGTGGCAATGTCAACCGGCTCCACGTAACTAACAATGCCTCTACTGGTTTAGTTTCACGCTGCATGGAAATATTAATACATTAAATTATGTTAAGTTCATTCAGTGATGTCATTGTATTCTTTGCAAGACTCATAATGTGTGTGTGAACCCACCAGATGTACAGCGAGGTGTCTGGTGGTGATTCAGCAAGGTTTCCTAGCTGTCTCTCCATCTTCTTTAATGTGTCACTTCGCTTCAGGCACTTTAGTCCTCCACATGTAAACGATGTACAATAAAATCGACCGAACAACCCAAGACAGCCGATCCGAGATAAGAGTATCGAGGAATTATTGAGTCTTTGCTATTCCCTTACAGCATGTTAATCGCCCCTTTGGCAGACACAGCTGCGTAAGGAATTTTCTTTGTCGCTTTCAGAAGCAGAGAGGAAGTGCTTTGGCTGACGGAGCAGTTGAGAAGCCAACTGGACGGCACAAGTCCCCCGCGGCCGAAGCCTAAGACCACGGAGCCGCAGGAGTTCTCGCTGACCAAGCCCAAGCCACGAACTCTGCCGCTGCCGGACCGCGTCCCCTCCCTCGGCAAACCCAACCCCGTACGTCTCCCCTCCCTCGCCGTGCCACCACCATTAATGTTACTCACTGGCGTGATCGGAAATACACCATGCTCCGTATCATTTAACTGCCCATTTAGAAATGTTTTTTATTTGGTTAAACACGATTCATCATTAAAAAATGTGTTATGTCACATGTAATATGGAGTCTGCTCTGGTGATGGATGCATGACCACAATTGTTTAATGCTGGCTATGATGATAGCCAGGCTTTTTCCATTCCACTGCTGGATAAAGAGGATTCCTGAGACGATGATGCGCTTGTCGAATGTAACTGCACGTCAACAAGCTTGGTGTTTGACGCCCGACCCCAGGCCGAGCTGTTGCAAGCTTGGCAGGGAGTGCTGTGGTTGTACAGTTGAGTGTTTGTGTGTGCAGGTGCCCAAGAGCACGTACCATCTCCCGAAAGAAATGGCAAAGCTTCAGGACGTCAGGCAGAGGAATCGGCGAAGAGCTGAGGTTCCCTAACTCTGGAACACAAACCACTCTTGCTTTAGCACAACTGCACATACTTGGCACATGAGTCATCTAAAGCCAAACACACACACCGTGCAACTGGTATTGGCCAAACATCTCAATGTTGAAATATGACCTACAAACTGATCAGTTGGGATTACACATGGCAGCAACATCGCCCCCTACTCACACAACTTGGCAGGACCCTCTGAACAAAAAAAAAGAGTCATACCGAAAATATAAAGATATACTTTGTGATAGCTTTGTGATAATGTAATTCGTGTCTAGTAAGTCATGAAAGCGAGCACCCAGAGTTACTTAGTAACAGTTAAATTGCAATGGTTCAGCAGCTGTAATCGTTTTAAAGTAAAAACTTAACATGATCACGTGGACACGGTACACCAGAACGACTTGTTAGAACAGGCACATTTCTAAATCTAAGAAAAAAAGCATGTCACCGCTCGTGCTGTTACAGAGAAATCTGATGGAAGCGAGCAAGATTCTGTTCCAGTGCGCAAACGCCGAGAAGGCGGATCAAACCAAGGTGAGGATGACACGGGAGGGGGTATGCCGAGGGTGTGTGGGAGTGACATGGAAAGGAACGGAGTGGGGAGTGTGTATGTGTGTTGAACTTCTTTCGCACTGTCGTAGCCAATCGTGCTAATGGAAGGTGCGGGAAGTAGAAAGGTACAGAGGAAGGAGTAGACCTCAAATTGAGGGAGAAATCTGACCGGTGTTTACCAATACTTACATATTTCACCGTGCGAGATTACACATACGTATTATTGGTTATTTTCACTCTCAAGGCCAGTGTATAGTTAGTTGATGCTATACACGTCCACATGCATAGTGACTGATTCCAGTGAATTTGATACAGAATTTAATATTTGTGAACCTTGAGCACTACGCTTTTTTGTTGTCGATGGGATGGGGTCTTGTGGACATTTGTACAACACTGTCGTATTATACAATTAGTTATGCCGATTCACGTAACGCGCTGAAAGTAATGTTAGGCATTTTTTGCGAGCGTGCCTGCACACACTTGGTACTTGGCACGTTCTTGTGAAAGGCAGATTTTCAGTTTTTCCTGCTCAGCAGCAGTGGTAACGGTGGCCTGCAGCTTGCGCGCTTTAGCTCGGTACATTGTGCCGCCCGCTTCCCCAGCATTATTTTTTATTTACAAAATAAAAATGTCAAACGTGTCAATTCAGTAACCGTTACGCACATCAGCTGTGTGGCCGAACCATCCACCACCTCTCCCGTTCGATGTGCTCAGCGCGTCATGGCGGAGCTCGCTGCAGAGATGTCGAGGACGAGTGCAGAGAGGCCCCGGGCCAGGAGCATGCCAAAGACCGCGGTAAGCACCACCGCTCTATCCAAGGGCTCAACCAAAGCCAAGAGAGAGAGAGAAGCGTTCTCTGCCTCCATCTGTACATTTTTTGCACGGTTTGTGACCTCAGCGCTGCCAATCTGCCATCCTTAGTGAACTGCTCACGGAGGTGGTGGGGTTGCATGACAATACGTTCAACAAAACAAGTAAAGCATTTATACAAGGTGTTCTTTTGGTTTTTATACCCACAGAGCCTTTAATGCATAATATTAAAATTGAGATTACATTAGATAGATACAAATATTATGGCAGCAATGAGAGATATGACCATCTTCTGGATGATGAGTGAGGAGTCCCTCTGGATGCATGTACCATGGACAGAGAGTGATGGGTGGATATCGCTTGTTCCCGGACATGTACCATGGACAGAGAGTGATGGATGTATGTCGCAAGTTCCCGGACATTTACGGATGCTGTCCCACGTGATCGGAATGTTTTATTTTGACAATACAGTAAAAGTAATTAATAATCTTCCATTGGTCAATGCCAACAACCAGTTTATCTTAAACACACAATACAGGAAACATAACGAGAGCACATTTGCCAAGTGTAATTAATAAAATGTATTCCCTTTGGCAGGACTCTACTTGCTAACGTAGCATCGTGACAATGCGAAGCTGCATATAGTTTACAGAACTGTGATACGAGCCTTGTTTTTATTGTAGAAGAACAACGTTCCTATTAAGCTCAACACAACGGCCATACTGCGGGAGGGAGCTTTCTACCAGGCCCGAGAGACACAGGAGCTCAAAAGGTCGGTTGCCACGCACGCACAAAGACATGCGCACACACAACAACAACCACCACTAAGTGGTGGTGACGTCACCACGACGCTTGTGCCAGGCCATGTGCACCTTGAGGCCACGTGAAGTGTCGAACGCCCGCTGGCAGGAGGTCACGGGGCAGACCCAGGTGCCACGGGTCGACTGACTGAGATGACTGGCTGATGCACCACCTGTGCCCCCTACTGTGCCAACCTGTTGTGCTTTAGCCGCCCGGCGCTCCGCTCGTTGTGAGCGTCGCTCCTCCGCCCTCCGTTGTTGTTGGAGGGCGACTGCCTCCAACTGCCCAGTAGCATCCTTCACGAGCCTCCTCCACAGAGGCTGATCTTGACACCGCTGGTATCAGTCATCGGCAAGTCCACTCAGATCCACGTCCTCCTGTACCACATCACTTCATCTCTTCTCTAGCCCGTGCCGCGCCCGTTTAGCCCCCTCGATCCAGCCGAACAAAAGCTGTTTCGGCATGCGGTGGCTGGGCATGCGGGCTACATGACCCAGCCAACGCAGCCTTGCCTGCCGGAGGAGCTCACCGATGGGACCTTGCCCAGATCTTTCAAGGATTTGTGAGCTCCTCACACAATCCAGCTTGGTTAAACCCAGGATGGATCATAGGCAGGCTAGCCTAAATGTTTCTAACCGGCGAAGATGTTCCATTAGGGGGTCCACGTTTCGCAAGCGTAGAGAAGGGAGGGAATGACCGTGGCCGAGAAGACCTGAAGCTTAGTGCGGAGCGACAGACCAGGTAGCTTCCACACAGCGTTACTTAACTGATGAAAAGATAATGCCGCTCGACTGATTCATTGAGACCTCTGCTGTCAAATTGGAGCCGGTCAGCAGCACACTGCCCAGGTATGGGAAATTATCTTCTCTCTCCACAAGTGCCCCATCACCAATTGGGAGTTGTGGGGGTAGAGTGTCCGATGGCACAAAATACCTAGGCAGGTGCTTAATTTTGGTGGGGCTGATGGTAAGGCCCCACCTCTTAGTGGCAAGCTCCAGGTTCAGCAGCAGCGCCTCCAACTCCTCCTCTGAGTGAGCAGCAATTACCAGATCATCGGTACATGTAACATGGTTGGCCAATAGGGAGCCATTCCTTGACTGCACCTGGGCATCGATCAGCCTCCCATTGTATCTGTACCAGATGGAAATTCCTCCGGTACAGCCATCGAAGGCTTCACGAACTACGTGGTCGAAATAGATGTTGAATAATTCTTGCCAGGACCATTCCCGGGACACTGAGGAGTGAGATGCCCCTGTAGTTGTTACAGTCTGTGCAGTCCCCGTTCTTGAAGAGGGGGACCACCAGGGCATCCTTCAAATCCTGCGGAACCCATCCAGTGGTCCAGACTGTTGTTATGATGTTATGTAGGGCAGTCTGTGCACAAACGCCACCCTCCCTCAACATTTCGCTTGGGAGATCATCTTTGCCCAGTGCCTTTCCTGGTTTCAGACTCTGGATCACCTTCAGTACTTCATTAACAGATGGCACCTCAACCAGCCACTCACAGGGGGTGACTTGTTCCAATATTTGAGGCACCGCAGCCTCAGCAGGGTCATCCCCACTTTGTCCCACGATGTTTTCCTGGCTGAGGGATTTCCCCTCCCCCAGGACCTCACAGAAATGCTCAGCAAATCTGCAAACCTGTTCCTGGGGGTCGGAGATTGGATCACCGTTCTTTCCCCTAATTATGGTAATAGGTGTGACGCTGCAGGTTACTTTTTTGATGGTGTTAAAGAGCTATTTGTGATCACGGGCCATTGAGGCAGACTCCATCTTCTAAGCAAACCCGCCACCACCCATCCTTGCAGCGCTTCACGGCTCTCCAAACCTCCGAGTGAAGGCTGCGGTAAGCCTCCTCATTCTTTGACGTGGGATGCTGTGGATGATGAGAATGGGCCTGTCGCTTTTTCTCAGCCAGCCTGAACACCTCCTCTGTCAGCCAGGGTCTCTGGGGAGGTCTGGATCGTGTACCCAAAGCAGCCATTGCAGCTGCATGAACCACAGTCCTAAACCTCGCCCGGTTCCCCTCGACATCAGGAGGAGTGGGGAACGATGCCAACCCCAGCTGCAAGCGATCATGACATTCTCCCTTGCAACTTTCATCAGCTAGCTAAGACCAGGCCACTATGGGTTTGAATGGGGTCCTGGGTGTACACCCACCATCGGAGTGGAAGAATGGCAGGCACATCTTATAGATGACAAGTCGATGGTCAGTGGGCAGATTAGCCCCACGTTAGGTCCTGGTGTCAAGGACATGGGCCCGCATCCGCTGTTCCGTCACTATGTAGTCCAGCAGATGTTCTTGCTTGGACCCGGCATGCATCCACGATGTTGTGTGGATGTGCCGATGCCGGAACAGCGTGTTGGTAATTACAAGCCCATGTGGGCTGCACAAAAATCTAGCAGCATCTACTGCTGTTATTGAGCTGATCTGGCCCATGCCTTCCAATCACTCCAGACCGGTTGCCAGCATCATGACCAACTCGGGCATTGAAGTCAACCAACACGATGACTCTATCAAGAGGGGCCACTTTAGCCAGCACCTGTGACAGGAGGTCATAGAAGGCATCTGACTCATCAGCCTTGCCTGCATCCCTCCATGGATGTTCGTCATTGGTGGGGGCATAAGTAACCACAAACCACCACTCCTCGCCTCTGGTTGATGGGAAGGTGAGCCCAAAGTAGCATGGGGCTTACAGCTTCACACACCTCGCCGCCACGCTCCCATGCCCCCTTCATTGTTTTGTTTAGAAGAAGAGCCACACCCTGTTGTTTGGCAGTCTCCTGCCCCAAGTAGAGGACTGTCCACCCCTCATGGTGGCAGGAGCCAGAGCCGGTCCACCAGACCTCCTGAATACTACAGAGATCCAGGTGGTACTGGTCCAGCTCTCGACAGAAGTGGCAGCCTCTCCTCCGCAGTGAGCGTTCAAACATTCCACGTGGCCACCCGCAGTGGTTTTTTGTTGTTTTTGGAGGAGTCCCTAGGGTAAGGATTCAATCTCCTGGCTCCGTCAGATGGGGTTTGGCACCTGAACACACACATGCGCAGACACTTTTACGCACACATATGCACTCGCGCATGCACTCCCAAACCCTAACTGTTGCTCATTAACGGTGCGCATGCGCATGGTTGGGACAGCTCTCGTTTAAAAGGATGTCCTCGCAGAGAAGAGCATTGCACCTTTGATGAAGCTACTCTGTGAAATATTGGTCCATTTTGTTTCTCTCTCTAATGTGGCCAGGCTAGAGGAGCTGGTTAGGGGTGCTCGGGACGGGAGCGAATTCGCTGATTGGCAGGAGCGCATGCGGCAGCGCGACGCGTCGGAGGCAGCGCTGGAGGAGGAGCGGCGTCGGCTGGAGGGGAAGCTGAGTCTGGAGGAGGCCGTGCTGGCACGGCATGCCCTCGCCAGCCAGAACCAGCACAAAGCCGCCACCGTCAAGCAGCAGGTGGCAGCAGCAGCAGAGCTGGGGCAGGGTTTGGGGCCCAGTTTACGTGTGGGAGGGAAGGCAGCTATTGCCAACATGTGTGAGAAAATATAAACAAATTATGCTATTTTCCACCAATTTTGTTGTTTAAAAGATTCCAAAGAATATGGCACACCTTTTGTGACGAATGGATGGAGGTGCTTTGTCTATTTTTATATTGACTGGGACTTGATGGATATAGTCTTCAAGTCGGGAAAAATGTTTCTGTGTGTAATCCTAATTGAGTAATGTTGCAGTGTAATTTTTCAAATTTGGACCGTGATGCTGGCATACAATGGTCTTCTCATTCCAAATGGCGCCAGGGGATCTTTAACGTGCAATGTGAAGTAGACAGCGAGTAGTACTTTACGGTTAATACAAAACCGCAGTTATAACCAGGACGGCCTACCGGATTCAACCTCTGCAACAAGCGGCGACTGTGCTGCCGCTGGTCCACCGCCTGTGCGGTGTGCCGCAGTCTGTGTGCGCGTCTCGCTTAGCCTATGGTGTGTCTGTGGACGTTGCGACTGCCACGTGCTGCGTGTGCCACAGACAGCCGAGATGATGCAGCAGTACGCAGACCGGCGGCTTCAAGAAGAGAAGGAGATGAAGAAACTGATTAAGCAAATCATGGAGGGTCATGAGAATTCCAAAGCAGCTAAACTGAAACTTCAAGAATACAAACAGAAAATAGGTAAGAATCACCATATCACTGTTTTTACTTCCTAAAATCACTGTTGCTTCTGCTCGTTTGAAAAGTTGAATTACAAACACACTGTCAGTGTCCTACTCATATTTACAATTACTGTTTTACATCATTTACATTTGGGAGGAGTGGTGGCCTTGCGGTTAGCACTGCACTATTAAGCTGTCACAAAAGAGGGCCCCGCGACAGCCCTGTGGATGGTGGCCTCAGGGGCCCCCACGTGGCCTCCAGGGTTGATAAAATGAGTACCTCTTTGTGAGTGATCGTCTTATGCAGAGCCCTGCCGCGGGAATGTGGAATTTACACCACGTGCTCAGGGCTAGCAACGATAACCACTGCGCCATTGCTCTATTGAGCAATGGGTGTGTATAAAGTAACATGTCACCAAGGTTTGATTCAACTGTAATGTTGCCGCATACTGCTCAGGTGTCAGGGACTCCAGGTTTGCAATTTCTGCACTTGCGAGTGCTGTGGAAGCTGCGGTGTGCTTTGTCAACACACTGCACTGATCAGGTTTGTGCATATGGTTTGCAGTGAATTGATGCTCAAGTGAGTTTGAATGAATGTTGTGATATGCAGTGAATTGGTTATTCTTCTCAACACCCCTGATGTTTGTAGTGCAGTGGAGATGTGTGCTGTAATGTGGTTCATAGGTTTAACAACGAGCGAGCGCATTGCATGTACAATGCTCAGCCTTACCCAAACCACCAACTCCTGGCATACAGTGAGGGAAAAAAGTATTTGATCCCCTGCTGATTTTGTACGTTTGCCCACTGACAAAGAATTGATCATTCTATAATTTTAATGGTAGGTTTATTTGAATAGTGAGAGACAGAATAACAACAAGAAAATCCAGAAAAACGCATGTCAAAAATGTTATAAATTGATTTGCATTTTTACGAGGTAAATTAGTATTTGACCCCTCTGCAAAACATGACTTAGTACTTGGTGGCAAAACCCTTGTTGGCAATCACAGAGGTCAGACGTTTCTTGTAGTTGGCCACCAGGTTTGCACACATCTCAGGAGGGATTTTGTCCCACTCCTCTTTGTAGATCTTCTCCAAGTCATTAAGGTTTAGAGGTTGACGTTTGGCAACTCGAACCTTCAGCTCCCTCCACAGATTTTCTATGGGATTAAGGTCTGGAGACTGGTTAGGCCACTCCAGGACCTTAATGTGCTTCTTCTTCTTGAGCCACTCCTTTGTTGCCTTGGCCGTGTCTTTTGGGTCATTGTCATGCTGGAATACCCATCCACGACCCATTTTCAATGGTCTGGCTGAGGGAAGGAGGTTCTCACCCAAGATTTGACGGTACATGGCCCCGTCCATCGTCCCTTTGATGTGGAGAAGTTGTCCTGTCCCCTTAGCAGAAAAACACCCCCAAAGCATAATGTTTCCACCTCCATGTTTGACGGTGGGGATGGTGTTCTTGGGGTCATAGGCAGCATTCCTCCTCCTCCAAACAGATGTTCATTGGCAAACTGCAGACGGGCATGTATATGTGCTTTCTTGAGCAGGGGAACCTTGCGGGCGCTGCAGGATTTCAGTCCTTCACGGCGTAGTGTGTTACCAATTGTTTTCTTGGTGACTATGGTCCCAGCTGCCTTGAGATCATTGACAAGATCCTCCCGTGTAGTTCTGGACTGATTCCTCAGCGTTCTGATGATCATTGCAACTCCACGAGGTGAGATCTTGCATGGAGCCCCAGGCCGAGGGAGATTGACGTTTTTTTGTGTTTCTTCCATTTGCGAATAATCGCACCAAGCTGCTTGGCAATAGTCTTGTAGCCCATTCCAGCCTTGTGTAGGTCTACAATCTTGTTCCTGACATCCTTGGATAGCTCTTTGGTCTTGATCATGGTGTAGAGTTTGGAATCTGATTGATTGCTTGTGGACAGGTGTCTTTTATACAGGTAACAAGCTGAGACTAGATGCACTCCCTTTAAGAGTGTGCTCCTAATCTCAGCTCGTTACCTGTATAAAAGACACCTGGTAGCCAGAAATCTTTCTGATTGAGAGGGGGTCAAATACTTATTCCCCTCATTAAAATGCAAATCAATTTATAACATTTTTGACATGCGTTTTTCTGGATTTTGTTGTTGTTATTCTGTCTCTCACTGTTCAAATAAACCTACCATTAAAATTATAGACTGATCATTTCTTTGTCAGTGGGCAAACGTACAAAATCAGCAGGGGATCAAATACTTTTTTCCCTCACTGTATATAGTATATGCAAGGAGTGGTTTCCAGCCTGCATGTTTGTTTCTTTTGTGGTGAGGTTTCTCATCATTTACAGATTGTAATTTCTGTAATGCATTCTCTATATTACACGACCATACACAGGATGTTAGTTGTTTTGCTGCCTTGTATGATTTAAGGAACATTGGCACTCATTCAGGGTTATTTTTTTACCTTTTATAAAAAAATATTTCCACATTTAATCCAACTGCAGAAAACTTAGTAAAGCCATCATTGTGGGTAAATACGTGAACTGGTGCAACTTTGCACGGATATAGAGTTTTTAGATATTTTTAAAGTTATAATTTCCCAGAAGCATTGCGATCAGAATGAGGGAATGGGGCTGTGGTGGAGAGAAAGATGGAGAGCACAAGGGGTGGAGCTAGGGGGAGGGTGTGGGGGTCAGGTTGGAGCTAGGGGGAGGGTGTGGGGGTCAGGGTGGAGCTAGGGAGAGGGTGTGGGGTTCAGGTTGGAGCGAGGGGGGGGGGGTGTGGGGGTCAGGCTGGAGCTAGGGGGAGGGTGTGGGGGTCAGGCTGGAGCGAGGAGGTGGTGGACAGGGCTCGTGTCTTCACCACAGGTGTACAGTATTTAGATTTTCCCGTCACAATGTAAAATCCCATGCACGTGTGAGTAACTAAAGTGCAGCAGTTAGTCGAAATCTGCCATATTCGTGTCCATTATAAACTACTGGAGTAAGGCATGAAGCTGTTGTTTGTGTTTGCAGTGGAATGCGTGAGAATGTGTGTTGCAGGATTCAATTGCACTTCCTGCAAGTGGCTATTCTTGTGATGCGTTGTTGTTTAGCATCACGGCCGTGTGCGCTGTGGTCGGGAGCAAAGCGTTTTCCGTTGAGCCGTGTTGGTAGTGGATTGAGCCATGCGTGTGGTGGGGTGAGCAGTGCAGGAGGTGATGGAGGAGAGCCAAGAGCTGCTGAGGCAGGCACTGGAGCGTGCCCAGGAGGACATGTGCCGTCGGCAAGAGCTCATACAACAGATCCGCGCCCTGGAGGCCATGCCCACCTTGCGCCATTCGCACATGGACCCCACACAGGTAATCGGCCAAGTTCAACACAGTCGCACGAACAACCGCCTTTGCTACACATAACCAACCGTAGCTCAGTTTTAGTCAAGGCTCATCTCGGGTCTGGCCCTGGCTCAAGTGAGCCATGGCTCAGAGCCACCCGCTTAACTTGAGCCGGCTGTGAGCACGGTCCCAATCACGCCCAGGATTCCTGAGAGCCGCGCCTCAGCCAGGCCACGGCCGTGCCGCTCGGACGTCGCTGGAGGCTTGTGAACTGAGCCAGAGTGTTACGAGACTGGGCCAGAGCCAAGCCGTGACCATCAACAGTCCCGAGAGACGATAGCCGAACCTATGCTAGTTACTGTGGTTGTCCGATTTTCCTGGTCTCGATTCCCGTTTCTTTGCTCTCCGTGACCATCGCAGACGGCTGGGCATGCGCTGCTGAGCGAGATGTCGCTGGTGGAGCTAAGAGAGCGGCTGGCGCTACTTAAGGAGGCCCAGCTCAAGGCCAAGGAGGAACGGCGTGACGACATCCTCAGGGAGAAACAGGCCAAGGAGCAGCTACTGCTGCAGCACCTGGACAAGATCTCCCTGCACCGCGCATCCAACAGCAAGGCAGCCGCTCTCCGGTGAGAAGAAACACGGCGGACGTTTGGCGTCCACGTAGTTGGCGAGCACAGGTCTAATGCCCAGCGTGTCATGGCCACCAAAAACAGCATGATCCGAGCTGTAGTAGCTATATTATGTAATAGCTATGATGTAACACGCTTATTGAATTGAGTAAGGTTATTAGAAGGGCTTGGGAAAAGGAATTCCAAAGTGGAGCGGTGTGAGGGAAGAAGCAAAAGGAGAAATGTTGTGACCTGCAGTGTTTATTGGACAAAATGGTGTTGTACACAAATGTATTTTCTGTAAAGTTTATATCAGTAGAACTTTCCCCACATACACGTTTTGTTTGATTGCCGAATCAGGCCCAAGGTTTGGAAAGCTAAAACAATAAATATTAGTCTAATATAGTATAAAAACAATATCTGATTATTTTTTGTACAAGTGACTATAGGGGGAGGTTGAAGGTGGAAATGAGAGGACAAGTAGCAGAGGCACAGTTGCATATGACTGATCTCTTCTACTTCACTGATAAAGATGGGAACACATCCATGGACTAATTGATGTCGTGTTCATAAGAGAGATTAGTGGTGTGGATGAGGGGAGGGGGTTTACGTCACCAACACTTTCAGCCAGGAGTGTGACAGTGCCGAGTTTCGGATTGTATTTCGAACGTCGCGGCGCGAATGCGCATTAAGTCCGCTGCGCTGGCTCTGGGTGCAGCCTGGAGGAGAAGCGAGCCAGGCAGCAGGCGCCCGCGGCCTCCCCTCCGGACGCCCTGGGCGACCCCAAGCTGAGTGACCTCCTTCAGCGTCTGGAGGACCGTCGCGCAGAGAGGAAGAGGGTGACGCAGAGTGGCCGGGAAGGGCCAGGAGTGCCCGCCGCGGTGCCGGCAAGCAAGGTGACCCTCACGGCTGCACGCGGCGCCACCCGTGTGCAGCCGCCTTGCTCCACGGGATGAGCAGCATCGCAGCATCACAGCATCACAGCGTGCGAACGCGCAATTCGAGACAAGGGGAGGGTTGCTCAGCAGAAGGAACTTTCTCCAGCGGTTGGGGGAATTTTTTCCAGTGTGGGGGTCTATGCACCCCCATCACCTCCCCTGGCCTGTTTGTAGAATGTTATTGGCTCAGACTATTCTCGTGAATTAACATTAAACAATTTCAAGCCAGACAAGTTCATACAGACTATGTAAGCAAAGAGATTACACATACTAAATGTATTGTCTGTTTAATCGCGTTAAGATGAAGCGAGTGTAATATGTGCAAACCACGACACGTATATGCAGCGGGCAAAATGGAACCGTAGAAGTCCCGGTACAAAACTTATATCGTCCTGCAGACTACGTTCACTGTTGTTGCCCCTAAAAATGCAAATGTTGACCAAGGGTAAAACGTTCTGAAAGTGGTGGTCTACGTGTATAGTGCTCTAAAGAAGTAGGGGGCATGGCTATATACCGGCCCAATTCCACTGCTGCGCTTGTGCCCACAGAAGTCGCAGGAGCACTGGCAGGAGCTGGAGAGGAGCAGGGAGCGTCAGGCCCAGCTCCTGACGCAGGGGGCGGCCGACAAACAGGTCGACCACAAGCACGGCGTGTACCAGGCAGCCCGGGTGGGCGCAAACGCTGCCTGCATCACCCGCACTCAAGAGAAGATCAGCACCGTGTGAGTGGCCACCAGTGTGTGGTGCGCGTTGCTAAAATACAAATGGCGTTCTCAAGGGAAAACAAATCTATGAGTGTCCTCAATCGGGAAAGCCTTGGTGAGTCTCAAGACATTCTGGTGGGCCCTGCATTAGCATGTTTCGCCAGTTCCTTCATGTTTTTCACGTGGAAAGAAATTGGGTTATCTGCAGAAGGTCCACGTAGCCAAGAGGATAACGCAGCAGAAAACTACACAGGTCAGAAAATTATTTGCTGTACCGTCATCTACTTTCCACCTCATAGGCATGCAGGTTGCATGTGCGATCCACCAATGAATTGCAGGTGTGTCGCTGCTCGAGAATAGCTGCTCAAAGTGTTTGTGACAGTGGCTATGAAACAAAACTGTCTTCAAGACAGGTGTCAATAAGTTGCCATAAGTAGCATGGAATCCAATTGTCATGCAGGATTTCAGTGTGTTCTTTTGCCTCATTTCAGCTTCTGTTGTCTAATAAAACAAAGCTGGTATCCCAAATACCTATGCAATAATCATAACAGCGACCACCGGACATGCTTATGAATGTGTTCACATATTGCAACAGATCTACTCGTGTAACTCTAGTATATTACGTTTCCTAAATCTCTATATGCGGTTTACATGGTTGTCATTACTGTGAATGTGATTATTTCCGTGTTGTTCAATAAAAAAACATCTGTTAATACATGCTTATGGTTCCCTCTGTTGGGTATTCATGCTGTTGATCAGGGAAGCAGCATTCAAATGCCTCGCGGTTCAACCAGATGGACGTTGCCGCTGCATTGAATTGACTAGCACAGCAATGCACAGGGCATTAAAAGCGAGGCAAATTTTGGAAAGCAAATTGAAAAAATGTTGAAGAAGAGGAGAACTATAGAGAGATGCAAAACTGAGGATTGAATACACACAACTCTGAAAAACGATCAGAAAACGATGAGAAATTGGAGTACAAAAGACGAGTGAAGCTGCTAGAGCGAGCAACAAGAGCGCGCAGGCAACAAGAGGGAGGTGGAAAGTGACAATTTACACAATCCCCTAAAAGAAAATGCAACAACATAACTCGTGTAAAATGATATAGTACCGGGTTACATCTCCCTCTGATCAACGGAGTACTACAAGCACATGGCTTCATTTCCACCACTGCCCACTCATTTCTGTGCAACATTACCAAAACACGCAGCCTGCTGCTGTTGCGCGCACGTTAAAGAGCCTGGGACATCGTTCTTAATGTGGCCGTTGGCCACAGAAACGTCCACATCAAGTACCCTGAAGTTACACGCATATACATTTATAAAATAAGCATTAAGAAAGTACGAGTTTAAACAGCCCCCTTGCAAGGGGACCACAATGGCACTAAGCTGGTTACAGTGGCAATGATTGATATCAGAAGCTGAGTAAAACATTTGCTCACTTTAGTAACTTGATAATCCTGATACATTACAAATATGGGACCAGGGCTTTGTATAAACAGAAGAACACATCAATGAGCTAAGGTGTCAGAAACCATGTGCAGACAGCCCAGAGTTAGTTGTGCTGCACCGTTTCTAGAAGCACAACAGCCACGTCCAGGACACGCACTTGCTTGGTAAAATGAATCCGACGGCAAGGCTGCCACAGCTACAATCCTCGTTTCCCAACCTCCATTGAGTTCCTACCGGTATAATGATGACATCAAGATGAGTGTGAGTGCAGAGAACATCAGAGACACCAGTGACACACGTTGATAGGATCAATCCACGTAAGAACATGGACCACTTTTTTTAATCAACGGTAACGGGTGGCTTCATGACAATTCTCACAATTTATTAATTAAATATTATAAGTATTTAACAAACAGTCAATGTCTGGAGGCAGCACGCATGCGCCTTTGACTTTGGAGATTGTAAAAACTGCACACATGAAAGAGCTGTAAATCCAGCCGTGCGCTGCATGGTAGCGCTGACACCATGCCACCTATCCAGTTGGAAGGCAGCCAAAAATAAACAATTCATGAGTCAACTATTCACGACGGACACCCTGGTAATGTTTATTACCCCAACCATAACAGCTGTCTTCCACATGATGTTCCTTCGAGGCTGAGGCATAAAAATTAATTCTCGAGTTTGTCAATTGGACTGGAGGCAGGCGACTCCTTGTGCAGCAGACATGATGAACACCGTGCTTCCTCTGTTACCGGTGTTTTAACAACCATGCGACAATGTTTTGCAAAGAACACTGTAAAAAAAAAAACAACGCTTAGGATCTATTAATACTAACAAAAAAGAATGTTTCTACAATAAAGAAAATAATACCTATAATAAGCATGACGATTTGAGGATGTACTGTTTAAGAGTGAACAATGTATAAAATGGATATATTACAGAAATTCTGCTGCTAATACGTTTCACACAGCAAGTGGCTTAAATGCGGAGTGATCGCCCCAGAGCCACACATCAATGTTATCAGAACCGGTTGTGACATTACACGAACAAGCAGTGTAACAAACAGCTGCTACCTTCGTTAGAAATTGGTACTGAAGGGGTTAGAGCTTCAGTTTGGAATTCCACAACAATGAAAAAAATTACATCAATAACGATTATAGTAGGCCACCGCATCCATCACTCAACACATCCCCCGGGCTTTTTACAGTTACATACAATAACGTAGATGTTTATAAAAAAAACCAGTGCCACCCCGCTGGACAGTTCCTTTGTGGAGCGCTCTGCCCGAACGAGCGAGCACAGGCCGTGGGGGGCGCTGCCGCCACTGCTGCTTCTGTCGCCGCCGCTGCCACCACTGCTGCTGCCGCTACGACGGCAAGGAGCTCGGCGGCGGCGGCGGCGGCGGCTCACTGGGGCATGTAATGCCGCACGTTGTACTTGGCCGCGTCCTGGAACTGCGTCATGGGCTTGTCGGCGATTCCACAGGTGCCCACACCCACACGGCCGTTCACACTCTCCGGGGAAGCGAATATGCTTTTCTTCACCTGCAAACACCGCAAGGGAAGCACGGGGCCGAGCACATGGCACAAGCGTGTCAATCGCTATTCATAACCGATTGCTGGGTTCGGCCATTGCATGATCTGGCTGGGTTTTCTCGCAGAATGTTCTCACTTCCTGGTTTCAGGGCCGAGGATGCTTCATGCAGTTGCAAGTGAAACGTCTTATCTGCTAAATTTAATTGTGAGAATTGTTCATCTTATCGGTGAGCTGAAACAATAATAACTGGCACGTTAAACATCTGTACGCAACAATTTAATTTGTTTGGATGTCGGTTGGTATAGGGCTTTAACACAAAATTGGCCAATTAATTAAGTGGCCTCATCCAAAAATCAATGATGAATAATCTCATTCACTACTCAAGACTGCCCATTCAACTTTTGTTCTCACAATCGGGTATAGAGTGTGATCTATTTTATCTTTCCTGTTTTATATCAATATATTATTTTATTATGTTTGAAGTAGAAAACGAAACAAAACTCCGGCGATGTGTGCCAAATCCTGACACAAAAACGAATGAATTTCATTAATCGCTTCCCTGTTCATACAAAAATACATTTGGCCGAGAAGGTGAATAGTAAAGTTTACGAAGGGAAGAGTCTGGCATTGAGTAGCACGCGAGCACGTAGTGACGTCTAAATGAAAGGGCGTTTAGTTCACTCTTAATTGTGGCAATGTGGGGTAAGGCAACTGTGTGCGCCTCTTTCCACCGTGGCTACTTCTGTAAAATTTAGATGTTTCCCCACTGCACTGCTACATGCAGATAACAGTACAAACGCAATCACGATCAAAATAACCCCTTCAAATCTAGCAGAAAAATAACTGTCAACTAATGAATGAAGTATATGTGAATTATGATTCCAGTTAAAGAGTGCTTGTGATAACAGCACTCACATGGCCTTTCTTTGTTTTGCAGTAGGCTTTGTTGTTGAAGTCTTGCCATTTGCTCTTCTGCGATTCCCTCTCTGTCTCCATGTCCTTCATCCTTTGCGCTTTTTTGAGGGCTTTCTTCTTCTTGTACTCTCTCTGTTGAGCCAGCAGCTCTTTTCTGCAACGGACACAGCGCACAGCCAGCACAGCACTCAGCACCCAACCAGTCCACTCTTGCAGCAGCACATTCAGCAAGCAGCGAGCTGTTTTTGGTAGTGAGTAGGAAAAGCGTCACTTTAAATTACAAAGCCAAGTTAGAGTAATCATCAAGAGATGCACACGGACGTTAGTAAGCCAAGCTCTCTCAGAGTTGGAAAGCTTGTTTGATCCTATCATTCCTACAGAACCTCTCTGATGCGACTGAAATGATAACGGAGCCATGAATGAGTCACTAAGTGGGCAATGTACAACACAAAGGTACGCCATGTTTGACTATATCGTGTTGGCAACATTTTCAGTCTTTCCAGTAAGCCATATTCTGTCTAACAACACGTGCATACATCTATAAGTTATTTACAACATAACTTAACTGATGAGTTTAAAATTAATATTTGGAATTACTTCCTAAGGATCATAAGATAAAGTAAAATATGATAAAAGTCTGTAAAATATCCAACAATATTCTAAACCACTAAGAACTGATGACAGTAAAGACAGCAAATGCAGCTGCAGCATACACAGTTACTTTGCAGTCGTTCAACACAAGGTCACTTGACAACCACGGGTCACGGTCTCACAGACACGTCTTCCGGAGTCATCGTTTCTTCTGATCAACCTTTTCATCAACTCGGAGGTTCGCTGCCTTTGAGCTAAGACTGGCATCGGGTGCCTTGCCACCAGGGTAATAACGGTGAGAGAGTGGCAGAGCCCTTACTTTGACTTGGGCTTATTTCCCGTGTCGAGCTCGTGGCTCAGCTGGCGCTCCTGCTCCACCGGTTTCAGCGAGTGCATGGGCACCACCTCCGTGTTGCCGTAGCCCGCAAACGTCACGGCCACCGTGCCGCCATCAACGTTCACCTCCTCGATCTCCGCCTCGTACCACCTTGACACAGCGCATGCGACGGGCAGCGTCGTTCAGATCAATGTCTCAACCGGTGATCTCATGCTCACTTTCACCACAACTCACATCCAGCATCATGGCAGTGAGTGTTACAAAGATATGTGGCACGGAGGTGAATAGCATGGGGGTGAGTGGCACGGTGGCGCGTGCACGTACTGTCCGTCCTCGTTCCACGTGGCAAGGCAGTGGTCTCCCACGGCCCAGGGGGGCGCCTGGCTGCGGCCCGGCTCGCGCTCGGCAGCGCTGGCGGAGCTCTCACTCGTCTGTGTCGTCAGGAGGTCCTGCGTGAGGTCGATCACCTCCTGCGGCGCGGGGGAACACGGCAGGGGCCTTGAGGTCCCGCACCAAGAATCACGCAACACAAGCCTCGCCGCAAGTCCGAGACGTTCGGCACAATTCCAAGTGTAAACTCTGTCAAGCGATGCTTCAAAAGTGCACATCACAAAGGGGAAGTGTTGACAGAGAAACTTTCGAAAGGCCGCCGCAACATCCGTGAACCTCTAAGGAGCGCTTCTCGGAGGGGAAACAAAGGTCCCCCATGTAAACGCCAAAGTGAAATAAAAAATCCACCTTAGAGTGGCGGGTTTTAGATGTCTTTAGTGCTTAAAAATGGAGAATGTAGCGAGTTCATTCCATACGAAGATGGATTTAGACTTCCAATGGGGATTTGCAGTGCAAGTGTGGTGTGGGTTGTCGTAATAATTCCACTGATAAAAAGCAACACAAATCAAACAAGGGTGCTGGAAGCTTGTGTAGAGACACGTCTTGGTGCTATGCTCCATGACAGTGTATTTATTGTAATGAGCGCAGGGTTTTTCCTCCCGTGACCTCCACTGCAGCGACTGTAGAAGGCGGTGTGCAATGTTACCTGCAGATCCTTCTTGAGCTTGAGCAGGTCCTGATTGTTGGGGTCGGCAGTGAGTGCTGCCTCCACCTGCTGAAGCTGCACCTTGTAGTTGCTCAACTGAGTAGGCAGGTCCTCGGCCATCTGCACACAGAGGACGCTCCTCATCATTATGGCAGTTACTCTCAGCTCGCTTCATAGTCAAAACTCTACAGCACACACCAAAGGGTTGCTCGAGGCTGCTTATTCAGACCTGTCCACCCCTTATCCGTTGCCTACCTTATTCCAGACCAATTCAGACCTCATTAATCATCTCGTGACCTTATAAATCTCAACGTTCATCCTACAAAGTCCCATCACAAGGAAGAAACACAAATAGACAAAAAAATGGCCCGTATTGAAACGGCTGTACGCCGTATGGACCTGAAAACTCAATTTCCCTGTACAAGCATACGGGGTAAACCGTGTGGGTTGATAGCTGTGCTCATTTTTGTACGAACCAAATGTTGTGAACTCGTGCATGCAATACAGACGGCAAAACCACTGCAAGCGCACGATTACGACAAAATGTTAAATTACCAACACGCGACTCCTTATCCTATTAAATGTCCCGGTATCTTCCACATACACGCAGGTTTATTCCCGTATAATTACTAAATTAACCTTTCAATATTATTTGCACGTGATGTAACAACAATAATTAATATTAAATTGAATGAGATATCCCAAATGCCTAATTACATACATTAAAAGGTTTAAAATATATTAAAACATTACATTTTAGCGTTAGAATACATAAATACAATTCAAAACGTGAATGAAAGATGTTTAAAGACTTGACAAATTTTGTTAAAAGCTTGGCCGATTATAAATAATAGAGAATG
Source organism: Petromyzon marinus (assembly GCF_048934315.1). Taxonomy (NCBI): domain Eukaryota; kingdom Metazoa; phylum Chordata; class Hyperoartia; order Petromyzontiformes; family Petromyzontidae; genus Petromyzon; species Petromyzon marinus. The sequence goes on along the minus strand of NC_133675.1, from coordinate 17,254,707 downwards.
CCAACATATATAGCAAGTGAAATTGCATAACCTACAAAATGAGCATCCTGAATAAACACACGAGCCAGCATCCATAACCAATTAATCATTCCTCAGTTGTTCATTTGTCCCACAAAAACACCACCGTTTTGTCACTTGTATTTTTAACCTAACGCTCAAAACGCCAAATTAAGGCACACGTCATCAAAATAGAAGAGACACAACCCTACATAACTCAAACACAAGTTATAACACGCAAGTTATAATACACAAGTTATAATAAGACATCGCGTACTCCTTGAACGCTTCCCTTGAGACCGGTGCTGCATGAGCGCCACAGAGACGGCGACTCGCGGTGAGTGAGCGACACGTGGGGGGAGGCGGCGAAGAGATTCTGAGGTGAAGAGGCTGGGAGGATGGTGAAAGGTGAAGAGGCTGGATGGTGAAAGGTGAAGAGGCTGGGAGGATGGTGAAAGATGAAGAGGCTGGATGGTGAAAGGTGAAGAGGCTGGGAGGATGGTGAAAGGTGAAGAGGCTGGGAGGATGGTGAAAGATGAAGAGGCTGGATGGTGAAAGATGAAGAGGCTGGATGGTGAAAGGTGAAGAGGCTGGGAGGATGGATGGTGAAAGATGAAGAGGCTGGGAGGATGGTGAAAGGTGAAGAGGCTGGATGGTGAAAGGTGAAGAGGCTGGGAGGATGGATGGTGAAAGATGAAGAGGCTGGGAGGATGGTGAAAGGTGAAGAGGCTGGGAGGCTGACAGGTGGATGGGTGGATGGGTGAGTTGGTAAGAGGGTGAGTTGGTAAGAGGGTGAGTTGGTAAGAGGGTGAGATGGTAAGAGGGTGAGTAGGTAAGCGGGTGAGTAGGTAAGCGGGTGAGTAGGCAGTGTCTTTTCTGTATGTTGAACTTCTTTCGCACCGTACGTAGCCCAACGTTCGTTAGCGCGCTGCGCTACGAACCCGGCATGAGGACGGTTAACTGAACCAGTCCTGGACCTCCTCTAGGTCGGCTCAGACTCAAATGAGTACCTGATAGTGTGTAAACATCGCCATTCGGAAGACAAAGGCGGCCGGGCGTGTTGTTGGCCACCCATCCCCTCGTGTGCCGTGCCGGCCTTCGTAGGTGCTACTCGCTAACAGCACTTGCCCCTACAGTTTGTGAAGGCGAGTGCCGTACAGTATGTAAGAAACAGAGGCCTTCACGCCGTACGCGCAACGCGTAGACAACGCCACGGGGCCGCACGGTCAGCCGGACGCGGGACAGACGAACCCCAGCGCTGCGCGGATGGCGCGGAAGTCGGCACAGAGGCGGCGAGGCAGAGAGAAGCGGGCTAGAAGGCGGCGTGAATGACACTCTCTAGGAGTTTTATGGAGCCGGCCGCGCCGCGCCGCGCCCCCCGCTAGTCTCGATCTCTCGGCCGAGCGCCCCGCGTTTTCCCCGGCAGCGCGGTCAAAGCGAGGCCGAGGATGCGCGGCCCAGGACCTCGGGCTCTAAGGCCCAGGTCGCAGGGGTTCGCGCCACTCCGCGCTTCTCACTCCGGCCCCCCCCCCGCCCGCGGCCCCGACTCGCGGCCCCGACTCGCACCCAGTTCTCCGGCGAGAGCGCGCGGCGCTAAGCGGCGCGGATCTCCTCCCCGTCTCCTCCGGCGCCATCCTTACCGTGAGAGCGGAGAGACTCCAGGAGAGGCGAGACTTGGCGGCCTGCGGGTGACGTCACGTGCGGGGCCTGGTAACGAGACATGACGTCATGTCGACTACGCCGATGACGTTACCGGCTCGTTAGGTGCGGGGACGGGGGGCGCTCGAGTCATGTGACGCACGCGCGCGCTGCCAACGTTGATTGGCGGTTGGCACCGAGTGGGGAGAGCTGCCGCGTGTGAGCTCCGGGGGGCGTGGACGCCGATTGATATTTTGATTGATATATCTTAAACGAGTATCGATTCTGAACATACATATATAAATCTAAGATATCAACACATATCACGCCACAGAAAGTTGTAAAAAAGCTGTTGTCCAACAGTCGAAGCCGTGTAGTGATGAAGTGAAAACCCTCTGAGCTGGCACCGACGCTCCCGAGAACAAAGCGGGAGAGCTCCTCTGTGATTGGCTACGAACTCGCGCCCCGCCCCTGGCTTGGCGTCGTTGACCAATAGCGAGCCGGGGGGAGCGCGAGGAGCAACGTGACGCGGGAACGCGGAGCTCTGTCGGGGCCGGGCCATGTCCGTGGCGCTGGGCCGCGCGTCGCTGGCGCAGGCGAGAAGCGAGGCGCAGAGCGACCCCCCCGCGCGGGGAGCCGTGCACCGCCTGCCGTGCCGCGTGCACTGCACGGGGCCCGCGCGCGTCGCCGCCTTCTTCAGCCCGGCCGTGCGCACGGGAGACGGCGACGGTGAGGGGCCCGGCCACCTCCGCATTTGGGGGGGGACGTGGGGGGGGGGACGTGGGGGGGGGGGGACGTGGGGGGGGGACGTGGGGGGGGGGGACGTGGGGGGGGGGGACGTGGGGGGGGGGGACGTGGGGGGGGGGACGTGGGGGGGGGGACGTGGGGGGGGGGACGTGGGTTGGTGGGGGGGGGACGTGGGTTGGTGGGGGGGGGACGTGGGTTGGTGGGGGGGGACGTGGGTTGGTTTGGTGGGGGGGGGACGTGGGTTGGTTTGGTGGGGGGGGGGACGTGGGTTGGTGGGGGGGGGGGACGTGGGTTGGTGGGGGGGGGGGACGTGGGTTGGTGGGGGGGGGGACGTGGGTTGGTGGGGGGGGGGACGTGGGTTGGTGGGGGGGGGACGTGGGTTGGTGGGGGGGGGACGTGGGTTGGTGGGGGGGGGGGACGTGGGTTGGTGGGGGGGGGACGTGGGTTGGTGGGGGGGGGGACGTGGGTTGGTGGGGGGGGGACGTGGGTTGGTGGGGGGGGGGGCGTGGGTTGATGGGGGGGGGGGACACGTGGGTTGGTGGGGGGGGGGGACGTGGGTTGGTGGGGGGGGGAACGTGGGTTGGTGGGGGGGGGACGTGGGTTGGTGGGGGGGGGGACGTGGGTTGGTGGGGGGGGGACGTGGGTTGGTGGGGGGGGGGACGTGGGTTGGTGGGGGGGGGGGACGTGGGTTGGTGGGGGGGGGGACGTGGGTTGGTGGGGGGGGGACGTGGGTTGGTGGGGGGGGGGACGTGGGTTGGTGGGGGGGGGGACGTGGGTTGGTGGGGGGGGGACGTGGGTTGGTGGGGGGGGGGACGTGGTTTGGTGGGGGGACGTGGGTTGGCGGGGGGGACGTGGGAGGGGAGGGACAGTGGGGGGGGGACAGTGGGGGGGACAGTGGGGGGGGGACAGTGGAGGGGGGGGCAGTGGAGGGGGGGGACAGTGGAGGGGGGGGACAGTGGGGGGGGGACAGTGGGGGGGGAACAGGGGGGGGGACAGTGGGGGGGGGGACAGTGGTGGGGGGGACAGTGGGGGGAGGGGACAGTGGGGGGAGGGGACAGTGGGGGGAGGGGACAGTGGGGGGGGGACAGCGGGGGGGGGCAGTGGGGGGGGACAGTGGTGGGGGGGGACGTCGCGACGCTGTTGTCGCTGTCACCGCTCTACTCGGCAGAACTCAAGACGTCGTTCCGCGGTCGGGAGCTGAAGGGCCGCGCCGTGCCGCTGCCCCCGGGCTACTCGGGCGTGGTGGTGCGCGAGGAGTCGGCGGGGACCTCCGTGCGCCACGAGGTCACCACCGCCACCACCACCACCGCCACCACAGCCGCCACCACCACCACAGCCACCACAGCCACAGCCACCGCCGCCACCACCACAGCCACAGCCACACCGCTGCCGTCGCGTGCGTCCGGGGCATCCCGGGACCCTGCCTGGAGGAGAACCCCCATGGCCGGGCACAGAGAGAGCGTTCACGCAGCCGTGCCTATGGGGTTGTTGTGGCTGTTAACTTTGTGTGTGAGGCCAGCAAGAGCCATCGCTCCCGTGTCTGGTTTCGTGGCATTCGTCTTGTGGGCACCACGCGTTGAGTGGTTGCAGTCGATAGGAATCTCGGCTCCGTATCGTGAACTTTACGAGACAGATGCTTTGTTGTTGTTGAAGCAGGCAGGATGCTATTAGTTTAACACGTAGGCTTTCGCGACCAATATCCATGATACAGGGTTTTTTGGTTAGATCGCGTAAATGTTGTGGATTTGCTCTCCAACACCGGTGTGCTGTACCAGTGTCGACTTGGCATGTTCTGTTGACGTGCCAAACCTTACTAATTGGCCGTGGCGGGTTTAACGACACATTTTCGCGATCCAACCCAAAAAACACCTTATGGAGTAGAATAATTAGGTCTCTCTACGGTAAGTATTCTATCACTATCCTAAATTTCACACTTAACTTACAATTTAACAATCTTTGAAACAGCGTATTCAACCAAACCATGCGTTGTTTTAACCGACCGTTTGCGTTGCTTTATATAGTTTCCAAATTTTGCTAAACCCTGTTTGATTTAGTGCGATGTTCCATCTCTCTGTATCCCCTGGTATATCTGTGTTAATTCCCCCTACTTAAGGTCTGTATATATATCTGCGGTTGTTTCCTCTACCTGATGATGATTGCTTGTGTTGCGATCGAAACGTCGTATGCTATATAATTTTATTTTTTATTATTTCTACGTGACTTTACCGAAAAAAAACAGAATAATTACACAGTTCGTGTTTCAAAGGGGATTGGCTTTTCTGCACCAAAATTTGGTGCCGTGGTGCCACCTTGCGGAGTTCGTGCCAACGATGGCGCTTCTCGTCTCGCAGGATCGCAGGGCCACGGCGCTGCGAGCCTTCTCGGCCATCTCGCACTGGAACCTGGAGACGGCTCCCTCGGGAGACGACGCGCTGCCAATGGCCCTGGGCTGGCCTGCGCTGGCCGATGCGGTAACCGCGCTAAGCTCGCCCTGCGACCCACACCACCACCACCGTGCGTGCGGAGATGCTCTCGTGAGACTTGAGCCGAAGCGGCTTTGAAATTTGACACATTGAGAGCAACTTTTCAAATTGGGTACGTTGCAAAGGAATCCTTTGCAACAAGGGGCACGCACACCGGCCCGTGTGTTCCTACATGTCCACATTTCCCACCCGAGAGGAGTGGATGGGGCCGCGTGTAACAGCCTGCGTGTAACAGCCTGCGTGTAACAGCCTGCGTGGTCTTTCTCCCCACGAGGACCATTCTCAGTGACCGCACCACTTGAGGGATTTTACAATGCTCTTGATATTCAGATCCATCGCCGGACATTGCACATTGGCAATATTCCTCAAGGCTTTTGTTTCAGTGAGTGAGCAGGACCACGCAGGGATCGTTCTTCCCATTGCTGACCTCAACAGTGCTTGTACCCACTGAGGCTCAGCTCGTAGTGGGATATCTGTTGACCGCAGTGCGCTAAGGCCACAGCCTGTGTGTGTTTCTTAGGATTTACACAAATGCGATGCTGGCTGATGGTGATTGCTATGCTGCTGGTTATTTTAGCGACCCAAACGGGTGCCACGCAACGGGAATGTTTAAAATTATTTCTAAATGGTGTCTGTTGCAGATTCATGGATCAGAAGACGAGGACGACTAGCGACGGTGGACATTTCGTGACGGGAGTTAGTGTTTTTATACAATAAAAGCATTAAACGTTAAAGTCTAGGCCTGTGTTATCTCAGTATAGTTTGACAATGCATGTGTGATAACTGCCTCCAAGACCAAATGAATATACGGCGATGTCTTTGAGTACGGACTGCTTGGAAAACCAATTCGAGCGTCGACAACGGAGTCCACAGGATTTCTTGCGATGTGCGGCCATGCAACAGCAATTCGTACTGCACTGTACATAGATGGAATGTACGTTTAAAGCTTAATAAAGAGTCAAGCGGTGTTGAGTCTGCAGGCTGGGACACACAAGTGACATGCCCAAAGGGATGTGCGTAATAGCCCTGATCCAGGTCTGTCATCACACCGCCATCTAACACGTTCACTCCAGAGTTACATTCCCGATGACAGGACACGCAGGGCAGAGCGGTGGATGGGTGCTCTGCGCTGTCAGCCCAAGTTCGATTCCCAGCCACGGCCTTCATCGGTGACGAGCGATATCCGAACCAGTCCCGGTTTCTCCTTCACCAGGCCGCAGAGACCAGCGTGGTGAAGTATAGTCAAGCTACGCTCGTAACTGACGCCGTGCGGGGAGGATATCATCCAGCAGTAGAATTACGAAAGGGCTCGGAATTATAATTACTGACGGGCGCACAAACCACACGAGGACAGTGCCCCGGTGCTCGCACCAATGTTCGTCTGTACGCGCCGTGTCGAGTTGAACTGAGATGTTATGACCTGCACCAGACCCCTACCTCTAGTGTAACCTGCCTATGAGTGACACATATCGTACTCCGGCTATTAATACACGCGATGCATTAATGATCTCATCCTGGAGTCTAACAAACCAAATTTAGCATGGCTTTAGAATACAGTAGAGTATGAAATTGGGATATTTTAATGCTAATACAGTATTTTACTTTCGATGCCGTTTTCCTTAAATTTTCATTACATTTTTATTGGCATTTTACCACCCTTTTGTAACTGGGATCTAGGGCTGGGACTGCCACCGTCAGCGTCAGTGCCCAAACAAAGATGCATCAAGGCTTATTCAATAAATCCCGACCAATGGTTTGCAGAAGCCCCATTTGCAGATAAGATGAAAACTTGACCTCCCCACATTCCCTTATCAGATTTCAAGTGTGGCAGAACAGAAATGGTGAATTTTCACGTGCCCTCAGCCCATGGGCCGATTTATTTAAATTTGAAAATTATGAAGAACAAGAGTGGAAATGAATGTAAAGGCGAGAGAAATGGATGCAGCTCACCATGAGCAGCGACAGCAAATCTGACGAATGTGGAATCGCATCCAAGCTATCCTGAACTTTCTGGAAATCTCGTTTGAAGATGTCCATTTCGAAACAATATTGAGCTGGTGCCAGATGCGACTCGGGCTTGTGATCGACACATTCTGTTCTGAACCACACACACTTGATTAAGTTATTGAGCTGAGACCTGGTTGTGTGTGGGACTGGAGCATCAAGAGATTATATCGGGTTGGTCACGGTAAATACGGCTGCTGGATTCAAACTGCGAACCTCTGCGATGAGCAGCGAACGCGCTATCGCCGGGCCCCATCGCGGCCCCGAGTCGGATCGCCTCCCCGTATGTGGAGCCATGCTATGGCTGGATGGACGGCCACCGTCCACGGGGAAGCATCTCCAACCGGTGCAGAGCGCATCACCACCATCCTCCAGACTTTTCAGTTTAGGGGCAACGGCGATCCTGCCATCGTCTCGTGAACCAACTCGCCCCTCAACGCGCCGCTGCGCGCACGTCGAATGATGGGTGGGGGGGTTATCTCGGCTTTGTGATGATTACGAGTTACCGATTAAGGAATCACTCCAGATGACAAAAACAAAACGCGTCACTCATTATAACTATACTGTATTTCCTTTCAAAAACGAAAGACATTACAATAATTTGTACAATATCTTTAAAAAAAGTATCCAATAACATACTATATGGATCTTTTTAAGGTTTAGTATTTTGTATGCTGCAACCTACTAAATGTTATAACACTACGACAGCTCAAATGATTTACACACGGTTTACACACACGTCCAAGGCCACAGGCAGGCTAGGAGAGCGCCCCCATGAGGACCCTTCAACTTCACTCAAGTAAAAGCAGCCCTAACAAAGCAGCGAATAGAAACATTGAGTTAGTACGATTCACACTTTCAGGCATCGTTTCAAAGAAAGAAGGTGCTCAAGCAATAAGCTATCAAATACGGAGTAACGAGCAAGGCGTTTATTGTCTGCATCCTAGCAACGTTACAGCTTTCAGCGAATGAAGTAGGACACACCCTTCCAGAAGGCAACACCCTCCCTCTGGCTCCCTGAAAAAGCACTGACCTAAAACACCTCCTACCCTGCACTGCATAGAGGCCAGCTGTGCATAGAGTTAAAGCAGTTTCAAGAACAGCACAACTTACAGTATGGTTTTTTTTACAGCAGCTGGCAGAGCTCAAGTCAAATCATAACGCAGATCTGCAACGCACCGCAACCCCGGAGACATTTAATGACCCACGCGCGCAGGGAGTGCCGGCTGGTCCACAGCCAATGGACAGCTGGGCTGGGTGGGGCGGCCCTGCCCAAGCCTGCGCCACCATCTCTCCTCCTCCTCCACCCCTGTTCAGTGAGCAGCAAACCCAGACTTCTTCAAGTTGAAGTTCGACCAGTTGACAGTGAGCTTCTGGCGGTTTTGTCGAGCAGAATCCATGCAGAACCTGCAGCAGAGTTTGAGAATAAAAAAAAGGCTTCAGCTCTTCATACGAAAACGAGCAAACAGTAAGTGATGATTTTTTATGGCCAATGAAGAGCAACTTAGATATTTAGTGTGAAGTGAGTTAGCCATTCAATTGCTTTGAGAGTCAACTGCAGATACACTTCCTTCAAATTTCTACTTGAGGAAGTGCAAAGTTATATGATCTATATCCCATATTCATGGATGAGATCCAGAAAGCTGATTTGGAAACACGGCACAAAGTGTCACGCGGTGAGATACAGCATTAGTCAATCTACATTTAACTGTCCACCACGTGCTATTGACCCAACGGTAACATTTTCCTATAACTTAACATCTTGCATAAGTACCGATTTTAATAAATGCACTGTTACATGACTTTCCCGTTGTGATAGCTATTTATTTACCCACAAGAACATGTAAATGGACTCCAGTCTGAGCATAATCAACGATTCCATCTTTACTTAGAACGTTACCTTTTAAATCGCTCCACCTCTCGCTCGGTTTCGTCCAGGTCTCCATTATTCAAATCAATGTCTTTTGGAAGAAACACATCATCTGAAAAATAAAAACACAGTTAACAAGGTAATTCCAGAACAAGATTCACACGTTAACTTTATTGTTGTAACCTGCTGACCCGCTTCTACTGTACATCAGATTCCTCCAAAAGGATTCCGATTCTAACTTGAGTCAAGTTGAGGGATGGGGCTACAAATAAGAATCATAATCTAAAACAGGGGACCTCACCTCGAGGTCCACGGATCCCACAAGAGGACCACGGAAGGTGCAAGGGGTCCTCCCCCCCCCCCCCCCCCCCCCATGAACGGTCACAAAAATGCCAAGGCCAACTGCCAGGGTTATTCCTGTGCCAGGGTCAAAACCCCTCGCCCTCCGCGGTGGCGGCGACTTGACGGGACGCAGGTGGGAGCTCTAGCCGGGGTAACGCGGCCACTTCCACATCGGCGACCGCACCAAGAGGCTGCCACACGGCCACCCCAATTAGCGCCCCCTGCTCGGATGGAGCCCCCTCCCCCACGGGCGCCCACGCATTTCCTGGGTGGCGCGCAGCGTCGCGTGGGGCATCGTGGCATGAAAAACCATGCACACGTCCACACAATCGCGACGAGATCTGAACGTTCAACCAATTTAACGTTTGTCTTTTTAACCTATAGTTGTGGAGCACAGGCCCAAATGCCAAGTGGCCCGCAACGAACACCACCATGGATGGTGTGATAAATAAAAGTTAACGCACTTGTTGAATGAATTTAGCAAGCTTATAAGAACCTGGGATAAGGTATTATGGCGGAGGGAATTCTCGAGTCGGGCAGTAATGAAGGAACAGGATCTCGCTTGTTACACGCAACGAATCACCTTGACATGCGTGTCATGCCACACACGAAGCAGTGCGTGATGCAGCAATTACACAGAGGGGATCTAGGCTTGAGGTTCACCTTACATGTCCTACGGAGGTACACGAGGGTGCTAGTGTCAACTTGTCGAATGAGATGAACCCGCTCATAGGCATCGCCAAAGACGTGCGTCGCCGTGCCACAATACAGATACTGCCTCATTACGCTGATAAGGCAGTTACAATTATTGTTGATATCTGTGATTGAAGAAAACCTTAAGTCTATAGAGGATATTAACAGCACAAATGTGGTGAAATAATTAACGTGGCCTGACCAAAACATCAATTCACAAATCATAAAATTGAGCACCTTCATCATTAAATTTAATCTTAATTGTATAAACGTGGAAGCAGAGCGCCTGTGCGAAACGCTTGAAAGCAGATTCCATGTGGCGCTGCTCACCGATGGAAGGGTTGAGTCTCTCAGACTTTTTTTTCTTGTTCTTCTTGCTCTTGTTCTTGGGCTGAGGGGAGTCTGCTTTGCCATTAATCTCCGGCGTGTGCTGCTCGTCCGCCCCGTGCGGCTGGGGCTCGCAGTGCGGCCCGCGCGGCCCTTCTTGGCCGCTCGCCTTGCAGGGAGCGTGCTGCTCTATCTTGTTGTAAGTCTGCAGGGGTGCGTTTTCCATCTTGCCATTCAGTCCTTGCGCAACGCCTGCCGTGTTGCCGCTCTTCTGCGATCCGTTCTCTGACGTGCCACTTGCTTTGCGCGCGGTCGATTCAAGTTTTTCATTGGTCTGCAATGATGCGAGTGCAAACTTTTCATTGTTTTGCACAGCCACGTGGGAGTCAGTCACTTTGCCATTTTGTTGACAAACTAGGGGCTCTGTTCCCTTGCTGCGCTGCACCTCTGCTGCCCCCTTTGATTTGGCATGGAGCTCCGAGGCCTTGCCCTTGGGCTGCAGAGCATCTGGCATGGAGTAGCTCGCGTGCTGACACGCGCTCTTCGCGACGGGGCATTCAACTGCTCTTCCCTTCAGCTGCGGCGTGTCAGCAGCCGGCTTGCCTCTTAATGGAGGGAGTTCAGACCTTTTGACTTTGGGATGATCAGGCACCGCAGGCGGAGAAACCTGCTGCTCCCGATGGTGAACGTCGTGCTTCTGTAACGTACAAGACGGTTCTCCTACCAATGTAGAATCGGATATCTTTGTGCAGTTCATTTCCCTTTGAACTCTTCTGTGGTCAGATGCCAGATTATGTTTATTTACGGTTTCTTGTTTTGACTCCACTGCATTCTGCTTGTGCTGTCGCTTTCCCAACTCCGCAGGTTTTTGATCGTGAGTACCACGTGCTCTCTCCTCGTGTGCGAACGTGCATCTTTTGACGGATTCTAAAAAAGTCTGAGGTTCCGCATCTGAAGTCTTTATCACTGACGCACCGCTGCTGTTCTTCTCATAGCTAGGGGCCAGCGATGGGTCTGCCTTTCTAATTGCTGTAGTTGACCGCGCATCTTTGGACTCGGACAAGCCACCGGTGGACGCCGAATGAGTAAATTTAGTAGCCTGAGCTGCGTGCATGTTGCTAACTGTGCTAGCCAGAGTGCAGTTCTGAAGCAGCAAGTCCGCTTGAACGACGGGCGGCCTGGCGGGCCTCTCTGTGCTGAAGTGTGAGGGAGGCCTGCTCGTGCCGGGGAGCCTGGCGGGCTCTGGCTGTCCCACGCCGAGCTTGCTCTCTGTGCGCTGAAGTGTGCTTCTTCTCTGCTGGGCATCCTCCTCCACCACAGCCTCCTGCTGCAGCTGCTCCTGATCCCCACGCTCCTTCAGCTCCGTCTCTTGCTTGGCTCGTTCTTCCATCTACAAGACACGCACAAGGCAACATATGACGCACTCAGTACGGACTCGTGCAACGCATGCGTTATAAACGGCATTCATGAGCTGGATGGATCGACGCATCGCAAGGCTGCAAGAGATGGCGACGGCCTACGGAGGGGGGGCCTTCATCCAGCAGTAGAGAGATCATGGCTGACGATCACCACCGTCGTGTTTTAAGTTGTTCAACACTGGCAGCTCATTTCCTTTGGCACACGGGTATTATCGGAATGTATTCCCAGACGACAGGAACAACACGTGGGTGGCTGTGAAAGCGAGCGGTAAGGGAGGGGGGCGGGCCTGCCTTGCGCTGCTTGTGGCGGGCGCGCTTAGCAGCACGCGCCGTGTTGCCGGGCTTGGGCTCGCTGCTGTTGATGAAGCTTAGCAGCTCCTCCACCTTGCGAGTGTCGGCCTCCTTCTTGGGGGGCGGGGGGGGCTCCCGGCGGGGCGGGTCTTCCTTGCGCTTGGTGAGGCGCAGCCGAAGCTTCTCCCGCATCTCCGCGTAGTTCTTGCTGGTCGGGGCAACCGGGGGCTGCAAACCGCGAAAGGGGTTGAACGCGAGATCATCACAGACAGAAATGGTGCTCATTATGCCGACAACGGTATGTGTTCTAAGGAAGCTGAAGACATCTCTTCACTCTCTTGATATGAAAAAAAGCATTATTATTTTTATAAAGGCACAACCGAGAAACAATTGCGTGCTATTGTATAGCACTGGCAAAGCCATCCGTGGCAATGTGGCGGTTCAGATCTAATTTGCTAACTTGGACGAATTCCTGCTCACGGGGGAACCTGTCCCCTGCCTCTGCTGGGAACATGAACGACAATGTTTATTTAAACATGAAGTTAGAACGCAACACGTGCAGAGAGGGAAATTTGATGTGTCGTCTACTCGAGTGTCCTCACCCCTCCGTGGCCAAAGAACTCGCAGTAGCAGCAGTCGCAGTACTTCCCGTCCCGCTGGGAAGTGGAGGTAGAGGTACTGGAGCTTTCATCGGAGCAGCTATCTTCATCCTGGGACTCCTCGGTGCCGTACGTGTTCCCATCCGAGCAGCCAACGCAGTTTCCCTCGCTGAAACACGCGCCGCAGACACGGCAAATGAAGCATGCGTCCCCGTGTCCATGTGTCCGGGGATGCGCTGTCACGCGAATCAGCTAGCTTCTCCGAACTTTGTCTAAATGTTAGAATGCTTCTGTTACGTGCAATTAAACTTACTGAAGCTTTTAAACTGCTGTCCGATTAGGATTTTTAAGAAACAAAAATTTCGGCGGCCAGCTTATTCTCCTCTCAGCACTTCATGCCTCGCCCATCGCCCTCCCACCGATGTCCTCTTCTTCCCCCCCCACCAATGTGTACAGATACTACTGACTATTGTTTGTACGGTGTGTTGGCATATATGCCTTTGGGGGGGGGGGGAATTCGACACTTTTAAACCTGCGCGATCAACTTTCTACCCCCACATTTTGGGGGGTCCACTTTCTAAAACTTTTTGATTCAGGCCTTCTAAACCGCTCTTATAATTGAGTTGATAGACAAGCGTACAGACAGTTCATAGATAGCTTGCGCTCATTGCGGTTTCACTTACACGTGCCATTGGTCAAAGGTGTGATTATGCACTGTACGTAGGCGGTCGTGGTGAGCGACAAGGTGGCCGTGGTGAGGGAAGGCGGTCGTGGTGTGAGAGAAGGCGCATCTCTGCAAGGGTCTGGCCACCGACCTGCACGCGCTGGCGACGCCGTGCAGCGCCTCCACGTGTCCCCCGGGGGCCTTCCCCGAAGGGCACGCCCCCCCCAGGTGATGGCTCACAAAGCCGGGGGCCGCGGGCGCCTGCTTGGGGAACGCCGGCGAAGCTGCCGTTTTGGGGAAGGGTGCAGGCGAGACGGACTTGGGAAAGCCGCTGGAGGGAGGGGGCGGCTTTGCGAAGGGAGAGGCCGAGAGAGACTTGGACTGGCTCGCTGGCGCCACGGGAGACGGTGGCTTCGAGCACGGTGCCGCTTTCGCTGCGCAGGACGTGGGGGTGGTCTGCGGGTGACCCAAGTGCGTCGCTGGGGGGTTACTTGACAGAGGGCCTTGCTGGAAAGGGGATGAGCTGGAGATACCAACAGGGCTGCTTCTGACAGAGCCTGAAAAAGAAGAATATGTTTCTGCTGTCACACTCTAAGCTCTTGTAAAAGCATTGGCAGCAAGCATGATGAATTAACTCAAGATGAAAAGTTAAGTCACAGATGGAAAAGCATTCAAGCACTTTTTTTTACTATCCAGATACTTTGTTGTTATTAAATATTGCTGCGGCAATGGGAGATGCAATTAAAGCTGCCCTTACCTTTATGGGCATGTCCATTGGGCTGCTGCAGGGGGGCTGGTTTGGCTGGGAGAATGGTATGGTGAGCATTGCTCGAGTAGGATGCCAGGTCTAGGTGCTGCTGGCCTTGTGCGTGTGACGGTTGTGTGCCGTGTGTAAAGGGGTTGTTATTCTTCTCACTGGGCGCCTTGCAGTCGGTCGCAGCATGCCCTGCAAACACAAGCCGGCATCCGTTAGCCACTCCAGTCAGCATGCCCATGCTCCGAGGAGCTTTTTGGTGGTCTCCCGCCAGTGGTAGAAATTCCACGTTATTATGACGAGGACCAGTCTCCCATACAGGACAGCCCCCATGCTGACTGTATTGGCACCAGGGGCTGAGTACACCCCGACCAGATTGGCGTGAATGAAACTCCGATTGTAATACCGGTCCCTGTCGCGCAGCCACCCAGCCAGGGGTCCTCACCACCCCCTGCTCGAGAGTTACATTCATGTTTCGGCGGCAACCAACTCCAGAGACTACTTTTCCAACAACGCATGGATGAGATCCAACACACGATGGAAAGATGTACAAGCAAAGCTTACACTTTACTAGAAGTGTCATCGACGAAACACAAAGTAGCATGTTTTTTATTATTATTCTATTGAATCAACAAAGTGTGTGCAAACAGCAGCAGTACCTGTGTCTGGCAGCACTCCGAGGGTCCCCGCGAGCAGCTCCGAGGCCCAGCTGCCCGTGTACCTGTGAGCCGCCAGCAGCTCCGTGCTCCACTCGCTGCTCGCGGCCACGGGGTACGGGGCGGCGGTGGCGCCGGCGGCCGGCTCCACCACGGCCGCCCCCTCCAGCCCCAGCCGCAAGCCCTGGTGCTTGCAGCTCTGAGGGAAGGCCGGCGCGCTGAGGTTGAGCAAGCACTGTGAGAGAAACATCGACACCGCTCAATTAGCGTCGGCATTGTTTAAAGGCTTCTTGCTTTCCAGCTGTTAAATTGTCGAATTCGTCATTTGTTCTATTAGGCACCTCTACTCCATAGCCATTCAAAAACATAACTAGTTGTTCCTGCTTTACAATATCACTATATTAAAATACCACTATACTCGACAATATCACTATATTGTAATACCACTATACTCGACAATATCACTATATTGTAATACCACTATACTCGACAATACCATTATATCATGAACCAGGCACAACGGGAAGAACATGCAAACTCCAAATATATCGACCCTGACGATGCCTATGTAGATGGAGTTCGCGTGTTCTTTTCCCATGGTCGCGAGAGTTTTTCTCCGTGTTTCTCTGGTGTTTCCCTCCACAATTAGACTCAATATGTGTTTATATTATTTGGCCGCTACTATAAATTCCCACGCGTGGTGATGATATCAGCCACTTGAATAATGCAACAATAAGTCTATCAGTGTTGTTTGCTCAAGCCGGAGTTGTCATGCATTACACCAACACGCCGCACAGAGATCGCTCTGGGCAACGCGTGGGCCCACCTTGTTGGAGGCCGAGGTTGCTGAATAGAGAGCGGAGCTGCTGGCTTGAGATGGTGGGTACACGGCAGCAAGGGCTGAGGCTGGTGGCACGGGCGGTGCCGGGTACACAGGATGCGGCAGGAAGGGGTTGAGGTGGGAAATGTGGGCGAGGGGAGAGGGGCTGGGATGCAGGGGCAGCTGCCCGTGTATGTGGGGGTACAGCTGCAGCGTGGGGTGATGCGGTAACTTGTCAGCCAGGAGTAGCTGCTGGCCGCCTGGCAGGGCTCCTGAGGGCAACGCAGGAGCCAAGCCCCCCACCTGTTTACAGAAGTGACACTCGCAGCTCGCAGGCACTCCCTCCCCTGCCTGCAACAACACACAACAACAATCGCATGACGTCACACAACTACAACAACCGCCAGACTTCAGCATGCTAACAAGTTGTATGTTAAGAAGTTGAAACTGCCAGATGACAGCATTGTGATGCACGGGTTATAAAAACAAAGCAGCGTTTTGACCGTTGAAAGAATAAAGGCCATGGTTTTCATGCACGATAACATAATTGTTTTCTCAGGGATAGTTCAATATTTTCAAAGTGTGGACAGGATGTCAATTTTTACATGCCACTCACTTCAGATGGAGCAGGTTAAACGAATGTTACCTAAATAATTTAATCAGATGTACCCGTGCCCTATAGTGTACTGTTTGTACACTCGTGAAATATTGTAATGCCTAAACAATTACAAGGACCAAAAACGCAACACATTCATCAATAATACTGCCTTAAAAGGAATAATATAAACATAAAAGGTGACTCATATTCTTAGTTTTTTCGGTAAAGTCACGTTGAAGGGAAACAACAAAATAATAATATATATAAAACGATAAAAAATTCTCACGACGTTTCGACCATAACTCAAACGGTCGTCTTCAGGTGTGTTGGTTTGCATACATTTATTTTTAAACGGCGCATTTATTTATTTATAAAAACGTTAGCGCTATGCGCAACGATTTGGCAGTTTATTTAGGACTAGTCCATCTATATTCTGAAAAGAGGAGGGGGGAGACGAAATGTTTTATAATGTATGCTGTCTGAAAGCCACTGTAAGCGTGAACAATCAATTAAGACCTGAAATGGTTTATCAAATCTTTCCAATGATTGCTAAGATAGAATCCATCTTCTCGGTTGAAATTGTCTCTGTGCTTGTATATGTGGATAGCCTCATGAACGAATCTCTCATGGAAGCCAGATGGCTTACAAAGAACCTCTGTCTTGGAAAAGTCAATGGCATGTGAGCCTACTGAATTAGAACAATGATCTGCCACGGCCGAGGTGTTGGTCCTACCGTGTTTAAGGTCTGCTTTGTGTTCACGAATGCGGTCCGAGACATGGCGTTTGGTTTCTCCAATGTAACTACTACCACAGAGGCAACTTAGTTTGTAGACACCAGGGTATTGTATGTCCGGAATCACATCTTTTACAGACGGAACAAGATCACGGATTTTATGTAATGTGTTGAAACGGACCTGGATCTTGTGTTTATTCAAGATTTTGGAGATCTTTTTTGTGATCCCCGCAATGTAGGGTAAAGTGATGGTTTTGAAAGGCTCCTCAAGAGGGTTCTTCTTCATGGTTTGAGTGATAGCTTTGCGGATTGTATAGTCGGAGTAACCATTAGCCCTAAGAGCTTGGTGTACGTGCTTGAGTTCACTGCTTATGTGTTCCTGGTCGGATATGCATTGGGCTCTATGATACAGAGTCTTGATGAGAGAATTCTTCTGTGATGAATTGACTTTACCGAAAAAACTAAGAATATGAATTACTGCAGTCACGAAAGCTTTAAATCAAAATATAAAAGGTGACGATCGGGCAATGACCATTCTTCATTATGTGCATAGGTGGCATTTTCTAACACGTGCGAGTGATGGTTGTGTTGAGTTGTTTGTTATTTGTGCCTTGCACCACTGCCAATTCAAAGTCACGAAAACATTTTCTTGTAAAATTCCACCTTGGTATTTGCACATCCGTTCACAGAGCACAGGTGCACACAACATAGCCCGCTCCATCAGCTACTGTCGGCATGCAGCCTGGACTAGACCAAGCCACTCGCAGCAAGACGGGCAAGCTTCATGGGGTTAAATTAACCACACGATTATGCGCAGGCCTAATTACAGCGTGCAGAGGCACTTTTTGAATTGACCTTGCCACGACCACTGCTGGGGGCTTACAGAGTGATTAAGAGCCAAAAAAACCTTATATAACTGCGTGATGCTTGAATTAACGACCACTTTCTAACTCCCTTAAAATTTTCACGGTGTATTTCGTGGCATTTTCAAAGGTTCATGTCCGGCAACTGCAAATTCTGAAATAAAGAAGCTCATTAGAGAATGGAGATGTGAAAAAGTAGAGGCAAAGGGAATAGTAGATGAAGGTAATTGCAAAACAACAATCCTGCGAATTGTGCTTAAACAAAACCCTTGGGACCACTGCACTGTGGCTGAGCGCGCCGCCGTCTCAGCGGAGACGATGCCAAGCAGGCACGAGAGCCGAACGACGCGGCCTACAACATGGCAACGTCTTAGCCATGGTAGTTCCAAGTGTGCGGAAAATAACGAACGTCAACTCAACCATCGTCTTATACGATGGTGGCGGCGTGTGCACTAGTGCACGTTGGCAACAGCAATGTCTGGGGGCGAGCCTAATTCCTGTGGTGGGTTATTGCACGACGTGTGTTAGTCCTACATCAATTCTTACAAGCAGCAGCAGTGCTTTTACGAGGTGGCAAAACTAATAAATAACGAAAAAATATCACTCAAAACCGCTCTACTAATTTCTTTAGAACCGATTTTTGTGTTTCGTTTGTTGTCCTTAAGAATTCATGAATTTAGAAATCTGCGGGAGCGCATGCCGGGAGTGCTCATGGCTCTGCTGTCAGAGGAGAGCGCGCCAGGCCGCTCCCACAGTTCTTTCGTGTTTCAAGCAAATATTGAAGAATTGCCAATGAGCCACGTGTCTATTGTGCCACACTTGAAACAGCCGCCCGGAGAACACGCCTGGCTCGTGAGCCGTTGCGGTTGGGTCGCAATTGCTGTATTGTGTCAGTGGTTGCTATGGTTGTGTTTAATAAGGTCGTGGAAGTACACGTAATCGGAGGGTGGCCACAACATTGATAATGTTTACAAATTCTCATGTTCCAGTTCATACCCATTGGAATCCTTTTCAATGTTTATATATTTTGTGCACAGTTTTGTGTGATGCAGCGGCAGATATTTAATTTAGTTCCTTATTTAATACACTTCACAAAACAGTCATCTTTGCAGAGTTGTGGAGAAAGTAATAAAAAAGATAAGCAAACAGGTCTCCCTAATACATCTCTTTCCTGAAAACTTAGTGAGGCTTCCTTGGGCAAATAAGCAGAATCATAATATTCAACGCACAAATTAATCATCCCAATGGAGTCCACAGCTGAAAGAGGCACCCAAAGCACAAAATGGCAGGCTTCACCGTACAAATACCCAAGCGGGTGTTTGTGAGAGGCAGAGCTAGCTAAATAAAGACTGTTACCTCGCGACCGGGAAACCCGACTGTGAAGAGCTCCTGGCCGTCCTTGTGCTGCGCAAAGGCCACGGGGAGCCCGCCGCTGGTGCCGTGCAACGGGCCCCCCCCCGGGTACTCATCCGGGACCGACAACTGACTGGCTCCGTACTCGCCGACGTCTGGCGAGAACTCTCCCTCATCCTCGTCTTCGTCCTCCTCATCCTCCTCGTCCTCCTCCTCGGAGGTGCTGCTGCAGCTGCTACTCTTCCCAGAATGCTGCGTCAACCACAGGTGAGGGGCAGCGCAGGGTCGGAAAAACAAGCACTGAAATTAAACATTCTATTCTCATTACACATTGTATAAAACGATCAAGTAAATTATGCTTTGCGCCCTGTAAGTGCGGAGTAAAGGAACACGCATGAACATGTAAGTTGCACCAAACGAGTGGCCACCCTGACTTGAAGTGGCGGCGGTGTGGCCGGCACCGTTTCCTGGCCGCCCGTCTCTATTGCCGCATTCCCCACGTGTGGGCTGCACTAGCAGCAGGTAGTAGTTTATTTAAAGCCGAGTGAACACAGTGGAGGCTCAGGACAGATTTACACCACACACCGTTGTTATCCATATTGGAAATAGACCTCAGCCTATGAGGATTGCAGCAGTGCACCTACCACTGTGGTGTATGTATATATACAAAAACAAATACAACGTTCTCCCATATACCCTTTAACAGACTGTTGAGGCAAGTGATGTAGGCACCTATGAAGGCAGGCAAGGCAGAATGGGCTGGCTGACCAACACCACGGCCAGCCACGTGTCTCCCCAGTGTCGATGTTTTCACACCGCACCAGGTCCTCATTTAAGGCTGAGTCAACGCAGGGGACCGGCTCAAATATTCGCCAATGTTATTTGGTCGTGAGTCCAGTTCATAGCAGTGTGCTAACCTTAAAGTACCGCTCTCCGTAATGTACATATACAACAAAGACAAAGACCCCGTATAGTCTTAACAGACTGTTGGGGCAAGTGTTGTTAGTGAGCACATATATACACACACGTGAAGACCACTGACATACACAGACAAATATATATACACACATGCATAATCAAATGTATGCTATGGGTAGAGAAAACTGTCTGTTGTTGAAGTGGGTATGCAACAAGACAAAGATCCCCCCCGCCCACCGTACAGCTTCAGCACTTGGCCCCAATAGTGTGGACACACGACGTACCACCGCTCGCTGGCATGCAATCGCCACAGAGACGGTTCACACCGCCGCACAGCTGGGTCGGCTTCACGTCTTCGGGAGGGCAGGATATTATTTATTTATTTATCTGGGAGACTAAATATAGCCCCACTGAGGATTAATTGGGTTACAGCAACAGAACGAAATATTTTAAAAAATGTAACAATTCTAGACTTTATACATAACAGAATGGAGCTGTGGGGCGGCTGATCAGTGGAGAGCGGGTGGGGGGCCTGATGTGCAACGCTACTGCTGGGGCACAGGAGGTGAGCTATGCCAACGTGCAAACACACGTCGCTCGCTGCGGAGAAGACAGGGTGAACAGTAGCAGCGTTGTGACCGACGTAAAGGAAAATGCAGCCCAAACAACGTTTCGCCTTGTCAGACGAATACCTCAGCCGTAACCCAGGCTGTCCCACACGAGTCTGAAGCTTTCATTAATGAGGACAGAGAGAATTTCATACCACAGGAAAATGCTTTGCTGTTGTCACCGCAGCGACGTTGCATGCATGTGTGTATGTCGAACTTCTTTCGCACCGTACATACCCAACCGTGCACGAGAGAGAACGAGGGTGTTGCCGCAGTGACCCCATCATGATTTTTAAAAATTATGATCGAAGCTTAACACTTGTCAACTGACCCGCCACCCTGTGTGTGATTTTGTTTGGGTTCCATCTTCCTCCGACGTGCACCGATTTACCGGTGCGCGTATTTAGATTGAGCTCAGCTTCTAAGGCTCACCTCGTCTTTGGAAGCGAGGTTCTCCCCGGCACCATTGAGGACGGTGTGGAGGCTGCCGGTGCCCAGCTCCACCCCCGAGTCTGGGTAGCTGCACAGCGCGTAGACGTCCGCCAGACTGTCAGGGAGTCCTGCCACCTCGGCCTCATCTCTGCAGACACGGAGCACAATGCAGACACACCCTCAGGAAGTGACAAGCAATAATGCCCCCTGCTGTACACGGGTACTGCAGTGTGGGATGAGCATCAAACTTAACAGCCAAAGCACGTGTGTGGGCCTTAATATGGCACCCAGAAACACGCACTGCTCAAAGCAAGTCTATTGCTGACAATATTGTAAAAACATCTAAGGAATCCATACTCTCTGGTTCTTTCAGGAAAGTCACGCAGATAGAAAAAATAATAATAGAACACGTTTCCGTCACAACAGAACCTGCTGACGGACGCTTGTGTTGGTCGTGTTGCGACCAAAACGTCGTGTTCTATTATTATTTTTTCTATCTATGTGACTTTACCGAAAGAACCAGAGAATATGGATTACTGCAGTCAAGAAAGCTTCAAATCAAGATCTAAGGTATAATGTCAAAAATATTATAAAATATCTCTGTAAAATACAAAATGCTTAAAATAATATCAGACAACACAGAATGCTTCTGTGAGAGACTAATTATGACAAACGAGAATATATTCATAGCAAAATAAAAACCGACTGATTTTCAATACATTCCATGTGGAGGTTATAACAGTGACAATCTCATACTTTTGGTATTTGTGCCATTCACATAGCACAAGGCTATCATGATGGTGCGAGTTTTCAGTCTGCGGTAGTATCGCAGTAGGGGGCAACGTTGCGCTCTGGGTAATCCACATCGAGTAATTGCGTAATTTGCGGGTCATTTTTCTAATTTGGACCATGACTCTGGCTCACGTTGGCCTCATCGTTTCGAGTGACAGCAGAGGCTCTTTAACGCCGTGAAGCAGTCGGCACGTGTTTATCGTTTGAACACGCCCGCAGAAATAACTGGAAATTCAAACCCCAAACCTCTGCAACGATCGCACCACCGCCAGGCGGCATGCAGCACAAACATGGAGGCGATACCGGCGAGGGCGCCGTGCGCTTGGCTCGTACAGCTCGGTGAAGTTGGCGTCGGGATGCTGCCGCGTGAGGGGTGGAGTGCTGGGCCCCGAGTCGCAGTCGGAGCTGGAGGAGGAGATGCTGGGGGCGTGAATCTCCGACAGGTATTCCCTTGCCGTGCCGCTCGGCAGCGCCAGGGAGTTGAGGTGCAGGCTATCTGGCAGCGTGGGCTCCATGAGCCCGCAGGTGAGCATGTGCGAAATGCTGCACTGGTCGCACGTGCACCTGCGGCGGATCACAACGGAGCCATTCTCAATGGCCGCACTCCACATAACCGTAATGTGCTGCCAGGGTGCATCGCACGTTGACTTGCAAGCAATGGTGAATCACTTTATGGCTAAGTTTTATGATAGTGCTATCAGCGCACACGAATAAGAGCATTTCTCACAGTTACGTGTGAGATTTATCACAGATAACAGAAATTACCACTGAAGTTAAACTGGTGTAAAAATCAGCTTTAAAAAAAAATCGGTTGCAGAATCACATGATAAATAAATATACAGCAAACATAACGAGAAATGGTGAGGATGACGTGTTTAAGGACAGGATGACATGTTTAAATTGAAAACACAAAATACAAAACAATACAGTACTTAAAAAACACGTTTGGAACAAGTTGGCATCACAATCCATTAAGAGCTCTCTATTTATCCTGTGGTTATGTATTAACTTCAGATTGTAAAACCATATCGGATTTCATTTTATCCACACTATAAAATGTAGTTAGTCAAAATCAGAGTGATTGTTGCTGGTTCAGCGCGGAAGTTTTGTTGTTTCTCTCGCTTTGCGCTCCTCCTCCACCCCCCCAGGAATTACACACAGACACAAACCTGGCAACGGTGGACCTGTGGACAGCCTGTATAAATCCCAACACGCATCATGGGAAAACCCAATCCTGGCCACTCGCCTGCATGTGTACACCCTTACCGGGCACTTACTGCGCACTCAGCATTAATGCAGTGGCATTCCATTAGTAGTACGCACGACTCGCCACCAAACAATCACTGTAATCCTTATCAATCTTGGGACAGCAGATTACAAAAGTCAACAAGAATAAACAATAAAATGGTTTCATACAGAATATTAAGCAAAAGCCATATCACCGGAAAAACAAATAAACATAACCGTGGCCAGCGAGCTGCATACATCTCTGAGGAGTAGTTGAAGGCCAAGTTCTTAAGGTTTGGGGACCATTGGTTTTGGGGCAGCACGTGGTCCACAGCATACATTGTCTAGGAATGGTAATGGCATCAGTGACCCCTGACCTAGTGCTCATAAGAGCATGGATACTCTCTGGTAAACGTGCATTGTGTGGAGTAAACATTCCCCAGGCGGTCTCACCGCTGTCGGTAGTTGCAGTTTGGGCAGTCTCCCAGGTTGAGGTGCGAGGTCGAGAGGAGCTGTGCGACCGCCTCCGACACGTTCCCCTCAGCCAGCTCACACTTCTTGCTGTTCATCAGCTGCTCCCACCAACACACGAGACAACCAAATCACAAACATGCAGCGTGCAACGAAAGTAAACTCTGCTACGTATGACGATGAACTTATTTTGCACCATACATAGCCGAACCGCGCTAATCCGAGGTGTGTGTCATTCCAATGGGTTCCCTTCCATTGACAACTCATCGCACTTAGTGCGCCAGTGTATAACGCAGCATTGACCAGAGCGCACGAGAAAATTCATAATGTAGCCTACATGCTAAATTGCACAAGAGAATGTTTATTTTGCAATTCTACAGCATACACTGATGACTGCACGTTTAAGCGTTAGTCAAAAAACGTGAAAATGGTCTGTGTAAGATATGGGTTTTCCACGCAGTTGTGTATACGAGCACATTTACACCTCCGATTAGCACAGTTGGCTACGTATGGTGCAAAAAGATGTTCAACATTCATACATATATACACCTCGACACAGCCCCGAGTTCATTCTCAGTGATGGCCAATATTAGAACAAAGCCATCTCTGAACCATGTCCACCCCCTTTCACGCACGTGGTTTTAGAGGACAGCCTTCAGGGAAAGCAGCTTTAAATCGATAACAACATTGTGGGGCTGGGACTTGTGTTTACAGAGGGGATAGAAAATTATGTATAAAATACTAATTTACATTTTATGTTGTGTCGATATTGCAAACTGCATCTCAAAATCGCTGAGGAACCACAGCCAAGCTGTAAGGCAGCCAGGTGGTGAGCCGGCGCCAACAATTGCCCAAGCTCTGCGGTCCTCTCTATATTCAGATGTTATCAGCCAATTGTTTCTCCATGTGGGAGGAAACCGGAGCACTCGGAGAAAACCCACACACGTGAGGCAGCAACACTATCCCATACAAATGGGACAGATGATATTCGTCCGCACTTTGCTGTACTGCCTTCTCCTTGTATGGCACCTCGACAGTCCGCTAAAGGAATTTCCCAAGATTCACCAACCCTCTCTGCTTCCACACAGTGCATGGATTACAGGCCACGTGTATAGCCACCACCACCCGGCTACACTTCTCTCGGCAGCCACAAAATGTAAAATTTCCCCCCATGGGAGAAACTAAGACTGTGGACAAAACCTATGGATGCGCATCAGCTGTGCAGACGGTGTGCACCTTGTGTTTGTATTGTTGTTGGAAATATTAATTAAACAAAATGGAAATGCCAAGAATAAAGGTGACAATAATGGCGTGAAGATGTCAACTTGTTCCAATCACTGGGTATATTTGGACTTTGAGAGATACTGATAAGAAGGTTGTGTGTGGTGTAACAAATTCAGCTGTACACAGAGATGAACTCTGGGTTCTCTCTCCCAACGGTCTCCCACCTGCTGCTCAATGAGCTTCCTCTGCTTATAGAGCTCCCAGTCCTCCTTCTGTGCCTTTTGCTTTCTTTTCAAGGCAACCTGCAGATATGCACATGATTTCACATGATTTCACATGACTGTCTCAAACAAGAAGAGTAGGCGTACGTTCCCAGGGAGGTGTGTATCGAGTTGTACTGGTTTACCAATCAGGATTTGTCGCAATTACCTTGTTTCGTGGAGTGGATTAAAATGTATTTAATTACTGGCTATTCCAAAAATAAAATCGCCTGTCTTTTTATGAGCCTCCTCAATTTTATACAATCTACATGTCAACAGAGTGCTGTGCCAGAGGACCACTCGGCTGATTGACACAACACATGGCAGCCTCCGCGTCTCTCGAGATGGCTGGCACGTGCACAGCAGTGTGGGGCCGATACGAGAGGAGCTGCTCCTTGCCACAGCACGGGCAGACTGTGGCTACGAGGGCGACGCTGCATTGAGGTTCCCAAAGGGAGCGTACAACAGGTTGCTTTGTTTACCGACACAATTTGAAAAGGTCAAGCATGCAGCTTGACCGATGTCTGCCATGTGCACACCAGACACAATGCGGGTTTTAAACTTCCTCCCATTAATATCTGTTTTCTTCTCACCTCTGAGCACCGCACTTCTGCAGTGTCAACGTGTTTGTCCACCTGGCCATTTGTGATTTTGTCAAATTGTTGTACAGTGATTGATTTCCTGTCCTTTTTTTCATGTCCTATCTTCCATGTCAATAGCCATGTTTCTTATTAAATAAACACAGGCTGGGTAGCCCCTGAATCGTTATCTATGGCATGATATTTGTTGCCACGTTTGATTTTTTTTACATCTGATTTTCGGCAAGAAATTTCATGAACTTATTAAGTATATCATCAATTATCGGCAACCGAATATGTTGCGGATAACTGACGACAATACGTTTGTTAGATATATGATCAAATATCATGCCAGACGGCATTTGGTACTTCATCATTTCCAATGCCCCATCTGTTGAGTGGCCCCCATTTGCAGGTGGCAACATCACCGTGGTCCAGCGTGCCAAAGCCACCACCACCACCTGAACGATGACGGCGTCGTTTGGGGCAGTGTTTTGTCATGCGGTAGGAGGCTTACATGCACCGATCTATTTAGAGCCTGAGTTTGAAAGCTGTGGCTGACCTCCGTTACAAATTAAATATTCTGAAACTGCCAAATAACGGCATGACTTTAATTTGTGCACCTAAAAAGTTTTCAAGTAAACCAAGCTCAAAAAAGAACTACGTGCTCCTTGAGTTCTTAAGGTTTGGAGACCCATTGGTTTTTGGACAGCATGTGGTCCACAGGATAAATTGTTTGGAAATGATAACTATATCAGTGACCCCTTACCCAATGCTCATTAGGATAACGGTTTCATCCAAAACACGCTGCAGAATGCCCTATCATTCTGACAAGAAGAACCTTTACTGCCTACAACATGTACTTGCTGAATTGGGCTGCTGTTTTTAATTTGTGCTGTGCTGGGTTGCATTGACCTCCAGTTTCACAGTCCAAGATTTAAGCTCTCTTGGATGTAACTATGCCCCATTTTTTTAACTTGGTCCATCTCAACGTGAAAAGATCAAACAGAAAAAAATTGGACAGCTCTGTATGAGATTAATTATTAGAATATGAACTTGTAACATGCTGTCCAGTATCTGCTCAGCCTCATAAAGAATGACTCAGGAGGCACGAGGGATCACAGACAAGCGGTAAGCTGGCATTAACAAGTGCCCAAGTTCTGTGGTACTCTATATATTAAGATATTTTCAGCCAATTAATGAGTGTTTACATGTGGGAGGACCAGAGCACCTAGGAGAAAATTCATGTGTGAGAGTGGTTAACACTATCCCATCCAGGTGGAACAGATGGAGATTCGTCCATATATCCTGCCAGGCCAGGGCAAGGCACCATTGCCATGGGGAAAGGAATTTCACAATGTGTGATCCACAAACCCTCGCCTCCAGTGTGCTGGATTACGGGTGCACGCAGCCAACACCGCCCGACTAATACCGGCCAAAAAGTGAACCGCAATATTTGCAAGGCATCATGGATGAAAATCATAGGGGATCAAAAGCCCATGTAAAATTGATGAAACCATGTTTTTCATTTTTTAATGGGGCCCATGCATAATTCTTATTTGAATTTTGCCCTGCCTCGGTCCACATGGAGAATTCGACCAAACTGGGTGGAGATCAGGCCATGCCAGTGAGCGGACTAAGTGCAGGTTTAGGTCCAATAAGCGAGAGGAAATATACAACCCCTATCAGCCATACTGAAAACACGTAGCTCAAATAATGCACACACGAAGCTCCACAGTGCACACACAAAGCCCTACAGTGAACACACGAGGCACCATAGTAAACACACGAAGCTCGATAACGAACACACAAAGCCCCATAGTGAACACAAAGTCACACAGTGAACACACAAAGCCCCATAGTGAACACACAAAGCCCCAAAGTGAAAACAAAGCCACACAGTGAAAACAAAGCCCATAGTGAACACACAAAGCCACACAGTGAACACACAAAGCCCCATCGTGAACACACAAAGTCCTATAGTGAACACAAAGTTACACAGTGAACACACAAAGCCCCATCGTGAACACACAAAGCCGCATAGTGAACACACAAAGCCGCATAGTGAACACACAAAGCCCCATAGTGAACACACAAAGCCACATAGTGAACACACAAAGCCGCATAGTGAACACACAAAGGCCCATAGTGAGCACACAAAGCCCCATAGTGAACACACAAAGCTGCATAGTGAACACACAAAGCCCCATAGTGAACACACAAAGCCCCATCGTGAACACACAAAGCCCCATAGTGAACACACAAAGCCCCATCGTGAACACAAAGCCCCACAGT
The DNA here is from genome assembly GCF_048934315.1 of Petromyzon marinus. Taxonomy (NCBI): domain Eukaryota; kingdom Metazoa; phylum Chordata; class Hyperoartia; order Petromyzontiformes; family Petromyzontidae; genus Petromyzon; species Petromyzon marinus. Next base: position 17,227,052 of record NC_133675.1, on the reverse strand, counting down.
GAGCACAGGAAGTGAGCGTGCGCAGGCATTTGTCCCGGCAGTAAGCTGCGTGTGGCTGAGTTAAGCGAACCTGCTCATCCACGTAATCGTCAATGCGCTTCTGACAGTCGTTCCACTGCGCGGCAATGCACACCATGCCCTCCTCGAAGCACCGCATGCGTCCCAGCAGCTCCACCGTCGCTTCATCCTGGGGCTCATCTTGTGATCTGCTCGCACGTACCAAAAACATCGCCCACAGCCCATGATACGAGACATCGTATAAGCCTCTTAGCTGTTTGTCTTGTCTTTAAATGTAAACCCTCCATAAACGCGTCAATTAGGTCAGTTTGTGTGCAGGTGCTGGGTAGATTGTGTGACCCAAGATCTTAGGTGGTGGCGGTTTGAGGCCTTCTTCCAGCAGTGGATTGATCATGGCTCACACATCGTTGGATTTGAGTGTGCTGTACAAGATATGTTGTAATGATTTCAAATTGCATTGTTGACAATAAGTACTTATATTCTTAGTTTTTTCGGTAAAGTCACGTTGAAGAGAAACAACAAAATAATATAATATATATAAAAAAACTAAGAATATGAATTACTGCAGTCACGAAAGCTTTAAATCAAAATAAGTACTTAATTAGCCCACATCCCTTTGCTGTGACAATTTATAAATATTAACTGGGTACACAGATCCCTAAGAATTAATAACCAAAATGGGATGGAATTAGAAAAACTCCACAGCAGAAGTTGTGTCTGGGCCAAGTTAAAGTCAATTTACTTTGTACGGGGTCCACTGTGCTCTGGGTATTTGGCACAAGCCGTGTCACCCACATGACATCTCAAAGCATTAAACCGGCTCGATGGATATAAAATTATACATTTTACTACTCGTCAGAAATTGTCACCGACACAAGGTTAACAATTCACCTGTTGTGAGGGAGATAAGTCACGAGCCAAAGCTTAGCACGGTTGGCTACGTCCGGTGCAAAAGAAGTTCAACATACATACATACAGCACTGCAGAAAACACTACTGAGTATCACAGTACAATCGCCAGTTGCGAAAACACATCATCACTAGGAATGTTGGAAACTCAGTGAGGTTCACTCTCTGTTACAACTAATTGCTGCTGTTCTCTGTGTCATGTCCAACATTGATCAAGCCAGACAAAACAACCACGAAAATCTCCTTTTCTTTGGCAACACCGACGATCCTGGGAGGTGTTTAGAGTATGCCTTAATCTCCCGATGAAAAGCGCTGGACAGACGTGGGGAAGAGCGCCATGGCAGAGCTTCTCTCGGGCTCAGAGATATTTTTCAGGAGGGTCCTGCCAAGTTTCCACAGTAGGGAGCGATGTTGCTGCCGTGTGCAATCTAATTGAGTAATTTGCAGATAATTTGACAGCATTGGGATGTGTGGCCAACACCGGTTACATTTTATGATTTTGTAGCTATGGGAGGAAACCGGAGAACCCAGAGAGAAACCCATGCAGAACAGAGGGAGAGAGAATGTACAAACTCCGGACAGAAAGGCACCCGAGGTAGGAATTGAACGCAGGCCCTTCTTGCTGTGAGGCACAAAATTTCCACTGAGCCGTGCTGCTTCACAAAGCTTGGAAATCGCTTTGTGTAATCTGACCGACGATTCTCACTGAAACAGTATTTTTCAGAATTTGTGGTCCCCACATAATCGGTAACCACGCCACGAGAGCCCCTTCCTATCGCCACGGCCACCCCTGTGCGGTGCACCCGAGATTACCCAGCAGCCCCTCCGATGTCAGGTCACGGCGCCGTCTCTGGAGGACCCCTCCACGTTACTTACCGTTACGCAAGTATGCAGTCAGTGTGATACTGCCCCCCACTGCTTTCGTGAGTTTGCCTGCATCCGTGTGTAACCAAACACTGGTGCAAGTCCTCGTGACTTACTTGAGCAGATTGAGCAGGGTCGAGAGGTCCCTTTGGATGAGAGGCGCAAAGTAAACCATCTTGTGGAAGAGGTGCATGTTGTGGAGCTCCCACGTCACCTCAAACTTCTTCAAATGCTCCTTCTCCTGTAAACACAACCGTCATACCACATTACGAATGAGACCAATACAAAGATTAACCATCAATGGCATCATTTTCAAAATAGATATAGGTGGCTGTGCAGCTCACGAGACATCAGAAACATTTTGAAAGTGATTATTTTTGGGTAAACACAAACTTACAAACACGTGAAAATTGCATTTCTACATGCTCAGAAATTAGCTTTGCCATGCGTTACATCAGACCGAGTGAATGGAGCAGCGGAGTTATTCTGCAACTCAGCTGCACGTCCTAGAATTACTGTAAAGTCAAAATAACGTCACGTCAAAGTGCCTCCATTTTCAAAACAAGCATGGGCAGCTTCTCATCTCCACTCGCGACCGTGAGCCAGTGGCAGACATTCAACATTGCCAAGCAGGAGCCATTCCATCCACAGGAGGATCACTATTTACGGAATGGGGCAGTAATTGTATTGACCCCATGGCACAGATGGGTTGAGTTGACTGTGATATGAGCTGGTAACCTTTCAATTGTGAGTTAGGCACTGCTGCAATCATACCCACAACCAGATATTTTAATCATACACTTTGTTTTATTAAGAATAATAATTCAGCACATTTGGCATTCCTGGTATGCTTAAAGCGCAAAGTTATCACTAGCAAGCAAATGGCCAATTCATTTCCATGACGGGATCTTTATCGATTAGCTGTGAAGCAGACGGTGCGGATTTTTTTATAGTTAATACAATGGCAATATTTACCAAATATAATTAAAAAGTACATTTGCGAACAATGTAGGCAAGTGAATGAGACCATGGAATTTGTGAAAAGCAGCACGGCACTGACAAGACATGAGACGCGAGGCAGGATTAAAGATAACGTTTCCAATTTGTGACGCGCGCAGTTTATGTCGATTCAGTTACCAGTGACAGGTGAGAAGGCAGCCTGAAGCCCAAGCTCTGTGGCCCTAAACCGGGATGTTTGGTAAACCCTATTTACGAGTCATTATACGTGTGGGAAGAAACAGGAGTGCCTCGAGAAAACTCACGTGTGCGAGGGGAGCAACACCATCCCCGTACAGATGGAAACAAATGGAAGTTAATCCACCTGGCGTACTGCCATCTCCTGGCGAGCCAGACCTCGACGCCCATGGGAAGGGAGTCTCACAACATTCGTGCGATCCACCAACCCTCGCGGCTGCCTCCACAGCGCTGGATTACGGGCGTGAGCTCGCCACCACCGTGTAGCCGTGTGGTGTGGCCGCGAACGCGAGCGCTGACCAGCGTGACGAGGAAGGTGGCGATGGTGCGCGCAGCCTGGCACAGCGCGCCGTACTCGTCCAGCAGCAACGACAGCAGGTGGCACGCGTGCGCCGCGCTCAGTGGCGCCGACGTCAGCTGCTTCACCAGACGTAGCTTCACCTCCAGTACGTACTCGCGCGCCTGCGACTCCAGCCTCTGGTAGAGCTGGTAGGGGTCAACCTTGCACAGCCTGAGCAACAACAACCGCCATTCACCAATAAGTGGCGGTGACGTCACCACGGCGCTCGTGCCATGCTAAATGCACTCTGACGCCGCGTGAAGTCTCGAAAGCCCGCTGGCAGGAGGTCACAGAACAGACTCAGGTGTGATGGGTTGAATGACCGAGTTGACTGGCAGATCCACCAATTGTGCTCCCCACCATGCAGACTCTGCGTTTTAGCCGCCCGGAGCTACGCTCGTTGCTGTGAACGTTGCTCACAGCCTGAGCTCACCCACACACACGAGCACGTGTTGCAGGATATTTAGTACAATGAGGGGGGGTGGAGAGGGGAGCAGTGGTGCAGCAGTTAGCGCATGGCCCTATGAACCCAGTGACCCGAGTGTTACCACCACGTCGAACTGTTGCCACCCCGCCACCCTGCCGCCCACAGTGCGTGGCAGTCCTCACCTGTCTACCATTTCCTTCACGCTCTCCACGTCGGGCGCGGTGCCCTGCTCCTCGGCCAGCGGCGTCCCCGCCCGACAGTAGATGCACCGCACCAGGTGCCGCACTTCTGTCCAGTACTTCTGCAGCAGCTGTGCGTCCCGCCCACTCTCGCCCACTATCTCCCTGCCACACGCACGACCATGGCGCACATACAATAGCAACAACCGTCATTCACCGCTAAGTGGCGATGACACGCACTCTCCTTGTGCCAAGATCGGTGAGCTTTGAGGCCATGTGATGTGTTGAAGGCTCACTCGCAGGAGGCCATGGGACAGACCCAGATGTTATAGGTTAACTGAGAGAACTGGCAGATGCACCACCTGTTCTCCCCACTGTGCCACCTTGTGTCTCAGCTGCCCCGGCACTCCACTCATTGTTGTGATTATCGCTTCTCTGTCCTCTGCATGCATGTTTACTCCAAAATGTTCAAACCAGTGAGATCGACTAAAAAATCTTGCGGAAACTTTGGGAATAATCAATAAAATAAAAAAAATACCAAACAAAATTTTACATGTACGCAAACCTTAAATACAAACCCCTTGCCCAAAGAATGTGCTCCTCACAGCTGTCAACAACTACTGGACATCTGTGAAAGAGAGCTTCAGATTCCTCCAGTCTAAAGAAAGATTCTGATTCTGAACATACTGTCACTGCAATTCTGTTCTGAGGTGCACTGGCGGGCCCGTACACTCTGACACTTCAGAGAGCCGGTCACTCTCCGAGTGTTGATGCCACGATGCAGTCAAGCAGAGTTGTCCACTGGTAAATGTTTAGAAGAATAGATCTTGTGTCGCCTACGTGGCTCCAGTTCTCACTCTCAAATGCTTCCGAGTAATTCGTGCACAGAAACACTAAACTATTGTCATGGAGGCAAGTCTACTTTTGAAGAAAAGAGGGGACAGATTACAAAATGAGCGTGCGTAGCAGCAAGCGGCTAATGTACACCACTCAGTGAAGACCCAAATTGTATTTTAAATGAATAATAATTATAACCTTGGATAGTAGTAATTAGTTTACTGTTTTTCGCTCATAGAAAGATTGAGTAAAGACAAAACTTTTTGAGCTGACCCTTACGTGAGACCTGAACCTATCGGAAGCTGTGCTGCAGTAAATAGGGCTGTAATTTGCAAAAGGTAAACGTCAAAAAACGCAAGAATCCATTGCATGGCCATAAGACACTCACAACTGTGAAAAAACTTAAGAGTCTCAAGGGTAATCCTTGAGACTTGACACGAACGCCTCGGTTGTCGCTGAAGGGCGGCTGCCTCTAAATGCCCTTCCCGAGTCTCCTCCAGAAGGCCGATCTTGAGGTAAGCCCACTGACTTTTATAATCGAACGCTAACAATGTGTGTCGTAAAGCCTCCTTCACCCGAGACAGCCAATTATACGACCTAAGCCAAAAAAACAAGATGCTTTCTAGATTTGAAGCTTTCGTGACTGCAATGATCCATACTCTTTGGTTCTATTCGGTAAAGTCACGTAGGTAAAAAATAAACAAAAATCACGACATAGGAATAGGTTTTACCCTTTTAACTGGCACAAAAACTGACACCTTTATTCAAGGCATCATGTTTGCAATAACCACAACACAAGCAGTCAAAATGCAAAAAAAAAGAAAACTCTGATAATAATATGCACTGTCCTTGAATTTGATTGGTCCACACCCGAGACAGCTTTTCTTAGAGCCTAGTCTCCATTGGTGTTGGACCAGAAGACGCCAAAAGGCGGTCACAACACAAGTGGCCTTCATCAGGTGAAGGGACCAACCTGTCCAGAGGACAGCGTTGGAGTGAAAAAAGTCAAGCGCAGGTCGCCTCCTTTAAGCTGTGAGTGGGTAAACAGAAAAAACGCCTTGACAAAGGAATTAGCATAAAAATGTAAAGCTGTGCAAGCTAGCAAATATCATCAAAAATACATTAGCACCAGCGTGAGAGTTTGGGATGCCACTAATTGAATGAACATACTGTACCATTAAAAATGCCTTTAACGTTTGGTTCGATTTAGAACATCTTTCCAATGGTTTCTTAATTTGAAGCCATCTTCTCGGTTGAAATTGTGTCTGTGTTTGTAAATCTGAATTGCCTCGTGAACATATCTCTGCTAGAAACCCGAGGGTTTACATAGAACCTTGGTATCAGAGAAAATTATATCGTGATCACCCACAGCATTGTAACAGTGATCAGCCACGGCAGTATAATTCGTTCTGCTGTGTTTCAAATCTGATTTGTGCTCGCGAATTCGGTCAGAGACATGTCGTTTCGTCTCCCCGATATGTCTCTGACCGAATTCGCGAGCACAAATCAGATTTGAAACACGGCAGAACGAATTCTTCTGCCGTGGCTGATCACTGTTACAACGCTGTGGGTGATCACGATATAGTCTTCTCTGATACCAAGGTTCTATGTAAACCCACGGGTTTCTATCAGAGATTTGTTCACGAGGCAATTCAGATTTACAAACAGACACAATTTCAACCGAGAAGATGGCTTCAAATTAAGAAACCATTGGAAAGATGTTCTAAATCGAACCAAACGTTAAAGGAATTTTTAATGGTACAGTATGTTCATTCAATTAGTGGCATCCCAAACTCTCACGGTGGTGCTAATGTATTTTTTATGCTATTTGTGAGCGTGCACAGCTTTATATTTTATGCTAATTCCTTTGTCAAGGCGTTTTTTTCTGTTTACCCACTCACAGCTTAAAGGAGGCGACCTGCGCTTGACTTTTTTCACTCCAACGCTGTCCTCTGGACAGGTTGGTCCCTTCACCTGATGAAGGCCGCTTGTGTTGTGGCCGAAACGTCGTGATTTTTGTTTATTTTTTACCTACGTGACTTTACCGAATAGAACAAAAAAAACAAGATGTATTATATTGGTTGTGAAAGCCTACGTATAAAGTTAGAATGGTTTCCTTAACTTGCGTGTGTTCTCTAATCCCTCCGTTCCTCTGACTCTGAATGTAATTCCAACCTTGAACCCCTCCACGCTTCTTTGAACATTACTCAGTTTTGGCACACTTCCCATTCTTTGCACATTTTCCATTTTCTTCGTTCATATTAAAGTGTCCAATCCCCATGCCATAGCAGGCAATATGCATTCATGAACATTAAATATACCCAAGGACAAATGCATGTTGGAAAATATTTCAGAACCCATGCATATTTATGATTTTTGTTCCTTGTTTTAAACAATGAAGCGCTGCTATTAATAGAAGTGTGAGGGCAGCTGAAGCACTGTGAAAAACAGGTTTATAGTTGTCAAGAATCTGCGGCGCATCAGCGTGACACCATTCGGTCACCACGACGTCACCCCCCGGGTAGCAAATACCGCCGCCACCTCCGTGTTTGCCCGCCTAGCGTGGTGGAGTGGCACGGGCACCTTCTGTTTGGGATTCTCAATTGCACTCGAGACTATCGCACGTGCACATACAAAAAACTAAGTTACGATGTCAGTTAATTTAAAATTATCTTGTGCATCAAGGTAATCTATTCATATATTTATTAATCTATAAAGTATGTGTTTGTTTGATATTAACTGTTGATTAATTGCTAGTTCGAGTGTGTGCTTATTCTATGTAGTGCATATGAATGCTGATTAGTGCTTGCAAGTACTTGTAATATGTAGTACTTACTACCACTTCCTAGGGATTGTGTACACGATCATGCGTATACTATCACGCTTACTTGTGTTTGTTCATCAGTGCTTACAAAATGTTTTCACGATATTACAACCAATGCTGACACTAATGTGCATTCTTACTAGAGTGCTCACTGCAATGCTAAACTAATTCTTAATCACCCTTACTATCATCATCAGTCATGTTCTCTCCACGATTGGACAAATGCTTATCCATGTCATTGCCATCTCCCATGGTGCAGTGACGCCACAATCCGGTTTGCTCCCGCACATCAGCCTATCGCATCGCTCATCTCCGCAGCGTTCATCCTCTCGGGCGCGTTCTCCTACTTTGGCTGCCATTCCGTCACAAGCCTTGTCCATTGGGTTGGCTACGCACGGTGCGAAAGAAGTTCAACATACATATATACAAACATCATACCTACGCTGGCTGACACTTGCACAGATTCCAGGACACCCCATACATTGTATTCTATAAGATTAGGATATATAAAACTGGTGATTCAGAAAATTATAGTTTTCACTCCAAATGGACAATCAGCCGTCACTTGTCCACGATGCACACTGCTCCGTCACGTTACCTGCGCTCCCTGCACGATTCACAGTTGCAGATGAGGCCTGGGACAGTGGTGAGTTCGGCTGGGGGCTGGACCGGGAGCGCGCTTTCTGTTTTACCACCATTCGCCACCGCATCCAGGGCAACGGGTGGTTTCTGAACAGCGTCCACCGTCTGAAAAACAGCGGTTGGTTATTAGCATAAAATATCAACGCTTATTATTAATGTTGTTACAATTACTCTTTGTTTCACCCATGAAAGAGTGTCAATTCTACATCAGGAGGCTCCTGCAATATTTTTTCAGTCGAGGGCGATGTTGCTACATTTAATCCAAATTGATTGATTTGCAGGTTATTGATTTTTAGCATTGTGATGTTTGGCCAATACCAGTTACATTGTAAGATATTTTTTGTATAACTAGAGGGCAACAGGAGGACCCAGAGAAAAGCCATGCAACGCAGGGGGAGAACATTCAGAGACTCCATGGAAAAAGTGCCCGAGTAAGGAATCTAATCCAATCACTTCTCGCTGTGAGGCACAGGTGATATCACCGCACTGCTACCCAGTAACTTGAGGCGATGAAGACGTGTCCTCCATGAATGAATGTTAAGGCTGGGAGACCTTCATAATCGCTAGGCCACAATGCACAACTTTGACAGTACAGTATTCTTGGGTTGTTGCAATTGGCAGAACTTTCTCGGCATGTAACAAATACCATCCTCTCCCTCTGCCCACCGAGGACTCAAAAATGTGGGGTCCCACTCACAACCGTATCTTGTTTTTCTTTACCACCTCATTTGTATAGTTTCTCATTCGCGGTCTCATTTTAAAAAACTTCAGATGGCTTCATTATCACAAATCTATTGGACGATCCTGAGACTGTCCAATAATTAATATAAATTTGAGTGGATAGATTAGCATAATTGTCATTTATAGTTTTCATAAATCACAAATGTCACACGTATGATATAATGCAAGTGTAGTGCACCTAAAGATCAATTTTAATTGATGAACAAATACATGCATTGGTACCAGCCTCATATGTCTTTGGGCAACTGCCATCTAGTGGCAGCTTCTGAAGTCGCCACTATAATGCCATTCGTATAAACGGAGAGTCCGAAATCGCAATTGGAAGGAATGGGGGGACTCGATGGGCAATTCCGAGACTGTCAAAGAATTCCCATTAATTCCCATGGCGATTTCTTCATTACCATTGAAGTGAATGGGATACTTTGGCAGGATTGCCCAAAAGAAAACTTAATTCGATAACAAAATAAATGTGTTTTTTTGCAAGCCTAGGTATTGTCTAAAACATTATCATTCCTTCCAGACCCCTATTACAATCGTATTGAACCGAGTGGTGGTTATATATTCTTGGCTCTTTCGGTAAAATCACGTAGAAGGGAAACAATAATAATAAAAATATGTTTTTATTATTTTATTGTTTCCCTTCTACGTGACTTTACCGAAAAAAAACAAGAATATGAATCCCTGCAGTCACGAAAGCTTTAAATCAAAATTCGAGTGGTGGTTATCAATGAGAACTGCCCGTGGACGAATCCTGAATCTAACAGGCATAACCAATGGTGGAATTGTGCAATTCGAACGATTCCAGGAGGAACTGCCCAGCACGGAACGAATGCGTTTCACATAGCTACGTCCAACTAGGACACTTCCAAGTCCAGAAAAAAGAAAAGATATGCTTGAATAGGTGGCGGTTGGAAAACTGGTAGATGGAAAACATATCAGCAGCAAATGCAGAGATGTATGCAAAACGCAAAATGAAATGTGAGAGATGAGATTTGCCGGGGAAGAATCATCCTGCAAGCACAAATCATTCTTCATCATTCTCCACACGGACCAGAGCGCTGCGCAATCCAACACTCAATGTTTTGTGCAGATCCCATAACATAGTTACACGGTTATAGTTTCGTTTTAAATAATTGGTTTTAAAAAGCTCCAGAAACCACGAGGATGTTAATGAGAAACCAATATTAAGTGCAGCACTAATGCTGGTTGGGCAGATTAATGGTCGTGCTCCTACTTATCACACAGAAAAAGATCGGTCAACGTGGATATGTTTCAATGGGCTTCAACGTGCGGGAGTGGGGCTACTCTAGCAACACTGCGGTGAGACACGGACCGTGGAGCATAAACTGTTCTGTCGGCACCTGCAGGAGCCATGTACCGTGGAGGACCTCGCCAGGGCTACAGACTGGACCACATCACCAGCACCACGTGCCGGATACTGGACAAACGTACGACTGTGCTGGCAGCACGCGAGGAGGCAGCGGCACTCTCGTCACACTTCTACCTCTAGAGCCACCCAGAGGTTCCACAAACATGTGGAGATCATCAACTGTCGGGAGACGTCCACACTCCGTACCACGTCACAATGCCTCCGAGTCATTAGAAGAACCCCAGACCTATGAGAAACACTGATTAGCTGTGGCCTGCCTCAAGATTGCAGTGATATGATTGTATGACGTCTGAGAAGCTACATGTATATGTTGACTCATTGGTGTTTGGGCTATAGTTAATGGATTCCCACTAGCCTGAAGTTTACTGCACCTGAACTAAGGAAAATGTGCACCTACTCCTACCAACCCCACCACTGACAGTTGCAGCTGATACAGCTGGTAGAGGTACACAGACAGCTGGTAGAGGTACAGAGACAGCTGACAGGGCTTGTAGAGGTACACAGACAGCTGACAGCGCTGGTAGAGGTACACAGACAGCTGACAGCGCTGGTAGAGGTACACAGACAGCTGGTAGAGGTAGACAGACAGCCGACAGGGCTGGTATGTAGTAGGCACACGACAAGCAAAAGAAGAACCACTGGTCGAAACCAATGGCCAGGTATTCAGAAAACAAGTAATCAGTCCATACACTGTGATTTAGCTACATTCTGCAGATCGTGTAGTTTTCTTATTGCAGCAACGATAGACATCCCTTGCATTTCTATGAGACAAAGTCATCTGTATTTCGGTGAACTCTATAGGTGATTGAATGAAAGTACAGTAAACATGGGTCACACTTTAATGTAGCTGGTTATTTTCGGCTCTCCGATTTTACATTAACAGGTTAAATTTCTCACACTAACACAGCCACCTTCGCACGCCGACCTAGAGGAGGCGGAGGCTCTGCGATCTCCCATTAACATGCTAACCTCTCACGTGAACAGAGCCACCTCAGTGCGCTCGCCGTGGAGGCCGCTCACTGATCTCACAGTAACATGCTAATTTTTACCTGGCAGCCCTTTAATTGGTGGAAAGCCCACCACCGTCACGGTCCGCTGCCCACCACTCACATTAACATTAGCTGCCCCGCCCATGCTGCTGATATTTGGGCTACGCCCATATCAAACCTTTATAAATAATATTGCCTATAGGAGCTATCCCCCTTTTCCTGATGACGACCGCTTGTGTTGCGATCGAAACGTTATCACTGCACCTGAATGAATTAAATGATGACGTCACTCTGCTGCTGCTCTATTTGAGACCGGGAGCAAGAGGAGAGCCTCACCATTCTGGCAAATTGCCCATTGAAGCTGGATGTAATTACCAGCGAAACGTCGTAATCAAATTTTAAATGATGTTGATTCACTCTTCAACACACCGGTGGTCTAAAGTAGTGAACTATTTGTTCTTTGTAAACGTGACACATTTTTTACTGTTTGGCCGTGTTGGGTGGAGGGTTACGACACATTTATAAATAACGCGATCTAACCCAAAAACCTTTATTATAAGTTATAGCTTTTTGTCATTTTCTTTGAGCCTATCTACGTGACATTACCGAAAGACCCAAAGAATATGTAAAGAATATTTGTTTTAATCAACAATTGCTTATAAATGATACCAGTGTGATTGACCAATGCAGAAAACTGCTATCATCAGCAATATGTGCGAGTTAAGAGAGCATCCTCTGCACAACCATCCTCTGCTCACGAGCACGTGAGGTGGCGGGACACCGCAGACTGCGCCGCCTTGCGTGCCTGTGGCCTGGTCAAAATCGCCATGATCAACGCCGACTCAAGCCACAGGCCCGGCGGTTGACGTAAAATGCTTTGAAAACATTTTAAGTGGGGGTCTTTCTCCATAAAACTGGCCTTCCACATCCGTTTTCTATTAATTAAAGCAGGCCGCTCGTGCGCGTTGGCGATGGTCGGCCCTGAAACTGACCTGCAGCAGAGGGCCCCCCCCGTCTTGGCGGCTCACCCTCTCCCGTCCCCCTCCTCCGCGTTGAAGTTCTCACGAATCGGTCAACGTAGACTCAAGCTGCTCACGACTGTGCAGCTATACGTAGTGTTAATCTGCGCTGTGTAATAACACTCTGAAGTCCAGTAGCACATTTAACTTAAACGCAACTCTGTTCTCAATCCACAATGAGGAATCAAAAAAGTCCACGTGATTTCCTACTCAAGAGGCGGTGTTCATCTCCCATTTACTGCTCCGAGTCAGCGGTAAAAATTCCGCATTCCTGAGGCCGAGGTCATCTAATCTATAGCACTTCCACCGTTGACTTCCAAAGAAAGTAGAACCTATGTTATTGACCTCAGAGAGTATGATGGACCGAGGCATACAACAGAATAATACACGAGCCTGACTATGGGAAGCCTGTATCACTTGGAAAAACTAGCCCACCTCAAGCCCACTGCACACCAGTCACTGCAACACAGGCACTTGATTTTAACAGCGACCGTAATTCACGCGTTCATCTTGGGCAAGCTGCTGGTCGATGGACCTGCACGGCCCTACATTGACCAATCAAAAGCTATTCTATACAGACTTAACTGCATGCAGTGCCCTTAAAACATGCGTTGGCAGCAGCCACTAGCAGCACAGTTTGCAGGTACAGGGAGCTTTCACCGCCGGACATCCCCACTTATAAATACTGTACTTCAATCAATGCTTACGGATTTCAAAGCACAACATTCGAATAAGAATTGGTAACTGAATCGCATATGAATAAATTATAATTGTAAAGAAAAAGAAGAGGCCAATTTCATAAGGTCAACCATAAAGATATACTGTATCACCTAAAAACTGATCGGTACTAAAGCATGCATTTGAAATATTCCTATGTATGGGAACCTTCAATAGAAATGTTCCGTTTCATTTGACGAACGCATTCGTTTTGAGGAAGTCCCATGGCACCCCTCGCACTGTCTTCACTGTGCAAGAGGAAACCCCCCCAGCATCTTGATTTACACAAGAATGTCAACGTACTTGCAGCACGCAGGCGCGCTTGGGTGCGGGGTCACGCCTGCTCCGGTTACCATCACTTCACCGTCGGTACCTACAGGCAGCCCAGGAAGAGCACGGCCGAGGCAAGAGAAAACTCGGGTAACACTTGCCTGAGACGTGGGCTGAAAATTTCCTCGGAGATGCTGCTCCTCAAAGTTCCTCCGACAGTCATGGCACACCCAGAGCGGAGACGGGAAGAGAGTGGTGCTCTCCGGCGTCGCGCTATTCTGCATGGGAGAGGGCGGGCTGCAAGACGCGTTGAGGGCTCCGATAAAACTTGGCTGCGGCGGGTTTGGCGCCCCGGGACTCGGCGCACCGTTCACGCTATTTCCTTCAGAGTTTGTCTGCGCGGAGCTCTGTCCATTGGTCCCAGCGGCACATGCCGCGAGGCCGAGCTGCATTGGGTTGGTACCTCCACCAGCGCCAGGCGCCAAACCGTTGGTCTCCCCGGCAGAGGCCTGCAGCATGCTCGGAGTTTCGCACCGGCACAGCAGACAGCGCCAACTCCCAGGGAATGAAGGTCGCAGCGGGCTAAAGGAAAAGGGAACCTGAGCATACAGGAGGAAAAAACGCTGTTAACATTTCATATACTTTAGTTTCAAATACCATTTAATTCTGTATAGCTCGTTTACGTGGTGTGTTTTTTTAAACAGTGTTCATAAACCACTTGCCACAATTAATCGCAGATATGGAGCTGCGTCAAAGTTAAATCATGCGAGGGTTTAATTCAAACCCCGACTGAAGATGCAATGCTGAATGTGGAAAAAAATATTCCTTGGACATGGCTCCAATTCTTCATTTTGCTTCCGGTTTATAGCAAAATCTAAGCATAAAGCAAAGTTGTTCAACTACAATGTTACTGTGTTTAAATTTAACATCACTGAATCCACCATGAGATAGCTTAAGAGCGAAGCCAAGCATAAGACATTTCGGCAGAATTACATAAAAATGCTTTACAAGCACAAATATGAAATGTTACACACACCAATGTATTCCCTATGAGTAACTTTTGCATTTACCATTCGACAAACATTACTCAAATCCACAAAAACGATATAATTGTTCCAAAAAAACTGTAATATCGGCATACATTTGATAAAACGGACAGCTATAGGAGAAAGAGCGAATCAAATTATAATTAGGCATTACGTCAGTAGCCAAGTAAGGTGATAATTATGTTTAGCTCAATGGTTCATCTCCCCATTGCACTGGCAACACAGTCGAGTACCTCTTCATTATAACATGCCACCACACTGCTAATTAACATTAATTGCATTGAGTGTTTTAAAAATGGTATTTATTAATGAGCTCTGAAAATGGATACAAAACGGTTCACACAGAAGATGAGTAAAGCGTGCAAGTGAAAGACGGCTATATTTAAACAATAATCTAGCTTTACAAAGTCACACAAATAACCATTCTGCTGTAATAATACGAGTGCAAAGAATAGCACTTTTGTAGTGACATCGCTGGATGTCACCATGCTGTAAGTGCAGTGCTGGCCCGAGAGGGCACGGTGTGCGATGTAGTGACACCGCTGGATGTCACCATGCTGTAAGTGCAGTGCCGGCCCGAGAGGGCATGGTGTGTGTGCCGACCTAAGGGGAAGATCGGGTAAGGCCATGACACTCTGGTTGGCCCGGGAGGACACGTGACAAGTTTGAATGGCAGGGGGGCCCCCAAGAGGGGGCTAGGAGAGTAACGTGATTCGAACCCAGTTTCCTCCTGACGGTCCTGGAAGGGGGGCATGGCCAAGGGCGGAGCCAGCCACGCCAGAGAGAATATAAGCCGAGTCCCGAGAGGGATCTTGGTTGTCTGTCCCGGGGAAGAAACCCTTCCTCTACGATCTCCGTTCTGCGAATCTTCCAGCACGTGGGCCCGGGCAGTATGTCGTTGGTCCCGGGTCTGGAGTTAATAGTTACCAGTGTAGTTTGCCAGGGTGGTCACCACCCTAGGTCGTTGGTCTTGTTAAAGGGTGAAGTCACCCCGTTGTGTTGGAACTAAATAAATACGCTGCCTCCAAGCCTAAGAGTGCGACTCAGTTGAACCCACTACACTTTTAACACTCCAGCCAATTAGCAAATCAGCATAGGACAGTGGTTTAATGAATAGTGTCAGGAAGTTGACGGGGGGAGCTGTGGTCTTGTATCTCAGTGGGCTGGTCTCGAGGTGTTAGGAGCATCAAGAGACCCCCCTCCCCACCCCCATTGATGAGGGGCGTCTGGAGGCCTGCAGCCAGGGTATGAGGGCCGGTAAGAGAGGGGGGTGCCAGACCTGACTATGGGGTGTAAATGGCAGACATCCGAATGCCTGACTGCTGCACACAGACCGCAACAACGAGGGATGCAAAGGTATTGGGGGCAAATAGAGGGGAATGGGAGACTGAAGTGGACAACACGATGATGCATGGAAGAAATACAGACACACAGAGTGATGCAAAGACAGAGGCGATAAGAAAATTAATATGAATAGATGGAGATTCAGGGGAAAAAAGCTGCCTCATTTATAGTGCAGCTATGACCTTGCATTTCATTATGACATCAGACGAACTGATGAGGGCTCAGGCTCTCATTAAGAATCATATCGGATTCATGCTGTTCAACTTCATGCAGCTGCCCTTCATTTACAAGCAGACTTGTTTAAATGTTGTAAATTCACTTCCTTACATTGGACATTTCCTATCAGGCCTGAAGAAGACAATGCAAACACAGCCAATATTCATCCAGTCACGTGATACTCAATAATTATACCACTGCAAAACTGCCCATAACTTTGATGGGTGCTGGTCAAATGTATGTTGTACTTCTTTTGCACCATACGTAGCCAATCGTATGGACCAGTTTTTATTCTCCGAAACAACTGATTCATTAATTTTTAAGGAAGAAGGAACCTAAAAACCATTTGTTCATATTCACTTTCATTACCAAACCAACAGCAATCCACTTCTGTGTGGCAGCTTGAACCTGTTCCTAAAAAAAACTACTTCTGAAATTGTGGATCTTGGCCCAAGGACCGACCGCTGGCATTAGCTGCATAATCTTAACATGTAGATATTCTCACCACGCACAGTGCATCAGGACATAGCGAAGGTAATGCAAATCCCACCACGTGAATGGTCGAGTTGGGCCATTCTCGTGAATCCTAGCTTGGAAGGGATTCCATTATTAGAAATAAATACGATTTCCAGCAGGGTTGAGGGTTCAACGGAATCGCGGATTCGTGGGAGGCGGGCTCTGAGGATCCTAGATTGACAATCAGGCAAAAAGGGAGGGCCCGTGCGGCCTGCTTAAATCGTCAATGAAGCACTTTTCCATGGCAATTCTGGTCTCTACCGGCAGCTGAGTATCGGGGGACGACCAATGGCCTTGCTACTGGGAATATGGGAAGTATTAAGGGGAACATGGGGACTACCCCTGGGACAAACAAGACGACCCTTGAGACCTCCCAGAAAACGGATTTTTTTAATAAGACCACCATTACAAGCAGGGGCGGAGCCAGGGGGGGTGACAGGGGTGACATTCTGCGTATAAGTGTACGACACTCGTTCTGGTGGACTCCGTGCAACTGCATTGTCAGAGTGTGTCGCCAACCGATGGCGTCTAGTTCAACAGCCTGACTCTCTAATTATTCTTGAAATTAAAATTTGTTGAATGTCACCCCGGCCTAAAATTCTGGCTCCGCCCCTGATTACAACCACTTGGACTTACGGGATGCCAATCAGACTTGCAGAACCACTGGTACGACTGGGTTACTACCAAGACCACCAGTACAACCGTTCAGAACTCCCCGACAACTATTTGGACAACCAAATAATTGGCTGCTCACTCGCGTATGTAGTACTTTATTTACAGAGACGCTCGCTGATGCATGTAGGTTTGCACACAGACGCTCCACTCATGTTCACCGATGAAGATTGACACAGAATCACCGATAATCGTTCAGTCTTAGAGAAAAGAGAGGTGAGAGAACTCAATCAAGTGTGGATTAGTGTTGAGGCCGTAGGTAAGCATTATGGCTGTGGGTTGTTGTTGAGGCTGCCTGGATGCATTGCTGTGCATCTGTGTTACACACTTATTGCTGTGCACCTGTGCACAGCAATAAGTGTGTAACCCAGTCAGCGGAAGGGTGGCGTCACACATGTCCACTTGGGACGATCCTTGTCCACTCTTTTGGGTAAAATTCTGTTTCATCAAAAAAGCTCAGCCAATTATTATTCCTGAAATCCTTCAAGTTCCAATGCCGCAAAAGTAAAAAAATGTGATGAAAATGTACTTCGAACAGGAGTGATCATAGCCTAATAGAATCACATAGCAGCACTTTGGGAAAGTTGGTCAACAGGTAATTTATGTCCAGTTATCCCCCAAACTTAACATTTAACTCAGAAGTCTATGAGCACGGTGGGGCTAATCTCATGGGAACCAAGCAGTAACTTTACGCTGTCATTATATTCAGGTGTTTTCGTGGCTAAGGAGGATGGTACCTCCTCAGTGCTCCTGGGTTTTAACCAAGCCAATGAAATGTACAAAACTACCTTAAAGCCCAAGTACAACAAAAGGACCCTACCCTCACGCTGCTCCAGAGAAACAAGTTGAAAGCAGACGAGAACAATTAGTCAATCAAGTAAGGATTGCATTTAATGCTGATTAAACAGAACTAAATATTACTTTACAGGAATATTTTAGGGACTAAGCTTCACACTGTGATGAGCCCTGCCATCCTAAGGAGTGGCTCTCTGAGCCCAAGGCAATGATAAAAACAATAATTCAGAAGTTAAAACGACCACTTTGTTTTAAATAATCTGTTGAGGTCCATAGATTTTGTACAGCACTAATCCAATGGGCAATGGAACTGTTTTAACTGTTACTTGTCCTGCTAAAAAAGTTCCCTATGATTAAGCTACTTCAGCAAATTAAAAGTGCACCTTATTAAGCGGTCATATAGGTTATAGTAGACTTTACTGCGTGCGTATTCCCCCACCCAGGTAGATCTCAAGCAAGGGAGTAGATCCATACAAAATGTATGGCCTTTGAAGGCGACTGAAAATAGGAAAAAGAAAAATTGTTAAAATAGAAACACACAGGCAAAGTAGCTACGTTAAAAGTAAGTACTTGATAAACCAGTGCTAAAAACGTGATTAAAAGTTAAAGCACTTGATCACTGGCAACAGAGTAGTAATATCCACCAACTGTTCTCACTGCAGGATACGACTTAAGCTGAATTTAACCTGTACAACCCTCCTGAATGTAACTTTCTTGAAATCCAATTTACAACATTGCTCCTCCGGCGTGCGTTTTGCAACACGTCTGCATATTTCTAAGCCATTTTACCCATCGCAAGCCAGTCTTTTGACTATGAATAAAACACAGGTGCAGCTAGGCCGGAGAACCAGCTCTCTCCATCTCCCCTCTTGCCCAGAAATCCAGCCCAAAGGCACTGACCTGAATTAGGCAGAGGGATCAAGGCACTCAAGATATACAGTAAACAAATAAAACATCACAAATCTATACAAAATAAATCTGAGCGTGCTTTTTTTGTTGTTTTAATCTTAAACAAGATCAAAACAGTTTTACTGTTAAGTATCTGTGCACTCTCTTCACATGGTTGCAAACAGTAATTTTATAGAAGAGGAGCAACGGTCAACTTCACCTTGTATCACGAACTATCAACAATTACTCTTGATTTGAAGCTTTCGTGACTGCAGGAATCCACTCTGGTTCTTTCGGTAAAGTCACGTAGGTAGAGAAATAATAATAGATCACGACGTTTCGATCGCCACACAGCCAACCGTCTTCAGGTTGCTTGTGTGGCGATCGAAACGTTGTGATCTATTATTATTTTCCTACCTACGTGACTTTACCGAAAGAACCAGAGTATCAACAATTATATCAGGAGCAGTAATGAAATACTCAGTGTAATTCAATGTTTAGATAAACTGGTGAAAGTTCCAATAAAAATATTGAATACTAGAAGCTGAATCTTCAATTGATGAATACATTTACTGTCACATGTTTTCATAAATGTATTTTTTCCCCCATAATGAAAAATGTGTTTCCCCTTTGTAAATCTGTATATGCAGCTCTGGGCCAGTGGAACTGGTTCCTCTGGAACGGAGGCTGCACAATCTGGTACCGCTGCGTGTCACTGCAAAACCTGGCAACGCTGTCTGTCACTGCACTACCCTAGCAACGCTGTCTGTCACTGCACTACCCTAGCAACGCTGTCTGTCACTGCACTACCCTAGCAACGCTGTCACTGCACTACCCTAGCAACGCTGCGTCTGTCACTGCACCTCCTGGCAACGCTGCGTCTGTCACTGCACCTCCTGGCAACGCTGCGTCTGTCACTGCACTACCCTGGCAACGCTGCGTCTGTCACTGCACTACCCTGGCAACGCTGCGTCTGTCACTGCACTACCCTGGCAACGCTGCGTCTGTCACTGCACTACCCTGGTAACGCTGCGTCTGTCACTACCCTGGTAACGCTGCGTATGTCACTGCACCTCCTGGTAACGCTGCATGTGTCACTGCACCTCCTGGTAACGCTGCGTCTGTCACTGCACTACCTGGTAACGCTGCGTCTGTCACTGCACTACCTGGTAACGCTGCATGTCACCGCACCTCCTGGTAACGCTGCGTCTGTCACTGCACTACCCTGGCAACGCTGCGTCTGTCACTGCACTACCCTGGCAACGCTGCGTCTGTCACTGCACTACCCCGGTAACGCTGCGTCTGTCACTACCCTGGTAACGCTGCGTATGTCACTGCACCTCCTGGTAACGCTGCATGTCACCGCACCTCCTGGTAACGCTGCGTCTGTCACCGCACTACCCTGGCAACGCTGCGTCTGTCACTGCACTACCCTGGCAACGCCGCGTCTGTCACTACACCTCCTGGTAACGCTGCGTCTGTCACTGCACCTCCTGGTAACGCTGCGTCTGTCACTGCACCTCCTGGTAATGCTGCGTCTGTCACTACCCTAGCAATGCTGCGTATTTCACTGCACAGGTGCCCAGCGCTACCTGGGAATAACGGATTCCCTGAGTGGGCGAGAAAGGCCGTCTCCTGGCTTTGGCAGACACGCCTGATCCACAGTACTAATAATACATAATAATTGGTATCGACACTTTCATTCTTGTAGAGCATGGCTATATCGCAAAGCAAGGTAAAGAGTTTTCACAGACAGTCTGTAGTAGTTTTGAAGAAAGGGGGCAATGGTGCTTTGTGTATTCCGAATTGAGTAATGGCCAGGTAATCTTTCAAATTTGGCAAATTTTGACCATGATGTATGTATGCAGAACTTCTTTCGTACTGTACGTAGCCAACCGTGCTAATCGGAGGAGCGTAATGCTGTCACATGACCTACTCTTATGAATAACTTCAAGGGATCTTTAACATCCACTGTGAAGTAGACAGCGTGGAGTATTTTACAGTGACAACATCCGCAGTAATAGCCAGGGTGGCCTAATGGATTCGAAGTGAAAACCTCTACAACAAGCGGCTGTAGCACCACTGCTGGGCCACGTCACCATCCCCAGAAACGTGGAGGTCGAGTGGGTGGATTGGAGTTCTCCGATGCAGTTCCACATCGCCAGCTCTGGATGGGGGCCCCAAGTCACACGGCTGTGGACCCGGAGATGATGCCTGCAGGGGGCCCAGTGCAGATCTCTGGAGCGTTTGTGCTTACAGTATTTCTACTAAGTTTCTAACGACACAAAAAATAGTGTAGCTCTTCGCAAAAGGGGCGATGGTGGAGGGGGGGTGAGGAATCGATTGTCGTTTGATAACACAACAGTCTGCCTTGCCAGTAGATAGACAAGTGACACCGCGGTTCCTTGAAGACCACCGAGTCACAGGCTTCCGCAGTCTCTTGCAGTCCAGTTGTGCGATACTGGTGGGACGTCAAACACGGAAGCGCCACCTTGCTGTTTGCTCCTGGGATTTTATTTTTCCCTCACTGTCTCCTTCACGGACATTTCTCCTCGTCTCTCTTGCAAGTGCAAAGTACTGCTGTGCAGAATTGTGGCAAGATCGTCTCATCTCGCTTGGGAACGAGCAGGAAAGCCCACTAGTCAAGTAATAATTAAAATTTAAACAGATGACGTAACCCACTGTTCTTGAAATGATTGTTAAAGTCAGGCTGGGCTCTATGGGCTTCCACCAGGTAGTGTCAGCCTAATATGTCGTCTGCTTAACAGGATGGAGCTATGAGATAACTACAGTAAGTCAGGCTCGGTCCTGGGTCAACTGTGCTATCAGTCCCTTCAATCATCCACCTCCCGTATGTTTGACATCACCCCCCACTAAGGAAAAACGACTTCTGTTTGTAAAAGCATCGTTACTGGAATTGACAGAACATCTCAATAGAGGGTCACAGAACTTGGGCAATCGGGAGTGATTATGACCGCCATCCCGTGCGACTACCTGTGCCTCTAAATAATTTGCTCAACGAGAGTGAACAAAATCTGGGCTCGTTGCAAATGTGTATGTGTTTATGCGATAGGCTGCTGGCACCACGCGGCCTTCTAGTGTCACTGCTCGCACGTGATTGGACGAGACTGGACATGAGTGACACATGGAAGTACCTCATGGGGAACCCCCACAAGAGCAGGGGAGACGGTCAATCTTAACAATTGGCAATGCTACCTCTTTCGTTCCAACAATTTGGTTGTGAAGAGGACAGACACCCTTGAAAAAGCGGTAGCTACAATGTGCGCAACAGACATGCAATCACCGGAAGTTGTTAATTTCACACCCCACATGAACATGCCCTTGGCTTTATACTCGGAGCAGGACCTTTATAATAACAAAAAAGTGCACAGGACTCCATAATTAACCAGTAAAACTCCCGTCTGAAGTGGGGGATAATGGCAGATGTCGTTCAGGTACAGCAACAAATAATGCAGGTTCATTTTTTACAATCTGCGCGAGTCCCTGTGTGTTTGTGCCACGACGTGTGCGATGCCGAACGCATCACATCCAGACGCAGCTGCCACATCAACGTTTCTTGTTTTCTTGACATCAGTGACTAACGCACAGGGAAACCTCAGGGGTCTGCAGACAACACTAATAATAATTGGGGAGCCACTGTGCTCTGTAGGCGACAGGAATCACAGATACAATAGCGGTGAATAAGCAGCGTTCTCCCGCACAGATAAGAAATGGCAACCGGTCTAGGAAATGTTTTCACTCGTATGCACCCAAAACTAGCAATCTGGTTATGAGACATACTTGAAGAGTAATCCTTACCACACCATCTAAAGCAGGTCTACATGTTGGGACCCTTTGTATTCATGAGTTGTGAACAATATTTTCCACACCTTAGAAACGTATCCTGAATTGAATGTGTGAGGATGTTGTTTTCTGTAAGTGATATTTGTGTCCAGACCGATACTTGAGTTTGCAAAAGCGTATGCAGAACATTTAAAAAAAACATGCATGATGCAACTAAGGGTTTGACTTAACATACTACCACTACCTTGAGAGGTCTTTGTGTCCCAAGCCACCTTGCACACTTTAATGATGCACTCATACTTCCATCCCATACAGTTCACGCTTTCAAGATGAATAATTTTTAGAAAACTCAAAAGATGTAATTCAACAGTTTATCACGTCGCATTTTCAGAAAGTGAGAATAAATGATGAGAGCCTGACGTGAATGCGACTGTAATAAAACTATGTACTTTTATGAAAAAAGTTCACAAATGGGAAGTGTTACTTTATGAACATCTCCATAAATATAAAAGGCAAAGTTGTGAATATGTGCATGTTCAAAATGTTTAGCGTACTTCCCGACATGCAACAAACCTGGAAATTTGGCATGTGGGTACTTTCCAGACTGTACACCATGCAAAAATTATAAAAATACACTTTTCGTTTTTTTTTTTTGGGGGGGGGGGCTCAATAATGCATATATTTTTTGCACGGCAAGTGAGCTGTGACGTCAAATCTGTCACGTGACCCGCGCATGTGGAAGCGTAACGCATTGTAGTGTATTGGTTAGCGCGCTGCGCTACGAACCCGGCGACCCGAGTTCGATTCCCGCTCACGGTCACCACCGGTGACGATTATTTCAACCGCTTCTGGGCCTCCCCAAGGTCGACTCAGCCTCAAACGAGTAACTACTGTGGTGTGTGAACATTGCCACTGGGGAGACAAAGGCGGCCGGGCGTGGTGGATCCAAGTCCCGGGCGAAGCCGGGTAGTACAACTAGTGTGTGTATATACGAAACAAATATTGAGACTGGAAAAAACAAGTGTTCATTTAACACCTAAAAACATGACATTTTTAAAGAATGAGGGTCTTTTAAGTGGCATGTCAAAGATCAATATCCAACCTCTGAAGGTTATTTTAAAATGTCACTACCCGAGAAGATGAAAAATGTGAGGGAGTTGCTTGTCAATATTCAAACTGTCAAGTTCAATGAAGTCTGAGATGTACATTTATTCTGAGTTTTGCATAGCCATACCAATGCACATCACTAGCTTGGGCGAACGCAAGAGTTTGTGGCTGTAAATAATTGTGATCATTTCAAACGCTTTTCGATTTGTGAAACGCAGACTCACAGATGTGACCCAGAAAAGCAAATATTACTCAATGCAGAGAAAACACAAGGATGCTTCTCCCGCAAATAATTTAATTGGAGAAGATGCAATTAACTCTGATGATTATTAACGTACAGTAATTGACATAAAAATAGACTAACATGCCAAAAGGGAATTAGCACACAACATCAATACAACACCAGTGATCTGCATTATGCAATGGGGCTATCTGTATGAAAACAATCAGGCCTAAGGCCAGAGGAGGAATGGAACTGTGTAGTGTTGTAGAATTCTGACGTTTTAGAATAAAATAGGGTAAACGACATTTGAATAAAACGAACCCCAAAAGTTCCCCAGTCCATGGAGCATGAACTGGCAGGCAGCTCACTCACTCCTCTCCATCCACAGCTCACGCACACATCTCCTCCTCCGATGGCTCACTCCCTCAGCTGCCGCTGCCGATGGATCACTCATACAATAGCCAACCACACCGATCATTGATGACTAGTCTATTCTATCCATGCGTATTGCAGCAATACGTTCAGGCACCCACCAATGTCGAGGCCTGCGAGCCACGAGAGGGCTTCAGGAGAGAGGTTGTGTCGTTTTGCTACACAGAGTTTGGGTTGATGACTATTGACCCAGTATTTCACGACTGTGTCAGAAAGCCCATTCAAATCACCCAAGCTGCAACTCATGCATGTAAAGTACTCATGTAACCTATAATTGTGGATGTTAACAACTCAGCAAGTGAACTTCAAGCCAAAATAAACTATGTGCGCTAAAACCTAGTATTCATTGTCCAAATCAGAACCACACCGGCCCCATAACCATGCGAGCAGGCCCAGACTACCAGCAGTGAGCACAGCCGATAGGAGGGCATCCACAGAACGCAGCCACTTGACAATGTTTCTCACAAGCAGCATCTTTCATAATTTACAGGCAAATACATTTCTTTCTACTCAGTTCTTGGTAAAATCTATATCTTAAATGTTTTCATAATATAGTTTTGAGCTTCTTTCTAACTAGCTGCTCCACCTTGAGACACATGCTTCACTCGGGTGTAGTGCAGCAGAAACGAGGCCTGAGTTGTAGGCAGCCTGGCTCATCCCTGTGGATCTGCCCCTGAGAGGTCACGCAAAACATTGGCCGAGTTGGGCTCAGGCCACTTCTCTTTCATAAAATAGCGACTACAGCACCTCGTTCACTAAACATATCACTTCGGATATTCGTAACATTGCGAGCATACATTTTTTATATTTAATTTGGCAGACCTTATAAAACACATAAAACCGTTTCCGATTTCATTACCTAACCTCCGATTAATTCCTTATCATGTCGCAAAGCTGTGCCCTTACTGGGTCAGTTGCTGTGCTGCAAATAAGAAAAAGAAAATCCGTCAGCTCTGTATCACCAATGAGAACCCGACGCTCAGCTGGTGTCCGCTCCATGGAGATGACAAGGAACCGTGCCTCAGCTGGAGGCAACAGGGGGAGCCGCACGGCCCATCGTGATCCGATGCTGCATTAAAAAACGATGAGCGGCAACCAGGCTTGGCGACCAAGAAACAGCTTATTCACGTTCGAGGATCAACAGCGTGGCCCGGATCTGCGTCAGCTAGATCTAACAATACGCTTCCCCTTGCGATTCAATTAAAAGGGCACGATTCATGGTCGGGATTCAACTCGGATTAAACCTTTTTAAACAATAGTGAAAGTAGTGACGTCTAGCGACATTGTTTAGCATAAGAATCAATATTAATCGCTGCATCTATGTATAGTTAGATCCCTATTCATGAGCCATGAGCCTCTCGGGGATCAGCCCTTGCTGTTCCATCACCTCGGGCACCTCCCCCCACCCCCTGGCGGTGATGGAGGTCAGGGAGGGAATCTTTAAAGAAGTCTGTTTTAAACGAACGTTAATGTAGGCTTAGATCAGGTCAGGCCCTTTAAGAGTACATTCTCTTTAGCGGTACAGTAATAAACTGTGTGCTTTTGGTAAATGTAACTTATCAACAAATGAGTATGTGAAAGTAAAAACATGGTTGTGGCATGCTTAATATGTGAAAAACACCAGGGTGTGTTTATGAGAGTCTGCTGCATATTCTCAAACGTTAACGCAGCTGGTAAACCGAATTAGGCGAGGGACACCACTCACTGCAACGACCTGTTTCAAAACAAACCCCATGATTGCACGACTGGCTCAGAGGTCGGCCAGAATAACAGCGTGCAGCTCGCTTGTGACAGCAAGGTCCAAACCACTTCCCGAGTCTACCTGGTGTCGTCACGAGGGCTGGTGGGACTGCTGTGAGAATGGGGCCGCCACAGCTCATGATTCCCATGCGGTTGTGGAAAACTTACGTGAATGAGCCGAGCTACACTGGACTTTGCCTAGGCAGATCCAGAAACACAGCTTTAGTCTCAAGGAACTGTGGGTGCAAAAACGTCTGATTAATTATTAGACTGAATTTAAAGAAAAATTATCAATATTTAAAGATGACATTTTGGTTGGAATACTGTATATAGAATTGGTATTCTAGTCTTGTATTTTCTCGTGGTGAATTTATGGTAAATATATATTTAGTCCAGCTGTTGTGTGCTTTATGCATCTGACTACACCACTGCATATTCGCTGCAGCACACAGTTCACTGACTGTCCAGTCTTCACACTGGAGTCACAATGTAATATGACTGTACCTCTGCACGTCTTCTAAAATTACTTAGCAAAACATCTCTCAAATAGAACTTTGGAACAGCCGTACACAGGATGTCTTGACAAAGCATTCTAACTGCAGTGTCAATACCCTCAGCTATCGGTGTCATGTCTTTGCCTGTGTGGTTGTTTTCTCACGTGTCATGATTACAATCATATTCAGCCTCTGCAGTGCCATAACACCTTTAATATGGCACTCCACAATCTCATTAGAGTAGTGACACCACACGGCAATGAAGCAATTACACAACACTCCAGCTGTGACACCAAACAGCCCTTGAGCTGTGACACACAGCCCTAGATCAGTGACACCACAGCACTGGAGCAGTGACACCACACAGCACTGGAGCAGTGACAACACACAGCACTGGAGCAGTGACAACACACAGCACTGAAGCAGTGACGACACACAGCAGTGGAGCAGTGACACCACACAGCACTGGAGCAGTGACGACACACAGCAGTGGAGCAGTGACACCACACGGCACTGGAGCAGTGACGACACACAGCACTAGAGCAGTGACACCACACGGCACCGGAGCAGTGACAACACACAGCACTGGAGCAGTGACACCACACAGCATGGGAGCAGTGACGACACACAGCACTAGAGCAGTGACAACACAGCACTGGGGCAGAGACAACACACAGCACTGGAGCAGTGTCAACACACAGCACTGGAGCAGTGACACCACACAGCATGGGAGCAGTGACAACACACAGCACCGGAGCAGTGACAACACACAGCACTGGAGCAGTGACACCACACAGCACCGGAGCAGTGACGACACACAGCACTGGAGCAGTGACACCACACGGCACTGGAGCAGTGACGACACACAGCACTAGAGCAGTGACAACACACAGCACTGGAGCAGTGACACCACACAGCACTGGAGCAGTGACAACACACAGCATGGGAGCACTGACACCACACAGCACTGGAGCAGTGACGACACACAGCAGTGGAGCAGTGACAACACACAGCACTGGAGCAGCGACGACACACAGCATCGGAGCAGTGACACCACACAGCATGGGAGCAGTGACACCACACAGCACTGGAGCAGTGACAACACACAGCATGGGAGCAGTGACACCACACAGCACTGGAGCAGTGACGACACACAGCAGTGGAGCAGTGACAACACACAGCACTGGCGCAGTGACACCACACAGCACTGGAGCAGTGACGACACACAACACTGGAGCAGTGACAACACAAAGCACGGGAGCAGTGACAACACAAAGCACGGGAGCAGTGACAACACACAGCACTGGGGCAGTGACGACACACAGCACTGGAGCAGTGAAGACACATAACACTGGAGCAGTGAAGACACACAGCACTGGAGCAGTAACAACACACAGCACTGGAGCAGTAACAACACACAGCATGGGAGCAGTGACAACACACAGCATGGGAGCAGTGACAACACACAGCACTGGAGCAGTGACACCACACAGCATGGGAGCAGTGACGACACAGCAGTGGAGCAGTGACGACACACAGCACTGGAGCAGTGACGTCACACAGCAGTGGAGCAGTGACGACACACAGCACTGGAGCAGTGACACCACACAGCACCGGAGCAGTGACGTCACACAGCAGTGGAGCAGTGACGACACACAGCACTGGAGCAGTGACGAAACAGCACCGGAGCAGTGACACCACACAGCACCGGAGCAGTGACGTCACACAGCAGTGGAGCAGTGACGACACACAGCACTGGAGCAGTGACGACACACAGCACTGGAGCAGTGACGACACACAGCACTGGAGCAGTGAAGACACAGCACTGGAGCAGTGACGACTCACAGCACTGGAGCAGTGACGACTCACAGCACTGGAGCAGTGACAACACACAGCACTGGAGCAGTGACGACACACAGCACTGGAGCAGTGACAACACACAGCACGGGAGCAGTGACAACACACAGCACTGGAGCAGTGACAACACACAGCACGGGAGCAGTGACGACACACAGCACTGGAGCAGTGACAACACACAGCACTGGAGCAGTGACGACACACAGCACCGGAGCAGTGACAACACACAGCACTGGAGCAGTGACGACACACAGCACCGGAGCAGTGACAACACACAGCACTGGAGCAGTGACAACACACAGCACTGGAGCAGTGACACCACAAAGCACTGGAGCAGTGACGACACAGCACTGGAGCAGTGACGAAACAGCACTAGAGCTGTGACGACACAGCACTAGAGCAGTGACAACACACAGCACGACAGCTGTGACATAGGCCTCTCCGTTAGCCCTCATTAGACCACACCGGCACTGGCCCCTGTGCCACTGATCAGCAGGGCCGCGCTGCCTCACCCCCACTCCGCCACCATCGCCCATTCCCACCCCCTCCCCACCTGGGCGAGGCCCCATGGCCGCCGCAGGAAACGGCACAGGGCTCAATGCAGCCCCGACAAGGACAGAGAGCAGCGCTGGCCTGCTGGGAGGCGGGAAGCTGAAGGAGGCGGAGTGACCGGGGGTACAGGGGGAGAAGTGGGGGTGCACCCCCTGCGGCCGAGAACGGTGGGGGCAGGGGATAGTGTGGGCTGAGTGGGCCCTCGTGTCCCAGGTCTCTCCCGACCCTGCATTCCCACAACCCATGAAGGGATGTTGATGCCTCAACTCTCCACTTTATGATCCTCACCTCACATTACACTCATCATCTTACTTTTGCTAAACCTACCCCCCTCATCCGACCCCCACATCACGTCACACCTCCTCCCCATCAACTCTCCCACTCACCTCCTCTCCCCTTACCCCACGGCTCACCTCCATCAACCCATACATCAGCCATCAACTCATCCCTCACACCATATTTCACTTCCCTCCTCATCCCACCTCTTTACCCAACCCTATATATTGTACATAAATTAATCGCTCACCTCACATCTCGTTTAACTTCATCCTCTCACTTCAAATACTCCCTTTCACCCCTTACTCCACCTCACCCCATCAACTCGCCTCCCAATCCTTAAAACTCAAGTCCTTCCTCGCTCTAACCTCCTCCAGCTCTAAACCTCATCGTTACCACTCACCTACTACCTCGCCGTGCCTTTCTCTCCCCCCCCTCCCGATTCTCTCGCCGCCCATCTCAACCATTACTTTTCCCAAGCCCCTCATCTACCACTATCACCCCCCTCACCTTTCCTCTCAGCCTAACAATTCAAGCCTTTCACCAAATCCTAACCCCACCTCACCCTTACTCACCTTTCACAATCACCGCCTCACCTCACTCCCCCAACCTCACCTCCTCCCAGCTCAGTCCCACCCCGTTCCCTCACCCCCATCGTCTCCCTCACCGCTTCCACCTCATCATCTACCACCTCCAGCCTCAACTCGCCCCTCTCCCTCACCTCACCCCTCTTCCTTACATCTACCACCTCTCCCTCACACCTAGGCCCTCTCCCTCACACCTAGGCCCTCTCCCTCACCTACCCCTCTCTCCCGCACTCACCCTCTCCCCCCTCCCTATCACTCCTCCCGTCACCGCCTCCTCACCCTCACCACCCACACAACCATCTCTCTATCCCTCACCCCCTGCGCGCCCCTCACCTCGCCGCTCGCGCTGCTACTGCTGCTGCCTCCTCCGCTCGTCGCGGGCGACATTTTCTGTTGACGGCTCAGCGCCTTGGTGCCACCGCCGCCGCCGCTGGTCCCGCCGCCGCCGCCCCTCCTGTTCTTCCTCCGTTTGGTGCGCTTCGTGTCGGCGGGACTCATGGCGCGCGCGTGCTCCGAGAGAGAGCGGGAGACGGGAGAGAGCGACGACGAAGAGGAGGAGAGTGAGCAGGAGAGTGAGGGACCCGCACGCACCGATCTCTCCCCTTGCTCCCCTCGCTCTCGTCCAATATGGCGGGGGCTCGCGCCTCCCTCCCAGGGTGCACCGCGCCGTGGGCGAGACCACTACGCGGGGCCGAGAGGGGTAGGGCTCAGCGCCGCGCCCCACGGACTCTGCCAACTCGCCCGCTAGGCGGGGGTGGCATGGCTGCGATGGGCGACTCCGCGGGGAGCGCCGTTCTGTCGTCTTGCAGCACCCCCAGTGGACGGCGAGCCCCAGTGCGAGACAACACGACAGCCAATCGCAGCAGGGTCACGAGGGCCGGGCGAGAACGGCCGCCCCAACAACCGGGGATTGCGTGCGGTTCTTTGGGATTAATTTTCCACTTTTATCTTTCTTCTGATTTCTATGTGATGTATGAGTATTGTCAGCGATTCGGAGACAAGGTTTGTAGGAGGCACCTTCTAGCAGCGCTATATCTAGCGACGACTGCGACGAGACGACAGCAACGATGAGACGAGTCCACTTCCAGAACCGGCAGCCTGGAGCTCCCACTCTCGGATCTTTTATCCTACCAGCGAGGCCTGGCTCCGCCCTGACTGCGCCTCCCTTCTCGAACCTACTAGCAGGTTCCAGGGGCCTCCAGATGGGGTCCTCCGTGACCCTTGCCCTAATTCCTCCGCTCTGCCAACACACCCGTGCTCACGCTCACCGGCGTGTGTACTGTCTGTCCACCACAGTTGCCACTGCCGTCCACCAGCTGGCGCTATTACACTACATCACCCCCCCACCCCCTTGTTTAAAAAACCAGCCGTCCCAGCTGATACACAGCAACGGAACTGGGTGGACAGGCAGAGCAACTCCCACAATCGAGGGACATCAAAACCCCCCCAAAAAATACAACCAAAAAAAACATAGTCGCGACACTTCTAGATTTGAAGCTTTCGTGACTGCAAGGATCCATACTCTTTGGTTCTATTCGGTAAAGTCACGTAGGTAAAAAATAAAATAACAAAAATCACGACGTTTCGGCCACAACACAAGTGGCCTTCATCAGGTGAAGGGACATTGCTGTCATGAGGACAGCGTTGCAGTGAAAACAGCCAAGCCCAGGTCGCGCCCTTTAAGCTCTGTGGGAGGAAGCAAAACGCTTGACAAAGGAATTAGCATAACAATGAGCACGATGTACGTAGGAGGTGCATGGGCCATGATGGACCAGGAGCGGGTGGGGACCATGACGGACCAGCAGCGGGGGGGGGGGGGGGGGGGAGTAGAGTGAGTGGAGTGAGTGAGTGAGTGGAGGGAGTGAGTGAGTGGAGTGAGTGGAGTGAGTGGAGTGAGTGAGTGGAGTTAGTGAGTGGAGTGAGTGAGTGGAGTGAGTGAGTGGAGTGAGTGAGTGGAGTGAGTGGAGTGAGTGAGTGGAGTGAGTGGAGTGAATGAGTGGAGTGAGTGAGTGGAGAGAAATAAGCAGCTGTGAATGTTTGGGATACCACTAGGTGAAGGAACCGTGCTGTCATGAGGACAGCGTTGGAGTGAAAACAGCCAAGCCCAGGTCGCGTCCTTTAAGCTCTGTGAGAGGAAGCAAAACGCTTGACAAAGGAATTAGCATAAAAATGAGCACGATGTACGTAGGAGATGCATGGGCCATGATGGACCAGGGGCGGGCGGGGACCATGACGGACCAGCAGCGGGGGAGGGGAGTAGAGTGAGTGGAGTGAGTGGAGTGAGTGGAGTGAGTGAGTGGAGTGAGTGAGTGAGTGGAGTGAGTGGAGTGAGTGAGTGGAGTGAGTGAGTGAAGTGAGTGAGTGAGTGGAGTGAGTGGAGTGAGTGAGTGGAGTGAGTGAGTGGAGTGAGTGAGTGAGTGGAGTGAGTGGGGTGAGTGGAGTGAGTCGAGTGAGTGAGTGGAGTGAGTGGGTGGAGTGAGTGGAGTGAGTGGAGTGAGTGAGTGGAGTGAGTGGAGTGAGTGGAGTGAGAGTGGAGTGAGTGAGTGGAGAGAAATAAGCACCTGTGAAAGTTTGGGAAACCACTACTTGAAAAAAAAATTACTCTACCATTGAAAATTAGTTTAATGTTTGGTTTGATTTAGAACATCTTTCCAATGATTGCTTAATTTGAAACCATCCTCTCGGTTGAAATTGTGTCTGTGTTTGTAAATCTGAATTGCCTTGTGGACAAATCTCTGATGAAAAACCCGTGGGTTTGCAGAGAACCTTGGTATCGGAGAAAACTATATCGTGATCACCCACAGCGTTGTAACAGTGGTCAGCTACGGCAGAAGAATTCGTTCTGCCGTGTTTCAAATCTGATTTGTGCTCGCGAATTCGGTCAGAGACATGTCGCTTCGTCTCCCCGATATAGCAATCACCACAAGTGCAGCTCAATTTGTAAACCCCGGGGTATTGTAAGTCAGGAACGACATCCTTCACGGATGGGATCAGGTCACGTATTTTGTGTACTGTGTTGTACTGTATTTTGTGTACTGTATTGTACAAACTTTCACAGCTGCTTATTTCTCTCCACTCACTCACTCCACTCATTCACTCCACTCATTCACTCCACTCATTCACTCCACTCACTCACTCCACTCACTCCACTCACTCACTCCACTCACTCCACTCACTCCACTCACTCACTCACTCCACTCACTCACTCCTCACTCACTCCACTCACTCCACTCACTCCACTCACTCACTCCATTCACTCACTCACTCCACTCACTCCACTCACTCCACTCACTCACTCCACTCACTCACTCTACTCCCTCCCCCCCCCGCTGCTGGTCCGTCATGGTCCCCACCCGCTCCTGGTCCATCATGGCCCATGCACCTCCTACGTACATCGTGCTCATTTTTTATGCTAATTCCTTTGTCAAGCGTTTTGCTTCCTCCCACACAGCTTAAAGGACGCGACCTGGGCTTGGCTGTTTCCACTGCAACGCTGTCCTCATGACAGCAATGTCCCTTCACCTGATGAAGACCACTTGTGTTGTGGCCGAAACGTCGTGATTTTTGTTATTTTATTTTTTACCTACGTGACTTTACCGAATAGAACCAAAGAGTCACGACACTCCCCGCAAACCGACCAGCACAACACCTGCTCCAACCATCGCCTCCACACTTGAGCAACTCGGCGCACGCACAGGCACACAGCACAACCGCGGCGCCCCCCGCGAACTAGCCACACAACAGGCGATCCACCTGATCACGCTCGGCGCGTGGCGCAGGCAAAAAACGAACACAACAACAACCATCAACACAAACCACACAGCACCACACAACCCCTTCTCAGTGCCTATTACCGTTAACACGCCATTTTCTCCTAACCACACAGTACGAGGGAGAGTCCACATTACCGGAATGTCGCTCACATGAACCGGGTCCTTGATGCTGGTCCCCCGCCTTGGGTAGGATCTTGCACTTCTTGGGGCTTCGAGGAATAAAAAAAAACAGCTAAAGGGCACGGCCCCTCCCTGGATTCATCATCAGCACTTGACCGGGCTCCAGCCTCTGATCCCTCATACACGGCGACCTCAGAATATTTTCTGGGCATCAGAGGCTCAGATCCTGTGGGCATGAATCCACCGGGCCAGCTTCAAGGACGTTAACTCATCGTCCTCCGTGATCGCCAGGACGACCCCCAACTCCTGTGCCAACGCTAGCAGCCTCTCCACTGCTAAGGAGTCGAGCGCCGTCCGGTCCATATGGGGATACGCCTCCTGTCCCAATGCCAGCAAAGCGTTAAGAAAAGCGAGAGGCGTCTCGTCTGCTGCTCACTTCCGCTGTAAAAATCTCCTGCAGGCGTTGTACGGTGGGTCGAAGACGGCCACCATCTGGGCGTACGCCCGCTGGAGGGTTGACCGATCACTCTCCAGGATGGCCCGAACGCCGCCAACGCATCATCGTTGAGGGCCGTCGGTAGGGCCCGCAGGGCCTCCTCTTCCGTCCACCCGACGGACACCCAAGCTGCTTTGAAGCAATGACGGAACGCCGTCCAATCGCCTCCCGCCGCCACGAACTCCCGAACGGGAGGCAGCCTCCGTGGTCGGCATGCGGCTCCTTGCAGCGCCGCCGGATGCGGCGCTTCTTTAGCGTTGTCCCACGTCCCACTCCATATGGTGCCCACCGACCACGCCATGCCCTCCGCGGGCAAAATGGCAGCCGGCAACCATGTGGTGTCCGCTGGGGGAACCGTCGCTGCAGGCGGCAGCTCCGGCGAGCCCCGCGGCCTATCCCCTGGACAGCAGGCGCGGACGCGCAGAGCTACGCGACCAGCCGGCCGACGGTCACAAGGAGCAGGTCGAGGTGGTAAACCACCTCGTGCCACCCATCCTTGGTTCGTTACTCCAGAGGATCGGTGTCCCTCTCCCGCTGATCCGCAACCGCCGCTCCCGCGCCAATGGGATTTGTAACCGGGGTCATGAGGCTGTTGGAGGGATGACCGTCTCGCCGTCCTCATCCTCTGCTGACACTTAAGGTGGGTTCCTCTTCCTGGATAGCTTCGACATGACGACTTATACGCCTGTCGAACTATTCAACCACTTCTGACAGCAGTTGTAGTGTCAGCAATTTGGAGACAAGGTTTGTAGGAGGCACCTTCTTTTATTTATCAACTTTCACGGTCTCGTCCACATACTCTCCACAGTTGCTTAGCCTAGCCTGTACACAACACTAACCATCAAACACTGATGGCGCCGACTGAGATAGCAAACAACTTCTAGCAGCGCAAAATCTAGCGAAGACGGCAGTGACGACGGCGACAACACGACAGCAACGACGAGACGAGTCCACTCCCAGAACCGGCAGCCTGGAGCTCCCGCTCTCGACTCCTTTTATCCTACCAGCTCGGCCTGGCTCCGCCCTGACTGCGCCTCCCTTCTCGAACCTACTAGCAGGTTCCAGGGGCCTCCAGATGGGGTCCTCCGTGACCCTTGCCCTAGTTCCTCCGCTCTGCAAACACACCGTGCACACCCTCACCGGCGTGTGTACTGTCTGTCCACCACAGTTGCCGCTGCCGTCCACCAGCCAGCGCTATCACACTACATATGTATTTGCTTCACTGTTGTGTTTACGTTCCTGCTTTTGTCATTTTGATAACCCAGGTCACTCTTACAAGTGAGACTATCCTGGTTTTCCTGAGTTCTCAGTGAAACAAAAGACACTTTAAACACTAATGTTTAGCCATGGGTCACTTTTGAAACTCACGTGTCGATAGCGGTAAAGAGACTCGTAAGAAGTCACTTCAAAAAAGGCAAAAATATTTTAAGTACCGTGGAATTTAAGTTACTCAATATATTCCAAACTGTCACCAACACAGTGCAACCATACACGAACATCATTGAGCAACAAATGTAACATCAATAAAACAACCTATTATACTTCATAACAATGTTTCATTTTATATCGCATCGACGTTCATGCAAATTCTATCTTACAATCGCCGAAGAATCACAGGCACACTTATAGGCAGGCAGCCAGGCAGTGTACCGGCACCAA
Organism: Petromyzon marinus; assembly: GCF_048934315.1. Classification (NCBI taxonomy): domain Eukaryota; kingdom Metazoa; phylum Chordata; class Hyperoartia; order Petromyzontiformes; family Petromyzontidae; genus Petromyzon; species Petromyzon marinus. Next base: position 17,191,096 of record NC_133675.1, on the reverse strand, counting down.
CAACTGCCAAAGCTCTGCAGTCCTCTATATATTCACGTGTTCAGCCAATTGATGAGTGTCATATACATGGGGGAGAAAACCTGACGCGTACGAGGGGGGGGGGACACTCTATCCCGTACAGATGTAACAGATTGAGATTAGTCCACATGTTTGTTCTATCGCCTTCTCATGGCAAGCCAGGGTTGGGGCACCTTGACGCCGCACGGGATGGGAGTTGAGCACCATTTGCACGATTCACCAACCCTCGCCTCCACAGCGTTGGCTTGTAGGCGTAAGCCCCCACCACCTGGCAAACAGCGATATGAATAACTTACCATCAATAATGTAACGAACCCTCTCAGGAGCAGAGCCCCCGGGGCTCGCATGCAGGCCGGCTCACCCCCCTTGGGGGCACCTGCGTCCCTTCCCCAGGCGCGCGCGAGAGGGCGCCCGTGGCCTCGGCACGCGGCGATTGCCGCCTCAACGAGGTCCCGCGAATCGCTACGACTGTTACGTCATTGTGTGGAGAAAATGTAGCGTGCCGAATAAATTGAATAAGCAAACATACGCCTCCTTCACACGTCCATAGCTGTCAACCCATGCGGTTTACCCGTATTCTTGTACAGGGAAATTGCGTTTTCAGGTCCATACGGCGTACACCCGTTTTAATACGGGCAAAAAAGTGTCTATTTGTGTTTCTCCCTTGTGATGGGACTTTGTAGGATGACCGTTGAGATTTATAACGGCACGGCGTGACCAAATAAGGTCTGAATTAGTCTGTAATGAGGCAGGGCACTGATAAGGGGTTGACAAGTATGCACGTCTGTCCCTCCAAATAACAAAGACGAAAACGATACACCTGTAGATGCCATCAGGGAGTGCAAGACCGACCTTGCTGATGAGACACTGAGTGTTGAAACTGTCCCGGAGTATTATTCCGAGTATTGAACCAATGGCGCAGAGGTGGTGCGCTCGCGGACGGCCGTGTGCCTGATGTGATGTGTCAAAAATAACGTTGAGGAACACACATGTGAAGGAGGTGTGTCTCCGTATTCATGAACCAGGAGACATCTGGGAGTGGGATAATAGCGCACTGGGCGACCACCGAAGAACGACACGTCAAGGGTGCAACCTGCCGCACGTTTGTCCAGGCGGACAGCGCCTGCGGTGGATTTGGAGGGAGTTGGCCGGAGTCTTCAGCGACGAGAATATGGCTCCAAAAAAGTTCCATCAGCTGTTCGAGTAACTGGCAATGTTCTCACGGTGTGTGCCCTGTACAACAAGGGCTACGTCACCTGAACGTGTGAACTTGCGAGATGACGCGCATGGCAGGTCACTTCGATAAATGTGAAATAGTCACGGTGCTCGTACCGAGCCTTGAGTGAGGAGGCCATCGTTCGTAATTATCTCGTGGCCGTGTTCACCAGCGAGGTGTTCACCTCCAGAATACGGTGGCTGAACGTCGCGTCGATTATGTGCACAGTAGAACAGCATCTGTATTAACCGTAATGTTATGTAAAGAGTGTTCAATGCAATGCCTCGTCAGTTAAAGATGTCGCGTGATCATGAATGCCGACGGAGCGGGTCGCTGTGTGTTCAACTTCTTTCGCACCGTGCGTAGCCAACCGTGCTCACCGGAGGTGCGGGGCGCAAGGAGGGCACCGCGAGACGCGTCGGGCGGACCGAGTCGCGTGGAGAGACTCACAGCACGGAGGGGGGGGGGGCGGTGGAACGCAACGCCATTGACCACCGACGCCGTTCCCCCGAGTGTTGCAGCGACATTGCTGTTGTTGCGTTGGGTCGCTCACCGCGCGTGTCGGGGAGGTTTTGCGGCGGTGCCGGCTCGAAACGCCGACCCCGATCACACTATGAAGAAGGAACATTTCCCGAAACATCGCCTATTACGAATGTGTCGCGTTTTTTATATTTAAAAATTCACCCCTTGAGCTATATACTGAAGAAAAAAACCGAAACTGCAGAAACACTTATAATAGCTACATGAAATCACCGCACCACAATATCTCATTAAAATAACGTATTACAATTATGGCTTAATAAATGCAAGAATGAAGTCACTTAGCTGGGAGCTGCACGAGGCCCTGCCGCTTATTCTGACATCGTGCACAGACGACGATGGCCTGGCGCCTCGCAGCCAGGAGGAGCTCGCACGGCCTTGGAGCGACATGGGAGGGAGTTCGTGTGGCCATTGGAATGGGCTGGGCAGTTGTCCCTGTTTTAAAAGTGGACACCAATGACGATGCTTTACGTGTAAACACAACAAGACAAAGCCCTCAACACGCACATTTAATAGCCGGCATGTGCAGCAGTGTGTACAGATGACACGTTTCATACATTGTGTGCATCTGGGGCAGTTTCGTCCAGCGAACTCATGTTGTTCCCTGTTAGTTGGTAATCCTGCGTTGGGAGCGGTGCATAAGTACGAACAAGAACACGCTCGTCAACAACACTGCAGGAATCAGGTCACCGCTTCACAGCACAGAGAGTGTCGCTCTGTGCGGCCTGCCAGGCCGACTGTGGCTCCTGGTGCAGCACTGCCAAACGGCTTTGTATGTCTGTATGTAAGTTTTTTTGAATGAATGACAATTAAGTTTGTCTAAAGCAAATGGCTTTAGACGAGCTTTATGGCATCAATGGAATTCCAATGTATATATTCGAGAGGCAGTTTCTAAAACATGTTCTGTATTGCTTTCATTTTGGGTAGGAACCATACAACGTTAGTACCATGAAGACATGATTGTTTTTAGCTTAACGTATGCCGTCAAGTGTAACGAATATTTGTATTTTTTGTATATTACATGGAAACAGTACGTGAAATAAAGTAATGTATTTAGGTATAGGTTAAACAAATTTTCATATGATATACAATTATTATATTTTTAGCTAAAGCAGTTCACATGATGCACGATGCAACGTTGCAACACAATTTAGAGACAGTTTAAATACAATGCAATAGAGAGGAGTGAGTCCCAGCAGGTGATGATCGCATGGGATAGAGAGCTATGAACTTATAAACAGAACGTCCCTCAAAGTAACATGAAAACCCTTCACATTTTGTTCTAATATTCGCAGTTTCACACTTACAGCTGATAAGTTGCGTACATTACCAGTGACACCGATTGCACGCACACACACACCAGTCAGCGTAGCTTTTCTTGCTTTTACACCCAAACGAGGGCCTCGGCTGGCCGGACGCTTTTGAAGCCATGGGCAGGGTGGCCCAGACTGCAAGCCGAGACGACCTCGCCTCCTCTAAGATCCAACTCCACGCTACTCGAGTCAGAGCGATGTGCTGCGGAAATCGCTCGTGGTCCAAATGCAGCTCGGTAGCTTACACATTTTGGTTTGCTGGAACAAAGCATCCTAGATTTGTAGTTTTTGTTTTTGCAGAGTAATTATCTCATTGCTTCGTTAACACATTCCAGGTTGCTGGACTTGTCAGAGGTCGGCTTTGAAGCATTCCAGAAGTTTCAATTGACATCAAAGTGTGTGAACGGATTCGGAGACATGTAGGTGAAACCCTAAGTAACCTCACTGGATGAATTCCATGCCTTCCATGCCAACGTCTCTTACCAAATAATACTGACGTACTGTCACATCTTCTGAAACTGCGAACGTGTTGTGACACCTGTGGCTTCCAAAGCCTGCAGCGAACTGAAGCTTTGGTGGAAAAGCAATGTGATGGCTGGTGTGTGTGTCACGGCCAACACCAGTGACGATTATCCGAACCGGTACTGAGCCTCCCCTAGGTTGACTCAGCCTCAAATGCGTACCCAGTGTGGTGTGTCAACATCGCCACTGGGGAGACAAGGCGGCCGGGCGTGGTGTTAGCCACCCACCCCCTTGTGTGCCGTGCCGGCCTTCATAGGTGCTCCTCGCTAAGAGCACTTGCCCCAATAGTCTAAGGGTAGCAATGGGGATGTCTCGTTTTGTAATGTCACCGAAAACGACGTGAATTTGCAGCTGCAACTACTTGGCATCCGATGGACCCTCAACGTTATTGTAAGACTCGGGCGAGCAGGCCTGCCATTAAATCCACAGAGTTGCATTGTCTGTGCTCAGTACCGAGGGTACTGGACTGGAGATTCCTCGAATTGAAGTTTATAGATTGCGGTTCGCTTGGAAGATCATGTTTCCCCGGCATGAACTGGTGACAGGTGGTGCGAAGTGAATGTTGGTCCATGCCACCCTAGGTGCCTGTGAAATACCAGGACGTGCAGCAAAGGTTTGGCTGGTCCAGACACAACCTGAACAGCAGCAGAGCACGCACTGTCATGCGCTGAAGATCTGGAACAAATCGCAATAGGCAAATGTTTTTTTATCTACAGAAGAGCTGTTGTCCTTGAAAGCTTCTTTCTGATCTGTACGCAATTTGATTTTGGAAACCACCGTCTTAAATGGGCCTTGTTCCTTTTGATTATGATGTGATTGTGCTACATCAGTTCTATTTTCCATGTGAATTCCATTTCTTAAATGCAATGTAATGCCAAGCATCACAGTGATTTATTTTCATTTGTGTTCCTGATGTAACCATGTAATTACAAGCTGATTGCATAATGGTTAATGTCTTTAGTTAATTAAAACAAAACTTGGGACTGTGTTAAAATGAAAAGCACAGTTCTCAAAGCTCTTTATTACCACAAGACATTAAGAACATTTCAAAATTGTACACAAAGATAATCATAAAGTTGAAAGCGAACCATCCATGCTTCCAGGCCAATAACCTGGCAAACGCATTGTATGTGTATATTCTTGTTCATTTATTAATATACATGGACTGTGCATTTTCAGATCAAGATAAAATGAATGACGTCATCCAAAGCAAAACACTCATCAGTAATGGATGTCAAGCCAATATGTATCCCTGCTCAAATCCATGTACCCAGTACACAACCATCTTTTATGTGCAACTCTTACAAAACGTGAACAGGTATAAAGCAAAGTAATTACAACATAAAAATGGCAATTACCTAACCCCAAATGTATGTTTCTATCTGTTATATTTTAATGCAATAAACTATATCTAAACAAAACACCTGGATAGAAAAGTCACATTCTAAGCGTTTGTGAAGGGGCTGGGGCCTGGAAGCCAAGTGTCAAGTCGATCAGGATGGTAAGAGGTTTGTAGGTGGTGGGGGGGGCATTGTCTGAAGGTGGGTCATGTCCATTGCATGAACATCATGTATTATTATTCATTGTATATACACCAGCTGTTGACTCCCGTTCGACGTCCATTGGTTGCAGTTGTCTCTGACTGGTTGGTATTGCTTAAGCGCGTGGTGAGGAGTCGTGCACTTAATGCACGCACACGCACAAACATCAGGTAGCAATGCCCTTCAAATGCGCATGTTTGGGGTGACCGGTATCTGCGCACAATTGGAAGTTCCCGAGATGTGCGCGAGTTATAATTTTCAGATGTAGATTGGGTGGTATTGCTTGAGAGTCAATTTTTTTCGACAAAAAGGACACTTGGCCATGGATTTTATTGCATCTCGGATGCAAACGCTGCAGAAGACGTGGCCACAAACCGTGGAACACATCAGTCGACCACTCATGTGCACCTGTATAAAGACAAAACAGCAATTGAGAAAGACTTGCTTTTGGAACTTCAACCACTAAAAGTCCAAGTTTCTCTTAATTATGCACACTCACAATCTATAAATGTGCAATATATTAAAGTGTTAGTTTAACACAGGCAATTAATACATATATTGTGATTCCACTCTGCCCACTGAAATTGAAGGCGAGTTTATCATGTCACGAGTGATAAGACACAGCTGATGCAGTCTTTGTGCATTCCTGTCATGCTGGGCGTGACAGCAAGCACCAACACTTACACCAGTCCATCTCACGGTTCGTGACTATGCAGCCCACATTTATGTTTTGTCATATTTGTACAGAGTACAAAACAATGTTAAAGACATCAAACACCAACATTCTAGCAATTCACTATTTAATATTCTGTATAATTTCATTTAAGTGCAAAGCTAAGATTATGTATTCATGTGTATTAAACTATTACAACTCCTGAGATGCACAATAAGGGCAACAGTCCTGAACCATCGGTGGAAATTCCACATTCCCATGGCATCTCAGAGAATTATAACTGTTAAACTTTCCACAAAGTATTACTCGCTTTATCAACTGCAGAGGGATGAGCCTAGTCGACCTTGACCAAAATATGAACTCAAAACCTTCTCAAATCTTTTAACATTTGTTTTGCCTTTGTTCCACATCCATTCTGATCCTGTGAATGTCGAACTCTGTTTTACCTGAGTTCTCCTGTTGCCTTTCTTCTGGTTCTATCCCAACTCCAGGTCTATATTAGTTTTGTGTCTCTACCGTGCTCAAACCTGCTCCTATCTTCGTCATTACACGTCCCATCATCACCTCTCCCAATTGGGTTATATTTTCACTCTGTCTGATTCAGAAACTTGTAATGCAAAATGAAAGTTACAAAATTCACACATGAAACCTAAAATTCTGAGAAATAAAAGATGAGATGCTGAAAAACTACAGCTAAAATATGAATTAGAAAATAACATTATTAAAATTGTAACAAAAATCACATTGTAGGATAATTTCAACTGAAAAATACAAAACCTAAAGATGAAACGAAATCAAAGCACTGGGTTGTGCAATTCTTCGTGTCTAAACTATTTTTCTCTTTTAGAACAAATTAACTCAAAGTACTCAAGAAAACAAACACGGAGGATCTTATACACAAACTTAATAGTCAACTGTATGTATGTTGATCTTCTTTCGCAGCGTACGCAGCCAACCATGCTATTCGGAGGCAAGTCGGGTGGTGGAGGTGAAGGAAGTTTACAAAACCAAACAGCACTGCAACAAGCCTCATTGTGCCTACAGATGTTGGGAGACCCACTTAATATCCAACACAACTTATCAAGCCACCCATCTGACAAATGTGCCCACTTTTTGTCTTGATGTGGAGAGCACTGCTACCAACGTAGTAGTCCTTGTGTGCAATGAGGATTCTGGCACTTCGTCTTTGCTGACAAACCATGGGGCATGGTGGAGCAATGCTGAGACGGTGTTTTTGTAACGACGTCACAGGCACGTGCCACAAAACGCAGGTACGATGACCTTAGCGTGATATTACAACTTTCACCCTCTCCATCTCGCAGAATTCCTTGGGGTTCTTCATATATGCCACGAAATGTTGCCAACTTTTGTTCTTAAGATAATCATTTTGGGTGTTAAATCAGAATGTGGATAAGGATACTGCCCACAATAACTGTAAGAAAACCTTTCAAATGGGAGAAAAATGCAACATTTATTAAAAAAACTGACATTCGTCAACAACACTGCGGCCTTGAAGAGAAAATGTATATAGCAGACGGCACTTGAGGCAATGGGCCTCCTTGACAGCACAGAGAGGAGGCCAGAGGCCGAGTCGGTCAGCCACGGCCTTTCTGGCCTCTCTATGGATTCTAGAGGGCCATTTCCCGAGATGTCACCTATTGTATATACGTTGTTGTTTTAAGGACGTGTTATTGACGAATGTTTTTGAGGTTTTTGTTTGTTATTTGCACTTGTGTACAACTGCCAATTCAGTATCACCAGACACTGTGCTGCATTTACTGGTTTAGTGTTCACTTGAGTATCTGAAATTAATTGAGTGGAATGTCAGGATATATATACGATTGGATCTACCGTTGCAGAGAACAAATATAAAAAAAATGTGTCTCGACTCAAAATGTGAATCCAGAATCAAGTGTGAAGCGCGTGCACACGAGGCCGACCGGCCCACGTAGCGGAGATTCACATCGTAGCGGCATGGACACGCTGCGAGCGCAGCGTGGGACCGCATCGCTTTGCGTGGCTCGGCAGTCAAGACAACGCACACAACGCAAGTTGCGGAGACGTAATGGCGGCACCAACCTGATTCAGCTCATCCAGACACAGCGGACAGGAAATGGTGGTCTCGGGTTCACTCGCAGGTTTCTCTGCACCCTGAGCCCCAGCCGCCCGGGCTGTCGTGCTGGACCTGTGGACACGTCAATTCTGATGAATGTTGAAGGTCTTTTCAGCACTGGCCATTTCACATCAATGAAGGCTCCCCGCTGTTTTTCCGCAAAAAAAAATCAACAGCACAGTTACAGTAAATGGCCAATCTGTTGAGTGGACAGGTTCGCACTGCAAACACATTTGGGAAACCCGCGGGTTGCCTGGGCAGAAGCGACTCGGAACTCATGATCAACTATTACATAATAACACCTCATCTCCCATATTTTCTAATACTCCCATTTTAAATATCAATGATGTCATTTGCAAGGAATGCATGACGTGATAAAGTCTCATTTTGTAGAACATGTGAACACAATATGCTTTGCGCCTTTTGCTTACTCTTTGTAACTATTGAAAGCGTTACTGCATTAGCTCTTTCTGTATAAGAAGTGGGGCCCACAAAAACTATCATAAAGATGATAGTATGCCAATATTGGGTTATTATTGGTGTGTTGCCGTAAAAAATGTATCCTGGAAGACTTGGGCAGTTCTTTGCAAAGGCTCGGCCAACAACCTGCAATACAGCTTCTCATTAATTGCATGGGCCTCTGACCATTGCGTGACTTCAAAGACTCATAGCGTCACCCGCTCAGGAGAAGCGGCAAACAGGGAAGTAAAACCAGGTGAGGCAGGCCTGACGGTAGAGGGCACTAAGTCCCAAGCGGATTCATGTTTAAAATGTATATATTAATCAACAACATTACGTCACCACACAACTTCATCTCATTGTGCGTGACGTAATCTCCTTCAAAAGGTCAAGTTATTGAAGATTTGAAGGTGTCAGATCTGGGCTGTACAGTGGATTTGGCATTCGAAGACTTCTCAAACTATGCAACTCCATTGCTTCTGATACTCTCAGGCTCGTGTGTGGTCTAGCATTGTCACTTTACAGGATGTCATGGTAAAATATCAATTTGTCAATTAGATCTTGATTTGAAGCTTTCATGACTGCAGGAATCCATACTCTTTGGTTCTTTCGGTAAAGTCACATAGTTAGAAATAAAATCAATCACGACGTTTCGATCGCAACACAAGCGGTTGTCATCAGGCAAAGGAGTCAGCCTCTAAAGGCAAACAGTTTATAAAGGTTTGGGGATGGGCGTAGCCCAGGTGTATCAACAGCACCAGGAGCATGGGCGGTGCATGAGTGCCAATGCAGCAACAATGCGAATGCAGCAACAATGCCAATGAAGCAACAATGCCAATGCAGCCGCATCCGCAGCGTTTGGCATTGTGGCTGCATTGGCATTGTTGCTTCATTGGCATTGTTGCTTCATTGGCATTGTTGCTGCATTGGCATTGTTGCTGCATTGGCACTCGTGCACCGCCCGTGCTTCACCGTGTTCTTGATACACTTGGGCGACGTCCATCTCCAAACCCTTATAAACAGTTTGCCTTTAGAGGCTGACCCCTTTGTCAATTAAACTTTAACATTTTCCAATTATTTGTGTCACTTTTCAAAATCAATAAGACGTTAATAACAAAATAAGGGACACGTGTTAAGGGGTATCCTGAGTATATTCTTATGAACCCCATAGCATTAACCTAAAAAAACGTTTACGTGAAAAATATGACCATATACATTTAACATTTACTTAGAAATGTAACCGTGGCAATCAGTCTTCACAAGAGGACAATGGAACATTGCTCCGAGTGCGAATTATGTGGTTAAGAGCAGTGCTTACACCGCACTGCAGATGGCAGGGCTTTCTCCACAATGGAAGGACTTTCAGTAATCTTCACAAAACATTTAAAATATATCTTCCAAATAAAAAGTTAATATTCATCTCCCAGTAAGTAATTATACCTTGTGCTGGGCCCGGCCGGTGAGAGAAGTTGGACCTCTCCATCCTCCTCGTCACTGATGAGCAGCATTGGCTGGACCAGTTGCCCTGGCTCTTCCCTTATCGTCACCTCTTCGGACGAATTATCCTCCCGCAAAAACCTAATCTCTGGAAACTCCCTTTCCAAAACCTCCAATCTATCCTCATCCTCTTCCACCTCCTCACTCTGTTGTCTTTGTACTTCAATCATGGAATGATCGGACTCTGTTAGGACAGACAAGTTGAGCATAACAAAAACAATCGGGGAGTGCAAATGAATGAACAAAAGCAAACATTTTTAAATGTGAGTCCTTCAATACACTTACAGATGAGCGAATATGAATGTCACACTGCATGTATTTGTAGGGTACACAGGCTGCCATGCATATTTGTTAAAGCGCAGTCGTGTGCTGCACGACCATTGGGAGTCTATTACGCAGCGGTAAATACAATTCTTACAATTCCCACGAGTTACCAGAGAAACTAACACGCTGTCTATTGGGAAAGTAATGCAAGAAAGTACTTATGAATGCAGATTTAGTCGATACAAAATACTGAGGCAAGCCTCAACTACTCCCACAAACACTCGCGAGACACTGAGTGAATGTGTCACGCGGTAAATGAGACATGGGGTGAGACACTGGGAAAACTACATAAATATATATAAAATAAATGGCAAGCTGGTGGAGGCTATGCTGCATGCCTCTAATTCAGTAGTGAAGACGAAGGTTGGTTGACCGCACAAATGTTGTGAAACTCGGTTCTCATGACCGTTGGGCTACCACACTGCTCTGACAGAAGGCAGAAGAGCAAGTACACTAATCTCCACACATTTTCATCTGCACGAGGATAGAGTGTTGCACCATCGCACGCATGGGTTTCCTCCGTATGCTCCGGTTTCCTCCCACGTATAAACACTAAAATTGTCTGAAACTGTCTTAAAATAGAGACCCAATGCAGAATGATCATAATTGGACTAAGTGTGTCTTTTCTGGATAAATATAAAAAATAATGTATTTATAGATTTTTCTGCCAAAAGGCATTGTCAAGGATGAACGTGGCGAGCTTCTCCAATGTGTGATGCGTGACTGAGGCTGGCCTGTACTTGATAGTTTTAAAAATATCTCAGAGCACTCCGGTGGTACTGCACAACATGAATCCCACAAACACTGAACCATAAGTCCAGTGTTTCTTGCGCTGGCTCTCTTGTTGCCGGCCTTGCTTTTATACAGCCACTGACATTTTTTTATTTCCTCAAATTTTATTCTTAAAATGAACATGTTTCCCATCATTACTTTGAAAAACAATGAGAGCTACAAATAAGGGGAATTCCCCTGCCTGGATGGTCTTATCCATAAATGTCCTTTGCAGGATTCATGGATTGATTATCAGTGGACTTCCAGTCCTCCAACACACCCTGAAATGTGGATGGTTAAGAGTGCTTACATTAAACAATAACCATTTACAGCACTCTGCCAATCCACTGCTGGATGAAGGCCTTCCCATACCCTGTCGGTCACAGGTGCTTGCTTGACCATACTTCACTAAGCTGGTCAGTACAGGCACGTGAAGTGCAAGTGGGTAACAGGACCTAGGACAGGTTCAGGTATCACTCGCCACTGATGTTGGCCGTGGCCCGAAACTGAACTCGGTGCAGTGTGCTCTCCTGACCACTGACATCACCGATTCACCCCGACTGCTTGCATAGGCGATCATTCATGCAAATGATCAAATAACTGCTATTTAAAGCGATACTACCATCACGATCTCCTGTTCCGAATGCTCTAATCAACAGCGACAGAGTATTGTCATTCATCACATATCCACAACCGTGGATAATGCCAAAAAGGTGCAAGAGCGATATGTGTATCACTTACCGACATCTATGATCTTTCATAAAACAGTTGGGAATATGTAAAGGACAAAAGCATGACAATTACAACAAAACAATTGAATGAATTGTCATAAAACTATATAAACAAGCTTACTTTAAAATACCAACAAAATGGGACCGAGCTTGCCTGACAAGATTTTTACAACACAGATATCACAACGTGCCTCAAAAGGACTGTCAACAACATCAGAGTGATTCAACACATCTGTTGCTATGTTCCTTTCGCTCTAAACGTGCTATATTCCAGAGATGAGGACATTTCCAAGTGGAACTCTGAAAGCAAGCAGTGTATCACCTTGTGTCAGAGAATGACCCCAGAATAGGATATCACGGAACTACTTCTGAAGTCACTTCAACTGGCCCCTTTATTGAAACCATTGGCACACCTTTAAAATGCTCTGCCTTTTCAATTCATGGTACATGCCTCGCGTTTGAGGACATGCATGTTGTGGTCTGGCCAGTCCCACATGGAAGATGCTTTCATGACCGTGAAGACAGCCACGGAGAGATAGATGTTCCAGTGTATCGTTCAATGCAATTAGAGCCATTTTTTTTGTATTCACTTATCGTCAAATTCACCATTTGATGGTACTTTATTAAAACCATTCACATTAATTTAGGATGCAACCATTGATAGTTTAGCAACACAAAGGCACACCGGGGAATGCAGTGAATCTACCAGGAATGGTGAGAAGCACTCACCTCGGTGGTGTCTAAACTTGTTAGATCCACAACATCAGCATCCACAAGCGTTGTTTCACTTGTGAGGTCAACAACGTCTGTCAAACAAAATGTGCGTGGGGTTATGAAATCGCAGGTGAACAGATGCGTTGCATGCAGTATTTTTGTTGGACTAGATCAAGCCCCATTGGAGGCGTAAACATATAGCACTGTCATTAAGAGACAGCAGTTTGAGGAAGGAGACATGTTTTGTAAGGGTATGGGTTCAGCGAACTTGACCTTATCAAAGTAACCTGAAATGAAGCTTCTGGATTTTGAACTACAGGTGCATTTAGAGACTGCTAAGATTTTCACAGGATACAATAAACTTGGGTATTTTTAGCAGAACATAAAAAAATGTACTGTAGCTATAATAATGAAGAGACACTTGAAAAGGTGTTTTGTAAGGGTATGGGTTCAGCGAACTTGACCTTATCAAAGTAACCTGAAATGAAGCTTCTAGATTTTGAACTACAGGTGCATTTAGAGACTGCTAAGATTTTCACAGGATACAATAAACTTGGGTATTTTTAGCAGAAAATAAAAATAATGTACTGTAGATATAATAATGAAGATACACTTGAAAAGGGTGGGGTGTCTGAACAGAATGGAAAACGAGAAACAATACAAGCAATAGGTGATTTCCAAACAGCAAAAAGCACCATCATGAACATGAACTCGCTCTCATTATGCCCTGCATGTCAAGTGACGTATGTAGAAATCATCTTTCGTGCATATTACTCGTATAACTTGTTCCCAGCCTGCATGCACTTTCATGTCTGAGCGGTTTTCCCCACAATTCAGATATTGTTAAAGTTGGTTAAGGATATGAAAAGCCAGGTTAGTAATGCAGGCATTCGAATGGCACCCAGAAGGTTGGTGACAAAGTCTACCGCTTTCCTCTGGCACATCTGAGCCAGTCTGGGGCTCTCACGGTGTGGTTGGTTTTCCACTTGCTATTTGCCGTGATGAGCCGCAACCAATCCGTGATACGCTGGGCTCCCAAACAATCCAAATCTGACACAAGGCCAGCAGAGAAAAAGCCCGGGCTAATGAGGTGCCCATTACGTGTCGCTTTAATCAGCAAAAACGTCAAACTCGAATTGTAACGAGGCTCGACTCGTTCATTGTGTGTGCTGTCAGTGGCGCTGCTCAGCTTCTATGGTGCAAGAACCTAGGGCTCCCTGAGACACGTCGGGCTGGTTCACCACAGCCATGGTGCAGCAGATTAGTGCAGTAGCAGAGAGACAGGGAAGGCTCTAAAGCCAGAAGGTGCGATAGTGTGAGTTGCACATCAACTGGTGAGGTTACATGGTATCAATAACATTAGCTGAAATACAATTTTCAAGGTCTAAAATGACTTACCATGACCACATGCATAAACGCTATCTAAAGGAGGATATGTATGTCATGCCATCTAAGGAAAGAGGGTGAGACTTTATGGAGGGAGGTTATTTGTTGCACCGAGTCAAATTAATGTTTATCTCTCAGATATTTTGATCAAATTACATGCAAAGCCCAACTTGTCTGCAGTCAACTTGCGATGCTAGCGGGCCTGGTTTAATCATGGGCAGCTGCACCGAAAGATTCAAACCCAGGATTTCAGAGTAGCTGTCCCAGTGCACTGGTCTCCGAGCCACACGGCTACTTCTACCACAACTTTGTTAGCCTCTAGTTTAGTCACTGCTGTGGCACACATCTGTGAACATAATCCCACAAGAGCCCTCTCCACCAACTAAATAATATTGCTTGGTTGTGGGACACGGCTACTTGGCTGTTGCTGTAATATTTTTTTTACAAACAAAAATACTAACCTACATGTTCCACTTCTGAATTTGGCAGCAGGATAGAGCCGTGAGTTTCCATATCTGCAGGGTTGTCCCAAATCTGTCGCGTCGATCCTGACAGACCGCTGTGATTTAACTTCCTTTTGCGTGTCTGAAGGGACAATAAGAACATCAACAATAGGCATCGCATTAGGAATTTGCTGCACACCACCTGTTGTGTGCACTATAAATCAGAGTTATTATTATCAAATCATCAATCACATCACCAACACCATCATTAATGCCACCATAATTATCATATCCATCACTATCATGACTCCACAGGGGAAGACGACTGTGAATAAATGTGGATATTCGGAAAAAAATGTCACGTGACACCTATTCTCTGCAAAAGCTGATTACCAGAATTCACTAACGACGGCATTTGCTTGGGTGCCACAAAAACACACGCAATTGCGTGCCACCACTTCTGGGCGATTTCTGTTACCTGTGAAAGAGCCGTAGATTACAGATGCTTTCTATCCAATAGATAATAGGCATATATGCTGATATATTCTGGCTGCAGATAATAGGAGTCACTGATAAGACGAACTCTCCACTGTAAGAAAATGCGAGAAATGGTGTAGACAAACACTGCAAACAAAAACATTTAACGCACGCGAGATGCATAAGGACCAGAGGACTGCACGAATCCAAACGCAATCGAGCACGGTCAGCCAATATTTTCAAAACCTTTTTTCAGCTGGGAACAGAGCCCCGTACACCATCGGTGTTAACGTCGACCGTGCTCGTGGAAAAACGGGCACCGTGGGCCACTTACAAATTGACCCACGGTAGTCCGGGGGCGGAGTGTGGCAGGGTATAAAGGGATCATCGGTATGTTACAGCAACGGACAAATACTGGCAGCAACATTACCTGCCGAGCACAAACATTCAGTCCCATCCTACATCATTCAACTGGGACGGCACAAAAAGGCCAAGGAAACATTCTTTCCACGGCACTCCATAACTCGGCATGAGTGGTCGTAATATCATGTGCCCGTTTCCCATGGTGCTGTATTGTACTACCATATGTACGGTACACTGCAAACCACAGCAGACAACACAACTGAATGCAAAGATGAGTTTTCAAACAGTAGCACTGTGATATACTGTAACAAAATTATATTATGTATATAATGTATAGAGTATTGTATGTTGTTATGCCGACAGTGTTATAGGAATTACACCTTAAATGAGAGCATGTACACATAGCACAGGAACAGGCAACGGTCATTGTACCGTTCCCTTTTTTTACATTATGCTAAATATCAGCATGGGTTGTCCTTACAAAAAGATAGGCCCTTACAATAGCAATGTGGAATTTACACCACTTATGGCTGCTAACATTTTATAGGCAAGCAGTTACCTATAAACTAGGGCCGAACGATTTGGGGAAAATATCTAATTGCGCTTTTTCTGACAGATATTGAGATTTGATTTGCAATAAAAAATGTTTAAGTCAAGCTTCAGTTCAATATTCACTGTGTAAACAAGTGTAGTGAGTTCAACTGAGTCGCAGACGTACTGTTTGGAGGCAACACATTTAGTAACACCAACACACGGGGTAACTGCCCCTCAATAGGATAACAACCTATGGTGGTGGACCACCAGGCTAATTACACTAATTACACCGTAACTAGCTACTACGGACCGGACCACAGCTTGGGTCCAGGTCCACGTTGGAGACTCGGTAGAACGTAGGACATAGACGAAGGATTATTCAGGATGAACAACAACAGCCAGTCCCTCTGGGGGACCCGGCCTATATCCTCTGCGGCGTGGCTGGCGAGCTCCACCCTTGGTCACGACCACCTTCGAGAATCCTTGAGCAGGATCTCGACCCTGACACGTGACCACCCCTAGCCCCCACTTGGGGGCCCCTGTGTAGACTCAACGGGTCACGTTCTTTAGTAACCCTATTTCCATGGCCGGCACTCCCAAACCCTATCCTGTAGGGGTCGGCACTGCACGCCGAGCGTGGTGCCATCCAGCGCTATCGATCAGCGCTCACCGAGCCCCTCTAGGGCCGGTACTACACCCACATCATAGTGGTGCCCGCGATGACAATAACATCGCACGCCGTGCCTCTCTAGGGCCGGTACTACACCCACATCATAGTGGTGTCCGCGATGACAATAACATCGCACGCAGTGCCTCTCTAGGGCCGGTACTACACCCACATCGTAGTGGTGTCCGCGATGACAATAACATCGCACGCAGTGCCTCTCCAGGGCCGGTACTACACCCACATCGTAGTGGTGTCCGCGATGACAATAACATCGCACGCAGTGCCTCTCCAGGGCCGGTACTACACCCACATCGTAGTGGTGTCCGCGATGACAATAACATCGCACGCCGTGCCTCTCTAGGGCCGACATTACACAGTGACATCCCGTGATGTCACTACACATGTGATGGAGCATTACCACATGATACCATCAAAATATCAACTGCTCTATACTGTCTTCTTTGGTTCTTTCGGTAAAGTCACGTAGAATGAGAATAAAATAATAAATTGATAAAATAAAATAACACAATAATATTCTCACGACGTTTCGGCCACAACACAAGCGGCCTTCATCAGGTGAAGGGACGAGACTGTCTGGTAGGACAGCGCTGGAGTGAAAGAGCCACGTTCAGATCACGGCTTTTAAGCTGTGTGAGAGGAACAAAGTGCCTTGACAAAGGAATTAGCATATAATTTAGCATTGAAATGGCTGAATGATTAGCTTGTGACTGGTCACAGAAATAGTTATGTTAAAAGTTAAAGCATACACATCCGCAGAGGCACCCCTTGACAATGGAATTAGCATAGAATTTAGCATTGAAATAGCTAAGTTAAAGCATACACATCCGCAGAGGCAACCCTTGACAATGGAATTAGCAAAGAATTTAGCATTGGAATAGCTGAGTGATTAGCTTGTACCTGCTCACAGAAATAGCTACGTTAAAGTCAGACCATACACATTCACCGAGGCACTTAGTACAAATCAAACAGGAGAATTTAGCATTGAAATAACTAGGCGAATTTAGCATTGAAATAACTGAGTGATTAGCTAGTGACTGGTCACAGAAATGACTATGTTGAAGTCAAGGCCTACACATCTGAGCTATTCACAGTACTATATAGTGAACCAATAAACCACCAACAGCCTGGTCACCAAAACGAACAAAATCATCTCTGATTCAACAGCATTAATTGATGAGATCAAACAGTTCTCGTTGAAACCCTCTGCTGCCAGACCACCAAGATTATATGGCCTTCCAAAGATACACAAAGAAGATACACCCCTTCGTCCCATCGTCTCTACTATCAGCTCCCCCACCTACAAACTGGCACGTTTTCTTGCTGATATACTGCGACCTTTCACTGGAAAAACCACCTCTGCGGTACTAAATTCTACTCACCTGGTATCGACAATCCAAGGCATTTCCCTGTCCCCAAACGACCTGCTTGTCAGTTTTGATGTGGTGTCCTTGTTCACCAAAGTCCCGGTACCTGACACCATCGCTATCATTGAAGACCTGGTTCATCAAGGACTGCATACTGATGTACCCCCCCTGGTGAGACATTGCTTAACCAACACATACTTCACCTGGAATGGAACTTTCTACAAACAAACTGAGGGCACCCCAATGGGCTCCCCCCTATCTCCGGTTGTAGCCAACGTTTTCATGGAAAAATTTGAAACTGACGCCATCCAGACTGCCACTCTACGCCCGACCTTATGGAAGAGGTACGTTGATGACACCTTTGTCATCTGGCCACATGGCCAGCCTGCTCTAGACCAATTCCGCGACCACATCAATTCCATACACCCAGCCATCAGATTTACCATGGAGGTCGAAAAAGATGGCAAACTACCCCTTTTTGGATGTCTTAATTAAAAGGAGACATGATGGTTCAATGAGCCACTCTGTCTACAGGAAAGCTACCCATACAGATGCTTACTTGAAACCGGATTCCCACCACCATCCATCCCAGAAGAACTCCCTCATCAAGACTCTATACCATAGAGCCCAATGCATTTCCGACCAGGAACACATTACCAGTGAACTCAAGCACGTACGCCAGGCTCTCAGGGCTAATGGCTACTCCGACTACACAATCCGCAAAGCCATCACTCCAGTCATGAAGAAGGATCCTCTTGTGGAGCCACTCAAAACCATCACCTTACCCTACATTGCAGGGGTCACTAAAAAGATCTCCAAAATCCTGAATAAACACAAGATCCAGGTCCGATTCAACACAGTACATAAAATCCGTGATTTAGTTCCATCTGTAAAAGATGCTGTTCCAGACATACAGTACCCGGGCGTTTACAAACTAAAGTGCCTCTGTGGTAGTAGCTACATTGGAGAAACCAAAAGACATATCTCGGACCGCATCCGCGAACATAAAGCAGACTTGAAACATGGTAGGACGAACTCCTCTGCCGTGGCAGATCACTGTTATAATTCAGTGGGCTCACATGACATTGACTTCTCCAAGACGGAGGTTCTTTGCAAACCAACCGGCTACCATGAGAGATTCGTTCATGAGACCATTCACATATACAAGCACAGAGACAATTTCAACCGAGAAGATGGATTCTGGCTTAGTAACCACTGGAAAGATGTTTTAAATCATTTCTGTTCTTAATTAATTGTATTTTTACGATGACCTTCAGACCGCAGCTCTTTCGCCAGCATTGCCTCTTAATACCTCTCACACCACGGTTAATGGTATGGTTTTACAACATGGAGTATACTAGGGCCTCGCAGCTGTCTCTCTCCCCCTCCTCTGTTCCGACCATGGACGAACTCGTCCGTCTGAACGGGGCCCGTAGCTATCCGTGGTGCTAAAGTTGAGGGTAAGAATCCACCCATTTTTTCGCCATATAGCATTGTGATATATAACGACTTATTGTTGGTAGCTTAGCTGATTGGAGAATATAGAGTTTATTGATAACATTAAGGTAATTTATATTTTAGTTTTTATTGGTTCACTATATAGTACTGTGAATAGCTCAGATGTGTAGGCCTTGACTTCAACATAGTCATTTCTGTGACCAGTCACTAGCTAATCACTCAGTTATTTCAATGCTAAATTCGCCTAGTTATTTCAATGCTAAATTCTCCTGTTTGATTTGTACTAAGTGCCTCGGTGAATGTGTATGGTCTGACTTTAACGTAGCTATTTCTGTAAGCAGTTACAAGCTAATCACTCAGCTAATTCAATGCTAAATTCTATGCTAATTCCATTGTCAAGGGGTTCCTCTGCGGATGTGTATGCTTTAACTTAGCTATTTCAATGCTAAATTCTATGCTAATTCCATTGTCAAGGGGTGCCTCTGCAGATGTGTATGCTTTAACTTTTAACATAACTATTTCTGTGACCAGTCACAAGCTAATCATTCAGCCATTTCAATGGTAAATTATATGCTAATTCCTTTGTCAAGGCACTTTGTTCCTCTCACAGCTTAAAAGCCATGATCTGAACGTGGCTCTTTCACTCCAGCGCTGTCCTACCAGACAGTCTCGTCCCTTCACCTGATGAAGGCCGCTTGTGTTGTGGCCGAAACGTCGTGAGAATATTATTGTGTTATTTTATTTTATCAATTTATTATTTTATTCTCATTCTACGTGACTTTACCGAAAGAACCAAAGAAGATGAATCATTGCAGTCACGAAAGCTTTAAATTGCTCTATACTGTATATTCTAATGCAAGGATGAGAACTTAAAATATATGAATTGCTTCCAACATGTATTTATTAAAATGTCTTAATTGAAAAAGAACAATCAAACATAGAACAATTGTTAAGTTAAATAAAGTTATAACAAAAATAAAACAATTCCAATAAGTAAGTAATAGGACTTTTCAAATCGCAAAAAATCGCAGCCTTTGCGATTTGCTAATCGAATTGTTTCAAATTGCGATTTCGATTTGAAATCGATTAACCGTTCAGCCCTATGATAAACCCGAGAGCTTAAGTGGATGTTGTTGTCCAAATGACGCAGCACTAACGGTGGATGGCCATGGCTCTACAAGTCACAACTCTGTCCACGCCGATGCTGAAGTCGATCATCGCTAAGCAGCAGGCACTCATATGGCTGCTTGGGGTTCACATGTTCATTTAAGTAGAACTTCTTTCGCACCGTACCAAACCAAACATGTCATTCTAATCCGATGTGGCTGGGGTTTTTTTTTACAAATGTAAGCGCTCTGAAGAAGGGCCACTTAGCTGAAATGTCGCCGATTATGTTTCTCTTCTTTAAAGGCTACAATTGTTCACGAGTGTTGTTTTTTAAGAGCACTGAGCTGACTAATTTATCCCTCAGAGGTTTTTTGGGTTAGATCGCGTAAACATGTGTTGTTAAACCCGCCACCACCCGACACCCAATTAGTAAGGGGTTGTCACGCCAGCAACACATGCTAATTCGTGACGAGTTCAGCACACCGGTTGTGTTGGATAGAAAACCCACAACGACGGCATTTCGAGTTCGACGTTCCCCCGGTAAGTAATTAGCAATCGGCCTAATTACTGCCCCTGCACGTTAATTATCGATACCTAGAATGTCTCATTGTACACAATGGCTACGCAGGGCACACACCTCCCTCCTCTTCCCCCCTCCTCCTTCCTCTCTTTGGCCAGGCTTTGTCTGCGAACCCCGAGGGAGGCAATGGGGGAGAGTGGACTCCAGAGTAGTCTCCCAGCCTCTGTCCGCGTGGCTCTGCCCAAAGTGACTCAGTCGCATGTCACCGTGTTGCGAAACAGCAGCGGCAGCGTGTAACGTGGGGTGGATGCGGCACAACATTTAAAATAATGCTATTAAGTTGCAGGCAGTTGCAACGCTGTGTACGGGACACGTAACTCCAGCTGTAGACTGCGGTAGGGCAACGAAACATAACATGGGCTGCTCCGCATCCCCACAACTTACTTCACCCAAAGACGTACCACCGCACATCCACTCTCGTCAGATTCAAACCTCAACTTAGACGGTACACTAATGCATCAACAATGACCCACAAGTACTTCATCTTAAAGCTACAACGCCGATAACCGGTGAAGGTGGTTGGTTTGTCTTCAGACACCGCCGTCCCGAACCTCTCTGCGACCTCTCGCATCTCCCCCCTCCCGGATCCAGGCTACCCATCAACGAGTTTCAAGTTCCAGTTTTAGCCGTGTGTGCGTGCGTGCGTGCATTTAACAGGTCCCTGCAGGGTGGGCTGGTAGGACAAGTCTCTGCGCTGTCTATTGCTGATTTTACACCCAACAGCACGAGATTTCACTTCGTTAAAGTATTGAAAGGGGACGGACGGACACATTAATCTATTGCAGGCTAGTACACTCAGTTTACAACTTCGTTCCTACCAGTAAAACGTAGCTCATACAAAGAGCCACGCAGAGTGAAACAACAACAACAACGCGAATGATCGGGGCATAATTGTGCGGTCACGTCACCGTTATGGCCGCTAAGCAGCCATGCAACGTGAACGGCTGCGACTGTGAAAAAAGCATCCGTCCCCAAAGTTCCATCGTCCCGAGCAGCACGGTACAGCCGCGCGTTAGCTGCCGTGAGTTACACGACGAGTCGCGGGTGTGTGGTGGTGCAGGCTGCCGGAGATTAACAGTTCTGTTGAGAACCTCCATTCAAATTCCGAATGCGCGCCATGCCCAGTTCCCTCTCTCAAGAATTTCACAGCGTCTTCCCCATCATGGATGGTGTTGTTGTACCGCTTATTCTGCCCTTGTTGGCACGGTGTTGTCCTAGCGATGTCGCCACCGTGTCACCGCGTTCCTGCCCCCGTGATACCGGGCCTCCGGCCTGTGGTTTCGGTCCAGTGAGAATCGGTCCTAACCCCGGGACCTTGCCCCGTAGGACTGGGACCCTGCCCCGTAGGACTGGGACCCTGCCCCGTGAGACTAGGTCCCTGCCCGCCGTGAGACGAGGTCCTTACCACGCGCGGGTGACGAGGGTCTTCTCCATCGCGCCGTCTTCGTCGTGATGCCCGCTTCGGACCCCGTCCCCTCGCCTGCTCCTGGGGTCGCTGCTGCTGCTGCGACGCCGCCGCCACCTCCTCCTCCTCCGCGAGTCCCGGGCCGCACTCCGAGCTCATGACGCTAACATCAGCGGCGAGGAAGAACGGCGCGGGAACGCGGAGGAGCGACAACGCAGAGAGTGGCTGGGGTGGGGGAGGAGGGAGATTATGATGGTGGTGATGGCGAGAGGTACAAGAGAGACGGGGAGAGGAGGCGCCGCGAGGCGCTCGCCGTGCACGGAGCGGGCAGCAGGAGAAGGCCCGAGTGGTGGTGACGCGCACGCGCAGGCGCGCGTCGCCTTCCGTCACGGATGTGACGTCACGGGGCGGCTCTGACGCCGCCTGGACGACGACGGGAGGGGGAACCCCCCCATGGACGTCGCCGCACTGTACTCTGCGATGCCAATGTCGCAGCGCTTTGTCACGCAGCGCTTTATCACGCTGCGCTTTATCACGCTACGCAGCGCTTTATCACGCTACGCTACGCTTTATCACGCAGCGCTTTATAACACAGCGCTTTATCACGCTACGCTTTATAACGCAGCGCTTTATCACGCTACGCTTCGCTTTATAACAGCGCTTTATAACACAGCGCTTTATCACGCTACGCTTTATAACGCAGCGCTTTATAACGCTACGCTACATAACACAGCGCTTTATAACACAGCGCTTTATCACGCTACGCTTTATAACGCAGCGCTTTATCACGCTACGCTTTATAACACAGCGCTTTATCACGCCACGCAGTGCTTTATCACGCTACGCTTTATAACGCAGCGCTTTATCACGCTGCGCAGCGACAACCGACAGATTCGTCCACAACACTGGCCTTCGAAGAGCACATTTTTGTTATACGTATAATAGGCGACGTTTCGGGCAATGGCCCTTCGTCACAGCACATAAGAGAGGGTGGATACAGCGAGTTGGACACCGCGCTAGTTTACACTGCGGGGCCTGACGAGAATTGCATTTTTTTTAATTCTGATTAGTTGTGTAAACAGACGTATACATTGGTACATCAATAGTTGCCAATGATCAAGTGATAAACACCTTAATAAAAAATCAAAAATGTTTGCTTGAGACTTTTCATGACTGAAGCACAACATTAACACGTCATGAAAGTCTTGCAGCCACCACCAGCGAGCACAATTTGGCCAATACATTGGCACGTATAAATAATAGATATATACTTTACTTGTCTTTAAACGTAACAATCCTGTCGGGTGGTGGAGGGTCAATGACAGGAAGCTTTGCATAAAACTACCACGTGGTCTAACTCAACAAACTATGGTTCACTAAATTGGCCATCAAACAAAAATCGACGTTAAAATCTTGATTTGAAGCTTTCGTGACTGCAGAAATCCATTCTCTTTGGTTCTTTCGGTAAAGTCACGTGGGTATAAAATAAATTACGACGTTTCGGGCGCAACACCAGCGTCCGTCATCAGGTGGGAAATCATGGTCTGCTGCTAAAATAAATCACGACGTTTCGGTCTGCTGCTGCCAATGCTGAGGCAGCAGACCGAAACGTCGTGATTTATTTTATACCTACGTGACTTTACCGAAAGAACCAAAGAGAATCGACGGTATAATTTTAATTGATGCACTTATAGGAGCACGATTATTCGTTAAAATGGTGATGCAAGGACCAAAGTAACGCAATGATAGCCACTTAATATTCATAGATGGTCTACATAAACTGAGCTCAGTTTATATATTCATGCTTCCGATCTATGTTTTCTAAAATGCAAATAATATCTAAATGATAAACAAAATCCAAGATGTTCTCCATTTTATGCAAAACATACGTTTTATTAAAAAATATAGAGCAATGCGATTGTGTTTCCACTCATTTATTATGCACCACTTTGGTCTACAAATCAAACTATTCTAGCTAGACCAGGCATGCACCGCTGCATCGTGACACATGCCCATTGTGAGTCACAGCAAAGGCAGTCCGTCTCTAATCTAATTATTGTATTTCTTCTAAATATTCGCCTGGAGTTATTCTATTGGGATTGGGCATAGCCACCGTCGCCCCCTACTTCGAAACTTTGTATAATGACCCTCCTGACGGAATCCACGAGAGTGAATGAATGGGGGCGATCCCACGGTGTGAAGATGTAATACTTCGGCTTTAGTTTGAAGGCGTCGGTGTGATTTGCATCACAGTAAATCTACCTTCTTGCGCGTGTAATGCCCAAGGCAACATCGTACGGGCAGACGGAAAGTCAGCAAGTAGACCAAGGCCTTCCTATTGGTGCAGAGAGGCCTCCAGAGCGATTGGTCGTGAGGCGAAGATTAAAAATGATTGGAGGGGAGATTCAAACTGAAAAGGTGGAAAGCGAGGGTTGAGGGGCGATGGTTAACAACCGTTGGCAGCGAAGGACGATGATTGTCCGAAAGGAGTGGGGCGAGCGAAGCGTCGAGAGAGGGGCCTCATAGTTCATAGTTCCATTTATTTTGGTATAGCCCTGTGAGCCATTCGGCTCTTGAATCGGGTGCAACCACAACAAACAAAAAACAAAAACATGAACAAGAAAACATCTTAAAGTGACTATGTGACTGTGCAAACAGAAAATCCATGAAAAAAACATCAAAAAATTCCTGAAAAAAGCACCGTACACCAACGCTGTGTGCAACAAATCCCAGTGGGATGCAAGTCAAACAACAACAAACACAAGAAAACTTAGATTAAGGCCATCACTCTAACTCCATACCACAATAAACAAAAACATGGCCAAAGCAAAAAACGTTTTCGAAATCACCAAAATAAAGCCATAAAAGCAATGTAACAGTGCTCATAGGAACTGTGACCGAATTTTCACAATAAACTACATAAATAACATGTAACACCAAACCCTAGAGCCATAGCTGGCTGCATGAGTCACTCCACAAACAACAGGAGCATCAGTCGGAGTATCACATTTTTCAATACACCTTTAAGATCAGCACACTAAATCAAAATACAGATAATATTTTGCAGCGGTCATCCGGAGTGAAACATTTTATTTTATTTTAGGCCACTGAATAGCAGTGGCAGCGAGGGGTGTACAACTCCTCCAGAGCAGTTTTGAGTGAAGATCTCATAGGCAGTGATTCAAGTTGCAGTTTATTGGCAATAGCCTCGACGGTGATGAAAGGGGAGAGCACAAGGGGAAGAGATTACCGAGCTTCAAGCAGCGAGAAAGAGGCCCGGGCCAAGTGTTGGTGCCGTGTCCGATAAAAGGCTCCGAGTTACAACGCGAGTCGGCGTCTCTGCACATGCACAGCAGTGGCGTGCGGTGAGGTCAATGGCTATGCTCTTTGGTTCTATTCGGTAAAGTCACGTAGGTAAAAAATAAAACAACAAAAATCACGACGTTTCGGCCACAACAAAAGTGGCCTTCATCAGGTGAAGGGACAAACTATCTAGCGGACAGCGTTGGAGTGAAAAAAGCCAAGCGCAGGTCGCCTCCTTTTAAGCTGTGAGGGGGTAAACAGAAAACGCCTTGACAAAGGAAATTAGCATAAAACACACCACAAACAAAGCTTGGAATTATCACAAGATGATAATACACCACCCTGAAAGTTTGGAATGCCACCACCTGAATAAATATACTGCACCACTGAAAATTAGTTTCATGTTTGGTTCGATTTAGAACATCTTTCCAATGGTTGCTTAATTTGAAACCATCTTCTCGGTTGAAATTGTGTCTGTGTTTGTAAATCTGAATTGCCTCGTGGATAAATCTCTGATGATAACCTGTCGGTTTGCAAAGGACCTTGGTATCGGAGAAAATTATATCGTGATCACCCACAGCGTTGTAACAGTGATCAGCTACGGCAGAAGAATTCGTCCTGCCGTGTTTCAAGTCTGATTTGTGCTCGCGAATTCGGTCAGAGACATGTCATTTCGTCTCCTCGATATAGCAATCACCACAAGTGCAGCTCAATTTGTAAACCCCGGGGTACTGTAAGTCAGGAATGACATCCTTCACGGATGGGATCAGGTCACGGATTTTGTGTACTGTATTGAACCGGACCAGGATCTTGTGTTTGTTTAGGATTTTGGATATCTTTTTAGTAACGCCTGCTATATATGGTAGTGTGATGGTTTTGACCGGAGTATCAAGTGGTTGTTTCTGTATGGAGGGAGAAACAGCTTGGCGGATGGTACGGTCAGAGTATCCGTTTCTCTTGAGGGCCAGATGTATATGTTTTAATTCACTGGTCAGGTGGTGTTGGTCCGACATGCAATGAGCCCTGTGGTATAACGTTTTGATGAGATAATTATTTTGCGTCGGGTGGTGGTGGGAATCAGGTTTCAAGTAGGAATCTGTGTGGGTGGGTTTCCTGTAGACAGAATGTCCCAATGAGCCATCAGGTCTCCTCTCAAACAGAACATCCAAGAATGGCAGCTTGCCATCTTTCTCCACTTCCATGGTGAATTTGATGGCGGGATGTCTGGAATTTATGTGGTGTAGGAAGAGGTTCAAAGCTGGGAGGCCATGTGGCCAAATGACGAAAGTGTCGTCTACATATCTCTTCCACAGGGAAGGTCTGAGGGTGGAAGTCTGGATGGCGTCTGATTCAAATTTCTCCATGAAAACATTGGCTTTCACTGGTGATAAGGGAGAACCCATGGGGGTACCCTCATTTTGTTTGTAGAAGGTGCCATTCCAAGTAAAGTAGGTATTGGTGAGGCAGTGCCTAACCACACACACTGAGGGGGGCGTGGACTCACGGAGGGGGCGTGGCTTCACGGAGGGGAGCGTGTTAGACACGTCCCCCTCAGTGAGGCAGATGTGATAGCTGCCTCCCCTGGTGCTTTTTCATTGCAGTTTCATGACGAGACCAGCGAGCCTAAATATCTTTATACACATACGTGAAATAAGTTACCTGGAGTATGGAAGGCGAGGACATGAAATGAAGGGGTCTACAAACATTACATTGGTGACATACTGAGATAGTAACAGGCACGCGCTTATTGCCCGCGCTCCATCCAGTTACTGAGGGGTTGCGCAATCAGAGGGGAGGCTGATCTCGTCGCTGCCTCACCTCTCGTCTCTTCCTGTATTTGCAGCGGAGCTCCGCAAATTTGGCGATTTTTTACTATAAAAATGATTGGAATCGTACAGAAATTACATTTATAACACAGATGTGGAAAAATCTTAATATATATTTTATTTAATTTTTTTTTACTTTTCGTAACAGATATTTTCATTGGAGTATGACAGGTGAGGCTCTGCCTCCCCTGCCTCCCCTGACCACACATCCCTGCTTCATCGGTGCTACTCGCTAATAGCACTTGCCCCAACAGTCTGTTAAGGCTACACGGTGAATCTTGTATTGTGGTTCTGCATGTGTGTTAAGTGTTACATTTGATGTTTTACTTTATTTAAAAATTATCGAGTAATTTGTATTTCTCACGTGAAAAAAAGTTGTTCAAAGTGGAACATGTCGAGCTGAAGCTTATCTCAGCTTTTAACATAGCAGTCGTCAATGGGAAAACGTTGATCAAATCAAGATTTTAAACGTTGATCGTTTAACGAGTTTTCGCTTACCGAGCAATTTTCACGGAACGTATCTCGCTCGTTAAACGAGACATGCCTATGCAGTATCATAGTGTCGCCAATGGGTGGCAGAGCGGCGGTTGTTAATAGTCGTGACTCGCAGCAAGAAGCGCCTGGGATGGAGTTTGTGTTTACCCCTTGATTTGGCGCTTTGGTGACTGCAGGAATTACTCTTTGTTTTTTTCGGTAAAGTCACGTATAAATAAGAAATAACACAATTACGTAATAGCGTACAGACACCTAAGTAGAGGGAGATAACACAGAGACACAAAGAGAGACACACGTATGGGATACAGAGAGACAGGGTCTCTGTGCCGAGGCCTTAGCATGTAGGGGGAGACAAAGAGAGATGGAGAAGAACACTAAATCGAACAAGATTTAGTAAGATTTGGAAACAATATAATGCAACACAGAGGGTCGGTCAAAACACAATTAACGCATGGTCTGGTTGATTACGTTATTTTACTAAATCTTGTTCGATTTAGTGTGCTTCTCCATCTCTCTTTGTCTCCCCCTACATGATAAGGCCTCGGCACAGAGACCCTGTCTCTCTGTGTCCCATACGTGTGTCTCTCTTTGTGTCTCTGTGTTATCTCCCTCTACTTAGGTGTCTGTATATATGTCTGCGGTTCTGTGTTTCCTCTCTCTCTTAAATTTAGCTCTTCTGTGCCTGATGATGATTGCTTGCGTTGCAATCGAAACGTCGCATGCTATTATGTAGTTTTATTATTTCTTATTTCTACGTCACTTTACCGAAAAAAACAAAGTGTGTTCTCCCCCTGTTCTCCATGGGGCCCCTCCGAGTTCTCCGGTTTCCTCGCACACACACTGAAACTGGTACTTGCCCAACATCCCAATGCTGAAAAACAATTACCTGCAAACGACTCTACTGGGATGACACGTGCACTTCGTTCCCTCCTGTGGCAACTTGGCAGGACCCACTTGAAAAACAATCTTGAGACTCAACAGCGGCTTGGTTGGGCAAACAAGCGTAATAGTAATAATAACAATATGCATCAATATTCTTAGTTTTTTCGGTAAAGTCACGTTGAAGGGAAACAACAAAATAATAAAATATATATAAAACAATAAAAAAATTATCACGACGTTTCGACCATAACTCAAACGGTCATCTTCAGGTGTGTTGGTTGTGATGACCGTTTGAGTTATGGTCGAAACGTCGTGAGAATTTTTTTATTGTTTTATATATATATTTTATTATTTTGTTGTTTCCCTTCAACGTGACTTTACCGAAAAAACTAAGAATATGAATTACTGCAGTCACGAAAGCTTTAAATCAAAATTTAATATGCATCAATGTTAACATGTGCATCCTTAAACAGGCAAAAAGTAGCTGTATATTCAGAGGGAATGATCAGTTGCTGCCCAGTTGCCCGGCAAGGACACTGCCATCCCCTGGGGCCAATCCGACGAGTCGAGGCTGCTGGTACGAGGCCTGCTCAATGTCAACTTTCCGCGTGGACCACCTGAAGGCGACACAATAAAGAACACGCAAATAATTTCCTTCCAAAATCAAAGATAATAATATCATTAATCATTCCGAACGAGTACGGCATTATTTATTCAAATGATATGTCATTACGAGCGTACACTATTACAGCACTCTAAATAAAATGCAGCATCCATAATCGTCTGTGACAACCACGTGTGTGATGTCATCGCGTTGCCTAGCGACCCCGCATCCCCCCCGCCCCCCGCCGCGAATAAAGCACGCGGCGTGCTGGGGGGACACGCGGGGGCTGTTGCCCCCCTGGAGAGTGGGGTGGGGGGCAGTAGCCCCCCCCTGCCCCCCTCCTGCCCCCCACCCAGCCTGCGCCTTTCCTCACAGCGCGTTCGCTCTCTTGCCGTGCGCATTCTTTATCCGTGGGCATCTGTGAAAAAAGAGCTTCGTTGCTCATCGGATTGAGCAAAAAATAAATAAATATTCGGAATCTGTAATACGTGGAGCGCGCAGTTCCTCCAACGTCGTCGCAGCCGACCCCATCCACATCAATCGTGAGTCGTGATCACGGGACGCCTCTGTGTGCCAGCTCAGCAGTTATCGAGTTAAGTCTGAACAGGGAGTCTACCGGTGATTCGGCGTTTCTCTCAGCGTGGTCTCATCTCTTTCTCGTGCGCTCGATCTCGTG
This sequence comes from Petromyzon marinus, assembly GCF_048934315.1. Lineage (NCBI taxonomy): Eukaryota > Metazoa > Chordata > Hyperoartia > Petromyzontiformes > Petromyzontidae > Petromyzon > Petromyzon marinus. The sequence continues at coordinate 17,161,073 of NC_133675.1, read as the reverse complement.
CAGAATTAGGAAAGCGACTGACAAAACATTCTTAGTTTTTGTTCTTCCCCCGCACCTCCGATTAGCACGGTTGGCTACGTACGGTGCGAAAGAAGTTCAACATACATACATTCGTCAATCACTCTGCCTTAAAAGGACCAACCACCGTGGTCATTCAGCAAATATTTGACGACTGCGCGAATTTCTAAAAAAAAAAACTACTATTATCACCTTTATCACAATGAAATAGTACGATCCAATACAACGAAGGTAACATCGTCCTATAGTATGTTCACATGCGTAATGCCAGCTCTGTGCGCTGAGAGCACGCTGCTACATACAGCCTATGTATGCGCACTTCGCATCACAGTTCAAGATTCACTTTAATCCGCAGTATCTGTAAGATGCCAATGTGCAGTTCGTGGTGTCACGGTAGGTGCTGATACAGGCTCCGCAGTGGTGTCCTGCAGCAGCAGCAACAGCTACTGCAGCAGCACGGAGTGAGAGACTGCCAATGCGTGCTCCGCCTCCACGTGTTTCATCCGCCTTTAGCTGCAGAGAAGGCTCCGTGCGTCCCTGCTGATGCTGCTGCATTACGCTTCTCTCTCTCGGCTCCCCACGAGCACGGCTCGCTGCTGCACCGAGGGTTCGGCACGGGACGCCCCTCCCCCAGCCCTGCCCCTGCTGCTGCTACTGCTGCAGCATCAGCAGCATCGCAAGCGCAGCAGCAGCGGCAGCGGCGCTCCGATAAATGACCGCGTCACCGGAGCGTCGCCGATACCGCAGTGTGCGCCCGTGACGCCGCTCCCGCCGCGCGACGATTCGCTGCCGCGCCGTGAATGCCTCGTCCCGCTTCCAGCATGGTCTGCGACTCGCAGCTGATCGCAGACGAGGGGGATGATGAGAAGGGCGGCATGCGGCCAGCCGGGCTGTGGCAGCGGACGGGCTCGGACGAGGCGCGGCACCGCGAGGCGCACATCAGGGAGTTCCGCGCCGGGGACGAGGCCACGGTGCGGCGAATCTTCAGCGAAGGCATCCAGGAGCGGATCCCCAACACGGCGCTGCGCGGACTGTGGGAGCAGCGCGGCATCCAAGTCGTGTACGCGATCATCACGAGTAAGCCGCGCGGGAGGCACGCACGCACGCACAGCTACACAGGTGACGATGAAGAACACCAGTACAGACTGTTGGGGCGAGTGCTGTTAGCGAGTAGCACCTATGAAGACCGGCACGGCACACGAGGGGGTGGGTGGCCAGCACCATACCTGACCACATTTGTCTCAGCCAGCGGTGACGTTTACTGCACACCATACCAGGTACTTATTTAGGGCCGAGTCTACCTAGGGGACGCTGAAGACTCGTTCAGATCATTGTAACTGGCGTTAGTAGCCATGAGCGGGACTCAAACTTGGGTAGCCTGGTTCGTCGCGCTAACCACTGCGCCACCGCTCCCCATAATGCACATATACAACAAAGAGAGATGCACGGTATTTGTACTTCCAGAAATTCATTTATTATACGATTCGTTAAATATTCACACATTCATGGTAATCACGCGTGTATGTTTATGTACAGATACTCTGAACGCAGAGCACCACTCACGCATTCTATGAATCACGGTCTGCGTTATGCAATCCAAAGTCTTCTCTTATCCTGCTGCACAGACTTTGCGGCTAAGTGCTGTTTGTGATGAAGCCGGCACAGCATGTACGTACATACACACGAAAACATACACACATATACATACACAGTACACACAGACCTCTATCCAATTAGTATATATTGATATAAATACGTATTCATATCATTTGATGTCCTTTAAATACACCACGTGCTTATTTATGCGCAAGCCTCAGTACGCAGACAGGACTCGAGAGAGACGCCTCGCCACCAATGTGAGCGGCCTTCCCGCTGCTGCCCAGACGAGGCGGCCTGCCCCCCCCCCCCGCTAGCGCAGTGCAGCAGCGGGCCAGCAGGCGCGGAATCAGTGCCAGCTGCGGCCCAGGAGTGTGCCATGCTTCGTCACGTACAGATTTATGAAATGAAACACAGTCCTGGCTGATGGGAATTCTGGAGACGTGTGCGCAATTTATGTTGGCACAGCCTCACCGGAAGGCAATGCACACTCTGTAACCCCAGCGCCGCTGGTGGTTGGGCAGATTCCGCACAGAGACCACGACCTCGCTCCGACAAAACCGCGAGTGGCATCGGTTGTCCACTGAGACTACGCGAGTAGTCACTTGGTGGGGCAGGTCGCTTACGGAGAGTAGTGTAGGCCACTGATAATACAAATAGGTGACCTACCTTATTCAAATAGCGACCTCTAGAATCAACGGTTGTCTATTTTCACAGGAACTAATATGGCAACTAATGATTCCGAATGTCTCGTGTGGAACATTTGTGGAGGGATATTGAACATCAAGCAGCATCAATCAGGCAAAGGCATTTCTGAGAATAATTTGTCTACGCGTAAATCACGTCGGTCTGTGTCGATGCGGATGTGGTTAATTCTTCGTGTCTTGAACCGCTGTGCGATTTGAGTTAAAATTGCCTTTTCAAGTTTGCTGTTGATAGTGAGGTTAACAGAGTGAATGTCTGTGCAGGCTATACACAGACGCTGAACAAATGTGGTTCATCCCCTCCCGCGCGAGGATCTCTACGCATGAACCAAACACGCGCACTGCGATCAGGGCCGTCACACAACGTGGGGGGCCCCGACGCCTTCAAACGACGTTTAAACCGAGCCCCCCTTTATAACGAGCCCCTCCGCTCCCTCGCCCCAGCTGCAGTAGCGCATTGACTCCCCTGCGTGGATCTTGGCCTCTGCGCAGCGATCGCGTTACACGCGCCACCCCGCGTGAAGCGACCGCCCGCTGCTGCTGCCCAATACCCAACCCCTCGCCTCGATAGAGCGGAGACTCCGCACGTATGCAGAGACTCCGCACGTGTGCAGAGACTCCGCACGTGTGCAGAGTCTCCGCATGTGCACGGAGACTCCGCATGTATGCAGAGACTTCGCACGTGTGCAGATTCCCCGCACGTGTGCAGTCTCCGCATGTGCACGGAGACTCCGCATGTGCATGGAGACTTCGCACGTATGCAGAGACTCCGCACGTGTGTAGAGACTCCGCGCGTGTGCAGAGACTCCGGCGGTGTGCAGAGACTCCGGCGGTGTGCAGAGACTCCGCATGCGCACAGAGACTCCGCATGCGCACGGAGACTCCGCGCGTGTGCAGAGTCTCTGCACGTGTGCAGAGTCTCCACATGCACACGGAGACTCCGCGCATGTGCAGAGACTTCGCGCGTATGCAGAGTCTCTGCACGTGTGCAGAGTCTCCGCATGCGCACGGAGACTCCGCGCGTGTGCAGAGACTCCGCGCGTGTGCAGAGACTTCGCGCGTATGCAGAGACTCCGCATGCGCACAGAGACTCCGCATGCGCACGGAGACTCCGCACGTGTGCAGAGTCTCTGCACGTGTGCAGAGTCTCCGCATGCGCACGGAGATTCCGCACATGTGCAGAGACTCCGCGCGTGTGCAGAGACTCCGCATGCGCACAGAGACTCCGCATGCGCACGGAGACTCCGCGCGTGTGCAGAGACTCCGCGCTTGTGCAGTCTCCGCATGCGCACGGAGATTCGCGGACCCGCGTGTAGCGGTTTAATTTTGCGTGCAGTGACTGGGAGACGTGGTCCACAGTCAGGTTCGCACACACGCGCGCCGATACGTGACTGTCGCGTCTGTCTTCAAAACCCCGGTTCTAATCGTCATTGAAGCCGTTCTGGTGAGCACCCCGATCGAGCGTGCACTTCTTTCCAGGGCTGGCAGTGCCCTCCGTCATGACGCCTGGCAGTGCCCTCCGTCATGATGCCTGACAGTGACCTCCGTCATGACGCCTGGCAGGGCCCTCCGTCATGACGCCTGGCAGTGCCCTCCGTCATGACGCCTGGCAGTGACCTCCGTCATGACGCCTGGCAGTGCCCTCCGTCATGATGCCTGACAGTGACCTCCGTCATGACGCCTGGCAGTGCCCTCCGTCATAACGCCTGGCAGTGCCCTCCGTCATGACGCCTGGCACTGCCCACCGTCATAACGCCTGGCACTGCCCACCGTCATAACGCCTGGCAGTGCCCTCCGTCATGACGCCTGGCAGTGACCTCCGTCATGACGCCTGGCAGTGCCCTCCGTCATGATGCCTGGCAGTGACCTCCGTCATGATGCCTGGCAGTGCCCTCCGTCATGACGCCTGGCAGTGCCCTCCGTCATGACGCCTGGCAGTGCCCTCCGTCATGACGCCTGGCACTGCCCTCCGTCATGACGCCTGGCAGTGCCCACCGTCATAACGCCTGGCAGTGCCCTCCGTCATGACGCCTGGCAGTGACCTCCGTCATGACGCCTGGCAGTGCCCTCCGTCATGATGCCTGGCAGTGACCTCCGTCATGATGCCTGGCAGTGCCCTCCGTCATGACGCCTGGCAGTGCCCTCCGTCATGACGCCTGGCAGTGACCTCCGTCATGACGCCTGGCAGTGCCCTCCGTCATAACGCCTGGCAGTGCCCTCCGTCATGACGCCTGGCAGTGCCCTCCGTCATAACGCCTGGCAGTGCCCTCCGTCATGACGCCTGGCAGTGCCCTCCGTCATGACGCCTGGCAGTGACCTCCGTCATGACGCCTGGCAGTGACCACCGTCATGACGCCTGGCAGTGCCCTCCGTCATGATGCCTGACAGTGACCTCCGTCATGACGCCTGGCAGGGCCCTCCGTCATGATGCCTGGCAGTGACCTCCGTCATGACGCCTGGCAGTCACCTCCGTCATGACGCCTGGCAGTGACCTCCGTCATGACGCCTGGCAGTGCCCTCCGTCATGATGCCTGGCAGTGACCTCCGTCATGACGCCTGGCAGTGACCTCCGTCATGACGCCTGGCAGTGACCTCCGTCATGACGCCTGGCAGTGCCCTCCGTCATGATGCCTGACAGTGACCTCCGTCATGACGCCTGGCAGTGCCCTCCGTCATAACGCCTGGCAGTGCCCTCCGTCATGACGCCTGGCAGTGACCTCCGTCATGACGCCTGGCAGTGCCCACCGTCATGACGCCTGGCAGTGCCCTCCGTCATGATGCCTGGAAGTGACCTCCGTCATGACGCCTGGCAGTGACCACCGTCATGACGCCTGGCAGTGCCCTCCGTCATGATGCCTGGCAGTGACCTCCGTCATGACGCCTGGCAGTGCCCTCCGTCATGACGCCTGGCAGTGACCACCGTCATGACGCCTGGCAGTGCCCTCCGTCATGATGCCTGGCAGTGACCTCCGTCATGACGCCTGGCAGTGCCCTCCGTCATGACGCCTGGCACTGCCCTCCGTTATCATAGAGGTCACGACCAGGCTGCTTGCGCTTGGTTTATCCTCTTCACAAGAACAAACATTCCCCCCATGCATTGTGCCAGCAACATTTTATGATGTGACTCTGAACGTAAACGAGTTAATTTCGTCATGTTTTTTTACTGAAGTGTTTGTCCGGTATACCAATAGCGACCATTCAGTAACGATTCCTATTTATAAACTGGTCATCAGAAAATATATTTTATATGTAATTCTAATGAGGCCCGATGGTGTCTGGCGCAGTCTATAATCTCATGTCTCTCTGGCTTCCTGCCATGTGCTATGAGGAAGGATTATGGCCCAAAACATCGCTGATTATTGAGGAATGTGTTGCGTTTTTTTCTCGCTATAACTAGGTGATATCTATATTTTAGTATGCCGCTTTATGCATGGACATTTTTTTGTTCAGCATACATGATTCCGTTTCCCTGTAGCACGTTTAACGGCGATTTCAGGTGCAAAGCTTTGAGAAGGACGGACGAAGCGAGGGACAACGCGATCCCCGTCATCCGATGAAGGCTGTAATCTTGTCCGGGATGGCAACTGCACGCTCTGATCGTGATGGCACCTGGCACGCATGCTGTGCGAGCACACAGTGACTCGCACGAGCAAGCTGTTGTCGCTTGCGTCCATTACATTCTCACTATAATGGAGTTTACAGATTGACATTTGTAAAGAAAACGGATTCGTGTTAGATATAGGCTTATGACTGCTACCGCAGTACGATATCAATCACAAACCTCCCATTAGCACGGTTGGCTACGTACGGTGTGTGATATAAGTTGAACATCATAAATATTTTGTGTCGAATTTAATTTTATTGTTGATAAATAAATTGTGAATTCCATCCAAGTACTTTTTGGATAACAAGTTTTTTTTTTTATTGCAGCTGCGTTTGCAACAAAACAAACAAGAATCTTTGGGTTGGGGGGGGGCAATCGCTGCCCGCGCCCTTGAGCTCGCTGGCTGTCCGTGGGCTCCCCACGCCCTGCTCCATCATCCACTCCCTCTGCTGCGGGTGGTGGTGGTGCCGATGGCCTGCCCACCTTTGTCCCCCTCCTCCACATTGTGGCAACCCCCACGGAAAAAACCCCTAGCCCATATACCTAACTCCTAGCCCGTGTATCGAACTCCTAGCCCGTATATCGAACTCCTAGCACATATATCGAACTCCTAGCCCGTATATCGAACTCCTAGCCCGTATATCTTAACCCCTAGCCCGTGTATGGAACTCCGAGCCCGTATATCTTAACCCCTAGCCCGTATATCGAACTCCTAGCCCGTATATCTTAACCTCTAGCCCGTATATCTTAACCCCTAGTCCGTATATCGAACTCCTAGCCCGTATATCTTAACCACTAGCCCGTGTATCAAACTCCTATCCCGTATATATTAACCCCTAGCCCATATATCTTAAGCCCTATCCCGTATATCGAACCCCTAGCCGGTATATCGAACCCCTAGCCCGTATATCTTAACCCCTAGCCCGTGTATCGAAATCCTACCCCGTATATCTTAACCCCGAGCCCGTATATCATAACCACTAGCCCGTATATCTTAACCCCTAGCCCGTCTATATTAACCCATAGCCAGTATATCTTAACCCCAAGCCCGTATATCTTAACCCCTAGCCCGTATATCTTAACCCCTAGCCCGTATATCTTAACCCCTAGCCCGTATATCTTAACCCCTAGCCCGTATATCTTAATCCCTAGCCCGTATATCGTACCCCTAGCCCGTATATCTTAATACCTAGCCTGTATATCTTAACCCCTAGCCCGGATATCGAACCCCTAGCCCGTATATCTTAACCCCTAGCCCATATATCTTAACCCCTAGCCCGTATATCTTAACCCCTAGCCTGTATATCTTAACCCCTAGCCCGTATATCTTAACCCCTAGCCCGTATATCTTAACCCTTAGCCCATATATCTTAACCCCTAGCCCGTATATCTTAACCCCTAGCCCGTGTATCGAACTCCTAGCCCGTATATCGAACTCCTAGCCCGTGTATCGAACTCCTAGCCCATATATCGAACTCCTAGCCCGTATATCGAACTCCTAGCCCTTATATCGAACTCCTAGCCCGTATATCTTAACCCTAGCCCGTGTATCGAACTCCTATCCCGTATATCTTAACCCCTAGCCCGTATATCTTAACCCCTAGCTCGTATATCGAACCCCTAGCCCGTATATCGAACCCCTAGCCCGTATATCTTAACCCCTAGCCTGTATATCTTAACCCCTAGCCCGTATATCTTAACCCCTAGCCCGTATATCTTAACCCATAGCCCGTATATCTTAACCCCTAGCCCGTGTATCGAACTCCTAGCCCGTATATATTAACCCCTAGCCCGTATATCTTAACCCCAAGCCCGTATATCTTAACCCCTAGCCCGTTTATCTTAACCCCTAGCCCGTATATCTTAACCCCTAGCCCGTATATCTTAACCCCTAGCCCGTATATCTTAACTCCTGGCCCGTATATCTTAACCCCTAGCCCGTATATTTTAACCCCTAGCCCGTGTATTGAACTCCTAGCCCGTATATCTTAACCACTAGCCCGTATATCCTAACTCCTAGCCCGTATATCTTAACTCCTAGCCGGTATATATTAACCCCTAGCCCGTATATCTTAATTCCTAGCCCGTATATCGAACCCCTAGCCAGTATATCTTAACCCCTAGCCCGTATATCTTAACCCCTAGCCCGTATATCTTAACCCCTAGCCCGTGTATCGAACTCCTAGCCCGTATATCTTAACCACTAGCCAGTATATCTTAACTCCTAGCCCGTATATCTTAACCCCTAGCCCGTATATATTAACCCCTAGCCCATATATCTTAACCCCAAGCCCGTATATCTTAACCCCTAGCCCGTTTATCTTAACCCCTAGCCCGTATATCTTAACCGCTAGCCCGTATATCTTAACCCTTAGCCCATATATCTTAACCCCTAGCCCGTATATCTTAACCCCTAGCCCGTGTATCGAACTCCTAGCCCGTATATCGAACTCCTAGCCCGTGTATCGAACTCCTAGCCCATATATCGAACTCCTAGCCCGTATATCGAACTCCTAGCCCTTATATCGAACTCCTAGCCCGTATATCTTAACCCTAGCCCGTGTATCGAACTCCTATCCCGTATATCTTAACCCCTAGCCCGTATATCTTAACCCCTAGCTCGTATATCGAACCCCTAGCCCGTATATCGAACCCCTAGCCCGTATATCTTAACCCCTAGCCTGTATATCTTAACCCCTAGCCCGTATATCTTAACCCCTAGCCCGTATATCTTAACCCCTAGCCCGTATATCTTAACCCCTAGCCCGTGTATCGAACTCCTAGCCCGTATATATTCACCCCTAGCCCGTATATCTTAACCCCAAGCCCGTATATCTTAACCCCTAGCCCGTTTATCTTAACCCCTAGCCCGTATATCTTAACCCCTAGCCCGTATATCTTAACCCCTAGCCCGTATATCTTAACCCCTGGCCCGTATATCTTAACCCCTAGCCCGTATATTTTAACCCCTAGCCCGTGTATTGAACTCCTAGCCCGTATATCTTAACCACTAGCCCGTATATCCTAACTCCTAGCCGGTATATCTTAACTCCTAGCCGGTATATATTAACCCCTAGCCCGTATATCTTAATTCCTAGCCCGTATATCGAACCCCTAGCCAGTATATCTTAACCCCTAGCCCGTATATATTAACCCCTAGCCCGTATATCTTAACCCCTAGCCCGTGTATCGAACTCCTAGCCCGTATATCTTAACCACTAGCCAGTATATCTTAACTCCTAGCCCAAATATCTTAACCCCTAGCCCGTATATATTAACCCCTAGCCCATATATCTTAACCCCAAGCCCGTATATCTTAACCCCTAGCCCGTTTATCTTAACCCCTAGCCCGTATATCTTAACCCCTAGCCCGTATATCTTAACCCCTAGCCCGTATATCTTAACCCCTAGCCCGTATATCTTAATTCCTAGCCCGTATATCGAACCCCTAGCCCGTATATCTTAACCCCTAGCCTGTATATCTTAACCCCTAGCCCGTATATCTTAACCCCTAGCCCGTGTATCGAACTCCTAGCCCGTATATCTTAACCACTAGCCCGTATATCTTAACCCCAAGCCCGTATATCTTAAACCCTAGCCCGTTTATCTTAACCCCTAGCCCGTATATCTTAACCCCTAGCCGTATATCTTAACCCCTAGCCCGTATATCTTAACCCCTAGCCCGTATATCTTAACCCCTAGCCCGTATATCTTAATTCCTAGCCCGTATATCGAACCCCTAGCCCGTATATCTTAACCCCTAGCCCGTATATCTTAACCCCTAGCCCGTATATCTTAACCCCTAGCCCGTGTATCGAACTCCTAGCCCGTATATCTTAACCTCTAGCCCGTATATCTTAACTCCTAGCCCGTATATCTTAACTCCTAGCCCGTATATATTAACCCCTAGCCCGTATATCTTAACCCCAAGCCCGTATATCGTAACCCCTAGCCCGTTTATCTTAACCCCTAGCCCGTATATCTTAACCCCTAGCCCGTACATCTTAACCCCTAGCCCGTATATCTTAACCCCTAGCCCGTATATCTTAACCCCTAGCCCGTATATCTTAACCCCTAGCCCGTATATCTTAATTCCTAGCCCGTATATCGAACCCCTAGCCCGTATATCTTAACCCCTAGCCCGTAAATCTTAACCCCTAGCCCGTATATCTTAACCCCTAGCCCGTGTATCGAACTCCTAGCCCGTATATCTTAACCACTAGCCCGTATATCTTAACTCCTAGCCCGTATATCTTAACTCCTAGCCCGTATATATTAACCCCTAGCCCGTATATCTTAACCCAAAGCCCGTATATCTTAACCCCTAGCCCGTTTATCTTAACCCCTAGCCCGTATATCTTAAGCCCTAGCCCATATATCTTAACCCCTAGCCCGTATATCGAACCCCTAGCCCGTATATCTTAACCCCTAGCCCGTATACCTTAACTCCTAGCCCGTATATCGAACCCCTAGCCCGTATATCTTAACCCCTAGCCCGTATATCTTAACCCCTAGCCCGTATATCGAACCCCTAGCCCGTATATCTTAAACCTAGCCCGTATATCTTAACCCCTAGCCCGTATATCTTAACTCCTCGCCCGTATATCTTAACCCCTAGCCCGTATATCTTAACCCCTAGCCCGTATATCTTAACCCCTTGCCCGTATATAGAACTCCTAGCCCGTATATCTTAACCCCTAGCCCGTATATCTTAACCCCTGCCCGTATATCTTAACCCCTAGCCCGTATATCTTAACCCCTAGCCCGTATATCTTAACCCCTAGCCCGTTTATCTTAACCCCTAGCCCGTATATCTTAACCCCTAGCCCGTATATCGAACCCCTAGCCCGTATATCTTAACCCCTAGCCCGTATATCTTAAACCCTAGCCCGTATATCTTAACCCCTAGCCCGTATATAGAACTCCTAGCCCGTATATCGAACTCCTAGCCCGTATATCTTAACCCCTAGCCCGTATATCGAACACCTAGCCCGTATATCTTAACCCCTAGCCCGTACATCTTAACCCCTAGCCCGTATATCTTAACCCTTAGCCCGTATATCTTAACTCTTAGCCTGTATATCTTAACCCCTAGCCCGTATATCGAACCCCTAGCCCGTATATCTAAACTCCTAGCCCGTATATATTAACCCCTAGCCCGTATATCTTAACCCCTAGCCCGTATATCTTAATCCCTATCCCGTATATCGTAACCCATAGCCCGTATATCTTAACCCCTAGCTCGTATATCTTAACCCCTAGCCCGTATATCTTAACCCCTAGCCCGCATATCTTAACCCCTAGCCCGTATATCGAACCCCTAGCCCGTATATCTTAACCCCTAGCCCGTTTATCGAACTCCTAGCCCGTATATCTTAAGCCCTAGCCCGTATATCGAACCCCTAGCCCGTATATCTTAAACCTACCCCGTATATCTTAACCCCTAGCCCGTATATCTTAACTCCTCGCCCGTATATCTTAACCCCTAGCCCGTATATCTTAACCCCTAGCCCGTACATCTTAACCCCTAGCCCGTATATCTTAACCCCAAGCCCGTATATCTTAACTCCTAGCCTGTATATCTTAACCCCTAGCCCGTATATCGAACCCCTAGCCCGTATATCTAAACTCCTAGCCCGTATATATTAACCCCTAGCCCGTATATCTTAACCCCTAGCCCGTATATCTTAATCCCTATCCCGTATATCGTAACCCATAGCCCGTATATCTTAACCTCTAGCTCGTATATCTTAACCCCTAGCCCGTATATCTTAACCCCTAGCCCGCATATCTTAACCCCTAGCCCGTATATCGAACCCCTAGCCCGTATATCTTAACCCCTAGCCCGTTTATCGAACTCCTAGCCCGTATATCTTAACCCCTAGCCCGTATATCGAACCCCTAGCCCGTATATCTTAAACCTAGCCCGTATATCTTAACCCCTAGCCCGTATATCTTAACTCCTCGCCCGTATATCTTAACCCCTAGCCCGTATATCTTAACCCCTAGCCCGTATATCTTAACCCCTTGCCCGTATATAGAACTCCTAGCCCGTATATCGAACTCCTAGCCCGTATATCTTAACCCCTAGCCCGTATATCGAACTCCTAGCCCGTATATCTTAACCCCTAGCCCGTATATCTTAACCCCTGCCCGTATATCTTAACCCCTAGCCCGTATATCTTAACCCCTAGCCCGTATATCTTAACCCCTAGCCCGTTTATCTTAACCCCTAGCCCGTATATCTTAACCCCTAGCCCGTATATCGAACCCCTAGCCCGTATATCTTAACCCCTAGCCCGTATATCTTAACCCCTAGCCCGTATATCTTAACCCCTAGCCCGTATATAGAACTCCTAGCCCGTATATCGAACTCCTAGCCCGTATATCTTAACCCCTAGCCCGTATATCGAACTCCTAGCCCGTATATCTTAACCCCTAGCCCGTACATCTTAACCCCTAGCCCGTATATCTTAACCCCTAGCCCGTATATCTTAACTCCTAGCCTGTATATCTTAACCCCTAGCCCGTATATCGAACCCCTAGCCCGTATATCTAAACTCCTAGCCCGTATATATTAACCCCTAGCCCGTATATCTTAACCCCTAGCCCGTATATCTTAATCCCTATCCCGTATATCGTAACCCATAGCCCGTATATCTTAACCCCTAGCTCGTATATCTTAACCCCTAGCCCGTATATCTTAACCCCTAGCCCGCATATCTTAACCCCTAACCCGTATATCGAACCCCTAGCCCGTATATCTTAACCCCTAGCCCGTTTATCGAACTCCTAGCCCGTATATCTTAAGCCCTAGCCCGTATATCGACCTCCTAGCCAGTATATCTTAACCCCTAGCCCGTATATCTTAACTCCTAGCCCGTATATCTTAACCCCTAGCCCGTATATCTTAACCCCTAGCCCGTATATCGAACTCCTAGCCCGTATATCGAACCCCTAGCCCGTATATCTTAACCTCTAGCCCGTATATCTTAACTCCTAGCCTGTATATCTTAACCCGAGCCCGTATATCGAACCCCCAGCCCGTATATCGAACTCCTAGCCCTTATATCTTAACTCCTAGCCCGTATATCTTAACCCCTAGCCTGTATATCTTAACCCCTAGCCCGTATATCGAACCCCTAGCCCGTATATCTAAACTCCTAGCCCGTATATATTAACCCCTAGCCCGTATATCTTAACCCCTAGCCCGTATATCTTAATCCCTATCCCGTATATCGTAACCCATAGCCCGTATATCTTAACCCCTAGCTCGAATATCTTAACCCCTAGCCCGTATATCTTAACCCCTAGCCCGCATATCTTAACCCCTAGCCCGTATATCGAACCCCTAGCCCGTATATCTTAACCCCTAGCCCGTTTATCGAACTCCTAGCCCGTATATCTTATGCCCTAGCCCGTATATCGACCTCCTAGCCAGTATATCTTAACCCCTAGCCCGTATATCTTAACTCCTAGCCCGTATATCTTAACCCCTAGCCCGTATATCTTAACCCCTAGCCCGTATATCGAACTCCTAGCCCGTATATCGAACCCCTAGCCCGTATATCTTAACCTCTAGCCCGTATATCTTAACTCCTAGCCTGTATATCTTAACCCGAGCCCGTATATCGAACCCCCAGCCCGTATATCGAACTCCTAGCCCTTATATCTTAACTCCTAGCCCGTATATCTTAATCCCTAGCCCGCATATCTTAACCCCTAGCCCGTATATCGAACCCCTAGCCCGTATATCTTAACCCCTAGCCCGTTTATCGAACTCCTAGCCCGTATATCTTAAGCCCTAGCCCGTATATCGACCTCCTAGCCAGTATATCTTAACCCCTAGCCCGTATATCTTAACTCCTAGCCCGTATATCTTAACCCCTAGCCCGTATATCTTAACCCCTAGCCCGTATATCGAACTCCTAGCCCGTATATCGAACCCCTAGCCCGTATATCTTAACCTCTAGCCCGTATATCTTAACTCCTAGCCTGTATATCTTAACCCCGAGCCCGTATATCGAACCCCTAGCCCGTATATCGAACTCCTAGCCCGTATATCTTAACTCCTAGCCCGTATATCTTAACCCCTAGCCCGTATATCTTAACCCCTAGCCCGTATATCTTAACCCCTTGTCAGTATATTTAACCCCTAGCCCGTATATCTTAATCCCTAGCCCGTATATCTTAACCCCTAGCCCTTATATCTTAACCCCTAGCCCGTATTTCTTAATCCCTAGCCCGTACATCGAACTCCTAGCCCGTATATCTTAACTCATAGCCCGTATATCTTAACCCCTAGCCCGTATATCTTAACCCCTAGCCCGTATATCTTAATCCCTAGCCCGTATATCTCAACTCCTAGCCCGTATATCTTAACCCCTAGTCCGTATTTCTTAATCCCTAGCCCGTATATCTTAACCCCTAGCCCGTATATCGAACTCCTAGCCCGTGTATCTTAACCCCTAGCCCGTATATCTTAACCCCTAGCCCGTATATCTTAACTCCTAGCCCGTATATCTTAACTCCTAGCCCGTATATCTTAACCCCTAGCCCGTATATCTTAACGATGTACTTACAAAAAAATCCGCAGACTACCTGCTGGATCTCCTCTCTGTTTCAAAGAACAAATTTGACCTCAGGTCTTCGCTCATTTACAAGCTTCGCATTTCATATTGCCGTACAAAAACTGGAGGAAGGGCCTTTGCTATTGATGCCCCCAGGATCTGGAATGCTATTGCCAATAAACTGCTACTTGAATCGCTACCAATGAGATTTTCTTTCAAAACTGCTCTAAAGGAGTTGTACACCCCTAGCTGCCACTGCTATTCATTTGCGTAAAATCAAATCAAATGTTTTCGCTCCGGATGACGCTGCAAAGTATTATCTGTATTTTGATCTAGCGTGCTGATCTTAAAGGTGCATTGAAAAATTAGATACTCCGATTGATGCTTCTGTTGTTGTGGAGAAACTCATGCCGCCAGCTATGGCTCTAAGATTTGGTGTTACAAGTTATTTATGTAGTTTATTGTAAAAATTTGGTCACAGTCCCTATGGTCACTGTTACGTTGCAATTATGGCTTTATTTTTTTGGTGATTTCGAAAACGTTTTTTGGTTTGGACATGTTTGTTTTGTTGTAGTACGGAGTTAGACTGATGGCCTTAATCTAAGTTTTCTTGTGTTTGTTGTTGTTTGACTTGCATCCCACTGGGATTTGTTGCACACAGCGTTGGTGGTGTACGGTGCTTTTTTCAGGAATTTTTTGATGTTTTTTTTTCATGGATTTTCTGTTTGCACAGTCACATAGTCACTTTAAGATGTTTTCTTGTTCGTGTTTTAGTTTTTATGTTTGTTGTGGTTGCACCCGATTCAATAGCCGAATGGCTCACAGGGCTATACCAAAATAAATAAACTGAAAAAAAATGTTTATATCGTTAATTTTAGTTATTCGTTTTAAAGCATTGTTAATATATTTATCTGTTCTTTATGCTGTAATTGTGCCTGTACCTCCGATGCGTTCTGTTCCGATGTTACCTATTCATAGTTACGGATTACTTTGATATTGTTCTTGTTCTGTACTGCTGCACCACGCGGTTCTCCATCGAAAGCTCGCTGGGTAGCTGGCTACACGGGACTTTCCGTGTATCAAATAAACATTGAAACATGGGTTACAGTGTTCGTCACCACGCATTGACCAGCGCGGTGTACTCTGGTCAAATAACCCCACACAAGTCGCGTGGATCGACATGAGCAGCGAGCCGCGTGAACATCGTGCAATGTCTAGAGACACATCGTGCAGTGTCTTGAGACACATCGTGCAATGTCTAGAGACACATCGTGCAGTGTCTAGAGACACATCGTGCAATGTCTAGAGACACATCGTGCAATGTCTAGAGACGCATCGTGCAATGTCTAGAGACACATCGTGCAATGTCTAGAAACACATCGTGCAATGTCTAGAGACGCATCGTGCAATGTCTAGAGACACATCGTGCAATGTCTAGAGACACATCGTGCATCTAGAGACGCATCGTACAATGTCTAGAGACACATTGTGCAATGTCTAGAGACGCATCGTGCAATGTCTAGAGACGCATCGTGCAATGTCTAGAGACGCATCGTGCAATGTCTAGAGACGCACTCAGTTAGCAGGGAGTGGCTTTTGCTGGAACACTAATGCAACTCTGAAGGTGGCAGTGTTCTAACAGCCTGTGTTGTGTATCTTTTCTGTTAGGTCTCGATTATGTCTCTCCCTTTTCTCACCAGTTTTTTGCTTGGGCCTAACACACTCGTTGCTGCTCACGTGCTGTGTGCCACTGCTGCTGCTGGCCCTGCGCTATTACTACAGCCGCCAGCTGATCTTGCGCTATGCCAGCAACGCCCTCTGCAAAGACATGGCCGACATCCCGCTCAACTACATCAAGACCCCAGGTACGCTGCGTGCCCACCACCAACACGCGCGGTCAGAGCGATTCTTCTCACGGCAACCAACAACATCACCACCCACGCATCACCCGCTCATGGCTCTGTCGAGCGCCGTTATGTGAACTCCGAGAAAGGGGTTGTTTTGAAAACTTTATATATAAATCGGAAGAGTACAGTGAGGGAAAAAAGTATTTGATCCCCTGCTGATTTTGTATGTTTGCCCACTGACAAAGAAATGATCAGTCTATAATTTTAATGGTAGGTTTATTTGAACAGTGAGAGACAGAATAACAACAAAAAAATCCAGAAAAATGCATGTCGAAAATGTTATACATTTATTTGCATTTTAATGGGGGTATAAGTATTTGACCCCCTCTCAATCAGAAATATTTCTGGCTCCCAGGTGTCTTTTATAGAGGTCACGAGCTGAGATTAGAAGCACACTCTTAAAGGGAGTGCTCCTAATCTCAGCTTGTTACCAATGACCATGTGAATGATTCAGAGGACAGCTGGGTGAAAGTGTTGTGGTCAGATGAGTCCAAAATGGAGCTCTTGGCATCAACTCAACTCGCCGTGTTTGGAGGAGGAATGCTGCCTATGACCCCAAGAACACCATCCCCACCGTCAAACATGGAGGTGGAAACATCATGCTTTGGGGGTGTTTTTCTGCTAAGGGGACAGGACAACTTCACCGCATCAAAGGGACGATGGACGGGGCCATGTACCATCAAATCTTGAGTGAGAACCTCTTTCCCTCAGCCAGGGCATTGAAAATGGGTCGTGGATGGGTATCCCAGCATGACAATGACCCAAAACACACGGCCAAGGTAACAAAGGAGTGGCTCAAGAAGAAGCACATTAAGGTCCTGGAGTGGCCTAGCCAGTCTCCAGACATTAATCCCATAGAAAATCTGTGGAGGGAGCTGAAGGTTCGAGTTGCCAAACGTCAGCCTCAAAACCTTAATGACTTGCAGAAGATCTGCAAAGAGGAGTGGGACAAAATCCCTCCTGAGATGTGTGCAAACCTGGTGGCCAACTACAAGAAACGTCTGACCTCTGTATTTGCCAACAAGGGTTTTGCCACAAAGTACTAAGTCATGTTTTGCAGAGGGGTCAAATACTTATTTCCCTCATTAAAATGCAAATCAATTTTTAACATTTTTGACATGCGTTTTTCTGGATTTTTTGTTGTTATTCTGTCTCTCACTGTTCAAAAAACCTACCATTAAAATTATAGACTGATCATTTATTTGTCAGTGGGCAAACGTACAAAATCAGCAGGGGATCAAATACTTGTTTTCCCTCACTGTATCAGCAGCAGCATCTGTAGATGCTGACACAGTCATAGCTCGCCACCATCCTCTCCCCTCGATGGCCTCTACAGCTCTAGATTCCTATAGCAGGGGGTGAGCCAACTACCCAGGCACACCCCCGGTGTGATGCGTGCTACCTTCCACCAGCCAGGTGAGAATTGTGGTGATATCCCCAGCCCGAGTGTACGCGCCCGGTTTGTTTCCAATCAGCCAGAAAGTCTCCTCGATGGCTTTGCACGAGGCCCACGCCTCCCACTTTCCCCGCAGTAGAAGAAGAAGCTGCTGCTGCGGCGATGCCAGAGAGACAGAGAGAGAGACAGAGAGAGACAGAGAGAGAGACAGAGAGAGAGACAGAGAGAGACAGAGAGACAGAGAGAGACAGAGAGAGACAGGGAGAGACAGAGAGAGACAGTGCGCCCCAGCAGGCGATGCGCGCTGCACGCGACTCGTCGGGCAGAGCGCACGAGTTCCCCGCGGTGCCTTTCGCAGGCTCCTGCTTCTGGGTGGCGGTGCTGGGCGGCGACGTGGTGGGCATCGTTGGGGCCCGCGCTCACACGGAGGACAACACCGTGGAGCTGTGCCGCATGTCTGTGGACTCGCGCTACCGCGGCCGGGGCATCGCCAAGGCCCTTGGCCGCACGGTCATCGACTTCGCGCTGGCCAACGGAAACACCGCGGTGGTGCTGAGCACGACCGCTGTGAAAATCGACGCCCACCGTCTCTACCAGTCGCTGGGCTTCAAACACATGGGTGTCACTGAAGATTACGTGCTGCCCGGTATGGACTTCTCGCTTCCCCAGCGCCTGTTCTTCCAGCTGCGCTACCATCGCTACCGGCTTCAAATCCGCGAGGAGTGAGTTCAGCTCGGCAGGGTCTCCCTGCAGTGGCCACCCACTGGCACTGCGTGCACGGCGTTGCCCTGCAGGCTGCCCCTAGCCCGTGGTTGCGTTGCTGCGCGCTTCCACGGGGAGTGTGGGCGGTGCGGCGACGGGAGGAGGACTCTTGCATGCGACCCCGCAGGAGGGGGGAAACGTGTCCTAAAACAACTAATACCCAGACACAAATTTGACTTTTCCTTGCGCAGTTACTAAACGCTTGCTCCAAAATTATATCTGATTTGAATTTGAATGCGTACATGAAAAGGTAAAAAGCATGTTTATTGTACATACTTAAGGTAACTAAGCCAAATATAATATTCTTGATTATAACAAAACAAATGTTTGGTTCGAGATGAATTTAAAGTTCATCTGTAATGCAAGGGGATGCTCGACTTGCCTGCGTAATTCATTCTTCGGGAGCTCCACGTCAGGTCTTGACTGCCAGTTGCAACGTCTGATTTAATAGCGAGGCATTGCTCGAACTCACGTCCCACAGCTGCTGCTGTCGCCACCACCACCGCCGTCGTTCCCAATCGACTGTGCACGAGCGGCCTGCACGAGCGGCCTGCACGGGGCCCACGCGGGGCCCACGGGGGGCCCACGCGGGGCCCACGTGGGCCCACGCGGGCTCGGCCGCCACTGCCGCTCCCTGGCCCCGTCGAGCTGGGGCCGTGCGCGCGGGGACGCTGAGCGCGGCGCGGGGGGTGGCGTCCCCGCTGCCACCTTCACGGAAATTTGGCACGAAAGATCAAAATCGCCTGCGAGCAGCCCACTCTGAACCAAACGAATCACCCCCCCCCCCCCCACGATGATGCAATAATGCCTGTTTGTACGTCACGGTGTGTGTGGTGAGTTGTTACATTTTGTGTTTAAAGTGACTTTAGTTTGAAACGAGTACAGTACCCGGAAGGCCTTAAGTAAGAAACGTAAGCGAGACGAAGGGCTGGGCTGGGGGGGACGCAGTGCTGTGTGGATGCGTTGAGAACGCAGAGGGCCCTGCACGCTGCCACCGCGTGAAGCGGGCACAGCACAAAGAACCCGCGGTGTGGGGATCGGAACCTCATGTGCCTCGACGATCCCTCCCTCTACATGTGGTTCTTGGCTACATACACTCAACGAATAGTAGCTCTGCTACCTTGAGCTCAATGGAAATCGCAGTCGTGATGTTGAATGTACCCGGCTATCGGCATTGACGAGCTTCGGGCACTTTCGTGAATACGAATTTGTGAGTTGTCGCATTGAAGTCGGCTGTAGACTAGCCGGCGGGCTTCTCTGTTCACGTTAACCCGGGTTTACGTCTCCCCTTGTTGGTTTAGTTGCGTTAAAGCCTATTTAATTAAAAAAGTGTGTTTTTCTTACGTCTAAATGTAAGAGTGGACGATGTAAGCGAGGCGTGACAGAGCGAGGCGGCATGGCTGGGGGTCGTCTCCACTCGAAGTGACCGCGCTGACAGCAGCGGGGGGTAAGACGGGCGCAAGCGAAGCGGCTCAGGAGCCTCGCGTGGCTCAGGCGCCTCGCGTGGCTCAGGCGCCTCGCGTGGCTCAGGCGCCGCACGTGGCTCAGGCGCGACCCGGAGGGGCAGAGCGACCGCGGTCTCTGCCGCACGGCTGGACGGGATTGGGGCCTTGGGATCGGGGCCCTTGATCAGAAATTGAATTCGCGTTATCGTTAAGTCGCCTTGCTTATAATGGAAGGGGGGGGGGGGGCAAAATCAATCAAAACTTAATGTGTAAGCATTCGTGAATGGAGTTGGCCAAACATCTCAATATAGGGCCACAGAGCTTGGGTAATTGTTGGTAGTGTCGGTTCTGGCAGCCTTGCTGCTTGGAGTGTTTTCGGTGCCTCCAAGCAAAACAAAAACTGTGCGCGCTGTAGACGCTCTACACAAAAAGCGTTTTGAGATGCAACCTGCACGGACAACACCGCTATACACAAATACCACTTCATTATTATTATATCTCTCTGTGCGAAAAGGCAAAGGCTTAATTGGGACGTAACTGGTGAAATATTAAGAACAAATATGTATGGAATGAAAAGACATGTTCAAAGCACAAATTGGCATTATCTCATTGTCACCACCCTCGTGTGAACAATGCCACACACTGTCGCCTGCATAGCTCATTCTGTACGAGCGGAAAGCTCTTAGCTTCCGAATAAAAATATCAAATGAATTACCTCAAAATGCATTTTTAAATGCACGTTAAGTAAAGTTAGATTGGAGACAAAACTGTGAATAGTAAAGTTATGAATAAGTAAGACTTTGGCATTAACTCTATTAGTCGTGTAACACTATAGTGACAGAATAGAGAGTAGTGGCGTTGTGGTTAGCGCCCCTTGCTACGAACCCAGCCACCCGAGTTCGGTTCCCGCTCACGAACAATAAAAGTGACGAATACGCGAGCTGGTCCTGGGCCTCTCCTGGGTCTACTCAACCTTAATTTAGCATCAGGTGCCATGTGCAAGCATCAGCACTGGTGAGACAACGGAGTCGTGCTGGGCACCCCTTCCCTCGTGTGCCGTGCCGGCCTTAATAGGTGCTCTCTCACAGCACTTGCCCCAGCAGTCTGTGAAGGTGACACGGGGAGACTTTATCTCGTGGCAGCGCACATCTGGTACATTTTGTTGACCTTTTTCTTCTTTCGTATAGAACGTGCAAAGCTCCAGCTTCGTGTCTAGCTGCGCGTGTTGATTGTGGACGTGGGTCCTGCAATACGGCGCGTGTGGGGCAATAAGCGGGGACGCTAACGATGGATCACACTTCACTGCAGTCACAATTAAAACTCGCGCAGAGACCCAAAGAAACCTACAGTCCCACATAGTAACCCATAGACCCACATGAAGATCCATCCTATACAATTACCGTAGGAATAATTCGACTGCTGTAGAAACCTATATACCTACAAAGACTCACATAGGCAACTATACCCATAGACCCACACAGATACCCGTAGACCCACATAGAGACCCATATTACACACCACAGCGTGAGGTGAGTGATGGCTTTGCGCTTCACAGCAACTCTGCGGCTCCTCCATTGTCGTCTTGCAGGCGACGTGGCCGTCCCTAACGCGGCTCGCTGCAGCCCCGGGTCTCTGCGACGCGGAGAAGCCACGCGGCACCTCTGTTGGATCCTCAGTCGGTGTCTCGTTCGGGACGTCGCAGGCTGAGCACCACGTAAATTTCACCGCTGGCTTATCGGTGCCTTTTCCTGTTGACCAAGCGTCGGGGGATGGGTCCAGGAGGGTATAATAGACACGGGCGGCGGGTAGTGGCGATTTGATGCCTTGATGTATTTGTAAGTTATCTCATTGTATTATTATTATCATCATCATCATCATCCCCTCATTGTTTTGTCGGAGTACGGCAGCGTATCGTCTCATGTTCCATGGTGGGAGTGCTCGAGACTTCATTCTTGCAATGAGCCACTGTGAGCGGAGGCCTGCACCGTGTGTCTGAGGCCATACACGAGGCATTGGGAAGACGCTTTGAGGAAACGTTTTAAACGTCTCAGAACAAATGTATTCTCGTAGAAAGCCATATAATTAGCTTTCCTGATATAATTAAATTATTTTAAACGTTTGAAAATACCCTTGTATAACGTATGCGCAACTCAGACTAATTACACTCGAATCTATACACACCCCTCCGCAGTATTCACATCTCAATTATATCAACTTTACAACTTCGCGATTGTGGAGGAGCCCATTTGTTGGCAGGGCAATCGGAGAGTAGGGGAATGTCTGTATCTGTACAACACCATCACAGGCGTCACAAACCACCACTGTGACATCACAACCGATCATTGTGATGTCACACACGATCATTGTGATGTCACACACGATCATTGTGATGTCACACACGATCAATGTGATGTCACACACGATCATTGTGATGTCACAAAGGATCATTGTGATGTCACACACGATCATTGTGATGTCACACACGATCACTGGCAGAAGGAACTCCGAGTGTTAGGGGAGGTGTCCTGAAATGTAACCTCAACATTTACAACAAACGAATTTGTTTTACACATCCGCATTGAAATAATAAGTGAAACCAATTAGGAAGTGTATTGAACGAAGTCGTATTTTTTAGTAAAACTGTAGACTTAACAGAACCGTTAAGGTACTGCCTGGCGCATGGAGCTAATGATCGATAATAAATGTTGCTATGCAAGTATTGCTAAAAGCGTTTGTTAAGACGCCCCGACCAAAGCATGCCACTTGCGAATGCGTTACCCTCGGTGAGTGCTTTGCACTGCGCTGACATCCAACCACGTGACACCGTCAGTGACGTCACGGCACGCGCCACAAATGCGTCCCTATAACGCCAACACGACTGTCAGCATGCACTGACGTTCAGCCACAGCGGAGAAGCTATTTAAGCCCGAGTTGCACTGCTGCTTTGAATGTTGATATTGTGCAACGATGTAACGCGCGTATGTAACGTTGGTGAACTTTAACGAGACTGGAACAATGCCGTAGCACAAGTGTAAAACAAAGGTGGGAGAATATCACGCGTTCGCGTTTACTACTGAAGTGCTCGCCGCTCCCAGAAGGCTGCTCTGAGCGGAATTAATGTGTCTGCGACCCTCGGAGTGTTTTATAACTTCGTTATAGCGATACATCCCTTCTCAATACGGCTTCAAATGACCACTCTCACACACACCGTGCACTAAGTTGTAAGTTTAAAACGGCCAACTTCAATGTAGCCTTGTGAGTGCATGTTGGCCAGAAGTGAATATCAAGTGAACGCGTTTCAACCCCTAAGGGAGGGGTGCAAGACATTCACTCCTCGCTCACTCGAAGGGAAGTGAATAAGAGCGGATATACATTGCACTGAATAATGCTGAATAACACTTCAACAATACTGAATAACACTGAACAATACTGAATAACATTGAATAATACTGAATAACACTGGACAATACTGAATAACATTGGACAATACTGAATAACACTGAACAATACTGAATAACACTGAATAATACTGAATAACACTGAACAATACTGAAAAACATTGAACAATACTGAATAACATTGAAAAATACTGAATAACACTGAACAATACTGAATAACACTGAACAATACTGAATAACATTGAACAATACTGAATAACACTGAATAATACTGAATAACACTGAAAAATACTGAATAACACTGAACAATACTGAATAACATTGAACAATACTGAATAACATTGAACAATACTGAATAACACTGAACAATACTGAATAACACTGAACAATACTGAATAACATTGAACAATACTGAATAACACTGAACAATACTGAATAACACTGAATAATACTGAATAACACTGCACAATACTGAATAACATTGAACAATACTGAACAACACTGAACAAAATCTTGAATAATACTAAACAATACTGAATAATACTGAACAATACTGAATAACACTGAACAATACTGAACAACACTGAACAATACTGAATAGCACTGAACAATACTGAATAACACTGAACAATACTGAATAACACTGAACAACACTGAACAACACTGAACAATACTGAACAACACTGAACAGTACTGAATAACACTGAACAATACTGAACAACACTGAACAATACTGAACAACATTGAACAATACTGAATAACACTGAACAACACTGAACAACACTGAACAACACTGAACAATACTGAACAACACTGAACAATACTGAATAACACTGAATAACACTGAACAATACTGAATAACACTGAACAATACTGAATAACACTGAACAATACTGAACAACACTGAACAACACTGAACAATACTGAACAACACTGAACAACACTGAACAATATTGAACAACACTGAACAACACTGAACAACACTGAACAATACTGAATAACACTGAACAATACTGAATAACACTGAATAATACTGAATAACACTGAACAATACTGAACAACACTGAACAATACTGAACAACACTGAACAACACTGACCAACACTGAACAATGCTGAACTACATTGTACAACACTGAACAACCCTAAACAACACTGAACAACCCTGAACAACACTGAACAACACTGAACAACACTGAACAATACTGAATAACACTGAACAACCCTGAACAACACTGAACAACACTGAACAATACTGAATAACACTGAACAATACTGAACAACACTGAACAATACTGAACAACACTGAACAACACTGAACAACACCGAACAATACTGAACAACCCTGAACAACACTGAACAACACTCAACAACACTGAACAATACTGTACAGCTCTCTCACGCGTCTCTGGGACGTTCCGCGCATTGTTCGGCAAGCTGTGCGACGTTCCACACCACGTGCTGAGAGCTCCATTTCGTGAAGTTGCTGAAAAAGCTGCCAGCACGTGCTGTGAAACGTTGGACATTGTGCCGAACAACGCTCTGGTCTAAGAGTCGACAGCGGACGGGAGGAGTGGCCATCCTCAATGTCCCGCCATCCTCATTGTCCCGCCATCCTCATTGTCCCGCCATCCTCTTTGTCCCGCCATCCTCATTGTCCCGCCATCCTCATTGTCCCGCCATCCTCATTGTCCCGCCATCCTCATTGTCCCGCCATCCTCATTGTCCCGCCATCCTCACTGTCCCGCCATCCTCTTTGTCCCGCCATCCTCTTTGTCCCGCCATCCTCATTGTCCCGCCATCCTCATTGTCCCGCCATCCTCATTGTCCCGCCATCCTCATTGTCCCGCCATCCTCATTGTCCCGCCATCCTCTTTGAGAACGCTGAGTAATGCTTTGGACAGATTCTTGGTGACATCGGCAATCAGTCCAACAAGGGAATGTGAGCTGCGCCCAAGTACGATACGAGCCCTGCTAGCAACACACACTCCGAGTGTCTCATTGGGGATGAGATTTTAGGACAATTTCTCGAAAGAATTGGATGAAATACAAACATCAGGAAATGCACAGCACAAATAACAATGGCGTGACAATCCACAGTGTTACCGGCACCAGTGAAGTTTTATGGAAATAAATATTGAACGTTAGCAACGTCAACACAAGGTGTCCATTAAGGACGAAACCATTTTATTTGTTCTGCCCATGATCTTTATAAACAAGGGGGTGTGAGATTCGGGTGATCGCCACCCCGAAAATAGTCGTTTAATTGACTTTTACCATGCAGATACATCTCACTGCGGTGGGGTTATATTTATTTACCAAGTGAGGGCCCTATTGAAACAGCTAGACGTTTCGGGGGACCCCCGGGAAGTGTTTCGATCCCCTTGTGGCTGCTGTTTCCATTCTCAGGGTCGCGCGCTCTGCGCTGCTGCCGTCCCAGCTGCCCACAAGCCGCGTGGACGGGGGCCGGGCAGTAGAAGCAGCAGCAGCTACAGCAGCAGCAGCTAAAGCAGCAGCAGCACCTGCAGCAACAGCAGCACCTGCAGCAGCTGCACCTGCAGCAGCAGCTACAGCAGCAGCAGCACCTGCAGCAGCTAAAGCAGCAGCAGCAGCACCTGCAGCAGCAGCAGCAGCTACAGCAGCAGCAGCAGTTACAGCAGCAGCAGCAGCTACAGCAGCAGCTAAAGCAGCAGCAGCACCTGCAGCAGCACCTGCAGCAGCAGTTACAGCAGCAGCAGCTAAAGCAGCGGCAGCTAAAGCAGCAGCAGTTGCAGCAGCAGCTAAAGCAGCAGAAGTTGCAGCAGCAGTTGCAGCAGCAGTTGCAGCAGCAGCTAAAGCAGCAGCAGTTGCAGCAGCAGCTAAAGCAGCAACTAAAGCAGCAGCAGCTAAAGCAGCATCAGTTACAGCAGTTAAATCAGCAGCAGCAGCTAAAGCAGCAGCTAAAGCAGCAGCAGCTAAAGCAGCAGCAGTTGCAGCAGCTAAAGCAGCAGCAGTTGCAGCAGCAGCTAAAGCAGCAGCTTCTGTAGCAGCTGCAGAAGTTGCAGCACCTGCAGCAGCAGTTGCAGCAGCACCTGCAGCAGCAGCTAAAGCAGCAGCAGTTGCAGCAGCACCTGCAGCAGCACCTGCAGCAGCTTCTGTAGCAGCTGCAGAAGTTGCAGCACCTGCAGCAGCAGTTGCAGCAGCACCTTCAGCAGCAGCTAAAGCAGCAGCACCTGCAGCAGCAGCTTCTGGAGCAGCTGCAGAAGTTACAGCAGCTGCAGCAGTTGCAGCAGCTAAAGTAGCAGCAGTTGCAGCAGCACCTGCAGCAGCTGCAGTAGCTGCAGCAGCTTCTGCAGCAGTATCTGCAGAAGCTACTGCTGCAGATTTTGCTACAGCAGCTACTGCTGCAGCTACTGCTGCAGCAGTAGCTGCAGCAGTAGCTTCTGTAGCAGCTGTAGCAGCGCACGCGGCCGCCAAGGCGCCACGAGTCAGAGACGTCACTTATGAAAGAATGTGATCATATATACATATATATTATATATACATATGTTATATATACTATATACATATATTTACGTAGGGATTCACAACCAATCTTTTGATTTGTAATTGTTTTTTTGGGGTGAGGTCGACGTGTAAAAATGTGTCATGAACCCTCCTCCACGTGACACAACCAATGACTAAAAGTGTCACGTGAGACACTGTGATTCCTTGGCATACGGTGGGCGCACATTGTTCCACGAGCCACAGAAACGTCGCATTCAGTTCAGAATGGCAGTCGTAAGTGTCCTCGTACGGCGGGTGCAATGCTTTTGGATTTGATGAACAAGCGGTGAGACTCATGGCATTACAAGAATACGACAGTGTGTCTTTACAACACAAATGTGTTGCAAAGAACGAGAACATCTCCCACTAAAATATATTTTACGCTTTAAACTTCTCGTGGCGAGTCTCACCGACAAGTCTCGCGTCACACGGCAGAGGGCTCGCGTCACGCGGCAGAGGGCCCGCGTCGCGTGGCAGAGGGCACGCGTCACACGGCAGAGGGCACGCGTCACGCGGCAGAGGGCACGCGTCACGCGGCAGAGGGCACGCGTCACGCGGCAGAGGGCACGCGTCACACGGCAGAGGGCCCGCGTCGCCCGCTCTCACGGTGGGGGGGGGGGGGGGTCTGCTGCAGAACTATAATTTAATAATGCAACGACAAGAAACCCCAAAGAAGATTGGCATCCAAAGCTGAGCGTTTAAACCGTGGAGTACTCGAAGGCGTCACACGAAACGACGTTTAGGGAGGTGAATGCGTCGATTGGTCTTCCTCGGTGTTCGTCACTGTCACCAGCAGCACGCTGCAAACACGGCCCGGCACAGTCTGCAGCCCACCGCGTGTCCCGTCAACAGCCACTCGCGTGTGTCACCATGGTGCATTGCCCTCTGACACAGACCCATATACAAGTTCCGTTTGGCAAGATGATATTTGTAGCATTGACAACGACTTTAAATGAGCTAATCGAGATATCTGTTGATTAACTGGACGGGCAGTGGTGGAACGAACAAGTGTGCGAGACTCATCGAATGGACACAAACCAAACCATGGGACACGTGGTCTGCTATTTGTTTACAATGTCCACTCAATTGTGCGTGTCGCCGGCTCACGTGCACGTAATGAGTTTCTATGAAGCTTGGCATACAGATATTGTCACTACGCGCAGTGCCTTTTAATAACTTGCAGACATTTGGTGTTGTACGCTCAGAGACTCCCCGCTGCTGCGCGGGTGATGTCGCGACGCCTCTGAGTGCCAATTTTGCCGACGTCACAGCCACGTGCGCGCTCGCAGTCCCCGTCACAGCCACGTGCGCGTTCCCTTCCTCTCTGGAGGCGTCCGTTTCGGAGCTTGTTTGGCGTTTTAATATATCCTTTTGTTCTTTAAAAAAATACCTCTTTATTTACACGTAAAATATGCCGGATAAAAACAATTGGGACATAAATTATCGCCAATTATGATCAAATGTCGTGAACCTTAACACGTTGAAATGGTTGCCTTGGCTATGAGCTGGTGGTGGTCGCTACGAGCTCGTAGGATCGGGATTTCTCCGAATGAATTTTGTAATTGCTGATAAGAACAACCCAGCAAGTGACAGGATGGTGCACACGTGTAGCCCGGCAGTAAAGTAGCATTCCCCTCGTTGTGCGTGACAGCCCGCTCGCGTCTATGAGGGCCGTGGAGCGACGTTATTGCCCGGTTCATTGTTGACCGCTGCTGCTGCTTCAGAGAGAACCGGGGGCGAAGAGACATTGGTTGCTTTGTGCATGCACTGGTCTACTGTGGACTCATGGTTCCCGTTTAAGCGGACGGTTGAAACGTTCCATCAACGTGGCTTCGAAGAGTCTCGTCTACGATGTTGTCTGGCCACGCTCCAAGTCAGAGGCAATGTGACGATACTGATTGCGAATTGGACACGGCACTATCACACGAGGAACCGACCTCGACGATATCCAAAGCTCAAAGCACCTCCTGGACCTTCATAGGTCTCGGTGTGAATTGCCGGGACTCGCGTGATCTGCACTTTCATTCCTCGCCTGCCAATAGGGCCTGCCAACAGGGCCTGCCAACAGGGCCTGCCAATAGGGCCTGCCAACAGGGCCTGCCAATAGGGCCTGCCAACAGGGCCTGCCAATAGGGCCTGCCAATAGGGCCTGCCAACAGGGCCTGCCAATAGGGCCTGCCAATAGGGCCTGCCAACAGGGCCTGCCAATAGGGCCTGCCAATAGGGCCTGCCAACAGGGCCTGCCAATAGGGCCTGCCAATAGGGCCTGCCAACAGGGCCTGCCAATAGGGCCTGCCAACAGGGCCTGCCAATAGGGCCTGCCAACAGGGTTTGCTCCGGTAAAAGCGTCGTGCAGTTGGAATCGGCCTCTCTTGCGAGGCGCTCTGTGGCCATGGGACTGCACCGCGGTGGTGGTGGCGGTGGTGACGGTGATGGTGGCGGTAGTGGTGACGGTGGTTATAGTAGTGGTGGTGGTGGTGGCGGCAGTGGTAGTGGTGTTCATGAGGGCGCTTGCTGGTGATCGGCGCATGCGGTTACACGCGTTCGTGTGCAACCGCACGCAAATGCGTGGGCAGTGCGATTATTAAAAACAAAATGTTTCCAGATGAGCTTCACGTGCGATGGAGATGTGCAGCCACATTGAGATCAAGGTGCCTCCTAAACTGGGGTTAAACAGTGCAACTTTCCTGCACTCACACCTCTGTTGCACTTTCCAAATGCTAGACAACATTCCGTGTTGAATACTGCGAGTTATTTGCTTCTGACTTGAAACACAGCCACACAATAATGGTCCATTAAACTCAACGAGGTCCATGTATGCGTTCGACAGCTTACATGTCCCAAATGAATTACACGCAGAATAGTCGTAAACATAGCAGAGTACGCTACTCTCATAACCAGTCTGGATTTAGTAATAAGAAATTAACGTCCTGAGATGGAATGAGATGGATTGTGGCATCCATGAGGAATGGCGGCAGTGGCGAGGCTATTCATATAGCAGTGGATACACCATGGCAGATGATGATGAATATAAAGAATCACGGGGAAGGAACTGTGCCCGATTGCGGTGTGGTGCAGCAGTGGTGCCGACGTGCCAGCTCCAGCCTGGAGGCAATGTGCACGCCCGTTTAGGGGTGCGAATGCATCGCTGGTTGAGCGGCATCGATGGATCACCGATTCTAGGGATGGGATTTGAGCGTTATGCGAGGAGCGCTGTGGACGTGTAAGCGTCGGCGCTGAGGAGCACGGGTTTTTGTTTGTTGCTAAAATCAAAACAAATGCAGATTTTGACTCGAAATAAGTAAACGTTTTATTTTGTAAAACATGGAATACTTATGGGAGCGATATGTTTGGATGGTGTTTGGATCGTGTGATTGAATGGGTTTGGTTCGTACTCCGTGGTACACATGCGTACACGCCGTGGCTCGCGCCGGAGTCTTCTCCAGAGTGAGCCCACGACCACCACCGGCAGAGCTCACCGGGGGGTGAGCTCAGCCGTGCCAGGCGCGGGTGCTGTATGTGTGCGCGTTGGCGTGGCACGGTGCGCGTGCCTTGTGGCTTTGTGCGAAACAGTTTGCCTGTGAAGCCTCTCACGTGCGCCACGAACCGTGTCCGATGCGCAGGCGCACAGTGCCTGTTGCGTGCGCGCGTTGTGTGCGTGTGTGTACGTGTGTGTGCGTGTGTGTACGTGTGTGTACGTGTGTGTACACGTGTGTGCGTGTGTACACGTGTGTGCGTGTGTACACGTGCAGAGTGTCCATCGAGAAGCGCGGCGTGCGGAGCTCCAGAGGGGTGTGTGTGTCGTGGATTTGTGGTACACTCGTGAGACGAGTGTGGGCCCCGCAATGTGCGACTGGGCCCTGTGTTGGCTTCTATTCGACGTTGCGTGCCAGATACCCGCATTGCCCTACCTCTGTCTAACGCATCGTGTGCTGCTTGTGGAGAACATTTATTTTTTAGAAAAGTATCAAGGCAGCTGCTATCTTCCTTCAAAAAAGCACTATGAATATTCGTTGTTCTAGATAGCGAGTTGTCAAAACAACGTTTAACATTACACAGAAATGAGTCAATAATATTTTGTACATATGTATTTTATTAAATTAGCAGCAGATTGCTTTGTACAAAGCTGTATATGTATGCACTTTCAATGGCCCTGCATGCTGCCTGGCTAAACTTGACCGTGAGTGAGGGTGTCCGCAGAGTCGCAGGGCACCGGTGGACGACAGCGCTTGACGTGGAAACCAGCAGTGGGCCACACCAAAAGCTCTGAGATCCATTCCCGTGGATCTCAACGGGCTACGCCATCCACCCAAAAACCTTGACCAACAATTGCCCTGTAATATACTGTACTGTGGACATGACGCACATAAAGTACGAACACCCTCTATCGGTAGTAGTTCATTGTCGTCTACTTTGCTGATTTGCGGTGGTCCACCCGTGTGTGTCGCGATGCACGGGTTGACCACCGCTGGACCTGACCGAGGCACGGCGAGGATGCGAGTGCTGTACACGTGGCCCTGAGACGGCTCCCACGGACAGGCGGTGGTGACGACGGCTGAGTGCGTGCGTGAAGCGTCCTGCGAACCGTCTTCTCTCGCCGAGTCGTTCGCTCGGAGAAGTGGTGGCGGCAAGGTCAGAGCGGCAAGGTCAGAATGGCGAGGTCAGAGTGGCAAGGTCAGAGCGGCGAGGTCAGAGCGGCAAGGTCAGAGCGGCGAGGTCAGAGCGGGCGTTACGGGTAGATGTGCTCGTCGAATCTGTTGAGAAAATGGGTGACCTGACTGACTCGACAGCCTTCATCCTGGCCCACCTAAAGTATCACGCACCCAGAACATCAGAGTGGTCGTTGACGAGAGGGGGCCATGGCCATCAGCTCGATATGGCAGGGAACCACAGACAAAGGCAGCCAGCAGCTGGCACCAACAATCGCCCAAACTCTGTGGTCTGTTCGTGACGGGGAATACTGATCACGTGGTCTAGCCTCGGGCACCCCCAGTGGAAGCTGTCGCTGTGCATTATCTGCCAGTAAGGGGGGGGCACACTTGCGACTGTATTTATAACTCTTTTATTATTGGGAAATTTAGACCAGGACGCCAGGACACAATGGGCTGTCTTGGGATAGTCGACGCGTGATCAATAATCACCAACGAAGCCGTCCCTGCGCTGGTCATCTTGAGGACACATTCGGGGACTGCCGGGTCAACGCTGCACCACTGTGTTCAAGCATGCGTGGCCGTCTTTTGTTGAAGCAACGCTGACTCACGCCGATCTATATGCCAATGTGAGTTACTGGATGCCGTTTTAAACGAAGCAGTCCTTCGCGGACGTTGCGCGGAGCCCTCCGGCCCGACCCCCACGTCGCTGCTACCCTTGGCAGTGCACAACCTCCACAGTTGCCACCGCCAGCTCCCCGCCACCTCGTCGCGAGCCCTGGCAGCAACTCATCTCACCGCGTCCCCGGTGTCGTTCGGTCCAGTCCGGTAGCACGATCGGTCTCCCCAGTTCGTGACTATTGCCGCCACCCTCTTCGATATACAGGACGACTCTATTGCTGGATGTCTGTCCAAAAGAGTGATTTGTAGGTTGCGTTGTCTCACTGAGTTGTACATGTCACCGGCGGCGTCTGCTTTAAACGTGGACTTGGCACGTTTCACGGGCACATTAATAATCCCCATGCACTGTTGTTGTAAAACAGCATCGACACCACGTGCTGTATACGTGACCCAACACGCGAATGCACACTCCACAGGGTGGACATGTCAAGATCTCTTCTGACCAACTGCTTCACCGGACTCGTATGTGGTTTTGTTTTTTAACGAGGGCTTTTTAAAAGCAAATCTTGTTCCTGCTAGAGCATGTGAGGGTAGTCACCTTCAGTCTGAAGCTGGTGCAGTAAAAAAAGTGGTCCAGATGTTTTGTGACCCCCCCATCCCCATTTAATTCTCAAAAACTTAATATTTGTAAGTATTGTAAGCTTTACTTAAAACATAAATGAATATGCAAAGGGTAAAACATGTTCGTGGTCACTTAATCGTGGGTCACGAGACACGTGGGGTACCCTGGACGCTGCAGAGCACGCTGGCGAATGCGCCATTTATGGCCGTGAACGTCTTTGACAAACTCACGCATCTCAAAACGCCCTTTGTGATGTGCTGGAGAGATGAAGCCGCTCTTATCGGGGGGAGGGGGGGCCTAACCGCGAGATTCAAAAGGCGAAGGAGCGTGACCTCGAGTGGTGACAAAGCGACATTTTGGTGGTGCAAAGGAAACTTCGTAACATGTTGACCTTCATTTCTACAGGCTAAAACTATCACAAGGCTTTGGCCGTAGTAAACATTACTGTTAGCCGTCCTTCATATACGGTACCTGCTGCAGTGCTCGATTCCCATACAGCACAATTCCGGTCTCTCGTTCGTCTCTCCATTGTCCCTCACTCCTCCCAGACTGCCACTCGCTCATCCGCCCCCCCCCCCCGTGTGTTCATCTCACGGTCATCCTTGTTCGCTTGCGTTCTGCCATGCCATCGTGGGCAACTGAGTTTTAAAAGAGGCCAGATGCCCACTCCGTCATCATGAAAGGATTGTGCGCGTGGCAGCAGAGGATTGGGCATCTCAACCGTGTCCAATCGGACCACCACTAATGGCATGGCTAGTTGCACCCTATGGATGAGGACAAGGGGGTTTCTCGTTATTTACACGCTGAATACACACGCTGGTATAAAAGCAGCTTCAATTAACTGGATCCATAGCCTTGACCTAACCGTATTGCTGTGAGTTGCTACTTGACAGGTCCTGTACGCTGTTATCTGATGCCATCTGCTCCTCAATATCAAACTGTTCCGCACCCCCTACTTGAGAGAGACTGTGATAAATAATTAAAATGTAGCATACTTGCGTTAATAACATTTGCATGTGTGACTGAAATAAAAACATGGAATCTCAAACTGATTGATGTATTATCTTTCCAGTGTGTTTCTTATGTAAAATATGAGCTCAACGCACTATCGACGTCATGTATAAACGCTCATTCATTGGCTGAAAACATCTCAATATATAGAGGACCGCAGAACTTTGTCAATTGTTGGTATCACCAGCTCACTGCCTGGGCACTGCCCTCCAGCTTGTCTGTGGTTCCTCAACGATGGCGCTGAGACTAATAAATAAACACTTAAAACTACAGCGAGCAGTGCACCACTTTGTCAGAGGATGATCTAAGAAGATGATCTTTCAGAATTCCTGAAGTTAATGATAGCCATATCCATTGACAGCAGGGACACACATTTTATATGCCTCGAAAAGGAGGGTTTATCACGTGACAATCAAATTGACATTTCTAATGCTCAAGTCGGAATATGCTGAATTAAGTGAAAAGCCACATGTATTATGATGGGTTTTTTGTGAGTGAAAAGGTGGGTGGGGCTGTCATCACCATGCGTTGTATCACGAGTGGTGGAGCACTGCATTCCGTGAGAATCCACATTTAGCATAACGGGTTCTAGTGACAGTCGTATGCATCCGTGGTTGGGCCGAACCGATTAGTTTAAATGAGTTGTGAGCACAAACGTCTGAGGCGGGTGCTAGGATAGTGTGGTAATCCAGGATGCGAACACGGCAGGTGAGTGTGGTAGATATGATCACGTGAGTGTGGTAGATATGATCACGTGAGTGTGGTAGATATGATCACGTGAGCGTGGTAGATATGATCACGTGAATGTGGTAGATATGATCAGGTGAGTGTGGTAGATATGGTCAGGTGAGCGTGGTAGATATGATCACGTGAGCGTGGTAGATATGATCACGTGAGTGTGATAGATATGGTCAGGTGAGTGTGGTAGATATGATCACGTGAGCGTGGTAGATATGATCACGTGAGTGTGGTAGATATGGTCAGGTGAGTGTGGTAGATATGATCACGTGAGTGTGGTAGATATGATCACGTGAGCGTGGTAGATATGATCACGTGAGCGTGGTAGTTATGGTCAGGTGAGCGTGGTAGATATGATCACGTGAGTGTGGTAGATATGATCACGTGACTGTGGTAGATATGGTCAGGTGAGCGTGGTAGATATGATCACGTGAGTGTGGTAGATATGATCACGTGAGTGTGGTAGATATGATCACGTGAGTGTGGTAGATATGATCAGGTGAGCGTGGTATATATGATCAGGCAGCATCAACGACTACCTGGGGCCCGAGTAACCAACGATTGACGGGAGTCGATAATGTACCTAGACCAGGGGTCGGCAACCAACAGAACACTCTCTCGCAGAGCAGTGAACACTCTCTCGCAGAGCAGAGAACACTCTCTAGCAGGGCAGAGAACACTCTCTCGCAGAGCAGAGAACACTCTCTCGCAGGGCAGAGAACACTCTCTCGCAGAGCAGAGAACACTCTCTCGCAGGACAGAGAACACTCTCTCGCAGGGCAGTGAACACTCTCTCGAAGGGCAGAGAACACTCTCTCGCAGGGCAGAGAACACTCTCTAGCAGGGCAGAGAACACTCTCTCGCAGTGCAGAGAACACTCTCTCGCAGGGCAGAGAACACTCTCTCGCAGAGCAGAGAACACTCTCTAGCAGGGCAGTGAACACTCTCTCGCAAGGCAGAGAACACTCTCTCGCAGGGCAGAGAACACTCTCTCGCAGGGCAGAGAACACTCTCTCGCAAGGCAGAGAACACTCTCTCGCAGGGCAAAGAACACTCTCTCGCAAGGCAGAGAACACTCTCTCGCAGGGCAAAGAACACTCTCTCGCAGGGCAGAGAACACTCTCTCGCAGAGCAGTGAACACTCTCTCGCAGAGCAGAGAACACTCTCTAGCAGGGCAGTGAACACTCTCTCGCAGGGCAGAGAACACTCTCTCGCAAGGCAGAGAACACTCTCTCGCAGGGCAGAGAACACTCTCTCGCAAGGCAGAGAACACTCTCTCGCAGGGCAGAGAACACTCTCTCGCAGGGCAGAGAACACTCTCTCGCAAGGCAGAGAACACTCTCTCGCAGGGCAGAGAACACTTTCTCGCAAGGCAGAGAACACTCTCTCGCAAGGCAGAGAACACTCTCTCGCAGGGCAGATAACACTCTCTCGCAGGGCAGAGAACACTCTCTCGCAGGGCAGAGAACACTCTCTCGCAGGGCAGAGAACACTTTCTCGCAAGGCAGAGAACACTCTCTCGCAGGGCAGTGGACAGCAGCAGCGTGCGGCCTCGAAAGGGAAACTATACTCCAGGCGACGTTCCGGGCAATGGCCCTTTTTCATAGCGTAGGTATCGCTTAAATTGATATTTACCGAAATCTTAAATAACTTAAATGAGCAATAAAACACATTATAACGTTTGAATTGGTTATTAATCTCGCATATATTTATATACAGTTTTTATGAATATTTTTGTTATAAGCGAATGTTAAATTTGGGCGCCACCTTCACCAGGCTCGCTTTGGTCTCCGGTGTAGGGTTCGGATTGTTAAACGGTAACCGGTTAAAAGGTCACAGTTTAACCGGTTACAGAAAGCGAGGAACTGGTAGTTTTAAGGTTCGTCAGTTACAAATCTAAAACTGTGCAGTTTGTTGCAGGACGTTTCCACAGATGCGGCAAACACGTAACCGGTTTGTACAGTTTGTACCGGTAACCGGAATTAACCTGTAACCGGTTCGTACCGGTAATTCCCGTACGCCCGCCGGTAACGTCAAAGCGATTTAACCCGGGCCGCGTCACGCGTGGCAGAATCATCGAGTAGGGAATCGAGAGTCTTAAGGCGAATCGAATTGAGCGGTAATCGTGGATCGTGTCTGGCTATCTCGTGCGTGAGGGGGGAGGGATCGCGGCAAGAGGAATCGCATGCGACAGTGGAGTCGTGCGCGGGAATCGTGGATCGTGCCGCCTTCCCTCGCCTGCCGAGTTCCCATCCAACGCCGCCGCCGCCTCCTCCTCGACCCTCGCGGCGGATCGGGGGCGACTGGGGGCGACTCGGGGCGACTCGCGACCTCCTCGGGGTAACGACGAGCGCAGGGCGCGCGAGCCCAGAGAGCGGAGCACAGAGAGAGAGAGACTCGCGTGGGAGTTGCGCGAGAGTTGAGTGAGAAAGTTCGCGAGATGTCGCGGGCACGCGAGCAGTGGTGGCCCACGCCGCTCGAGGCCCCCGGCCTGGCCGCTAGGCCCCAGGTCGCCCGCGTGCCACCGTCCGCTCGACTCGGGGCCACTCGCGCGGTGACACCGCCACGAGCAGGCGGCGTGGCTGGGGGCGGTGGGGGGCTGGGGGGCGGTGGGGGGCTGCCAGACCCCTGCACGGCTCCTGTTGCGCGCGGCTGTCGAACTCGCGGCCTCCTCGTGACAAGTGCGAGGAGGGAGTGGAGGGATCGTGACTAAGGGCGAGGAGGGAGTGGAGGGATCGTGACTAAGGGCGAGGAGGGAGTGGAGGGATCGTGACTAAGGGCGAGGAGGGAGTGGAGGGATCGTGACTAAGTGCGAGGCTGCTGTGAATGTTACCCGCGGGCAGGGCCACGGATCGTGGAGCCGCGCGGTGAGGGACCGCGCGAGCGAGCCCCAAGGGTCGCGGGGGTCCCAAGGTCGGCGTGACCACGGCTAACGCGCGGCGTCACCACCCTCGTCCTGTCGCGTGCAGATGCCGTGCGGAGCGGCCTGATTCGCCCCTCGCAAAGGCCTCGGCAGACGTCGCCAGAAGAACCCCCAGGGAGTGACCGCCATGGTGAAGTACTACGCGTGCTTGGGCATTCTCAAGAGCTCCTGGGACCACGTGTTCGCCGCGTTTTGGCAGCGCTACCCCAACCCCTACAGGTGCTGTGTGTGTCCTGTCACAAGCGAACGCGATTCCCTGCTCAAAAGAGCAAGTGGCGGGAATTCCGCCTTCTCATGACGGGGACGAGGTTGCCAGTAAATCGTCCACCGTTGACTTCCCCATGCAGCGGTACTCATTTTATCGAACACAAAGGGAAAGATGATCGGCTGAATCGACCACCACCGCCCAATCTCAAGCCAGGATTGTAATTGATAATCTTGGGATTGCCATCTGCTGACAGCCGAGCTGCCTGGCCTAGGACCCCGCATCCAGCGAGCATCGCCCCTGCTCGTGGCAGTAACGCAGCAGGTTGCCTTCCACCTTGCTATGCCGGAGACCAGTTCGTGCGGAGCAGGACCGCCGTCGCCCGCATCCGCAGACGGCGGTACCAGCTCCACCTCCCTGGAGGGATAATGATGGGCTGAGCCCGCCCCTGGCCGGATTTGAACTCGCAACCCTCGGCGGCTTGTTGTCTGCCAAGAGCACCTTCAGTCAAATGCCCTTGGCTGCTGTTGAAGGCGATCTGATGTAATAGCTCGTCATGCTGGAGTGCGTGCGGCTGTGAGGCTGCATCGTGCATATCGTGTAACAACAGCTCAGATCGCGTTCTCATGAATGGTGCCGATATGAACTTTAACTGCAGATTTCACACTGGTGCTGCGTAGGCCAAACGATTGTCGCTAAATGTCTGAGTTTTTGGATTTCCCGAGGACATGGTGCAGGTGTAACTTGATGGGTTAGGTTCTGGATTAAGGATATTGTATCGGTTGTCTTTGTGTTATACACTTTAAACTGTCTGGTGACATTTTTTGTGTCCTTTTTAAGGCATATAAATATAAACTTTTAGGTTTGTTGAACACGTAAGCTTTCTCGACCAATATCCATAATACAGGTATTTTTGGTTCATCATTAGACCTCCTTTGCCACTACCAAAACATAATAATAGGGGTTTTCCCCTTTTTTCTGGCAGCAAAACTGAAACCTTCTTACAAGGATTCATGTCTGCATTAACCACAATACCTGCAGTGAAAATGCAAACAAAAAACACTGTCGGGTGGTGGTGGGTTTAAGGACACATTTATATTTACGCGCTATAACCCCCCCCCAAAAAAAAAAAACCTGTATTATGGATGATATTGTTTGCAAAAGTCTTACGTGTTAAACTTTCTGAGGTTTGTTAAGGATACTGTATCACTTCCCACATTAAGGAGTTGCCAACACTGGGTGTTGGCAGTTTTGCATTCTGCTCGTCATCTGCATGAGTTTGAGGGTTTAATTGGTCACATGGCCCATAAGCCTGGCCTTTAGCCAGAGCGTGCGCTTCGCAATGTCAGTGTGTGGAGTGTATGTATAACGTAGAACTTCTTTCGCACCGTACGTAGCCAACCGTGCTAATCGGAGGTGCGGGGGAAGGACAACAAACTTAAGATCCCCATGTGTTCACACTTACCTGTGATACCTTTTTGAGACTTTTGTAACATATAAACATTGTAAGTGTGCAATATTGTTTTTAAAAAAATGGATAGTAGTGATCAAACATTCTCTTTTTAATAGTTATTGCTCAAAATGTATTCGTTTTAATTTGCATAGAGCAGAGTTCCTCTCTTGTATTTTACCCCATAAAGCATGGGGATGGATATCAAAGCTCTTGATAGTGGTGCTCATTGTGGAGTCCGTATGCGATGCCCACGACGAGTGGTAAACGACAGCTGGTGATTCACACATCTCGTCAACGTTGACCAAACGTCCCTGGCGTTTCGCAGCAAGCACGTGCTGACGGAGGATGTCCTCTGGCGGGAGGTTACGGAGGACAAGAAGCTGTTGACGCGGCGGCTCCTATCCAAGACGAACCGCCTGCCCAAGTGGGCCGAGCGGCTGCTGCCGTCCCATGTGGCCCCACGCCACGTCTACATTCTAGAGGACTCGGTGATGGATGCGGCCAACCAGAGGCTCATCACCTTCACCAGGAACGTCAACCACACACGCCTGATGGTGTGTTCCCCCCCCCCCCGCACCTTGTGATGCGTTTGCATCCCACCATGTACCTAGAATTATTATTTTATTATTCTTACTCGGCTGGTTCATCCACGAAAGCCTTACTGCATCTCAAGACTTTCTCACGATGGACCTGCCAAGTTTTCGCAGTAATTTGCAGGTCATTTTTCAACATTAAGATGTTTGCCCAATACGGTCCGCATTGCGGAGAAGCCGGAGGAATCCCATGCAGAACGGGGAGAGTACCTACACACGGTCCGAGACATGTCGTTTAGTTTCCTAAATGTAACTGTTCATGGTCGGAGATGCATTGAGCTCTATGGAGTAGAGTTTTGATGAGGGAATTCTTCTAGGATGGATGGTGGTGGATGGAGCTTAATGTATCTCCGACGGAGCTCAATGTATCTCCGACCATGAACACCTAACCAGTGAACTCAAACACGTGCACCAAGCTCTCAAGGCGAATGGATATTCTGACTACACAATCCGCAAAGCCTTCACCCTAACAGTGAGGAAGGAGCCATCTGAGAATCCAATCGAAACCATCACCTTGCAATACATAGCAGGTGTCACCAAAAATATTTCTAAAATCATGAACAAACACATGATCCAGGTCTGATTTAACACAGTACATTAAATAAATGATCTAATCCCATCTGTGAAGGACAAGATCTCTGACATGCAATATCCCGGAGTCTACAAACTAAGTTGTATCTGCGGCAGCAGTTACATTGGGGAAACTAAGCGACATGTCTTGGACCGTGTTGGTGAGCATAAGGCAGATCTGAAACACGGTTTGACCAAAATACTTCTGCCGTGGCTGATCATTACTTTAATGCGGCTGGCTCACAATTTATTTCTCTAAGACGATAGTACTTTGCAAGCCCACTGGCTGTCAACAAAGATTAGTTCATAAAGCCATCAATATATACAGACACAGACACAATTTCCACCGAGAGGATGGGTACAAACTCGGCAGCCATTGGAAAGACGTCATCAACCACTTCAAGTCGTAACTTGTTGGATATTGTCTTGTCACCTTCCATGCTTCACCTTGGTACTCTCTGAGCCCAGGGCGCCTATGCCCCGCCCACTGCGTTCTGACACCAGGGCGCTTGTGCCACGCCCACTGCGTTCTGACACCAGGGCGCCTATGCCCCGCCCACTGCGTTCTGACACCAGGGCACCTATGCCCCGCCCACTGCGTTCTGACACCAGGGCACCTATGCCCCGCCCACTGCGTTCTGACACCAGGGCGCCTATGCCCCGCCCA
The DNA here is from genome assembly GCF_048934315.1 of Petromyzon marinus. NCBI lineage: Eukaryota > Metazoa > Chordata > Hyperoartia > Petromyzontiformes > Petromyzontidae > Petromyzon > Petromyzon marinus. The sequence goes on along the minus strand of NC_133675.1, from coordinate 17,120,097 downwards.
CTTCGTTCTGACACCAGGGCACCTATGCCCCGCCCACTGCGTTCTGACACCAGGGCGCCTATGCCCCGCCCACTGCGTTCTGACACCAGGGCACCTATGCCCCGCCCACTGCGTTCTGAGACCAGGGCGCTTGTACTACGCCCATTTTTTTAATCTTTAAAAGCGGTTGCCTTCAGCGACCTTCCCCCCTTTTTCCTCCTGAGGACGATCACTTGTGTTGCGATCGAAACGTTATAGTTTCTATTTTATTTACATGTATTATTATTTTTTCTATCTACGTGACTTTCACGAAAGAACCAAAGAATATTCATTCCTGCAGTCACGAAAGTTTTGTCAAAATTTCATTCAACGTCTTTGTGTCACTACAGTGTAAAGTGCAATTGGCAACTGTACGTGTGTGGGGAGTGGTAGTGTAGCGGTTAGCGTGCCGCACTACGAACCTGGCAACCTTAAGTCCAACACAAGCGCCAATTATCTGAACCGGTCCTGGGCCTCCGCTGGGTTGACTAAACCTTAAATGGTTACCCGGTGCAGTGTGTAAACATCAGCATTGGAAAGACAAAGGCGGATGGGCGTGGTGTTGGCCACCCATTCCTGATTTGCTGTGCCAGCCTTAATCGGTGCTCGGTGAACAGCACTTACCCCAACAGTGTGTAAAATGCTATATGGGTGGTCTTTGTCTTTGTGCTGCAGGTGGTGAAGGAGCGCTGTGAGTACACCATCGACCCCGAGCAGCGGGGCTGGACACAGATCAAGCGGCAGGCCTGGATCTGCTCCAGCGTCTACGGATTCTCCCGCCCCATACAGGTCAGGCCTCATCCACAGCCGCCACTTGATAGTTTCCAGGTTATTTTGTCTCGCCGCGGTTTCTTGAGAACTCGAGAGACCAGGAGAGGTCTCATTTTCAAGAGGGATCTAGGTCACCACCACGATGACAAGCGCAAGAACATGAAGACGCGTGCAGCATAGACGCAAACAGAAATCGTAGCAAAATCAACCGGAGACTTCTAAAAGAGCGTCAAAACAATGTGAAATACATTTTAGTAAAACAAAGGTTTGCATGGACTAATAGTTTTTAATACATTTAGGGGGGTTATTGCACATGTGTAAATAGATCTTATATAGATTTATATAATGCCTTAATCCAAGACAATTTACAACACTTATAAAATTGTATGTAAGATGATAATGCTTAAAATAAAGAGTGGGGTTGATATTAAAAGTGGTGGTGTAGTTATGGTGACAGGCGGGAGTGGTGAAGGATGGGTTTGGGGCAGTGGTAGGGGTAGTTATAGGGATATGGCTCGTGATAGGGTTCGTGATTGGGCTCGTGATATGGCTAGTGATATGGCTAGTGATAGGGCTAGTGATAGGGCTAGTGATAGGGCTAGTGATAGGGCTAGTGATAGGGCTAGTGATAGTGGTAGGGGCACTGATAGGGGTAGCGGTATAGAGGTAGGGCTAGTGATAGGGCTAGTGGTAGTGATAGGGGTAGTGGTAGGGGTAGTGGTAGGGCTAGTGATAGTGGTAGTGATAGTGGTAGGGGTACTGATTGGGGTAGTAATAGGGGTAGTGGTAGCGGTGTAGTGGTAGGGGTACTGATAGTGGTAGTGATAGGGGTAGTGGTAGGGGTAGGGCTAGTGATAGTGGTAGTTATAGGGGTAGTGGTAGCGGTGTAGTGATAGGGGTAGTGGTAGGGCTAGTGATAGTGGTAGTGATAGGGGTACTGATAGGGGTAGTGGTAGCGGTGTAGTGGTAGGGCTAGTGATAGGGCTAGGGCTAGTGGTAGTGATAGTGGTAGGGGTAGTGATAGGGGGAGTGATAGTGATAGGGGTAGTGATAGTGGTAGGGGTACTGATTGGGGTAGTGATAGGGGTAGTGGTAGCAGTGTAGTGGTAGGGCTAGTGATAGGGCTAGTGGTAGTCATAGGGGTGGTGGTAGGGCTAGTGATAGTGATAGGGTACTGATAGGGGTACTGATAGGCGTAGTGGTAGCGGTGTAGTGGTAGTTTTAGGGATAGGGCTTGGGCTCATGATAGTGATAGGGGTAGTGGTAGGGCTAGTGATAGGGGTACTGATTGGGGTAGTGGTAGGGGTACTGATAGTGATAGTGTAGCGGTGTAGTGGTAGTGAACGGAAGCAGGTTAGATGAGGGCACGTCAAATACCACCTGCAAGCTAATTTATCATAAAAGATTTGAGGCCAGTAATGGGCCCTTTTAGCTGAAGTGGTGTTTCTGTCCAGGAATGGTGGCGCATGCCCCATAATCCCGCTCTTAGAAACGTGCAGGGTTGATGGATCTCCTGAAATATATATATATTTTTTCCTCCAATCCGCCATGCTGCTAAGTGGCCAGCAGGTATGGGTGTAAGACCGCCACGACTCTGGCAGAGAGCGTGGGTTTATCATTTGTGTTATTGCTCAGGGCATAGTCGTTTTACATGGTCTAAGCATGTTTTATTGGTTAGTGTTCTTTAATTTTCATAATCAATGTATTTTTCTTTGTCGCCTGGCAGGAATTTGGCGTCGCAAGGTTCAAAAGCAACGTTTCCAAGGCAATGAAGGGTTTTGAATACATCCTGACCAGCATGCAAGGTATGTCACACGCCTCATGAATCATCACGTCACAGGAAGGCAACCCAAGTCAGTGGGCGCAGCGTTGTACCTTTCTGCTGTCAAAACTAAGGTCTCCACGTTTCATTTCGTCTTTAAAATAAAAAATAACGCTACCTTCCAACGTCTCAACCGCCCGCTTCTGGCTTGAGGGCCCCGTGGCCTCCTTCGCGGGGTTTTAAATTCCTATCCATGCGCTGAGCTGTGATGAATAATAATTATTAGTATATTTGGTGTCTGTGCTATCATCTTTAGAGCGTAAGGGCTACCACGGAGGTAGGAGCTCTGTTGCACAGACTGATGTCGTCTCCCGGAAAATTCATCTTATTATCCACTCTGTACCCACCCTCCCTCCCATGTGAAAGTGGCCGTGAGAAGTGCTGCCGAGCAGTGGTTCCCACGTGACGTCACTAGAGGGCGCTCTAGGGGCTCACTTCACAGACGCCTCTCTCGCTTGTTAACAGCGGAGACTTGCCGCCTCACCGTGCATCTCGACGGAAGCACGTGTGTGTACTTAGGACTGTCTTCCTTTACTGTAAGATATACGTTTGGGCGGTGGGGTGGCGCTGTGGTAACACTCGCGTGGCCTCGCAGCCAGAAAGACCTAGGTTAGATTCCTGATTCGGGCGCCTTTCTGTGTGGAGTTAGTGTGTTCTCTTCCAGTTCTTCATGGGTTTCCTCCGGATTCTCCGGTTTCCTCTCAAGCTATAAAGAACACCGTAACTAGTATTGGTCATAATCCCAAGGCTGAATAAGAATTACCTGACAATTCTCTACCGGGATTACGCACAGCAGCAGCATCGCACCCCTACTGCGGAAACTTGGCAGACTCGGTCCGTCCTGGGTAAAAGAGTGTAATCATAAATACAAATGATGTCTTTTAAATGTGCAATGAGAACGTTTAAAGAATGAGATTTAAAATGTTAGTTACTCATCTTTTATATGCCTGTATGAAACATAAATACACAAACGATGCGGAGCTGCACCAGCGTGAGAATGAGATGGAGCTGGGTCGCAAATTACTCACGGCCTGCTGGCCTCATGAGCTCACGTCCACGTCAGAGCTCCCAGATGCCACAGCTGACAGCCTGGGCTCAAACCTGGGCATGCTTTCTCAATTAAAGTGGCTTCTCAAGTGTAGCAAGTTGATAGACTGGGCCGGGTCGCCAGTGACTTAGACGCCCAGCGCTAACGACTGCATTGTGTGTGGAGGAGTGACGTGCGGTTCATATTCCTCCTTGCTGAGCGTGGAGGAGCAGAGAATTAGTGTTGGGTAAGAAACCAGTTGGAAATGACTCCAGAGTGATATCTGTGGTGTCATATTCAAAGGGCCATTAATTTATGCGATGCTCTGATGACCAGCAATTCCAGCATGTTCTTTAAACGCTCTGACACGACATTTGCAGTGTAATCGGGATGTCCGTGGTGCTAAAATACAAATTCAAGGGTATAATGCAACACGCCGGCAGGGCATGATGAGTAAGACCTAGCCAACTCATCACGTTATTATCCACATAGCTTAAGGAAAACGTCTATTGGAAAACAAATGAGCTTAAGTATGATTTGATTGTCTAATTTATTAACCCACGGGAGGCATGAACTGGAATTGACTGTCCAGAGCGAGTGGGGTCACAGACCATTCGCAAGTCCGTTTGTAGCTTTAGTACAATTCTTGACGTAAGAGGTTTCAATGCATGCCCTAAAGTACTTTTGGTGTAATTCCCGTGTCGTGTAAGTGGTGGCACTAAAGTCACGTGTTTAGGTTTCTTTGGAGTCCGTTACAGAAGGAGGGAGTGAAACCTCTGGAAGCCAGACTGGGGACTGCGTTTCAGATGATGAGGAATATCTGGCGTGTACTGCAAGTCATTAAATAACACGTAATTACTTTAGTTATCTCTTAATAATTGTACAAACATTTACCTACGTGACTTTACCGAAAAAAACAAAGATTATTACAGTTTTTTCAGTGTGCAGAAATGCTCACAGACTCGTAGTTTACTCTGAGCCACTAACCGTGATTGTGAAGCAGAGCTGGGAGGGTGATGTCCACTGGGTGTGGTTGGTTGAGGGTTCTGTCTGACAGACTTGAAGTCTGCGCTGTGTCCACCAGTGGACGAGCCGCAGAGTGCACTGCGTGTACACGCCAGAGTGCACTGCGTGTACACGCCAGAGAGCCCAGCGGCTGTCGTGGGTAAAACGGCTCACTGAATTCCTTACACCAGATAAGGATTGAGCAATAGAATTGCTAGTGCACAGACCCACGTTCCATGTATTACATTTGTCGAGGATGGCGTTTAACGCTCCCAAGTGTCGGTAACGAACTCAACACGTCCGTTAATAACATTGCGGCTTTACAAGGAAAAATGTGTAATAGGCGACGTTTCGGGCAATGGCCCTTCTTCATAGCACCGTTATTTGTGGTTGTTGCACTACTGGCAACGCAGGATCGCCAAATAGATTGTCTAGCATTGATGAGCGCACCTCGAGTTTCCTGTGCACGACGAGCATCGAGCTGTACTGCTTGGTGGAGCTACCGTGCAGCAGAGCACGGCGAGCCGTCGTGCGCGTCTTGGTTCGTACGCCGCCAGTGGTCCGCGCAGGATCCGATGGTACTTTGTCCGCCAGCCTCTCCGACTCCCATCATTCCAGCTGACACGGGTCTGGAGTTGAGAGCTTTTGCTGCGGCACGCTCGTTGCGTTCAGTTTAAGAGCTGTGCTTATCTTACGCAGAGTCCTGCATCATGTTGCAGCAGCAGCAGCATGCCACCAAACCTTGTGCAATATCGCTATGATCTGTGGGCGCATGGCTTCTTTCCTCTGCAGACGCCACTCGCAGAATGTTTGTTTTGGCTGAGTGAACTTGAGGAAAACACAGCCACCCCTGAGATTCAGTGTTAATGTTGTTTGTAAGATAAACTCAATGCACACAATGGGTACCTGAAACCTCTATTGCTATACAATTGTCAGTTTATACATAGCAAGAGATGTGATTCTGTACGAAATTATGTAATTATTTATTAGATTGAGTATTTAATGTAATATCGAAGGTTTTTATTATTTATACAGTTAATTAGAAAAACAAGTTGATGCACGAAAATGTTCAATCAAAATGCATGGCATGATGTACAAATAGTATCACACAATACTTTTCTTGATATTTAACTTTATACATTGCAACTGCAAGTTATTATTTTCTTGGGCCTACTTCTGCCTAACTAGCATATTAGAATTATTATGACTGCATTATTTGAATGTTTTGGGGAGTGAGACTGGGGCTTACGTATTTCACAATTCATCATTTCAGGATTCCATTTTGACATGCTGTGTAATTCATTTTAATCTATTCATATTTTAACACCCATTTTTTTCTTTTAACTAAAATTTTCGTTGAAATACACTGTCCGTCCACTCGTTGGCAATATATAACCCGAACAAGAGTCGTGCCAAATGTGTTACTTGTGACCGATGGGGCTCATCGGGAGCCAACGCGAGTCCTGTGATGTCACCGGAAGTCTCGCACCCTGCGGCCTTCCTCAACTACTCTCTCAACCTTGTCTGTCCTTGCTTCGTCTGCAGTCGGCACATTCTTAAAGACCGCTGGCTTTTACCATTGTTGATGTCCAGATATGTTTTACAAAGGGACAGAAGCGCTGGGCGACATTTAAAAATAGCACGCAGTCACGCTAAACTGAGCACGGCGAAACAGCCGTACGGAAGGGGGAGGTGGTGCTGGCGAGGAAGCGGTGCGCCACGGTGGCATCGTAATGGCGCCGTGCACGCGATCGCCACCACCGTCGTCCCTTGCCCACCTCCACACGGTGCTGCAAAGGCTAAGGCAACGGCGTTTGAATTGGCCGAAGGCTTTAGGGCAGGTGGCTTGTATTGGCCGCAGAGTAGGGCTTGCGCTCAGCATGGTGCGAGGGCCCGTTAAATCTTCTTAATTTCAAAATGGACTTTTGCAGTGTGTATAGATACTGTGGTCAGATAACACTGGATACCATGGTACAGTAGTTAGAGTTAAGTGATTATACCAAGTTATAATCACAAGGCAACTGATAAACACTGGAATAGATGTCATTGGTAGGCCAATTGCAGGGAGTTTTAGATCCCCATACAGTGAGGGAAAAAGTATTTGATCCCCTGCTGATTTTGTACGTTTGCCCACTGACAAAGAATTGATCATTCTATAATTTTAATGGTAGGTTTATTTGAACAGTGAGAGACAGAATAACAACAAGAAAATCCAGAAAAACGCATGTCAAAAATGTTATAAATTGATTGGCATTTTTACGAGGTAAATTAGTATTTGACCCCTCTGCACCACATGACTTAGTACTTGGTGGCAAAACCCTTGTTGGCAATCACAGAGGTCAGACGTTTATTGTAGTTGGCCACCAGGTTTGCACACATCTCAGGAGGGATTTTGTCCCACTCCTCTTTACAGATCTTCTGCAAGTCATTAAGGTTTTGAAGCTGACGTTTGGCAACTCGAACCTTCAGCTCCCTCCACAGATTTTCTGTGGGATTAAGGTCTGGAGACTGGCTAGGCCACTCAATTACCTTAATGTGCTTCTTCTTGAGCCACTCCTTTGTTGCCTTGGCCATATGTTTTGGGTCATTGTCATGCTGGAATACCCATCCACGACCCATTTTCAATGCCCTGGCTGAGGGAAGGAGGTTCTCACCCAAGATTTGACAGTACATGGCCCCGTCCATCGTCCCTTTGATGCGGTGAAGTTGTCCTGTCCCCTTAGCAGAAAAATACCCCCAAAGCATGTTTCCACCTCCATGTTTGACGGTGGGGATGGTGTTCTTGGGGTCATAGGCAGCATTCCTCCTCCAAACACAGCGAGTTGAGTTGATACCAAAGAGCTCCATTTTGGTCTCATCTGACCACAACACTTTCACCCAGTTGTCCTCTGAATTATTCAGATGTTCATTGGCAAACTTCAGACGGGCATGTATATGTGCTTTCTTGAGCAGGGGGACCTTGCGGGCGCTGCAGGATTTCAGACCTTCACGGCGTAGTGTGTTACCAATTGTTTTCTTGGTGACTTTGGTCCCAGCTGCCTTGAGATCATTGACAAGATCCTCCCGTATAGTTCTGGGCTGATTCCTCACCGTTCTCGTGATCATTGCAACTCCACGAGGTGAGATCTTGCATGGAGCCCCAGGCCGAGGGAGATTGACAGTTCTTTTGTGGTTCTTTCATTTGCGAATAATCGCACCAACTGTTGTCACCTTCTCACCAAGCTGCTTGGCAATGGTCTTGTAGCCCATTCCAGCCTTGTGTAGGTCTACAATCTTGTCCCTGACATCCTTGGAGAGCTCTTTGGTCTTGGCCATGGTGGAGAGTTTGGAATCTGATTGATTGATTGCTTCTGTGGACAGGTGTCTTTTATACAGGTAACAAGCTGAGATTAGGAGCACTCCCTTTAAGAGTGTGCTCGTAATCTCAGCTCGTTACCTGTATAAAAGACATCTGGGAGCCAGAAATCAGGGGCGGAGCCCGGATTTCAGGCCGGGGTGACATTCAACAAATTTTATTTTCAAGAATGATTAGAGAGTCAGGCTGTTGAACTAGACGCCATCGGTTGGCGGCACACTCTGACAATGCAGTTGCACGGAGTCCGCCAGACCAAGTGTCGTACAATTATACGCAGAATGTCACCCCTGTCACCCCCCCTGGCTCTGCCCCTTCCAGAAATCTTTCTGATTTAGAGGGGGTCAAATACTTATTTCCCTCATTAAAATGCAAATCAATTTATAACATTTTTGACATGCATTTTTCTGGATTTTCTTGTTATTCTGTCTCTCACTGTTCAAATAAACCTACCATTAAAATTATAGGCTGATCATTTCTTTGTCAGTGGGCAAACGTACAAAATCAGCAGGGGATCAAATACTTTTTTCCCTCACTGTATGGTGGCGTTTAATTGTCATGACTGGCCTCATTGAACTCGGGCAGAATCTGTATAAATGTTGTCTTTTCATTTATTATAAACATCTTGTTTCTTTATGCTTTTGCAATTCTCTTATTCCCTCTTCGCGTCTGTCGCTCTCTGCCTTCGTCCCACTCCCGTCCTGCCCCACTCACGCTTCCCTGGACGGACGAAAATTCCAGCGTTGAGCTCCCGGCTTCCTCCGGCAGGTGATCCGCCGGCTCGCTCGCTTAAGGCCACGGCCATGGAGGCCACGGAGCGGGCCAAGGACCTGGCCTGCAAGGCCGCTGCCCCGCAGAAAGCGAAGCAGTTCCTGTGAGTGGCCGACCGCCGTCCCTCCGGCCCCGTCTCGCTCAACCCCAACGCACTTCAGGGCACAACGATTGTCTTCGATCTCCAAGCTCCCACTCGACGTGGCGCGCATAGAGCTGCTGCTGCTGCTGCTGCCACCGCTGCTTCTGCTGTTCAACGGTGGAGTCGTGGGCAGCGACCTTGACTCTGTGTTGGTTTGTCTACGTTGTAGCCACATCGTCTGTGTAGACCGATTTTATTCCTCGGCAGTCGTCTTTGTTACTCAGCGTTTTGCCCTCGAGCGCATTTCCTTTTTGTTTTAGTGGTATTTAAATGACCGAATCTGTTCAATTCCAGTGATGTATATATTCTAAATAAAGTTACATGAATTCCAGGGAAATTACAGTGTAATGGTACCGTAAAGAGTAAGTATATTACATTTTGTACATTTCCATGCAATTTGATTTAATTGCTGTATAAAATAAACGCATACTTTGTGAATTGTGTTGCGTCTTGATGGTGATTGGTTCTGAAGGCTCCTCGGTGTTTATTGTGGTGTAATGATGGCTTTAGTGCGTCCCACGGCTTTTATTTTAACTCAAATGTAAGCGCTATAACACTTGCAGTACTTTGATAAAAGTTCACAGGTATGTCCTTGATCTTTCGTATAAATGTGCAGTGGTATGAACAACTTAAACAGGCCACAAAACGGCCTCGCGTGCTGTACACACTCTCACAACAACAGTAATTTACAAAAAATATTTGTTACTATTCGGCTTCTAATATCAAGACAATAATAATCAGCGTCATTGTGGAGAATGTAAATAAAACGAGATCAGTACAGAGTGTGTACTTAATATATCCAGCGTATTTAAACAATCCACCGCACATCGTTCTCGGAGTGCATTTCATCAGCAGAGGTCCAGCACAAGCCAACTGTGGACCTGTTTGACATGCAGTGTCTTATCAGCAGTTCTGGTTGCATGGGTGTTGGTGAACTGTCCGATGTTATAGGCAAGGACCCTTTAAGATATGGAGCCTCATGCGATGGAAAAAACTAAAACAAAACGACCGTGTTGCATATAATCAGAAAATATACGGTATTCATATATGCCTGCCCACATCAATACAATCTTAAGTATTTTTTACACTGTTTTCAAAACAACTTTAATTACATTTGTGAAAGGTGGTAAGTAGCCTTATGATAGTCTTACAATCAGTCGTTAAGCCTCAAAGAAATGTGGTAGCTGTACATTCGGGAGCTGCTGCTGTTCCGGCTGCTGCCGATCTGTAATATCGACGCCGGGCCAGGTGTTGAACAGTCACATCGTGTTCAGGTCTTGAACAGTCGCATCGTGTTCAGGTATTGAGCAGTCTCATCGTGTTCAGGTGTTGAGCAGTCGCATCGTGTTCAGGTGTTGAGCAGTCTCATCGTGTTCAGGTGTTGAGCAGTCACATCGTGTTCAGGTGTTGAGCAGTCACATCGTGTTCAGGTGTTGAACAGTCGCATCGTGTTCAGGTGTTAAACAGTCTCATCGTGTTCAGGTGTTGAGCAGTCGCATCGTGTTCAGGTGTTAAACAGTCACATCGTGTTCAGGTCTTGAACAGTCTCATCGTGTTCAGGTGTTAAACAGTCTCATCGTGTTCAGGTGTTGAGCAGTCGCATCGTGTTCAGGTGTTGAGCAGTCGCATCGTGTTCAGGTGTTGAACAGTCGCATCGTGTTCAGGTGTTGAACAGTCTCATCGTGTTGAGGTGTTGAACAGTCGCATCGTGTTCAGGTGTTGAACAGTCGCATCGTGTTCAGGTGTTGAGCAGTCGCATCGTGTTCAGGTGTTGAACAGTCGCATCGTGTTCAGGTGTTGAGCAGTCGCATCGTGTTCAGGTGTTGAACAGTCTCATCGTGTTCAGGTGTTGAACAGTCTCATCGTGTTCAGGTGTTGAGCAGTCGCATCGTGTTCAGGTATTGAGCAGTCTCATCGTGTTCAGGTGTTGAGCAGTCGCATCGTGTTCAGGTGTTGAGCAGTCTCATCGTGTTCAGGTGTTGAACAGTCGCATCGTGTTCAGGTGTTGAGCAGTCACATCGTGTTCAGGTGTTGAGCAGTCACATCGTGTTCAGGTGTTGAACAGTCGCATCGTGTTCAGGTGTTAAACAGTCTCATCGTGTTCAGGTGTTGAGCAGTCGCATCGTGTTCAGGTGTTAAACAGTCACATCGTGTTCAGGTCTTGAACAGTCTCATCGTGTTCAGGTGTTAAACAGTCTCATCGTGTTCAGGTGTTGAGCAGTCGCATCGTGTTCAGGTGTTGAACAGTCGCATCGTGTTCAGGTGTTGAGCAGTCGCATCGTGTTCAGGTGTTGAGCAGTCGCATCGTGTTCAGGTGTTGAACAGTCTCATCGTGTTCAGGTGTTGAACAGTCTCATCGTGTTCAGGTGTTGAACAGTCGCATCGTGTTCAGGTGTTGAACAGTCTCATCGTGTTCAGGTGTTGAGCAGTCGCATCGTGTTCAGGTGTTGAACAGTCGCATCGTGTTCAGGTGTTGAACAGTCGCATCGTGTTCAGGTGTTGAACAGTCGCATCGTGTTCAGGTGTTGAGCAGTCTCATCGTGTTCAGGTGTTGAACAGTCTCATCGTGTTCAGGTGTTAAACAGTCGCATCGTGTTCAGGTGTTGAGCAGTCTCATCGTGTTCAGGTGTTAAACAGTCGCATCGTGTTCAGGTGTTGAGCAGTCTCATCGTGTTCAGGTGTTGAACAGTCTCATCGTGTTGAGGTGTTGAACAGTCTCATCGTGTTCAGGTGTTAAACAGTCGCATCGTGTTCAGGTGTTGAGCAGTCACATCGTGTTGAGGTGTTGAACAGTCTCATCGTGTTCAGGTGTTGAACAGTCTCATCGTGTTCAGGTGTTGAGCAGTCACATCGTGTTGAGGTGTTGAACAGTCTCATCGTGTTCAGGTGTTGAACAGTCTCATCGTGTTCAGGTGTTAAACAGTCGCATCGTGTTCAGGTGTTGAACAGTCACATCGTGTTCAGGTCTTGAACAGTCGCATCGTGTTCAGGTGTTGAGCAGTCGCATCGTGTTCAGGTGTTGAACAGTCTCATCGTGTTCAGGTGTTAAACAGTCGCATCGTGTTCAGGTCTTGAACAGTCGCATCGTGTTCAGGTGTTGAGCAGTCGCATCGTGTTCAGGTGTTGAACAGTCTCATCGTGTTCAGGTGTTGAACAGTCTCATCGTGTTCAGGTGTTGAACAGTCACATCGTGTTGAGGTGTTGAACAGTCTCATCGTGTTCAGGTGTTGAACAGTCTCATCGTGTTCAGGTGTTGAGCAGTCGCATCGTGTTCAGGTGTTGAACAGTCTCATCGTGTTCAGGTGTTAAACAGTCGCATCGTGTTCAGGTGTTGAGCAGTCTCATCGTGTTCAGGTGTTAAACAGTCGCATCGTGTTCAGGTGTTGAACAGTCACATCGTGTTCAGGTGTTGAGCAGTCGCATCGTGTTCAGGTGTTAAACAGTCGCATCGTGTTCAGGTGTTGAACAGTCACATCGTGTTCAGGTGTTGAACAGTCGCATCGTGTTCAGGTGTTGAGCAGTCGCATCGTGTTCAGGTGTTGAGCAGTCTTATCGTGTTCAGGTGTTGAACAGTCACATCGTGTTCAGGTGTTAAACAGTCGCATCGTGTTCAGGTGTTGAACAGTCACATCGTGTTGAGGTGTTGAGCAGTCGCATCGTGTTCAGGTGTTAAACAGTCTCATCGTGTTCAGGTGTTGAACAGTCACATCGTGTTGAGGTGTTGAACAGTCTCATCGTGTTCAGGTGTTGAACAGTCGCATCGTGTTCAGGTGTTGAGCAGTCGCATCGTGTTCAGGTGTTGAGCAGTCGCATCGTGTTCAGGTGTTGAACAGTCTCATCGTGTTCAGGTGTTAAACAGTCGCATCGTGTTCAGGTGTTGAACAGTCACATCGTGTTCAGGTGTTAAACAGTCGCATCGTGTTCAGGTGTTGAGCAGTCGCATCGTGTTCAGGTGTTGAACAGTCACATCGTGTTCAGGTGTTAAACAGTCGCATCGTGTTCAGGTGTTGAGCAGTCGCATCGTGTTCAGGTGTTGAACAGTCACATCGTGTTCAGGTGTTGAACAGTCGCATCGTGTTCAGGTGTTAAACAGTCGCATCGTGTTCAGGTGTTGAGCAGTCGCATCGTGTTCAGGTGTTAAACAGTCTCATCGTGTTCAGGTGTTGAACAGTCACATCGTGTTGAGGTGTTGAACAGTCTCATCGTGTTCAGGTGTTGAACAGTCGCATCGTGTTGAGGTGTTGAGCAGTCTCATCGTGTTCAGGTGTTGAGCAGTCTCATCGTGTTCAGGTGTTAAACAGTCGCATCGTGTTCAGGTGTTGAACAGTCGCATCGTGTTGAGGTGTTGAACAGTCGCATCGTGTTCAGGTGTTGAACAGTCTCATCGTGTTCAGGTGTTGAGCAGTCGCATCGTGTTCAGGTGTTGAGCAGTCGCATCGTGTTCAGGTGTTGAACAGTCTCATCGTGTTCAGGTGTTAAACAGTCGCATCGTGTTCAGGTGTTGAGCAGTCTCATCGTGTTCAGGTGTTGAACAGTCGCATCGTGTTCAGGTGTTGAACAGTCGCATCGTGTTCAGGTGTTGAACAGTCACATCGTGTTGAGGTGTTGAGCAGTCGCATCGTGTTCAGGTGTTAAACAGTCTCATCGTGTTCAGGTGTTGAACAGTCGCATCGTGTTCAGGTGTTGAACAGTCTCATCGTGTTCAGGTGTTGAGCAGTCGCATCGTGTTCAGGTGTTGAGCAGTCGCATCGTGTTCAGGTGTTGAACAGTCTCATCGTGTTCAGGTGTTAAACAGTCGCATCGTGTTCAGGTGTTGAACAGTCTCATCGTGTTCAGGTGTTGAGCAGTCGCATCGTGTTCAGGTGTTGAGCAGTCGCATCGTGTTCAGGTGTTGAGCAGTCTCATCGTGTTCAGGTGTTGAACAGTCTCATCGTGTTCAGGTCTTGAACAGTCTCATCGTGTTCAGGTGTTGAGCAGTCACATCGTGTTCAGGTGTTGAACAGTCTCATCGTGTTCAGGTGTTAAACAGTCGCATCGTGTTCAGGTCTTGAACAGTCACATCGTGTTCAGGTGTTGAGCAGTCGCATCGTGTTCAGGTGTTAAACAGTCTCATCGTGTTCAGGTGTTGAGCAGTCGCATCGTGTTCAGGTGTTGAGCAGTCGCATCGTGTTCAGGTGTTGAACAGTCTCATCGTGTTCAGGTGTTGAACAGTCTCATCGTGTTCAGGTCTTGAACAGTCTCATCGTGTTCAGGTGTTGAGCAGTCACATCGTGTTCAGGTGTTGAACAGTCTCATCGTGTTCAGGTGTTAAACAGTCGCATCGTGTTCAGGTCTTGAACAGTCTCATCGTGTTCAGGTGTTGAGCAGTCTCATCGTGTCCAGGTGTTGAGCAGTCTCATCGTGTTCAGGTGTTGAGCAGTCTCATCGTGTCCAGGTGTTGAACAGTCTCATCGTGTTCAGGTGTTGAACAGTCGCATTGTGTTCAGGTGTTGAAGTTTCCCTGTGTTCAACTTCCTCGCGATCCGCCTGCACGGACGGAGCGTGATTGTGCAGCAGCAGCAGCAGTCGCGAGGTCAACGCTGGCAAAGTGACCCCCCCCCCCCCCCCACAAGCTGCGTCCTGTGCCGGTGCGCGGGGCTGGGACCTGACTTGATCCGGGAGGATTCCGGGCTGCGCGACTACGCTCACACCACACATACACACCACACACACACACCACACACACCACACACGCCACACATACCACACACACACCACACATAACACACACCACAAATACCACACACCACACACATACCACACACACCACACACACCACACACACCGCACACACCACACACACACCACACACACCGCACATACCACACACACCACACATAACACACACACCGCACACACCGCACACACCACACACATACCACACACACCACACACACACCACGCACACCGCACACACCACACACATACCACACACACCACACACACACCACGCACACCGCACACACCACACACACCGCACATACCACACACACCGCACACACCACACACACCACATTACACACCACACACACCACACTACACACACATACCACACACACCGCACACACCACAACAACAACCGCCATTCGCCACTAAGTGGCGGTGACGTCACCACGACGCTTGTGCCAGGCTATGTGCACCTTGAGGCCACGTGAAGTGTCGAACGCCCGCGGGCAGGTCACGGGGCAGACCCAGGTGCCACGGGTCGACTGACTGAGATGACTGGCTGGTGCACCACCTGTGCCCCCTACTGTGCCAACCTGCTGTGCTTTAGCCACCCGACGCTCCGCTCATGAGCGTCGCTCCTCCGCCCTCCGTTGTTATTGGAGGGCGACTGCCTCCAACTGCCCAGTAGCAGCGTCCTTCACGAGCCTCCTCCACAGAGGCCGATCTTGACACCGCTGGTACCAGTCATCGGCAAGTCCACTCAGCTCCACGTCCTGTACCACATCACTCCATCTCTTCTCTAGCCCGTGCCGCGCCCGATTAGCCCCCTCAATCCGGCCGAACAAAAGTTGTTTCGGCATGCGGTGGCTGGGCATGCGGGCTACATGACCCAGCCATCGCAGCCTTGCCCACCGGAGGAGCTCACCGATGGGACCTTGCCCAGATCTTTCAAGGATTTGTGAGCTCACACAATCCAGTCTGGTTAAACCCAGGATAGATCGTAGGCAGGCCAGCCCAAATGTTTCTAACCGGCGAAGATGTTCCATTAGGGGGGTCCACGTTTCGCAAGCGTAGAGAAGGGAGGGAATGACCGTGGCCGAGAAGACCTGAAGCTTAGTGCGGAGCGACAGACCAGGTAGCTTCCACACAGCGTTACGCAACCGATGAAAATACATTGCCGCTCGACTGATTCGGAGTGAGACCTCTGCTGTTAAACTGGAGCCGGTCATAAGCACACTGCCCAGGTATGGGAAACTCTCCACTCGCTCCACAACTGCCCCATTACCGATTGGGAGTTGTGGGGGTGGAGTGTCCGATGGTACAAAATACCCAGGCAGGTGCTTAGTTTTGGTGGGGCTGATCGTAAGGCCCCACCTCTTAGTGGCACGCTCTAGTCTCAGCAGCAGCGTCTCCAACTCCTCCTCTGAATGAGCAGCTATTACCAAATCATCAGCATACATAACGTGGTTGAGCAATATGGAGCCATCCCTTGACCGCACCCGGGCATCGATGAGCCTCCCATTATATCTGTACCATATGGAGATTCCCCGGGTACAGCTATTGAAGGCTTCACGAACTACGTGGTCAAAATAAATGTTAAATAATGTACCACACACCACACACACCACACACACCACACACCCCCCACACACACCATACACACCACACACACACTACATACACACCACACACACCACACACATACCACACCACACACTACCCACACACACTACACAGACCACACGCACCACACACACACCACACACACACCACACACCACACACACCACACACACACCACACACACACACCACACACACCACACACACCACACCACACACACTACCCACACACACTACACACACCACACACACACCACACACACCACACGCCACCCCCACACACACATACACCACACACCACACGCCACACTACACACACACCACACACACCACACACACACCACACACCACACACACACTACACACACACACACTACACACACACATACCACACACACCACACACACCACACACACACACCACACACCACACGCCACACTACACACACACACACCACCACACACACCACACACCACACACACCACAACACACCACACACACACACCACACGCCACACACCACACACACACACACTACACACACACACCACACACCACACACCACACCACACACACACACACCACACACACACTACACACACACCACACACACACCACACACACCACACCACACACACACCACACACACACCACAACACACCACACACACACCACACACACCACAGACACACCACACATACACACACACCACACACACCACACACACCACACACACACCACACACACCACACACACACCACTCCACACACACACCACATACACCACACACACCACACACACACACACCACACACACCACACACACACCACACATCACACACACACACTACATACACACCACACACACACCACACCACACACACCACACACACACACCACACACACACCACACACACACCACACACACCACACCACACACACTACATACACACCACACACCACATACCACACACACCACACACACCACACACACACCATACACACCACACACACCACACACACCACACCACACACTACCCACACACACTACACAGACCACACACACCACACACCACACACACCACACACACACACACACACCACACACACACCACACACACCACCCCACACACACCACACACCACACACTACCCACACACACTACACAGACCACACACACCACACACAAACACCACACACACACACCACACACACACCACACACACACCACACACACACCACACACACCACACACACACCACACACCCCACACACACCACACCACACGCGAGGGCGATGCGAGCGGCGATTCCGGCACCGCACGAGATGGCCTCGTCAACTCTTTGTGCCTGGACAGGAGACGAATCAAAGTGGTCCCGTTTGTTTGTCTCTGCGCCAATTCCACCAACTCGCAACCAGCGCCGCATCGGGGCTCTACGAGTTCCAGCACGGTCACAAAACGATGCGATTTGAAATCGCCGCCGTGATTGCATTGCAACTTGCGGCCGAGTTGTTGCGTCGAGGGTTATTGTGGGCCGAGGTTTCAAAGCGGAGTTCTGCTTTAAGGGTGTACGCCTACCGTAGCTTTGATGGTTGTTGCCATTCTACTGCATTGCATTTCTTGGAAATGCTGAATTATTCTTAGAATCGACAAAAGTCGATCTCGAGATCAGATTGTTGGTGCGAGTTTGGCTCAAGACAACAACAACAAGAAGAAGAAGGCGCCCCGCTGCGTGGAGAGCCGTGCCGAGGAGCGGCGAACAGCCCTCGCCGTCCCCAGGGGCTGGCCAGGAGAAGGCGGCACGGCGCAGCGAGGACTCCCTGCCGGCTCCTTCCACGTGGGAAGCGTTGCTCCCTCGCTCGCTCGCTCGCTCCCTCGCGTGGGGGTTTCCGAGTGCTCCGGTTCCCTCCCACATAATTGACCGATAATACAATCACAGATAATACAATCACAGATAATACAAGCACAGATAATACAATCACAGATAATACAATCACAGATAATACAATCATAGATAATACAGTCACATATAATACAGTCACAGATAATGCAATCACAGATAATACAATCACAGATAATGCAATCACAGATAATACAATCACAGATAATACAATCACAGATAATGCAATCACAGATAATACAATCACAGATAATGCAATCACAGATAATACAATCACAGATAATGCAATCACATAATACAATCACAGATAATACAATCACAGATAATGCAATCACAGATAATACAATCACAGATAATGCAATCAATCACAGATAATACAATCACAGATAATACAATCACAGATAATACAATCACAGATAGTGCAGTCACAGATAATACAATCACAGATAATACAATCACATAATACAGTCACAGATAATGCAATCACAGATAATGCAATCACAGATAATACAGTCACAGATAATACGATAATAGAGAACCGCAGAGCTTGGGAAATTGTTGGTGCCGGCTCACCGCGTGGCTCTGGTTTCCTCTCGCGTCCGAGCGGAGGTGCCGCATTCCGAGGTGAAATGAACGCTCTATGTGCGGCAAACCGGTAACCACTGTAACAGGGGTTTCAAGGGGTTACCGGTAATTGACCCCCCCCCCCCCCTATTTTAACAACCCCTAGCCACTTGATAAAGCCAACTATGGCGAATATTTATGAAGCTACGCACCCGGAGACACTTCAATGCACATCTACCACTCGAAAAGCCACAGCGATATCCAGCTCAAAGAAGCATTGAGGCATGGGTGCTCAGCGCCTGTCGACAGCCCTGCAGAGCCAGTGGTGGAAATTCCACATTCCTATGGCGGGGACGAATCTCTTCACACGACAACCGCTGTTGACTTCCTGCACAAAAGTGCGACTCGGTCGACCTGACTGCAGGCACGGAGTCACGGCGTGAGGGACAAGACAAAGGTCCCCCGTGTAGCTTTAGCAGACTGCTGGGGCAAGTGCTGTTAGCGAGTAGCAGCAGCTGTGAAGGCCGCCGGCACTGTGGCACACGAGGGGGTGGGTGGCCAGCACCACGCCCGCCCGGCCGCCTTTGTCTCCCCATTTGGCGATGTTTACTCACCACACCAGTTACCCATTTGAGGCTGAGTCAACTTAGGGGAGGCCCAGCACCGGTTCAGATAATTGTCACCGCCGGTGTTGTCCGCGAGCTGGAATCGAAACCGGGTCGCCGGGTTCGTAGCGCAGCGTAGCGCTGACCGCTACTACACTACCGCTCCCCCGCACGCACACACAGAGACGCACACACAGACGCACACACGCACACACAGAGACACAAACACAACAACAACAACCACCATTCGCCACTAAGTGGCGGTGACGTCACCACGACGCTTGTGCCAGGCCATGTGCACCTTGAGGCCACGTGAAGTGTCGAACGCCCGCTGGCAGGAGGTCACGGGGCAGACCCAGGTGCCACGGGTCGACTGAGTGAGATTACTGAGATAACTGGCTGATGCACCGCCTGTGCCCCCTACTGTGCCAATCTGCTGTGCTTTAGCCACCCGGCGCTCCGCTCGTTGTTTTGAGCGTCGCTCCTCCGCCCTCCGTTGTTGTTGGAGGGCGACTGCCTCCAACTGCCCAGTAGCATCCTTCATGAGCCTCCTCCACAGAGGCCGATCTTGACACCGCTGGTACCAGTCATCGGCAAGTCCACTCAGCTCCACGTCCTCCTGTACCACATCACTCCATCTCTTCTCTAGCCTGTGCCGCGCCCGTTTAGCCCCCTCGATCCGGCCGAACAAAAGCTGTTTCGGCATGCGGTGGCTGGGCATGCGGGCTACATGACCCAGCCAACGCAGCCTTGCCTGCCGGAGGAGGTCACCGATGGGACCTTGCCCAGATCTTTCAAGGATTTGTGAGGTCCTCACACAATCCAGCCTGGTTAAACCCAGAATGGATCGTAAGCAGGCTAGCCTAAATGTTTCTAACCGGCGAAGATGTTCCATTAGGGGGGTCCACATTTCGCAAGCGTAGAGAAGGGAGGGAATGACCGTGGCCGAGAAGACCTGAAGCTTAGTGCGGAGCAACAGACCAGGTAGCTTCCACACAGCGTTACACAATCGATGAAAAGATATTGCCGCTCGACTGATTCGGAGTGAGACCTCTGCTGTTAAACTGGAGTCGGTCATAAGCACACTGCCCAGGTATGGGACACTCTCCACTTTCTCTACAACTGCCCCATCACCGATTGGGAGTTGTGGGGGTGGAGTGTCCGATGGTACAAAATACCCAGGCCGGTGCTTAGTTTTGGTGGGGCTGATGGTAAGGCCCCATCTCTTAGTGGCACGCTCCAGTTTCAGCAGCAGCGTCTCCAACTCCTCCTCTGAATGAGCAGCTATTACCAAATCATCGGCATACATAACGTGGTTGAGCAATAGGGAGCCATTCCTTGACCACATCCGGGCATCGATCAGCCTCCCATTATATCTGTACCAAATGGAGATTCCCTCGGTACAGCTATTGAAGGCTTCACGAACTACGTGGTCAAAATAGATGTTAAATAATGTGGGAGCCAGAGGACATCCCTGTCGCACCCCAAGGTGTACAGGGAATGGCTCTGACTCCCGGCCACGTACTTTTACCCGGTACCGCTCACCATCATGAAGGTCCTTAATGATCGTGAGCAGAGAGAGGGTCAGGGACTCCAAAAGCACGAAGAACAACCCAGAGCCCAGGCCTACTGATGGTATCATAGGCCTTGACCAGGTAAATAAGGCAGAGATGTAGGTCTTGCTGGAATTCCCTACACCTCTGCTGTAGCAGACGGACAGAAAATATGGCATCTGTGCAGGACCGCCCTTTCCTGAAACCGCATTGGGGCTCTGCAAGCCTCTCCTCAGCGTGCCTGGCAAGGCGATGTTAAATAATCCTTGCCAGGACCTTTCCCGGCACACTAAGGAGTGAGATGCCCCTGTAGTTGTTACAGTCTGTGCGGTCTCCCTTCTTAAAGAGGGGGACCACCAGTGCATCCTTCCAATCCTGCGGAACCCGTCCAGTGGTCCAGACTGTTGTTATGATGTCATATAGGGCAGTCTGTGCACAAACGCCACCCTCCCTCAGCATTTCTCTTGGGAGATCATCTCTGCCCGGTGCCTTTCCTGGTCTCAGAATCCGGATCGCCTTCAGTACTTCCTCAACAGATGGCACCTCAGCCAGCCACTCACAGGGGGTGACTTCCTCCAATATTTGAGGCACCACAGCCTCAGCAGGGTCATCCCCACTTTGTGCCACGATGTTTTCCTGGCTGAGGGATTTCCCCTCCCCCAGGACCTCACAGAAATGCTCAGCAAATCTGCAAACCTGTTCCTGGGGGTCAGAGATTGGATCACCGTTTTTCCCCTAATGATGGTAATAGGTGTGGCGCTGCAGGTTACTTTTTTTGATGGAGTTAAATAGAGATTTGTGATCGCGGGCCACTGAGGCAGACTCCATCTCCTCAGCAACCCGCGACCACCACCCATCCTTGCAGCGCCTCACGGCTCTCCGAACCTCCGAGCGAAGGATGCGGTAAGCCTCCTCATTCTCTGATGTGGGATTCTGTAGCCGATGACAGTGGGCCTGTCACTTTTTCTCAACTATCCTGAACACCTCCTCTGTCAGCCAGGGTCTCTGGGGAGGTATGGACCGCGTACCCAAAGCGGCCATTGCAGCTGCATAAGTCACAGTCCTAAACCTCGCCCATTTACCCTCGACATCAGGTGGAGTGGGGGACGATGCCAACCCCAGCCGCAAGCAATGATGAAATTCTCGCTTGAAACTTTCATCAGATAACTGAGACCAGGCCACTTTAGGTTGGAATGGGGTCCTGGGTGTACACCCACCACCGGAGTGGAAGAATGGCAGGCGCATCTTACAGATGACTAGTCGATGGTCAGAGGGCAGATCAGCTCCACGGTAGGTCCTGGTGTCAAGGACATGGGCTCCCATCCGCTGGTCCGTCACTATGTAGTCTAGCAGATGTTCTTGCTTGGACCCGGCATGCATCCATGATGTTGTGTGGATGCACCGATGCCGGAACAGCGTTTTGGTAATTACAAGCCCATGGGCTGCACAAAAATATAGCAGACTCCTACCGTTGTTATTGAGCTGATTTGGTCCATGCCGTCCAATTACTTCAGACCAGGTGCCAGCATCATGACCAACTCGGGCATTGAAGTCACCCAACAAGATGACTCTATCCCGAGGGGCCACTTTAGCCAGCACCTGTGACAGGAAGTCATAGAAGGCATCTGACTCATCGGCTTTGCCTGCATCCCTCCACGGATGTTCGTCTTCGGTGGGGGCATAAGTAACCACGACCACCACTCTTCGCCTCTGGTTGATGGGAAGGCGAGCCCAAAGTAGCCTGGGGCTTACAGCTTCCTACACCTCACCGCCATGCTCCCATGCCCCCTTCATTCTTTTGTTCAAAAGAAGAGCCACACCCTATTGTTTGGCAGTCTGCTGCTCCGAGTAGAGGACTGTCCACCCCTCATGGTGGCAGGAGCCAGAACCGGTCCACCGGACCTCCTGAATGTCACAGAGATCCAGGCAGTACCGGTCCAGCTCCCGACAGAGGAGTGGCAGCCTCTCCTTGGCAGTGAGCATTCGAACATTCCACGTGGTCACACGAAGTGGCTTTTCGTTGTTTCTGGAGGAGCCCCGAGGGTAGTAATTCAATCTCTTGGCTCCGCCAATTGGGGTTTGGCCAGGAGACATCATACATGATTGTCCCCCCGGGGCCTCCGGCACAAGCTTATTAGTAAAAAAATGTATTCGTGGTTTCGTGGTAAAAATGTTGAAGGTGGAGGGGTTACCAGCCCCTCGCACCCATCCAGAGCCCCCGTTTAGCCACTGTGGTGGTCACAGACGCCATGAGAGGAGGGGCCAATCGGATATGGCCCTCCCCCCAGAGCACTGTCCACGACAGAGTTTCCCGTCCGGCACCACGAGGAGGTAGAGGGTTGTTTTGCCGGACGCACACACACACAGACGCACACACACACAGACGCACACACACACACACAGAGACGCACACACACACAGACGCACAAAAACAGAGACGCACAAAAACAGAGCCGCACACACGCAGAGACACACACACACAGAGACACACACAGAGAGACACACACACGCAGAGACACACACAGAGAGACACACAGAGAGACACACACACGCAGAGATACACACACGCAGAGACACACACACACACAGACGCACACACGCAGAGACGCACGCACACACGCAGAGACAGACACACAAAAACAGAGACGCACAAAACAGAGCCGCACACACGCAGAGACACACACACACGCAGAGACGCACACAGAGAGAGACACACACACGCAGAGACACACACACAGAGACGCACACAGAGAGACACACACGCAGATACACACACAGAGACGCACACACGCAGAGACACACAGAGAGACACACACACAGAGACGGAACACGCAGAGACACACACAGAGAGACACACGCAGAGACGCACACACGCAGAGACACACACACACAGAGACACACACAGAGAGACACACGCAGAGACGCACACACGCAGAGACACACATAGAGAGACACACGCAGAGACGCACACACGCAGAGACAGACACGCAGAGACACACACAGAGAGACGCACACACGCAGAGACACACACACACACGCAGAGACACACACCCAGAGAGACACACACACGCAGAGACACACACAGAGAGACACACACACGCAGATACACACACACGCAGAGACACACAGAGACGCACACAACAACAACAACCGCCATTCGCCACTAAGTGGCGGTGACGTCACCACGACGCTTGTGCCAGGCTATGTGCACCGTGAGGCCACGTGAAGTGTCGAACGCCCGCTGGCAGGAGGTCACGGGGCAGACCCAGGTGCCACGGGTCGACTGACTGAGATGACTGGCTGATGCACCACCTGTGCCCCCTACTGTGCCAACCTGCTGTGCAGAGACACACACACGCAGAGACACACACACAGAGAGAGACACACACAGATACACACACGCAGAGACACACACAGAGACACACACAGAGACACACACACACAGACACAGAGAGAGAGAGACCCACACAGAGACACACACACAGAGACACACACAGACACACCCAGCCATGGGCTATCCGTGTAATCGCAGTCGCGTCTCCGCCACACGCAGCCCAAACTCAGGGCGCCTCTTCGTGGCTGCCACGACTCGAGTCGTAGGGGTTGTCGGGACATACTTCACCGCGCTGGTCAGTGCGGGGCGGTGAAGTGGAGGCGGCGAGGGGCGATCCCCAGGACTGCTGCAGATATCGCTCGCCACTGATGTTAGCCGTGGGTCGGGAAATGCAACGCAGAGGTCACCGGGTTCATGCAGCAGCGCGTTAACAACTGCGCCACCGCTCCTCCCCTGTCCACGTGGTGTACATCACGGAATAAAATAAACCTTTATCTATTTTACCAGGTATAGCCACCTGAGCTATAAACAAAGCGTCTGTCCGCTCACACGCACACGGGTATTTGTTTACACATCCCTCAGCCACAAGGCCTTCTGGTATTCAGGGTTTTCCCTGCTATCACCAGCAATTGGTTTAATACAAGCACGAGTCTGGATCGATTTCGACATTTAGTGTCTCATCAGCAGAGGCAGCCAAGTTTAAAACCGGTGCCGGTTCACGGCCAGACGCTACGGGGGGGGGGGGGGGGGCCTCTCTGTTCGCTCCGGGTGCTCGATCGACGTCGAGGCCCGAGGCCCCCCACGACCGGGTAGCGACACCGCCCCCACCCTGGCGAGGCTCCCCAGGCGCACGTGGCCGGGCTGCCGTGCGAGGATCCCATCGCGACGTCGACCTTCGGGCGCCTCACCGCGGGTTGAACCCCGGAGCAACGAGTCGGCGTCATTGTAGGCGCGCTCAAAGTCCCCACTTTGATATTGTCAGATAACGCGCGGCCCGGCACGTGGTGTGGGCCTCTAGGGGCGGGGGTGCGAAGGACTTTGGCCATTGTCCAGAAGTCGATGGGGGGCAGCTGCTTACAAGTCGATGGGGGGCAGCTGCTTACAAGTCGATGGGGGGCAGCTGCTTACAAGTTTATGGGGGGCAGCTGCTTACAAGTCGATGGGGGGCAACTGCTTACAAGTTGATGGGGGGCAGCTGATTACAAGTTTATGGGGGGCAGCTGCTTCCAAGTCGATGGGGGGCAGCTGATTACAAGTCGATGGGGGGCAGCTGCTTACAAGTTTACGGGGGGCAGCTGCTTACAAGTCGATGGGGGGCAGCTGCTTACAAGTCGATGGGGGGTAGCTGCTTACAAGTCGATGGGGGGCCCGGGTGCACGAGCAATAACGCCAAAACGAGCAGCAGCAGCACCAGTTCCCCGAGCACTGCGCTGCTGCTCCTCGTCTCTCTCAGGGTCAAATGGATTTGAGAAAATGTAGCAGCAGCTAGCTGGCTGTTTACACAATCGAGGTTTTTTTGGGTTAGATCGCGTAAGTGTGTGTCGTTAAACCCGCTACCACCCGACACAGTCACTCAGTAAGGTTAGTCAAGGACACAGAACGTGACAATTCGTTACTTGTTCAGCTCCCGTCGCGTGGTGGCGATTTAACCCAAAAATCACCTCTACTATGGATATTATTGATCGTGAGGGCCTCCGTGTTAAACTGCTGCCTCTTTACAGCTCTATCATCAAGCAAACCCGCAGACAAATCTCCCGAGTCAGCCGTAGAACGCTGTGCAGGGAGTCTCCTGCTAGGGATGTTGTGCAGGGAGTCTCCTGCTGGGTGTGCTGTGCAAGGAGTCTCCTGCTGGGTGTGCAGTGAGTCTCCTGCTGGGTGTGCTGTGCAGGGAGTCTCCTGCTAGGGATGGTGTGCAGGGAGTCTCCTGCTGGGTGTGCAGGGAGTCTCCTGCTGGGGATGTTGTGCAGGGAGTCTCCTGCTGGGGATGGTGTGCAGGGAGTCTCCTGCTGGGTGTGTTGTGCAGGGAGTCTCCTGCTGGGTGTGCAGGGAGTCTCCTGCTGGGTGTGCAGGGAGTCTCCTGCTGGGGATGGTGTGCAGGGAGTCTCCTGCTGGGTGTGCTGTGCAGGGAGTCTCCTGCTGGGGATGGTGTGCAGGGAGTCTCCTGTTGGGTGTGCAGGGAGTCTCCTGCTGGGGATGTTGTGCAGGGAGTCTCCTGCTGGGTGTGCAGGGAGTCTCCTGCTGGGGATGGTGTGCAGGGAGTCTCCTGATGGGTGTGCAGGGAGTCTCCTGCTGGGGATGGTGTGCAGGGAGTCTCCTGTTGGGTGTGCAGGGAGTCTCCTGCTGGGGATGGTGTGCAGGGAGTCTCCTGCTGGGGATGTTGTGCAGGGAGTCTCCTGCTGGGGATGAAGATCGACGCAGTGAGTGCCCGCAGTAGACGTCGGCACAAATGGATTCTTGGCGCACGATAACGCAGAGAAGCCAAGTCGAGGACTGTCCCGATCACACCGAGAGGGGATCACAGGCGGGCAGGTAGCGACTCCACTGCGATGCATTGTTGTGGTTTGACACTCGGGCACCGAGGCACAAACTAAAATGAGAGTTCGATGTTCTCGGTGAGCTGCAAAGGATCCTAGCGACCTCCTCCATCCCTCGTAAACACTTAAATAGCGCCTTAAGTACACGGAAAGGGAACCGAGGCTGGCGTCGTCTGGGGGTATACGGAGGGAGTTAAATTTACTGCCTCCAATAGCCATTTACCGCACGGCACGGTATGAAAAGGGCAATGTTGATCTTGTTACCCGGCCAAACATTTCACTTCGTTTTTGTCTCTTCGGTTTCACCCGTTTGAATATATATACTGTACAACCAGACACGGGTACAGTAGATAATTTATCTCAGCAGGGTCACGCAGAATGACCTGAGGGTCGTCAACGTCTGGTGAGCTGGCAACAGACCAGGCGCGTTTTATTCCTCAGAGCTGAAATGTGCTGAATCGTCTGCTATTTTTTGCATTCAGACAATCGTTATCTGGCTGAGACCAACTCGCTACGCCCGAGCAGGCGGTTTGTTCGGGTATGGTGGGCTGGGATTCGAACCCAGGTTGTGTGCCGGGTCAGTGCATACTCGCAGTTTGTGTGAAGTGGCAGTAGACTGACAATTGGAAGAACGTGCGTGTGTTCTAAAATTCTGGTTGGGGGTTAACTCATCCAGTGATTTCTCCAGGGTGAAGGTGGTGCCGCTCTGTAGGAAGTCAATCGTTGTCGTATGGAGGGACTTGCCCATGCCGAGGGAATGTGGAATATGCACGACTCTGAACGTTCAGAGTCAACAGTTGAGCCGAGTGGCACCCTTCTCGCACAGAGGCACTGAGGGTGGCCCATTGGGTGCTCACGTTGGAATGTTGCGAGGTCAGGTTCTGGGCAGACATCGACTCATCGCACATGCAGGGTCGATAAAATGAATACCACTTAGAGGGAAGTCACCAGGGGGTTTCCCCGCGGAGCGCACACGTCACCATGTGCTATCGTGGCACTTCTCCATCGGACCGCCGATGGGGATAGGAGCTGCGTCAACGCCCGTGCCACGCACGGAGACAATGGGCGCGCGATTAAAGTCCTGTTCTGTAGCGACTTAAACCACCCCTTGGTGCCTGCACAGCAGCCCCGTCTTCCTTTCGGTGGACAAACCGTGGGTTTATTTTTTACCTTGACACAGAAACTGAAAAACCGGTTATAATTGGCGCCACGTGATTTATCCACACGTTCTTCCTCGTGACTATCTTTTCGCCGCACTGTCCACAACCCAGCCACCCTCACACCCCACCGCATGCCAGCCCCCTCACTCACCCATCCTGGCTTCAACTCCCCCCTCTCGCTCACCTCCTCGACAGCCCACTCATGGCCTCACCAACTCGAGGCCTCGCCAGGTTTGCTCGCCCTCCAAACCGATCACTCGGCAATGCGTGCGGGCCAGAGAGCTCATTCGTGAGCGCTTGAAATGCAGATCTAGCAACCGTCTTTAACTTCGTCCAACATTATTAGAAATAAACTTGATTTGGCGCATTCGTGACTGCAGGAATTATTCCTTGGTTCTTTCGGTAAAGTCACGTAGAAATAGAAAATAATAAATTACATTATTTTCTATTTCTACGTGACTTTACTGAAAGAACCAAAGAATTATTAGACATCACTGCAGGTAATATTTGATATGACCACATGTGCTACGATATTTTAAAGGTAGTGTCGCCGAACAGGGACTTGTCAACTAGCACAATGACCTCCAGTAACGTCGTAGTAGCAACAAAGCGAAATCAAGAAAACTCCAGCTCATCTTTGCTGTGGACATTGCCAAGTCTTAAGTACCGTGGGGTTCATGGTCATGACAACTGTGGAAACAGCAGTGGCAGGGCCAAGCACACAGCAGTGGTCCAAGGGATATTTAAAATTTGACAAAGTCATGGGGCCACGACCCTCACCAGGACAAGTGGACTGAGAAACGAAGTCATGGACCATACCTTGTATCCATCCACACATTGTACCCCGGTTTAATTGCCCGAGCGTGCCAATCGGTGCCTCCCGTTACTCAAGTGCCACTGCAATTCATTACCGGCTCGTGACTTTGAGAACCAGCAATCGATTTTGAAAACGCTCTACCGTTTATCGTTTAACAGCCCTCGTGTTCACTGTTACACGGGACTTGTGAGAAACATTATTTGATGCCACACAAAACTGCGTGCTATTAACGGCTATTGCCCAAAACGTCGCCAATTACTTATTTTATTTTTTAAGGCCAGTATTGACAAGTGTCGAGTTTAACAACATATTTTTACGTGGAACTAATTTCTAAACTGTCATGGAAACGTATATCAGCATTTAACTTGAGGTCTTTGGCAGTGTAAATTGTAACAATATTTTTTTTGCAATTTGCAGTAGAACACTAAATACCTTTTATTCAGTCTTGATGCAACGTCCCCCACACAGGCTGCTGCGACAGCAAAGCCCGGGCCAGGCTGCGACAGCACGGCTCACCAACTCGCGTATAAATAAATACCCTCAGCGATACATTAGTGAAATAAATTTATTTGTTTATGTATAACGGGGAACAATAACACATGAGGTAACATAGACATACACGATTTACACAGCTAGCGTTCAAAACAGTGCACTACCACCAGTCGGGTCGAGTTCCATCACCAGCTGGAAACGTTCACTGGTCGGAGCCGGGACCTTCCACCCCCGCAAGCGCCCACGCTGCCCTCCCGGGGCCCGCAGGCGGCGTGGCTCATCCGTAAGTGGGCGGGCGGGAGGGCGCCGCTTCAGGTTTACACAAAGCCTGGGTCGGCAGCCACTCGCGGGACGCACGCCGCTACCGACGTAAGCACGCCGCTACCGACGTAAACACGCCGCTACCGACGTACGCACGCGCGGAGTGATATTGGCAAGCACGGGAAGAACATCATAATTACCATCGCGTCGATGCATGCAAAAAAATAAGCAAGACAAGAGCTACTGCAGCAAGTGGCCGTTGTTTCGGGATGAATAATATACACAACACTGATGTCATAACCCGCAGGGCGGGTGGCCTTACCTTACAATGTTGTTTTGTGGAATGTGCGGTAAAACTAGATGCTGGTGGGAATCGGAATAATCTCATTTTAGACAATCTGGTCCATTACGTCTACGCTCACGATGCAAAATAACGAGTATATGGAATTCAATCAACATCCAAGTGAACCAACCCACCAATCATCGATTATAAAAAAGCACCATGAAAAACCAGATTTTCTAACGGGGACAGATTTGGTCATAAATATTTAAAAACTGTGCCTTTCTGTAAAAATCACTTGTGATAGTTACTTGTAACTATAACTATTTGTAACTAAAATACAATGAATCTACAACTTCATTAAGTGCCAATCAAGTAACTGACAAGAACAGTGGTTTATAGGATAATTGGTAAGATGTTTTTAAAGATGTCAAAGCTTGTTGCTTTTACTTTACAAAACTGCAACACTTGTGACAGGAGCTGCCATTGCGGTTCCGAATCAGGAGTTGGTCAGATTCCTCTCGCCCGGAGGTGATGCGGCCTGGGTAGCTGCCGGTTGGCAATGGCTCTGTGCTACTGCGTGACACAGCCAGCCAGCTAGCCCACTTTGTTGATATGTTTTTTTTCTTCCAGGCATTATAACCTTCAGAGGAACCACAGATTAAAAACATCACCATTTTGAATAACTCCTTCGGTGTCTGCCTTGCAGGGTTACTGCACTGCACAACATCCAGGAGATACTCCAACGCCAAACCAAAACAAAGGCACAACACTCAAAACAGCCACACGAGTCCCTGAGACTCCAAAATAGTGTCCAACTGTGGAACCAAGGACTTCCAATGTCTGTTGCTATACAGATATATATAAGTCCATATTTAGGAAAAAATATTGTACGATTTTTTTTTCTTTTTACATTTGAGGTCAATAATGTCAAAGAAATATCTTTGACCTTTAAGTGCAACATATTGGTCGTAATGCATCGATGGGGTCAACCTAACTCTGAAGACCCTATTGAAATGGGCAGCATCAGGGAAGTTTATTGCCATTAATGTTAATATCTCCGCAAATCGGCATAAAAGTGCTGTCTGAACCGATCTTTAGGTGCGTAAAACAGCGGCAAGGCGTTTATACATTTATTTACAAACTGCTCTTTTAAAGGTCTTCAGAGCTTAAGTTACTCTTGCAGTGCTTCACAAAATACAATTTCATGTACAGTATAAATTGTCAGAAAAATACATACAAAGTCTGAAAAGCACTGTAAGAGCGTCTTCCCAATACTTGTCATCTCCCACTTGGAGGAACACGACCGCAGACCGTGCCCCCCGCTGTGCTTGTGAGCGTGGAGCGGCTAGCAGACGAAGGTCCCGACGTGCTTGAGACTCGAGCTGGAGTACCCTCCGTCGCTGGTGCTGCTGCTCTGCAGGCTGCTGCGCTCGTCGCTGTCGCTGCTCGTGCCGAGGCTGTCTCCCTCGCCCACCGAGAACTCCACGCTCTCCACGTCCACCTCCATGTCCTCTGCAGGGATGAAAAGGAATGCGGCCGCCACGCCGGAGGGGAAGCCGTTAAGCCCTCGCTCGATACAGAGCGTGTACACGTTGGGGAAACAGCCTGAACAGAATTTAGCCAAGTACCGTAACGCTTCTCTTTCTGCGTATCCCCTTGCACTGCTCGACTTTGGTAGTACCCATGATAACCTTGTTCACAATTGGAGGATTGTGCACTCTCTTATCGTTTAAAACTTTGACAGCGCCGCTTGTTGCTGGCCACTTGACGTTTTGGGCCTTTGGTCCTGTGATCAGCTGCCCATCCACAGCGTGAATTCCAATGTAAATAAACTTCACAGCGATTGGCTGCACAGTTCGTCGGTCCGCCGAGCCCCACGTCGTACCCCTGTCGGAGTCGGAGTGCTCGGAGCTCAGCGCGGAGCCCAGGCTATCAGTGCGCAAGCGCTCCGCCACCCCGGTGGGGCTGCCCTCCAGCTGCTCCAGACGCCGGCGCAGGTAACGGTGCTCGCGCTCCAGCTTGTCCTTCTGCTGCTGCGCCCTCCTCTCTTGCTCCTCCAGCCGCTGCATGCGACGCGCGCGCGAAGCCACATCAATCCCACTGCCACATAGCTACCGCCACGGTTACCATTCCCTCGAACCTCACGGATTCCTCCACCTGCGTTGAAGACTCGGGTCGACTAAACCGACTGTTTTGTGTCATCATCCACACTTGTGTTCAACCACCATGCTTCGTGTCAAAACAATGAACTCTTCAACTCACTCCCGACACTGCAAGTCCAATCACTTCTCTCTCCGCTTCTTCCCTTGCATTGCTCAACCATGGACTCCCTTCCCATCGTCTCTTTTCCCCAAGCACTTATAACCACCTTGCTCAATTTAAGACATGCGTCTATGCTTAAACATTGCAACTTTGAAAGCGTTAATTGTTGCTGGCCATTTGACGTTTCGAGCTTTTTAGCCTGTGACCAGCAACTGCGGTGAGAACAAAAACCATCGGCAAATTACTCCACTGTACCGACAGACAATGCGACTGCACAGTGTCAAAATGCTCGTTACAGTGATCGAATTAGGCTGGAAGCCCTGGCATACTGATTTATGATGACAACCTAGCTCACAAAGCCACCTGAAGAAGTTGACCAGGTCTTCCTTCCTACCTTGATGTGGTTCTTCGCTTTGGTGAGCAATCCCAGGGTGGTATGGCGCGAGCACTCGGGCCCCAGAGGGACCATGTTCTTCAGACGCTCCAGGCAGACGCGCAGTTGTGCTCTCCTGTGACACACCAACGCCACCTCCCAGGGTTACACTCCATGCTGTCTCATAGGCCTCCCCCCCTCCTCCTCCTCGTTACCGGACCGTTCTCCACACACTCCCAACGCTCGCACGAGAGCATCTTCCACACACGCAGCCTATGCAAATACCTCCGCTATCTGGGGTTGAGGTGTTACATTGATACGGTTCATATTAAGGACAACTTCTCATATATGCAACAGCAGGGCAGGATGGTATACGGAGATCATTCATTTTTTTTTTAGACCTTGCTTGTTCACATTCACTGCCAGGCCACCTAGGCTGGGCTGCCCAGGTGACAGAGGAAGGCTGGGGTCATTCCACCAGGCCTCAATCATACCCACACATGGGCCTCATTGATGTGGCTGTGTTGCAAGTCAGAAGCAACTAACTCGCAGTATTCAATACGCGATGTTGTCCAGCATTTGAAAAGTACAACAGAGGTGTGCGTGCAGGGAAATTGCACTGTTTAACCCCAGTTTAGGAGCCACCTCGATCTTCAATGTGGCTGCACATCTCCATCGCACGTGAAGCTCATCTCGAACATTTATTTTTAAAAAATAATCGCATTGCCCACGCATTTGCGTGGAATCCATGGTCTGGGTGGAGGGTGGGGGGAGGGGGTGACGTCACGCAGCGTCAATGCTCACATTTTCGTGGTGACGTCACCGCTCACATTTGCGTGGTGACGTCACCACTCCGCACTTGCCCACCCGCGCGCCAGCCAGCCAAACTTTTTATAATTGTTGTGTTAAGTATGATATTAAGTATGATATATGCCATGCTGGAACACTTGAGCGACAAAACTGGTTGATCAACATCTGGAAAAGACGGCATTGCTACAGCCACGATGAGGAATGTCTTCAGGAAGTGACCAATAAGGTCAGCATCACCTGAGATACACAAATCTGGGTTTTCCTGTTGTTCGGGTTATTCTTTGCATGACATCTAAATGGCAACAAAAGTAAATGCATTTTATTTTAGGCATGTTAAGGGCATGAGTCATTAAAAATATAGAAACACAGTCATACATTCATAATGTTCCGAGCGATGATGCATGTACATGAGGGTGTGGGGGGGTAATCAAACGGAGAAACAGAAAGTTCCCAAGCTGCATGTCAATAACCCACGCACGCATGATCTCAACGGCTACGTGGCATTGGTGGCGGCTTGTCCAGAGGCAGGAGAGCCAATGCCTCACATATGTACTTAAATATTCCATATAGGTTCAATGAGACAAACACAAGTGTGCCCAAGCTATTTTTGCAAGCACACTGAACGGTAACAAAACAAATAAACAGACATTACACGCCTCACATATCCATCGCACCACATACAAAATAAAAGTATTTTTTTTACGCATCCCATCAGCCACACGGCCTTCTGGGAGTGTTTAATTCCTGAACTTCTTTCGCACCGTACGTAGCCAACCGTGATAATCGGAGGTGTGAAAGGTTCAACATCGGTTTCGACATTCAATATTTTATCAGCAGTCGGATCAGGTTCGACAAGTAGCCTATTGAGGGCAGACGGAGCGCTCCCCTGCTCGGAATGCTCACCGAACCTATAATGACCCAGACGCTCCATCGCTCCACCGGTTCTCATGCCAGAGCTGGGTCACCACCAGCAGGAGCCCGCCCGCGCACCGTCTCCACGACCCTGCAGCAGGGACTCGCCCACACCGAATCCTCCTCCTACGCCCCGCCGTGCGCTCTCCGCTCCAGCAGCCAACACCTTTTGCCGAGCCCCAAGGCAATCTCGGCTCAGTGGGAGGTCGCTCCTTTCGTCGTCTAGAATTCACTCGGCCAGTAGTTCACACGGCTGGCGTCCTCCTCTTGTTCCAGACTCAAGACCTTCCGTCACTTCTCCCACAAAGTGGGTTTTCCTTCGCTGCCCTGTAGCCTCCAACCCTTTCACTCCCGCGATAAAGCTCTCCGTTCTCCCCCAAAGTCCTCTCAATGCATGCATCTCCATACTTTGTAGAGTATGCGGAGATGCAGTTGCATCTATACACATTAATCTAAGATTTTTACAATCGTTGTTTCGATGGCTGTAAGCAGACAAACTGCCCCACGGTCCCACAAAGCTACTTGTTGTCCAGCGTGCCCGAGCGAGTGATTCGGCACTCAAAAGGTTATGTAAGTAAAAGCACTCGCCATCACTCCATTAACACTCGAATAGCAGTGCAGCGATTAATTAATTACTATGAATGTTTACACTTGTGACACACCATTTGTTGCATATGAGAATTGCCTAACCCATGTATATCTATGTAGCTTATGTACGTAGCTGAATCTACAATGCACAACATTGTTAAAAACTGATCGGCGAATCGAATCGCGACCGCAAATTGTGAGAATTCTTCAAATGGCAAGGGACACGACTTCCTCTTTAGTGTGATCCCCAGTCACTGACATAGCTACGGAACGTGTCACGGATCACGTCCCAAGCATGAACATAACCTGGCCAAATATGTTACAAATGAGATCACCAATCCTTTGTACCACCCTTTGTCACTACCCTCTGGTAAACATCCCTCCCTCTGAGACGCACCTCTTGATTCCACCTCTTACTCATACTCCCCCATCTATAGCCACCTGCTATGCACTTGTATTGTGCAGGTAAATAATATATACAAAGACAAATATTTATTTTTTGCTTCAATCTTGGAACGCTTTGCCCGAGAAGCACAATGTTTTGTATGTGGCCTTATCTCTCGAGTGCCATTCACTGCTTGTTGACTGTGTACACAGCGCAGTGTTGAAAAGGGGCAACACCTGTGGCCAACACCGATGACATTGGCTGGCTTAGATCTGTCGAAATCTTTGCCGAAAATAATTCGCTGAAAGGAGCTACGTGGAAGCTTTTTTATTTGTTCAAAACTGTTTAACTTATCAGTGATATGGCTAAATTTATATTGTGAAACCCTCAACCACCCGACACAACCAATCAAACAATTTACACTTCCACGTGGTGTACACGCGTTTCCACGCGACAAACATCAATATCCAGGAAATAATTCTGACTTGGATTTGATTTTCCTTTGTCCTGGCTTTACTGTTTATTTTTGCACCGTCTGTATTGTCTTGCTCGGTTCTGCCCTACATGGACGCCTGGATTGTTATTCTGACTTTATTGATCTAGTCCTGGTGATGGTCGATGCAGTTTCAGGTGAAACATTGCAAATCAAAATTTCTAAATTTGATTCTCTCAGCCAATCTTAAAACAACAGTAAGTGGCACAATACAACACTTGCCCACGTGGACAATTGTATTTGTTTGGTCGTGCTGGGTGGTGGAGGGTATTAAGGACAAATTTGGCCAGTACAAATAAGACTACACAAGGGAGACGGCCCAGACAAAATGGTACGAGACAAAACAGACCAAGAGAAACCGGACAAACTGGACAAAAGACAAATAGATTCGCGACCTGAATTGTGCCACGGAATCATGACCATTCATGGAACGAATGGGGGGTGAATCATTACATGTCCAATAAAAGGGTATGCGCAGGAGTTATTTGGGCAGCTGGAAAGATGGGTCAACGTAACGAGGTGAACAGCCGGTATCGGCGTGCGTTTGAAACGGGGACTCCGTCCCTTCCGCTAGAAGGCAGCAGGCAGCTGCTGACGTGCTCTAAGAGTGCACAGCGCCAGGGCCAGGTTCAAAGGTCACGATTCAAGTGGGGTGTCCGTCAACAGCTGGAACTAGAAAATGTTTTTTGATCTGGAAACAACAGTCAACAGCAATCTCTTACAGTCTCGTATAAATGGGATATTGATATTGGATAGAGGTCAAAATAAAATAACGCTTTTTATGAGAACGCTTAATACCCTTTGAGATCACGTAACACGTGTGGCAAGAATGTATCAACAGGTTTTTTTTCCACTCGGATCGATTTTTATCCTCTTCCTTTTCTACGAACGTGAGATATTTGAGTTGTGGCGACACGCTTCCACACGCAGCTCTGGGAAACCCTCGCTCCGAATGAACTTGCCAGTTGCTTTGGTGTCCATTCTGCGTGGTCCCAGCGAATGGGGCCAAACGCACCGCAAAGTTCCAGCGCCTCGCGCAATGCCAGGGAACCCGAAGAATCTAAGTGTGCCTTGATAAGACCCAGTGTCAAAAGAAACAGTCCAAGTGGTTCCCTGCTCAGCAACCACTGAGCCGATGCTCATTTCCTCCTGTTCACAGCCCCTTAGCCAGTGGTGGAAATTCAACATTCCACTGGCGGGGGCAAGTCTCTCCATAGGACTTCCCCAAAGTGTGGTCATCATTTTATCAGCCCCATAGGGATGCTGGAGCTGAGTGAACCTCTACAACCGGGATTTGAACTCTCGACCATCCGATTGCAAGCCGCTCACTTGACCGCCGGATGTAACGCGTTAACCACGAGACTTAAGCATTTTGAGTGTTGTAGTCTGGCTTTCCAAGCCTACCCTGGTTAGCTATTGAGAGCTGTAGTAGCTCTGGTACGTCTACGTGCACGTTGGTCATCAATGACCAACTCGGGGCAGCTGACACGTGTGGGAGTCGGGGTGCGGGCGAGGCCCAGCGCTACTCGGACAGCGCCCGTGACGCTGCGGCGCCGAACGGATGAAAGCTTACGTGACACAAGCCAACATTACACAAGAGCGACGTCACTTCTCGCAATCCAAATTATGGTAATTACAGTCTTGCATTATTACCAAGTATCCCACCTGCCCCAAACAGAAACCATTAACATTGGTTTGACCAAAGCCAGATATTAAACTGGCCATGGCTGCATCCACGACAATATTCCAAAATTCCATATTCAGAAAGTTCGAGTGCTACCCTTTGATTTAAAATGTCGAACTGCAAGTATTGGTACACGCGTACCAAACTGTGGCGAGACAGTTTCACATTCTGATGACGCAATCCTGTGTCGGTGTTGTCAGCGCGAATGAATGAGTGGTCACAACAAGGCACGCCTCTTTGTGAGTCAGGTGACACACACGCTCACGCCCGCTCGCCCCACACATCCCACACATCGTCTCTCGCTCTTGTAAACATCTGTACACATCATAAAGCGTGCCATAAATGCAAAGATGTTTATGCGAATGACAGAGTACAGGCTTTAATTAAATTAAAATTGTGCAGGTGACCCAGATGTCACCCTTACGAAAGAGTTGTATTTAATGATGCACAGATGGCAGGGCAGGGCACTACTTTGTAGACACGTTTGTTGAAACAGCCGGCATGTGGATGCAGGAACAGCGGACTATTACTGCTTACACATGCCTTTGTTTGTTAGTAGTCAGATATTAATAGAGCTCATGAGACGTGATATTCTTTAACTCTGCCGAGACAGGGGGGTTTACTACCCTAGGCCTAATCAGTTTGTACCACCATGGGCAGGAGTGAAAAACACAAAAAATAAAGAACTGAAAAGTGTGCTGCATGGAGAGGCGCATGTTGGGAATTTTACTAAAAGACAGAAAGAGGAACACACGGATTAGATAACTACCGTACTTAGAAGTGGGTTTGGGCCGGGCACATCAAGGCTATGCAAGGGGATGGACGATGGTCAACAATAACAACGGAGTGGAAACCAAGGCATGTCAGACGTCCGAGATTCTGTCCAAGGAGATGGAGCGACAAAAGCAGCTCGTGTGCAGGTGCTGGGTGGACTGATGCATCACGGGATTGTGAAAGGTGGCGGGAACTTGGGGAGACCATCCAGCAGTGGGCTGACCATGACTGATTATGATGACCCTCGTTCTGTATTACATAGCCAGATACACAGCCAGCTAAAAAAAGGAAGTTATTACAGTATTGCACAAGAAACTACAACAAAAACGTGGTCGGGATATTTCTACTCAGAGGATCTGGCTTTTACTAAAAACATAATATTTACCTCAAAAGTTTACCCATTTTTCTTTGAAGTTCAGCTTGGGCGAGTGCTCCCTTTACATGTGCGTAAACCGTGTATTTTATCTTTGATGTGCCGTGCGATGATTACAGCAGCAGCAGCTGCTGCCGCTATCTTTCTGCCGGCAGAGTGGCGTGGCTGTCCAATCGTGCAGCGATTCCGTGGGAATGTTTGGCTCGGTTGGCAGATACAGGCCTGGCTGCTGTGCACGCACACAGCCAGGCTAAATTCGGCTGCAGGTCCAAACTCGGCTGACATGCACAAACAAGTTCCCCCAAAGAGAACATGCCCGGGCCAGCCTCACCCACGTCACCCAATCCACCCACTGAAACTCAGTGTTTGCAATTCCAACATTACGCCAGGCTCCGAGTACTGAGGAAATCATCGTTTTGGTTTAACACCTCTGGCAGACGATGACCTTGTACCCCCCCCCCTCCCGCTCGACAAACCCAAGATACAACAAGGCGGGATTCCGAACCTGCGTGCGGACTTGCACGCGGAACGACTTCACTACCTGCACCGCTCCGTGGAGGCGCGTGGGGATTTCCAGCGCGGTGCTGCACCGGGCCGCCGCCGCGGTGGCGACTCGCACAACGAGCCCACCACCACTCACCACAGATGGCTGTGCTGATAGCGCCGGCAACAAAAGTACACCGTCAGCAGCAGCAACGCTCCAATTGTGGTGACATTTTAAAATGTACAATTAGGTAACGCTCCTTTTCTTGGTGCAGGCTCGCGCCAATTCATAACGGCTGTATTGTTGTAGTACAATATCGTACAATTATCGCCGTTAAAGAGAATATAACAGATAGGCAGACAATACATCTCAGCGTACATTTTTTTTTTTACACACAAACCTTCGGCCCCACAGCATTCTGGGAGTTAATAATTTCAGCAGCTGTCGTGGGGCCCGGTCGTTTTTGTAAAAAACACTTCTTTTTTAATGTGGAGAGAGATATATGAAGGAGACACATTGTCTGCTTAGCGACTTTGTTTTGTTGCAACTTATTTTGACAACCTTTTCATGCACAATCCTGTAGCTGTGTAAAGGCAATATGTGCAGTGGCATTTGACAGCGAGTCAATAAGCCACCCGCTGTGTTCTACCAAGTAAAACACACGCAGGCTTCATGCACACTGCATTATAATCTGGGTAAAATTGTCCCACCACACCAACGCCAAGATAACATGCCAAAATTTTAAACAGACAAGCAGCTTTCTCACCACAAAAATAAAACATTTAGATCCAACAGTCTATGGACCTTCTGGATCAGTGTTCCCCAGAAGCATTTGCTTTAAGCAGTCAGAACTGTAAAAAAAAGGCTGTACAGTCCCCCCAGTGTTAATTGTGAATGTTCTAGCCTATTAAGTCAGGCAACCCAGCAGTGTTTAACAGGCATCGCTGGTGATATTGAATCCCCATTGGAAACCAACGCAGAGTTTGTCTGGTTAAACAAACGCTGCTCCGGTGAAATATTGGTCCGGAAGTCACGTAGGCCGAAGGACCAAAGTTTTATTTTCTTGTCACATAGTGAGAGAGATTCTCGTCTATTAACTGCGCCTAGGGTAGTCGCTTGACCAGTTGCATTTTACAGTTGGCACTGAAAACATTTATGATTAGTCAAAGGGCATCGTAAAGTCTGGTTGCTGTTCTTCTTAGCCAGAGGGAACATTTCACTGGTGTAATGTTGACCAGAAACAGCTGTCATGTACTGGCCTAGAAGACTACAGGAGTGCCTCACGGACAGGTGACGACAAAGCTGAGCCAGACAGAAATCATTCACAAGCAACAAACTCGGCCTCAAAACAGCTCAAATGTTTAGCTCTGTCTTTAGTTGTTCAGAATAAGGTTGTGAACTCAAGCTGTGTATGGCTTAGAAATAATTTAAGTGTTTCAGTGACACATTCAACTGCTTAAAGTAAACCACTTGCCTATGCTTTGCATGTGCAGTAGTTGAGAAAGTCAAAATGATGACACTAGTTTTGTAGAGTATGTGACTATATGGGATTAAACAATCACTCAAAGACCACAGTGCGATAAGAGAAACTTGAACGTTTCTCCAGAGATAAGATGAACACGTTTATATTAAGTTCACAGGTCTAAATCGAATTCAGGACGTACAGGATTACGACACATGTGCGAATGTGGCGAGGGATATCTCGGAGGTGCAGGATATGAAACGGCCAATCCAACTTCTCCTTTCCCCAAAGTCACCAAGCAGCTGTTTAATGCTTATTAGCAATTTACTAAATCCACCTAGTAAAATCTACGTTTGTACCTTGCAAGTTCCCTACACAGGTGTTAACGTGAAGGAATAAAACATATAAAACGGCATTGATCTTAACGGTTCATGGAATGTGATTTAAAGCTTTCGTGACTGCAGGGATTCATAGTCTTGGTTATTTCGGTAAAGTCACGTAGAAGGGAAACAATAAAATAATTTCCCTTCTACGTGACTTTACCGAAAGAACCAAGAATATGGTTCATGGATTAATACACATCTGTGGTGTGTGAATTATCATTGACCAAAAATCCGACTTGTCTATGATATCCCAGAGCCCAATCTGAAGCCCTGTCAACTGCACGTGGACCCACATAGCTCGTCAGTGGAAAATTGTGGTCCGGCATTAAAGGTAATATAATGTCCAGGGCCTTGCAATACCCAACCACTTTGAGCCATGACACTAATAAACAAACCAAGAGAGGGGAACCATCGGTACAAATCGTGTTAAGGGCTAGGCAAGTAACAAACTTTTCACGAGAAAATGTCAGGGTAGCTCCGTACAATCGTTAATGCTTTCAACAACCAAAATATTTCATGAAACACTTCGTTTTTTATCATCCGATGCATACCCTGCACCATAGAATAGTTTAAGTTGATTATGCGCTGTAATGTCCCAAAGAGTATATATGCATACAAAACTCCCTGTATTATAGCAATTTGACTTCATCTGCAAAGATTTTCTGCTCTAGCAATGGGTGTAAAAGAAACATCGAAATGAAATTTACAGAAAAGATTGCACCAAAGGACTGTGCAACTCCTCTTATCCACCATGACATAAGCGACGGGGTGCTCGTGGCGGATAAGAAGAAGAGTTTCCCTTGCTGGGTTGCCGCCACGCGCTCCTCCCTGCAGGTGCCGCGCGGCCGCGTCTTGCTGACAAGCGAGGAGCGTCGTGCGACGAAAGGACTGTGCCCGACGCGCTGGATAGCGTGGGAATAAAAATAACTATCGCGCAGGGGAGTCTCGCTCATGGCAGAAGTGGTGGCACCACCATCACCATCCGTGACGCGACTGCGCAAGCAGCAACGCCGTCTCTCCAGCGGTGTCAGACACCGCCACCGTTGGGCTCTTAAGAACGATTTCCCCCCGAGTGCCGCGCGTTCACCATGCTGCCTAGAATGATATATTTTGTCAAAGTATGTTTGTGAGTTTAAAGAGGTGATATTCTTTTCAAAAATTTCAAAGTTGAGATTCCAATTTCAAAATTATGTTTACGGTTAGGTTTGTGGTTAAAATGGTAGACACAAAAAAGTTAACTTTAAAAATTCGTTTCTTTAAAGTAATTGGATGAACTTCCATGAAGGCTAATTAATTTGCTTGTGAGGTCATATATAACCTTGTGTGGGGTGTGAATATCTATAGCAGGTCGTAAAGTTTGGACTCCTTAAACAAGGACACGTTCACTGCTGTCGTACGAACACTCCCAGGTGGCTTCCCTTCCTAACGTTATCACGCACGGTGCCCAGATTGAAGGTGACGCAACAATGCACAGATCACGTAGCCCACACACACGAACAAGCAAGGTGCGTGGGTTTCTCCACAAACAGAACCAAATGCCCGCCAGGAATTAAGACTAAAAGAAAGTCGAGCAATGCGGCGGTGCAGAATATTTTGCAAGGGCCTTGCAGCGACTGGGAGAGAGCTCACGCCTGAGGGCCGCTGGCCAACTGGCGCAGGCGGCCACCCCTCCACCCCCCCCCCCCCCCAGACAACAAAAGCAGGCAGAGGGGACAATGAGCAGAGTGATGGCCAACTCGCACAAAGACACTGGAAACAATGGGCAACGTTAAACAGCTCTCACTCACGACATCTGTGTCCTACAGGAGTTGTCAGCCATCTTCCACCATTCTACCCTCGGCAGATGTACCAAGCCTGGTACCACCATGCTGACATCACAAATATATGATCCATGGTAACTCTTGTTATACATACAGTGTATACACAGGTGCACATGTACACTTTACTTGGGGAGGAGAGAAGCATCGGTTCATTGTAATTGAGTTCTTAGTGCACTTAGAATCAATTACTTTATTTCATATATGCTGTATGTAATGGCTTCACGGCACACCTGCAGCCAGTAGAGGCACTAGAGTTTTCACTGCGATGTTAAAAAAGAAAATGTTCTTTAAATCGAATCGCGACCCCAGATTGTGGCGATTATAGAAATCACGGGAAGACGAATAATTGCACCCATAATCCACCATCAGTTATTGCACTGACTGCACCAAATAGATACAACTATTGTTGTCAGCATTATACAAATCTTACAATTTCAGTTCTAGCCAGTAGCGCTGCACTACCGCTTACTTCATATCAACCCTTTCACGTGGACACACCGAAACAGACCACAGCCACGTGGGCCCGCTGGTCTCTCCTCCCCAGGACGAAGATCAGTGCCACGGCAAGCGGCACAAACATCGCTTCCAAAAACAGACTGAGCCGACAGCCAGAGGTATAAAAAGCTCTGCGGTCCAACAGGAAGTTTTTGGGTCTGCAGAGTGGCGTATTCATGACAGTCGTAAGTCTGTCACGAATGTACATCAGCTAGTCTACATCCGCTATTGTGCTACCGCAGAACATTTCCACGTCTTCTTTACGAAGGAGTAAATGCGATTCAAAACAAATGTGTTGTCCAGGCCCTCCACCAACTGACACGGCCAACCAAACTGAATTGTCATACAGCGTAAGAATATTTAACCAAGCGCCAATTATTATTGTTTCGGCAGACCGGTGAGTTGAAGAACAGTTCCCAACCAAATTTCGCAATTACATTTGAAACTACGTCAAACCTCATCAGGACAAGACCTAAAAAGTCAGAATAAAAATCCAGGATGTCAGAATAACCGTGTCTCCTAACCGGCTTTTTAAATAGTTGGCATGACCTCACATGAATAACCAATCAGATTAATGAAACATATTGGCTGTAAAACATGTAAACATTTAGAACATTGGGCATGCTCAAATAATCGAGTCCACCATGTGACATTTTAAAATTAGACCTTGGGAGTTTCTGTAAATGGATACACAGTACTGTAGTTCTGTACGACTGCAGTAAAGGCAACACCAACGCAAACTACAAACATCAAGCCTGAGGGTTATCTGTG
Organism: Petromyzon marinus; assembly: GCF_048934315.1. Lineage (NCBI taxonomy): Eukaryota > Metazoa > Chordata > Hyperoartia > Petromyzontiformes > Petromyzontidae > Petromyzon > Petromyzon marinus. Next base: position 17,076,291 of record NC_133675.1, on the reverse strand, counting down.
TTAAAGCATAAGCAGTGACTAATCCTATGGCAACAGTACACGATACTAGAAAGACGTTTATCAGCGAGCATTTGTTCACTTACAAAATGTTTTCCATTTGCTCTCTGATTAGCATCCACATTAGCTCTATAATACAGTTCGCTATTGCAAGCTATTAAGAGGTCCTGCATTTCCGCGTATGCCCGAGAGGCGCTTGAGACCTTTATAACTTTAATTCAAAAGATGTTTGTGATCTAAACATACCTCCAGGCTGTACACATATTTGCCAACTTCTCTCCTGACAAACGATATAATACAAAACCCTCTTTCAGCTTTCAGATGGAACTGGCCAAACAGCCCAAGGCAGGAGCCCTTCTGGGAAAGTCTTGAGACCCCAGCAAAGGCTTTCCCGGGTAAATACATTCCATTTTTATTTACAATGTCATTAAGCTATTTAAACATGAAATTAAGCTAACATCTGCTCCAGCCAGAGTCCCTTAAAATGCATGCAAGCAAAAACAAAATGTCACGCAGTGCATACTATGAATAAAGACTTATGTCGGTTGATATTGTGGGAGAAAACACTCAACACTTTACATGCCCACCAACGCACAGGCACACAGCTTGCATGCAAGCAGTCACATTAAAAACTGCACGTCTGTCAAGCACAAGTTCCGTGGCCCAAGGGAAACCGCTACACGCTAAGAATATTGAAGTCGAGTGGACGGCGACACCGACGGTGATGTGTGTACCAGATGCATCCGTTACAACCCTGTAGTATAATACTGCTTAATACGATACTTGGCATCTTGCTATTCTCTAAATTTGTTTTCTATTTTCATGCAAAATATCAAACAGCTGCACGTTTTACTTTCCAAGGATGTCAATCGGTCAAGACTGTTGTTATGGGCATAACCAAAATTGGTGTTTTTCATTTGAAAATGTTTTCGAATTTGTTACTCGTTTTTGACAACAACCGGACCGTCATATATAAATATGAAAGGCCTCCACAATGACTCTGTAAAAGTGAAAGATTTGGGGAATTTTCTTTCCTATTTGGTCATTCTAAATTATCAATAATGGCCTCTCTTTCTCAGTATGCGTAAAAATCCCCAGCGAAATATACTGTGGTTTCAAAACCACTTCCACAATGAGCAGTGCAAATAATGTCTACTATGAACTTAAACATCTCTCAATTCTCCCTGTGCATCCAGAATATTTCCTTTACACTTTACTCTGTACAAACAATGCTGTTGTTTACTGGATGACGACATACTGAAAACTCAATATAATTCTGAAGGTTTTATTTCTTCAAATAAACCTATGCATTTCAGACAGTCAAGCTAGGAGATGATCTAAATGTTCATGCTCTCCTCAACCAAGGCTTCCTGATGGTGACATCCACGTCGTCCAACGTCACGGATGCAGTGCAGGGCATCCCCATGGCAAAATCAGAACGATGATGTAGTGACATCATGAACGGATTGAGTCCACCCGTGATGCCTGCGCAGCATCACGTGCGCGATGTGTGGCACGTCACACCACGCAGCGGGGGAAACTCCCGTCTGGCAACACTTTTTGGCACGCAGGAAGATTTTTCAGGTTCAATTCAGGTCTTCTGGATTCTCCAGAGAACGGCGGTAAGGAACCTTTCTGCATCTGTTTTTTCTTAAGCATCGCTTACCAACCACTAGATCGTGTTCACCGCTTGTTGCAGAGGTCTGGAGATCGAATTCGGGAGGCCACCCTGGTTATTATAGGTCAAAATAACCATGAAATACGTACTGCCGGCATAACAGTGGACGTTAAAGATCACCTGACGTGATTCAAAACGAGTATGCCATTGTGTGCCGGTGTCCATTTGAAAATGTACCCGCAAATCACAAAATGTCGAGTACACACAGGCGCATAGCCCTGCAAAAAATGTGAAACATAGCATCATTGTGATAGCCTTGCGCTATGAGACTGGATGCAAATACCAAATGTACCAACTTACGATTAACGTCGCACGTAGACATGTGACAACACAAACACCCACGCGCCCGCGGGTGTTGCCCCCTTTGGATTGACCTGGGGTCAATTACATTTGCAATAAGCGAGCTAAAATGACAATTAAATAGTGATGGTAATGCATTACGAATGACATAATTACATTGTAATTGACACTGGCCATCTTGGTCCATATTTCTGAATGTCACCTCCCCTGTAATAACGTGGGCACGCAACCATATGAGCGAACCTCCAATGCCACACGACAAATGTCAACCATTGCGCCCAGGCAGAGGCCGCTTACATGAGAATCCATAGGGGTCTGTACATAACGAGGACCATCACGAACCTCCTCACTCCCATGAAGAGCAAAAGTGGGTACTGTCGGAGAGCTGTGCCTCATATGTACAGCGCGTTTATTTCCCGAAATGTTTACGCGGACTTACGACTTTCAATTTACACAATTTTATTTATAGCTCGCTTTGGACTATTTTTAATCATCTCAATAATGTTGTTATGTAACGGGGTTAGAGGTGAATAGTGCGCTGCGATGTCTATGGATTGGTGGGAAGGGGAGGTGGGATGGACTCCACATTCAGAGGCAAGAGAAGCCAAAAGTGGGAGAACTGTCAACATTATGCACATTTAAAGGTTGTTTGCAAAATCTCAACAAAAACGTGGTTTAAAAATAGCGAACTTATTTCGAGATTAAACACGCAACACTCCTCTGTGCTATCATTTTCACATTGGCAACCTAATCACCGACATGTGAGCAATAACACACCTCATGCTGTGGTGCACACACACACAACACTCACTGCACACACTCTGCTCCCAGCATAGCTCCTGTGCGAAGCCCACAGGGTGATTGGGGGAGGGGGCATGGAACAGGGGACACGTGAGCAAGGCCCCTCCACAGCTGACACGGCGATCCCAAATCGGTGTCCAGGCGCAATGTACATAGCGGTCCTGAAGGACAGAGTTCCCTTGCAGGTTCAGTTCTTTTTTTACTTAGCTTTAAGACCAACGTGCTTAACAGTTTGACAGACGCGATTATGTCTGGGTTAATTCATTTATCCTGCCGTGTATGTGGTTGCGCGTCGTGCTACACTACACAACGCTGGATACGGCGGTAGGTTCTGTCGACAGCACGTACCGCCGTATCCAGCAACATTCAGCAGCATGCAAAAAATATCAAACCTCAATGCAGCAAGGACACTTTGATTGGTGCAGCTGGTCAGTGGGCCCTGCTCACGCGTGCACAGTCACGCACAGAGCCAGCTCAGGCTCACAGACAAATCCACCCACTCACCTGTTTTTCTCCAGCTCGTTGTGAGTGGATCTGAAACACAGGGGAACATTCACCGGTAAACACGACTGGATTTTATTGCTTTGACAGTCGAGGTGAGCTTGCCATCGCTATTACACGTCGTAACGGTTGCCTGGTTTGGTGTGTTTAGGCCACGCCGCTCTAAAGTTATGTCGAGGTCACCCTCAACAACAACACAGCAGTCGTGGCATATACAGTGTCATCATAACGCAACTAATAACAGCACGACAATCAACCCAGCTATCACAGCAAATGTTTAACACTGTAATTACCGCACAGAGTGAACACAATACAGTGCCGGTCATCAAAACAGAACCATCACGGCTCTCGCAACCAAGTAGCCGGGGCGCAGTCGTCACGATGCGGCCAACGCCACGCATTCATGACAACGCAAACAAGGCACGACAGCAGGGCCGACCGCAGCACAACGCGGACACCACCACCAGCACCACCACCACCAGCACCACCACCACCACCAGCACCACCACCAGCACCACCACCACCACCAGCACCACCACCAGCACCACCACCACCAGCACCACCACCAGCACCACCACGGTCCCCGCACGCGTCCCAGGCCGCCTTCACAACGCCGCCGTCCACGTGGCGGGGAGGCGCCCCGCAGTAAACTCCACGCCGCGGCGCACGCCTCTCACATTGAAATACAAGGAACCAAACTCAAGCGCGCGTCAGCTGCTCCAATACACCGCAGCTGCCCCCCACTCGGGGGAAGAGTGGTGGTGGGGGGGCTTCTGGGTACTTTACAGAGGGCGTAGAGGGGGGGGCAGCCACAGTTGGAGGTCCCCATCTCTGAGTAGCACGGCTGACTACGTACGGTGCGAGAGAAGTTCAACACACATACGTGGGGGGGCACTGGGCGAGAAGAGGCAACTCGAGTTGGGCACCCAGGAGACAGCACCCACTGGAGGGGCGGGCACCCAGCAGGGGACCGAGAAGGGGGGTCCCAGGGGGGGTCCCAGGGGGGGTCCCACCCCCCCCCCAACCGGGGGGAGCAGGGCAGGCAGGGAGGCGCTCACGCACAGGGCCCCGGGCTATACTAAGATGGCGCGGGGAGAGTACCTGATGCTGGGCGCCTTCCTCGTCTTGAGCCTCTTCCTACTCGACTCTTCTTCCTCCTCCTCCTCCCGCCTCGACGGCGGCATGGACGCGTAGCCGTGCTCCGCTTCTGCGGGCACAGTGGCGGCGGCGCGGTGAGACCCCGGCCCGAGGGACACGCGCGGAGCGAGACGAGCAGAGACGCGCGAGGGGTGGGGGGCGCGCACACCGAGACAACGGAGACCGCGCGACCCCAGCGCGACCCCAGCGCGACTGCGTGGAACGGACACAGACACCGTGGGGCGAGACGGGGAGACGAGGCGGTGGTCGCCGCGCTCACAGCTCTCCGTGACACAATTCGTACGCACGGAGCCCGACAAACGACAAGAGGAGAGTTGAGGGGGGGGGGCCCGAGAGCCATCGGCGACCATGACCGCAACGGCAGCAACAAGACGCGGGGGGGGGGGGAGAAAGAACAACAATGGGGAACGGACCTCCTGCCAGCCAGGCACCACCACCCGAGCCCTCACCCCTGTCTTTTCTCTCCAGGTACTCGGCCGCGGCGAGCAGGATCTGAATGTTGTTGTTGTTGGTGGCGGCGGCGGCGAGCTCCATGACTGCTGAGGGGAGCGGCGGAGAGCCGTGGGGCGACGCGGGCGCCGCCGTTTTGTTTACCCCGAGCGCCGCCGCCGCTCGCCCAGCAACACGACCCGGCCCAGCCCAACGCCCCCCGCCCATTGGTCGGCGCTCGGAGCGGAAGTCACCTCCTATTGGTTGCCAACAGCCCAATCGCGTCAAACCGCGGCGATCAAGCCAATGGGAGGGGATGCAGCGCGCAGCCGCGCACACGTGGGGGCACGGGCACGCCAATCGGATACGCCCACCCGTCGGGACACGCCCTCCACCGGGCATGACCCCGCCTCCTGCACCCCCCCCTCACCCGCTAAAAGCCACACGCGCTGTGCCCTCCATGTATTGGCACGCCCATTTCGCGCGACCCCCCCCCGTGTATGGGAATAGCTCCGCCTCATGAATACGCCCACCCAAAGTGGGCACGCCCCCCCGGGTAGACCACGCCCATGCACGTGCCGAAGGAGCCCTTTGGCCAAGACGAGGAGACCGCTGTTGGTAACAGAATCAGAATATTTATTTCGACTGCAGGAGGAATCCGATGAGCTATAAAGCTCTTTTTCACAACACGACCAGTAGGGGCGGATAATAATTTACAAACACAGGTATGATAGGAGTGCAAAGGTAAACAAATCAAACAAATCACCCAAACACAAATAAAACAACCATCCCCATCCTACCAGGCAAAGCCCACTGATGTATTAACTTATTTTTCGGGAAGCGATCTGGCCATAAATGATAGCTCAACAAAGTGGCCCATCATTTGGACATTTATAGCACTAAATAATCTTATCTCAGTGCATGGGTCAACCCAGCGAGTTATCATAACAATAATGAAACATGGTTTGGTGATTCTGCGGCGCTGGCAGCGGTACACAAGCAGAATCACATTTGACAATAACACTACTTTCGAGAAAAACTAGGCGACGTTTCGGGCAATGGCCCTATTTATAGCACATAAATGGTAAGAATGACAATTTCTATAGCGCCGTAACATGGCAAGCCATTCCAAGGGCGCTGAAAATTAAGGATGTACAGATTCATATATGCATTAATTTGTATAGTCTGACTAATACATGACATTTAATGACTGATAAAGGTGGTAGGGATAAAGGCGCAGCCCTGCAAGTGCTCGCTCACGGCATTGCTGGCGGAAGGACCTCCAGCGAGAAGATTCTTGGTCTCCTCTCCTCCGCTGGCCACACTTCTTAAAAGGGGTTGGAGTACCCCACATTGTAACCCACCAAACGGGACCTGATGATCGACTCGTCGTGTGGCACCCATTGATACTGCTGGGTGGAGGCTGGGGGTGGAATTTAAGAGAACCTGCAAATTGTTTTAACTGCCGCACCGGGAGATTGAATCGGCGACCGTTGCATTGCAAGTACAGTGTGAAACCCATTGCACTGGACTACGGCAGCGTCCCGTGTGTGGTCAGATCAGCGCTTAATTTTTTGCCGGAATGGAGCCGGGAAACACCAGTGATGATTATCTCTACCGGTCCTGGGCCTCCCATAGGTCGACTCAGCCTCAAATGAGTACCTGGTGTGAAAACATTACCACTGGGGAGACAAAGACGACCGGGCGTGGTGCTGGCCGCCCACCCCCTAGTGCGCCGTGCCGGCCTTCATAGGTGCTCGCTCACAGCACTTGTCCCAACAGTCTGCTAAAGGCTCTACGGGGAATCTTTGTCTTTGCACCGAGAGCCGCCGCCACTTGCGTCTCCTCCCGGCCACGCCTGCTGCTACGTGCGGCCACGCACGACGGACGCCCTCCCAGAGGCCCGAGGCAGAGAAAGTTCGGCCCAGTCATCGTTTCTGGGAGGAATCTGCACATCTCGGACCCCAAGCGCGGCGCGTGGGTCGACTGGCATCGACTCGCGCGGACCGCTTCCCCGTTGTGGAGCGTCCAGGGAGGGGCAACTTCTCAGCCCAGTGGGCAATTTATTATTAAAAGTCCTCCAATTCAGGAGACATCTCTCTGGTTGTAATCTCCAGCGAAACGTCGTACACAATTGTCAAAGGTATGCTTGCAGTTTCGACTTAACCGTTTTGCTGAAAAAAAAAAGAAATCAATTGGCACATTTGCCCACGTGACAACTTGAATTGTGCGGCTATCGGGTGATGAAGGTGCATAACGCTAATCGACGTTAAACTCACACGACAATCTAAGCAAAATACACAAATTATAAATCATGATATTGGTCGGTAAGGGTCTACGTATAAGAAAGGAACAAAATGCTGCTTAAATCGATTTGAAGATGATTGTTCCAGCAATCATAAAATGATGGTTGTGGAAATTGTATTCATGTCTCTGTATGCTTTCATCTTTAAGGCTCAGTGTCAAGCAAGCCGCACGTATTGTACGGTCATTACACGCCGCAGTGTTAACCAGGGCGGCCTGCCGGAATCGAAGCGCGAACCTCTGCAACAAGCGGCGACAGCGCTACCGCTGGGCCAGGCCACCGCTCCGTCAGGGCCAGGGGGAGACATCGGGGGGGGGGCAGAGAGTTCAGAGGGGCAAATCCCAGAGACGCGGCAGAGAGACATCGGGCAGCAGGGACCTCGTAGTCGGCTAAAAGTTCAGAGAACGTCACGGAAGGGAGGAATGTGAAAAGTCACAACGCTGATGAAAGGCGGCATCGAAGGCGTGGGATATTATCGTCGAGATGTCGAAATAATGACGCTGGTGGGTGGCGGAGGAAGCGCTATGACGTGAATTCGAGTGGAATAGGGAAGCGTTGCTCCAGACCTGGGAAGGTGTCGCCACAACAGCGTGGCACCCACAAGGATTGACGGAGTGGGGTGGCCCTGGAGGCGTCTTCACGAGCAGTCCAGGTTTACATATTTAAATTATTGACTTGGAATATTGTACAATATCACAAAGAATGACCCAATAATCAAAGGTTAATTATCTGCATCATGCAAATACATGGGAGAGCTCAACCCGGGCGTTATGGACAGTCGAATAAGACTCGTTTGTTGCTGCTGCTGCTGCATTGAAGCAGTGCTTGATTGGACCTTACATGGGAGATTCCCTCTGCACTTTCAGAGCGTAGTGGGACCAGGCCTAGTTTGGCCACACTGAAGACAAGTACACATTTACACAGCTGTTAGATTTGGTAGCGTGCTATTAAATATATATATTTTTTAAAGTTATATCATCTACTGCGGCAAATAGGAGTCCTCCATCAGCGAATGACAAAAGCCTTCCGCAGATAGACCATCTACTGCGGCAAATAGGAGTCCTCCATCAGCGAATGACAAAAGCCTTCCGCAGATAGATGCTGGCCGCAGATAAGAGGAGTCGCAGATGAGAGGGTCGAGAAAGAGCGCAGCAACGAGTACTGTGTCACGTGTCGACTCGGAGTCTGCCGCGTGCCACGCGCGGCGCGTGAACTCCCTGCAGGATGCCACAGGGACCGTACTGCAGCCGCTGAGATATTGGGTCCACGGCAAGGCACTTGCATTTCCCATCATCTTGACCACACATCTACAATGTGTTGGGGATAACAGTAGAATGTGGATCGGCTGGCCTTTGAGATAAACGATTTAGAGATAAGCAGAGTTCTACTTGAATAGTTGTTTCTACTTTTTGCACACGTGAGAAATAGGTGAGTTAGAGACGGGAAGGATGGTGGAAGTGGATCTTTGGCGCCACAAACATTAACGAGTTAAACTCGACACAAGAGGAATATATCACAGGGCTTTTTAAAGCTGACGGGAGTCGGCACCTCATGAATGTCCATTGATTTGTGTCGGTGCTGGCAGTGAGTCGCAGCTGAAGTCCTGGTAGAGCTCTCAGCGAGAGAGGGCATCGCAGCTCATAGCCGACATCGCCACCCGTTGTGACAATCAGAACAATCCCATCTGTGATTTGCATGAACGACGTCACTATATAACATTACTCATTAACATTTTATTTTAACTACACGATATTTCACGGACATAACAGTCCTGTCAAACACAGCTGCCATGTTACCAAACGGTAAGATACATTCTGTGCTGTGTCACGATATCAATGGTGACGCGTAGCCTTCAGTGGCGTTGTTGTGCGACGGGACACGATGAACGGCTCCTGCAGGATCACGGGCTGTGCCAGGACACTGCGTGCAGGGTGCTGATGGTGCTGATGCTGGAGTGCGAGAGAGCGCCTGTGGTGGTGGTGCTGATGTCATTGGTGTCAGGACGGGTGGCTGCGTGGTCGTGTCACAGGGAAGGGTGACTGCACGCAGACCGGGGGGTGGGGGGTGTGTGCAGGGTGAGGCCACACCGCTCACCAACGCTCACCCCTCAAAAACACCTTTTTCAGTTTATTTATTTTGGTATAGCCCTGTGAGCCATTCGGTTCTTGAATCGGGTGCAACCACAACAAACAAAAAACAAAAACACGAACAAGAAAACATCTTAAAGTAACTATGTGACTGTGACTGTGCAAACAGAAAATCCAAGAAAAAAACAGCAAAATATTCCTGAAAAAAACACTTATAGTAAGTAACCTGCAGCGCTAACGGCCATTCACCACCATTCACCAGCACCACTGTTTAAACATGCTCACCATTCACCAGAACTGTGTAACATGCTCACCATGCACCAGCACTGTTTAAACATGCTCACCATGCACCAGCACTGTTTAAACATGCTCACCATTCACCAGAACTGTTTAAACATGCTCACCATGCACCAGCACTGTTTAAATATGCTCACCATTCACTAGAACTGTTTAAACATGCTCACCATTCACCAGAATTGTTTAAACATGCTCACCATGCACCATCACTGTTTAAACATGCTCACCATGCACCAGCACTGTTTAAACATGCTCACCATTCACCAGAACTGTTTAAACATGCTCACCATGCACCAGCACTGTTTAAATATGCTCACCATTCACTAGAACTGTTTAAACATGCTCACCATTCACCAGAATTGTTTAAACATGCTCACCATGCACCAGCACTGTTTAAATATGCTCACCATTCATTAGCACTGTTTAGACATGCTCACCATTCACTAGCACTTGCCACTCACTCACCATGCACACTGTTCAACACGCACCGCTCATAAACGCTCACCGACACTTTTTAAGTACCAACTCACCACTCGTTCACTAACACTCACCCTTCACCAGCTGCACACTCACCACGTTATCGTGTGACCTCACTAAACCCGCCTCTTACTGAGGTGAGAACCCCAAATCCCCCGCTGCGTTCGTTTTAGGGATTCACTTCCACTCGTTGTAATGCCGGTGCGTTGTATTCTCTTGTGATTCATGCCATGGTCATAGTCATTGGATTGAGTAAAACAAAAACATCTTCACACGTCACCTGTTGAGCCTAAACATTTACAGATGGAAATGAAATGTGCTACAATACGCATGGTTTTATATTAACGGAATTACCATTTTACTGGCATTTTTCGATATTTCAATGCAGGGTAGTGTATGTAGGGGGTACACATGGTGATTTTAAGGTGGCTTTAAAGAAGTAATATTCGATTGATGGAAGGCGAAAGATCCCCACGGAGGTGGTGATGGGGCCGTGAGGCTTCCCGCACGCTTCGTGATCACCACCCAGCCCGGCCGGCCGAGTCTCCCACTGGCGGTCGGGTGTAGAGGCGGCTCGCTCTTGTGCACTGCCCATCAGAGATGACGAGACTCACGGGCACCGAGATGTGGCATGGGCCACGTGAGCGTGGGCGCGGTACGGGGCACTCACTGGGGCCTAAGGGTGAGAGGCACCGTGGCCCCCCTGGTGGGTGACAATGTGTGACCTCACCAAAGCCGATGCGGGAGCACCCACGGATATTTATTTCCAGAGAGCTGCCGCCGCTGCCTGCTGCTGCCAAACACAAGTCGTCACATTCGCGTCCAGCCCAAGAGGACCAGCTCATGTGGTTAGCGGCAGTGCCAATGTGTAAAGTTGGCATTGCCAGAAGAGCGGCCTGGGGGCATGCTGATGTGACAAAACAAAAAAACCAAAAAACTTTTTTGGTTTGGATATGTTTGTTTTGTTGTAGTACGGAGTTAGACTGTTG